>NC_140769.1:232925045-233593973 GCF_044657685.1 Stegodyphus dumicola
AAATTTGAACTTTAAGAATATGTACAATACAACTTTAGATCCACAGTTGTATTGAAGCGGTCTTTAATCGGAGTTTTCAGCAGGAATCAATGTTAATACAAGGTCAAGTTTTGCCTAATTTTAAAAATTAAAGATTTGCAGCAGTAATACATAATAATAAATAATATTATGAGTAATAAATAATAATTTTAGAAAACTATCATGACCAAGTATAGATAACGATCACAGAAATTAGACTAGAAATATTTTGAATCGATTTTTTCTCCCTTACCCGAGAAGCTGTCGCAGCAACTTGGTTCAAGGCACTGATCCATCTAAGTAAGAAAACGAGAAACTACGCATTAGAAACCGTCAACTAGAGTTCAAGTCGAATACAGTCCAAAATCTTAGATTTCAATTAAAAAAAAATTACCTAGTGGCGGTGTCCTCATCGTCAGCCGAAAAGTAAAAGGGGCTCTCTCCGATCTTGGACACCTTAAAGGCGTGAGGCGCCCCGGCTTCCGGGACGCGGCTAATTGTCTGATTCTGCAGCCCCAGTGCACCAAGGGGCTCATGGTCCTGGAAAAGAAAAATGAGAATATTGAATCCAGTTTTGGGCTAGTCAGTAGAATAGTTTCGGCCTACCAATGGCTGTGTGGTTAAGACTGCTGAATGCTCGTATTTTGATATGGGTTCCAGCCAAGGCGAAAGAGATGGCTGCATGAATGATTGATTTTCGTGGTTTTAAACCCATGTGTAAAGAAGATACGAGCGACTTTTTTAGAAAGTTTTCCGAGAAGACAATCCCTGCTCGTGGGCAGATATCCGTCGCGTGCTTTATAACAAAGGATACAATACTTTTGGTACGGAAGTCCCAGTGCTGAAAGAGAGATCTTGCATGTTACGATTTATACGTTTTCCTTTCAGATATATCTTGCTTATTTTCGAACACTATATTTCGTTTTTACCGAAACAGATTACAATCTGAATGGGTCAACAACATATATTATTTCCAATGGCAAGGCAAAAAGTTACAAAGGACTAAAATGTCATAAACAGAGGTTACAAATAATAGAAGTAAGAACAAAAAGACCGAAGTCATTGCCTAAGAAGTGCTCTTGCCTCCTAGTATCTAGACTCCTCTGGAAACCACGAAGAGCCCCACATCGAAGCAGGTGGTCCCTGCCCATTTCTTCTCTAGAATCACAAAAAGTGGGCAAATAGGATCGCTTGAAATGCCTATGTAGTGCAGGTGAGCAGGCACCAAGACAACCATCTCCTTTAGACAGATGGAAAGCAGCAACTGCATTGCGTCTTGGGCAATTGGAAATAGAAGATGGACTTATCATTCTCCAACTTTTTAAGGCTGTACAAGTCTGAAGATCTCATAAGATATTAGACATAAACAAATTTTTTAAAAACAGTTTAATCCTCCAATAAGAAATGGCTCTATTAGAAAGTTGTAGTAAACTGGCACCTCTTGTTTCAAGAAAATCCGCTTGTTCATTGCCTCAAAGGCCACAATGGCCACGTATATAAATATATATGTAAGATAAAAAATGAGCAAAATTGTAATTTTAATTGGCTATAACCTCTTTTATTTTTCATTTAAATTGGGGATTTAAATAAAATTAAATTTCATTTAAATTGGGGATTTGACTCTCTCTATCTTAAAAATAGCGCTTTAGGTCTACACTGCGTCATTCAAAATAATCATGCGATCTTAAGTAATGCTTAATGCAGATACCTTTGCCCAATCACTAAATAATTGTAAACCAAAACATCTTTAACTCGAACTTTCAGTTTGAGTTAGAGATGAATCCCTCCCTTCTTCCTCTGAATTGCTGTGACACTTTCACCTAAGCTTTCCTCCTGACAAGACGCTTTGCGGCTACCTTCTTTGTTCATTGAATATGTGCTGAGTTAACAAAAATGTAGGGCGCATAAGATGCCCGTCCGGATGTGAACTAAATATTGGGAAACCAGAATTGTTTTCTTCAATAAGAAACTTATCTTGAATCCGGCCATGCCTGCCTTGCCAAGTTTCTTCGCTACGCATCTATTACGCCACCACCAAGTTCCAAATGATTCATATTATGTCATTTATGAATACATGGAATAAACTGAACTAATCGAATATGTATAAATTATTCCACATGTTTGGATTTACTTTAGTCTTTTCAGAAGAACATAAAACAGCAAAATCTTTTGCATAGTTTTTCAGTTTACATTTCAAAACGTAGCTTCAATTTCCCCCCCTTGATTCTACATTTTCTTTGAATATGTTGAGACAGCAGACTGATTTAGTGAATTATTATTAACAGCAACTTGAATCCCAAAAGATAATTCTACAGTAGATGTACTCTCATGTATACGCAAAAATAATTTGAAAATTGGTTTCTTAGATGTTGTTACTGGTCTGGTATTTTTTTATGACAACGCCAGTTTCTGTAACAAGATCAAAGACAATTTTTAAAACTAAAACTGTAAATTCTTACATTCGCTGTTTGATGGATCGGGAATGACTTACTGATCTAGTAAAAATGTTTATCCAGCTTGACGTCGAATACAAAATTGAGAAAAATAATGAGTTTAAAACTAAATCACAGTAAAAATCCCTAACCATAAGTTTTTCATATGTATCTATTAAAGTTGAAATAATTTTATCCCTGAATAGACATTAGAAGCAACTACATTCACGTACAAAATTAGGATAATTATACAAAAGATGTCGTTTTTTTAAGAAAAGTATTCAACCAAAGGTACTAATTATGCCGCCGAAGATTTATGAACGGCATTCTTTCTTTTTTAAAGAATAAAAATATCCTGATGAATAATATTGTAACGTATATAATATTTACCTCTGTTGAGCAGTATGTGATTAAATTTAAATTTCTCATTAATTTTGGAAGCATTAAAAACAAATATATCACAAAAAATCTTTTAAAATGCTTTAAACTTATACATACCATCAGGCAATGATAGTTTTTCAAAATCTTAAGACTGAGAAATGCATGATACGCCATGGCGGTAACTTATTTAGGGCAAGAAATTCTTTCACAAAAGGCTTAGTATGGGCTTTATTCAAACGTCAATCTGTGCAAAAGATCTCTTCACAATACTGTAGTGAGACTGTTAATATTTTTAACGCTACTATCATCGGAAGTTACAGGTGACAAGACCATTTCGTCACCTAAAACTGATCATAAATTACGTATTTAAGATCTTTAATAAGCTTGCCTCCTATAGCAATGACGTAAGAGTAAAATAATAAAAAAACTAGATTTCACAAAATTATTAGAAATTTTAACAATGAAGAATGGAAGAAATCGATCGTGGTTTCGAATGTTGGGATGATGTGAAGAAAAGAAAGAAATGAATTATACTGGGTGAGATATTGATCTGCATAATTTTTCGAAGAATTAAGAAAAAAAAAAACTGGTCAAAGTAATTACAGCATAACAAATTAATGTATTAAACGATTCTATTAATAAACATTGTATCTCCAATTTATTGTTCGGTTACCTTATTTGTTCTGTACCAATAGAAGACGCCATCCAACTTCACGGCGAACCAGCGCCGACACCAGCGCCGTCCAGTGACGCTACGTGCACTCAAACGTTGCAAGTAACCAGAATATACAGGGGGTGGAGGAGAGTCTGTAAGAACTGGAGCAAGCATGTGGCACGTCCTGCTTACTTCCATCTTTAGCACTTCCGTTCCTAGAAGCAAAAAAATCATGTTCCTCTTTCGCTGATTCAGGCACATGAAATTATGAGAGGTTATTTCTTTTCTTTAGGCACACATAATTCTCTTATATACAAAGAATCACTGATGCAAAGTAATAATAAATAGAAGCTTTGGAAAATCTCGTTTACGATTCGCAGACATGTGTCAATTATTTTCATGGACATGACCTACTACTGTCACACGAGGGAATAAGTGATAAATGGATTAGAGTGTAATGCCAGGTGCATAGACTAAGGGACTAAAGACTAAGTAGACTAAAGGGACATGATCAAAACTTTTTACTAACATTTGATTCTTACTGGTTTTCATCAGACATGCTTGTTAAGAAGGAGGTAGAGATGTCAAAAACTTTATAAAGAAAACTTTCATTTAACAACTTCGGCTTAGGAATCCATGCTCAGCGATGCTAAAAAAACACGAAGCTTCGAATGTAGTTAAACAAAACTGAGAAATTATTCCACATTAACTATACGCTGAGAAAAGGCAATGAGTTATTTTACGAATTGATTTTGATACTATGTTACTTCCCGCATAACATTCAAATAATCTTTGCTTGTGTATTTATGTGCGCAAGAGATACAGTCAACTGCGAGTCACAACCAGTTTCAGACCATAGGCAACCCAGTGAAGCTTCGCAAGCTACAATTAACCATGTAAGATTTGTGAAGCTCAGAAGCGCGCTAATAATGGCCGACTCATTGTTACGCCGAAGGTTCGCAGTCGAATATAGCTAAATTTCGAGCCCTTTGTTGTCAATAATATTTAGTAAAAGGATAAATTTAAGGTTAAGACAGGATGAATGACAACGAAATATGGAACTGATTGTTATCAAGAAGATGATTTAATGATGTTATCTGTGGTTCTCCCACAAAATCGACTCATTTGGGTACAAATTTATTCATTAAGGTACACAGATACTGACGAAATACCAATGTTAAAAGGCTGTATACAAATAAGATTTAGACATTGTGTGTATTTTTATTTGCTTTTTTAGTCATCTGCTTGTCGTTTATTATTTTTATAGTTAGAGAAAATCATTTTGAAGGGCTTGAAATTGGTTTATAAATTGACCGTGATAATGCGTTAAATCCTGTATTATTTGGACGTAATCTTTACCCTCTCTTTCTATTCATGTGCACAGAGATATAATTTTCTATGTAGTCAGAGATTATGTTATTTATGTACACATACACATACATGCACACATACATACATATATATATATGTGTGTGTGTGTGTAAGATAAAAAATATGAAAGCAAACTTCTAATTTAATTCACTATAACCTCTTTTATTTTCTATTTCATTTGGGAACTTCATTTATCTGTCCTAAAAATAGCGCTGTGAGTCTAAACTGCGTCATTCAAATTAATCATGCAATCTTTTGTAACCCTTAATGCCGATGCCTCTTGACCAATCACCAAATTATAAACCAAAACTAAAAAACTGAAACTTTTGACTCCCTCTCTTCTTTCTATGAACTGATGCGTCACTTTTGCTTGTTTTTCCCTCTTGGCCAGACGCCTTTCTCCAATCATGTGTGTGCTGCTACATTCCTTTCTATGGCAATAATATCAAAATTGTAAATGTTCTTTAATAGGCACGAGAGGAGTGCCAAGTGAATTGTGGCCACAAAATGAGAATTTAAATAAAAAATCTGATGTGTACACCATATGACTTTCTTGTACGGAATATTAAATTATACGCATTTTTTCTTGCATTTCATTTAAACGTATTGGATTGAATTAAATCTACTTCGCCGACAGCGCATAACCACAATAGAATAAATGCATTCTTTAAAATTCACTCCAGTATTTGTTTGCCATAGCGACACTCTGACGCTAGATTCACTTAACAGTATTATATTTCGTTCATATTATAACTCATAATGCACAAAATTGATATCATTTAAAGAATAGAATTATCTAATCGTTGCCACATTTTCTATTCAAATACTATAATAAAGCTAGAATGATGTATAAAAGAAATTAAGCAAACAAAACAAAAAAAGAAACAGTTTTTCACAGACGATTGAGTATTTCTCATTCAATTAATTCAGTTCTCACTTCGCGAGAAGGCAAAAATACATAAAAAATCAAAATATCTATATTAAAAATTACGAAGTAAAACTTAAACACTTATTTCCTCGAAAAAATTCCAGAAAGGATTAAGCATGATTTAATTGGCAATAATACATGAAGGTGTTATCTTTGTTGTTGCGAAGCTAAGTTCTCTAAATTGGCAACAAATCCACTAGTCTACTGTTTCAAATGTAAACAAACATCGGCCGCCTTAAAAAAAAAAAAAAGGCTTAGCGGCACTTAATTGCCGCTAATTATTGTTGATAATTCTAAAAATATTGCATACAGATTTACTAAAGGCACAAAAACCTTAATCGGAAGATAAAAACAACATAATTCAATCAATTTTAAAGCAAAAAATGTACAATTTACAAGCATATAAGAGTAAAGAAACTGAGATCACTGAGCCGGGTAACAGTTTTTATATATATATAAATATATTTATATACGTTTCGTGATTGCAACCAAAATACGAGGTGCACATCTACATGTTATAGCAGTCCTATATACAAAATTTCAACGTTCTGAGGCTACTCGTTTTTGAGTTATACGAGATACGCACGCACGTACGTACATACGTTCGTACAGACGCCACGAAAAATTCTCTTCAGAATTTATTTTAAAGCAGTTTTATAATTTTTTTTGGAGGAAACGAGTCTTTTATTCTGTCCTTACGTACAGATATCACGCAAAAACATCGTTAAATTGCATTCCATAGCGGTCAAAATGGATATTTTCGTTGAAATGTGCTGCCTGAAACTTTTCGCGATTACAATACTTCCTTTTTACATCGTACAAGGAAGTAAAAAGGAATTTAATCCGGCTCAACTGCTTCTTCTTCAAAATGGATGGACGCTCTAAGCATCAATTATCTACGCAATTAGTATTTTTACGCATCTACGTCTCAGCGTTCGTATTTCAATGCCTCCAAAATTGTCTGCCATTACATTCTTCGGGCAGTTTTAATTCTGAAGAAATCTACACGGGTTTGTTATTCTATGTTCACAGTGAATTATGGGAAAAGTCCTCTTTCACTGAAAATTTTAATGCAAGTTTGTGCCGCATTCATAATCAAATCTTTCATGTCGTGTCATCAAACCACAGTTTCATTCACATACACACCATGTCCACGAAAGTCTTAAAGCGGCCTTTATTTTCGCCGTTTAACCGTTGGTAAAAGACACATAGTTTTAATCATAAAAAGCTTTCAAATGGGCCAAATTTTCATGTTTTGAGAAGTTTAAATTTAAAGAAATCACTTTTGTAAAAATTACAAAATCTATTTATTTATACATTCGTCCGGTCACTATACTTATATTTAGATCAATTTTGTGCTCGTTACAAAAAATAAAAAACAAAATGTTTGACACAACCAGAATTGATCAAAATTGACCGAGATACTTAATTTCAAAATTTGCGAATTTCTACGTCATTTTCAGTTTGCATTAAGGGTACATTAGTAAAAGAATTATAATAATTCGAGGTTGAGGTTTCCCCTTAAATACAGTTAAATGATATTCTTTCGTGATTTAATAGTGTCTTTAACTTATAATTTTGTTACATTTGGCATGTCAGAAGATAAATGTCACACAAGTTATTTATAAGTTTCCTAAGTCTAAAATTACGTTATTAATATGATCATGAAGGTTTCTTACTTTAGAATCATGATATGGCAACGATAGAAAGAATTCATTAAACTACAAATATTTTTCATCTTTAACTACTGCAAGTAATGTGAAGAGTTGGCTACCTACCAATACTGAAGATGGCTAATATTTCTAGAACACGAATTCTGTGTGAATAAGATCTGCATCTTGAAAAACATTATAACGATCAATATTCTCTCAGTTATTAACATGGGAATGCTTCACTTAATCTCTTAACAGAAATCTTTTTCTAAACTGATATTTTATTTTTAGTTACGTACAAGTGCAAATCTTTTATTCTTCAGTTTGCGTACATCTCCTAAATATGAATTCCGATTTTAATATCATATATCTCAGTTAACGTTTGTCGTACAACGTCGCTCAGTTCGCTAAAAAAAATCTACCCAGTGGCAGAAGAGAACCTAATGAATACGAGAGGCCAAAAACGAAATTAACATAATGCTATCTAAAATCAAACTAAAATTCAAATGAAAAAACAAAAGATAAGAGATCAAAATTTTGCAAAATTTGGGAGGAACTGGATTTGAATTAAAATCGTTAAGTAAAACATTTAGAATTTAAAAATGCAGGAGGTACTGTAAATACTTGCATTCGGTCCATAAATGTGGGTTCAAAGAAATCTAATTCTTCAACGGAAGAATATTTTTTATATTAATTTTAGCTGTATTATTAAAGTTTAGGTTTTGCTATAGATCTCCAAGCTTGCTTGAGTAACATTAATCTAATTCTTCAACCGAAGAATATTTTTTTATAATAATTTTAGCTGTATTATTAAAGTTTAGGTTTTGCTATAGATCTCCAAGCTTGCTTGAGTAACATTAGTCTACCTCCTCTGTTAATGGCATTAGTTAAAATACATCTAATTTTTTTTTACTGAACTCTTAAAATTGTAATCTTTACTGTTTGTTTTTGATTTGTATTTCACTTGATAGAAAGCGATATATTTACTTCGTCTTTGATTATGACTGTTTAGTTGGCATCACCTACTTATTTGGCTCTTTGCTTCCCTCTCAAGGCAGAAATGTTTTGTTTATTGAAGAGGATGGACAGATGCCAGTTGATCTGATATCTACACATTTTTATATGAAACTTCAGTTATCAGGATTTCTTATCAGTGTCACCAGGATGAGAGCCGAAAACGGGACATTCCGAGCTAGCTGGACTTGCTTTCCAATTACATTACGATAGCACGTAATGAAAGAGAAAAACCTTAGCCTCCTTTACTTAAAGTGCGACTGATTAGGATTAATTAGATTAGAGTAATTAGGATTTTTTTGGAACAAGAAACGTGAAAAATGTGCTATGATCTCGCCGATACTCTACCTCCGGACTTTCCGATCGAGTCGGACATGTCCAATTACTTCAAGAAGGCACGCGGTAAGAAGGAAGAAAAACCTTTAAAACTTTAAGCCGATATCAGTTTGATTTTCATCTCATTTGATATTACTGAGTAGCAAATGTTTGTTGCTTGAGTTATATCGGTTTAGATTACAGATCCTGAAGAGTTATGCTCATAAATGGCTAGAAATGTACTTACAAAATTAATGTAATTCCCAGAAATACTCTTATTATGTTTAGAAAACTGCTTACAAAATGAATTCCACTTCAATTCTTTTATGTATCAGATAATGTTAAGTTAAACTGAGTTTTTAACGTCAAGCACACAGTTTAAACGTTTTTGGAAAGTAATGTAAATTAAAATGAGCTCTTTACTTCATACTGCTTAAAAATTTGCAAATTTATAAATTGTTGTCAAAGGTTAAATATATTCCATAGCTGTTTATAAAGCTGAGATAAATCAAAAGTAGCTACCTAATTAAATGTTTTAGCGAAAAGACTTTGCATCGTATAAAGTATTGAAATTTGGGATAATATATTTTCGCTTCAGCACTTTCGATTAAATTAGAATATATTTTCAATGATGGGGTAAAGTTTATAAAACAATTTTTGTTTACCTGTATGAGCTAAGCGGACTACTTCAGAATGCGTAGCGTCAAGAACATTAAGGCCGTTAATGGTGACGATGATATCTCCTACTTCTAAGCCACACGTTTCAGCTGGAGTTCCTGTTATGGAATAGGAAAGGTCATTATTTGTATTTTAAAAAGGGTGATAAAAATAATTGATAAATTTTGTGCTATTTGTAACGAGAGCAAAATCATAAACGTTTTGAAATATTATAATTCTCCCAAATAGAGAACAAAGAAGTCTCAGTTTCTTACCAGAATGGAATACTATCGAATTTTTCAGTGCAAATATGTTAAACAATCATTTTACCAAGACGACCCAGTCGATAAAATGGGCTCGAATCTTGGTCCCGAAATACCGGGACCATAAGTATTGTTTCCATAGCTATTTGACTTAGTTAAAAAGTATATCTGAGTGCATTTCTAAGTTCTTCAAGTAAATCATTATAAGCGTCTGGTAAAAACTGAAACCTGGTCTACAACATTTTTGCCGGTTTTAAACCCAGGTTTTTGTTATGAAGAGAGTGCCAGCGTCATTTACATAGATCATGTATTTACATCGATACACACAGATTAAACGAAAATGTTGAAGTAAGCTCGTCAGAAAGAAGAACCAACTGCGTTGAATAAACGTGTCCTCATATCTGACTCATTGAGACAAACGTGTCCTCATATCTGACTCATTGAGAATCTCTTCAACTGTAAATTTAGTCAAAGGTTCTCCTTGTAATTATACTTATGAAAACTGATCCATTGTTTTCGAACCCTAGCTGACTTTTTAAATGCATAACAAATATTAACCGCATGTTTGCCCTTTACAGCTCCTCTTCCGGTTACTTTCACAGGTTTTTTCTTTTCCTCATCTTCCATTGTTCTATAAATGTCTTTTTGCCAGTTTTCTGAACCACTGGAATTTTAGTACCTCTTCAATAGTGATGGGCAACTTCGGTACTTTCTTGCACCCGGTACGAGAGTAACGGGTACAGATATGTACCCGGTACAAAATACCCGTTACTCAAGTAACCGTTACTTTGAAAAGTACCGAAAACCGATTTCAAGTACCGAGTACCCAAGTAACGATTTGGAGTACCGAAGTAACGAAATACCGGAGTAACGGTTTGCTGTACCGGAGTACCCTAATAACGGTTTGCTGTACCGGAGTACCCTAGTAACGGTTTGCTGTACCAGAGTACCCTAGTAACGATTTGGAGTACCGGAGTACCCTAGTAACGATTTGGAGTACCGGAGTACCCTAGTAACGATTTGGAGTACCGAAGTGCCCTAGTAACTATTTGGAGTGCCGAAATACGCAGCTAACGATTTTGCGCACTGAAGGAACTCTGCCACGTCACCACGTGTTTGATGTTATCTGTACGGAGTAAGATTTTGAATATCAGAAAACATGTCAACTACGGAAGTGTCTGAGGAGCAGGAGAGCGCGGCAGGTTGTTTCTGGTGTTGGGTTTGTGTAGATTGTCTTTGATGACCAGTGGGGGTTGGGAGGATTGGCGCGGGAAGTGGATGGATGGAAACATTTTCGCTTTCGGTTGTGTCTTGTGTGCAGGTGCAGCAAAATCGATGGGTGCTCTATCAATTTCGTGAAAGACATCATATTTTGATTAAAATAAAAATGTTTAAAATCAGCAGATTGAATTTTGAAGTTATTTTAAAATTACCAAAATTTGAAGGTATTTTCTTAATTGGGGCGAAAGCAACTTTCATGTGATTTTTTTTTTTTTTTTTTTTTTTGGTATAACGCATATTTTCGTTACAAAGTAGCGAATACCGAAAAGCACCCGTTTCGGTACAGAAGTAACGAATACCGAAAAGTACCCGTTTCGGTACAGAAGTAACGAATACCGAAAAGTGCCCGTTTCGGTACAGAAGTAACGAATACCGAAAAGTACCCATTTCGGTACAGAAGTAACGAATACCGAAAAGTGTCGATTTCGGTATTGAAGTAACGGGTACTTGGATGTACCGATTTTCAGTACCCGTTACAAAATACCCGGTTCGGTAGTACCGACTCATCACTACTCTTCAATATCCTGTAAGTGAAGTTAAGAAGTTTATATCTGGATTCGTTTATTTTGTGTGATATGTGAATTATGCCAGATCAGTCCAGTTTCATGGATTTCCGTTATGATAGATTCCTCCATATTTTCTCTCGTAGCCGTTACAAGTGTCTGTTCTTCCATTGCTCTTCTCCTTAATAAATAACAGTTTCATTCTGACAGCTCAAAACTTTTCACGCTCTGACAAACCTATATTATCAGCCTCACGCATATTCCAACAGATTTATATTAGTCCAATTCTACGTTTTTGTAAATATGAGGAACGGTGTTCATCAGTTTCAAATTTAGCTATGTTTTAAAAATTATTGAAAATAAGCGGGACGAACTGTTTCGCAATTTCTGAAACATTATACTAAGGTTTCTGTTATTTCATCACCAGGATCAGGTATTGCTACATTTTCTCTTCAAATAGTAGTAAAAAATTATTTTTTTATTCGAAAGTAATATGCTATTAATGAGTAAGAATTAAAAATCAGCAGTTTAAAGCAAATTAACAAGTATTTAAAGTAGTCTCTAAAATAACATAGATAATCCTCCGAAGAAAAATAATATAAATATGTATGTAAAATAAAAAATATATAACTCTGAATTATACTTAGCAATAACCCCTTATTTCCTCCTTTTGGTTTGGGCACTCCCCTCCTCTATTCTAAAAGTGGTAATAACTTTTTTGAAAAACATTTACTGTACAGACCGTTGCAATTCAACCACGCTCTCTCTTTCATGATAGCTAAAGGATGTTTCCTGGTTGGTTGCTGTTATTAAAAATGTAACGCGTCATCATCAAAATTGTGGGGCACAGACTGTCCCCATTGTGTCACTTGATAAAGTAATCAACAAGTAGTAAAGATATATTTGGATTATCAATTGAATTTGTGGTTCTTCAAAAGTTCCTAGCATCTTTTCTACGTAATCGATATTTTCAGTTATCTTCTAACCTCAGTCCACTTGCGACTGCAAAATAATGTCTTCCCTAGTAAAGCACTTCTCTCGGTGTCCGACAAGAAATACAATATCCGAAACTGTAGAATTCTGAGCTCAAGATCTTGCAAAAGGTTTCTCTATAATTAGTCAACGCAGGTTAATACATTTAGACAGTCTGTTAAGTGAATTTTAAGGAAAGACAGTGCAATGTTAAGCGTTTTTCTTTTATCGACTATTAATAAGACGAAAGATGCTACAGGATTCTAGACGGAAGCTATAAATTTAAATATTAATATAAACGAAAAAAATCATTCAAAATGTCACTGAAATAATTAAATCTTTTTAGCCAAGTTCATCAACACATAAACATTATATGATGAACGTAATAGAGGTATTTATGCATCGAAAATATAACTGCAAACGTATTTTCTGAAGTATAGTATGGATTGAGATTGACACAGATATGCATGAAAAGAACTGCAGTTGTTGACACATTTACGTAACAGTACACGTTTCAGTGTTAAGCTATGCATTTTGATACGATGGCTATGAAGGCTGACAATAATTTCGTACTATTACTTTCTGAGGAAGTTTCATAGTGATTTAATAATAATAATATAGTATTAAGAATAAAAATGAGATCTGACCTTTCTCAATCGCAGAAACGACAACAGGTTTGCTGCCATGTATTCTGAATCCAAATTCTCCGTTGTTCCTTTGCACTATAACTCGTTTGTCCACTTCTGAAACATCCGAAATAATGAAAAATATGAGTTGTTATGATATTAACTCATGAACTCAATAACTAAGTTCAAGAAAAATAACAAACAGTAGGCAAGCATAAAAAAGTTTAGTAAAGTAAAATTCAACTTTCGTTTGGCAGTGATTTCAAATGAAATCTCAGTAAGTTCATTTAATGTTGGGGAAGCCCAGGGGTGACTCGGCCGTCAATGTATAACCGAAAATGTACGAAAGTGTGATTTGAAAATGCCACCTGATTAGTTGATTTTTAGTGAATAAGACTTGCGTACTTAAATCAACTGAGCATACATTTTTAAGATCAACTGCATCTTATAAAGGAAGTTTCAAAGATTAGTCAGGGCATTACTTGCAGAGTCATTATGATTTTTTGGGAAAGCAGGAAACAGAAATGTGCAATGCCCTCGCCGGGACTCGAACTTTAGATCCCTCGAATACGCGTCGAGAATGCTTCCAATTACACCACGAAGGCATGCGGAAAGGAGGGAGAAATTACCTTATAAGTTTTATGATCATATTTTGTTCCCATGTATTTTAGGTGAAAACCTAAATGCAGTTTCCTTAGACATAGATCTAGTATAGGTTACTGGCGTTGTTAATAAATATTCAAATTCTATATGAGGCACTGGCACATTTTTATGGCTGGTGTAGCCCTTAGCACATTAGCTTTCTTCAAATATTCCGCTTAGAAGCTTCAAAGACCCATGAGACAGCCAGTAAATTAATTGCATTACGCAACAAGCAACCTAGTTTCTTTTACCATCAACAAGTTATTCTGATGAAGTATATTCTCAGTAATGCAATAATTAACTGAGGAAAAAAAGGAAAACGCAGGGAAAAGTCGATAAGGTGAGGTATATAAAAAGTATTTAATCACAGCTGTTGCAATCAAAAGTGTTAATTAGATTGACAAACTTTTCTACGTTTTAAAAGTAGAAAAAAAAATCAGTTAGATGCTTCGGAAGAAAAAAAAAAAATGACGACTTATAACGAAATTGAAACTTTTACGTAATTTATTATTCGCTTTGGCAGCGAGCGATAAAGTTCAGGTCATTAATCAATTTTTTTAAATTTATTTTTTTCCTGGACGCAGACTTACAAACACGAAAAATACGTTACAAGTCTATGCCCTGCGATTCTATGCTCCAATGCCTCCAAGTCTACGCTCCGATTTGTTCTTGGCTCTGTTCATGCTGAAAAACGTAAAGACTGATTATTATTAATGCTTTTTAAATTCTGCTTCATTTCCTTTGCTGTTTTTAGTAGAACGGTTGATCATTATTTTCTAGATAATTTTTATCTATTCTGTGTTATATCCATGCTTGATTAAAAGAAAAGGATTAAAAAGTTGACTAATTATAAAAATTATTTCTTGCCTTAATAAAGACAAGGATAAGCACTAAACCGCATTTTCAAATAAAAATAGGAACAATAAAATTGAGACTATTGTTGCGTGCGTAAGAGTTCGTGATAGATTGAATGCATACAGGTCCGATGATTGGTTGATAAAATTTATTTTATCAAAAGAAACACTTCAGAGTTCTGGAACTTTCTACAAAAATAGTCGTACAACTATTCACAATATAACAGAGTGCAATTAGTAGTTACACTTCAGACTACTAGGGACGTTAAACACAATGAAATGCAAAGTGCATCTAAAGAGCGAAGCTAACCCGGAGATATTTCAGTACTCCGAACTTACGCTGAATTAAACAATTAACAACAGCTCACAACTGAGAGCAAATCCTCTCTCTGGCCTCATATAATTTTCTTCGTCCCCCGAGAAATGTCTAGCGCTTCTCGAAATTACTGGAAGGCATATGAGGCCAAGTACGGTTACAGTTGCATATGAAATCAATTGCAGTTATTCAATTACAATACCTATTACGGTAATACAGGGATCAGACCCAAACGTCGCCAAGTTTCGCTACTTTAGTTTAAAACATTCAAAATTTTGACAATATTTCTGGGAATTTAAAGCCAGTATATATCATGCCTCTAAACATTTATACTATATCTAATGAAGGATTTTTAAGCTTTTCATGTACATTAAAAAAGCACTTTCTGTTTAAGATAGTCTTCATTTTGTAGTATATTATACTCACATAAGGAGAGAATGACAAAAATTACTAAAATTCGTTCAGTACTATTGCAGGTTATAAAAGGAATAAAATTATGTAAGAATATATGCTGACATAAGCGAAAGCAGAATTATCTACATAAAACATCTTGCAGGGAAAAAGGAGCAAATAAAGAACTAAAATAAATATAAGAAGTGCAAACCTCTCATGAGAAAAATTACAAAACGGATAATTGTTTGATACCCAAAGTAAGGACCTTTTTCCTCTTTCAGTTAAGGAAATGGAATACAGTCAGGATAAAAACTAACAGGAGAAATTGTATTCTGCCATCTACTGTTTTATTTCTTTAATCGTTTTCTTCTTTTCGATATTGGCCCATAACAATATTTCTATTTCAACGGCATCTGAAAGACATTCTGTGCTCATTTGCATTTCCATGTTTTAAATTAGGGGTCTTTAACCTTTCATGCCCGAAAGCCACATCAATAAATTCACAAAGATCCGCGAGCCACGTGTTTGTCAAAAAATAGTGTAGTCAGAAAACATACATAAAAAAAAGGAGGTTTGTTTTGCAAGACTACAATTGATTCTAAGCGAAGAGATAACGTTGCAGATTTGTATATGTATACATTGGCTCTAAAAAGTCAAACCGAAATCGAATTAAAATGTTTTGCAACTCTTTTTAACTACGAAAAAAAAGTATAAAGATGACTTGCACAGAACAATGTTACAAAAAGCATTTACAATAAAAAAATAATAAAAAAATTAACATTACTGGCGGGAGATGGTAATTACTTTAGTTTCAATGTGAAATTTGACATCGTTTTTGCTTGATTAAAGTTTAAATATTCGGTTTAATCTGTGTTGTTGCAATTTGTAAAAGTTTCCTCCAAATTTCTGTCTTTCAGCCGTGTTCTTGTTTTTGATTTAGGATCTTCATTTTACTAAAACGATGTCACATATGTAGGCACTGCCAAAGGTAGACGACACGAAGAGTGCATGTTTACGAATTTCTGAATACTTGTCTTCGGTCGCGTACTTCGAATAAAAATAAATTAATATAGGATTTTCAAGAAACTTCCATTTTACTGCAGAGCCACACTTTAAATCTATAAATTCTAATTGAAGTTCAGAAGGAACACATATTACATAAGATAAAGTGAAATTTTTGAAAAATTCGTCATTTTCAGAAAACATTATCCCAAATAATTCAGGCATGCCAATAAAATGTTTTAAATATCAAGAATAAGAGGAAAAAAAAATTTTTTTTTTTTGACAAAAAGCTGATAAGGCAATTTTTCTTGAAATTAAAATTTTTAAAATTTTTCTTTAAATTTAAATGTGGGGCCACTAAAATACCTTCAGCGGGCCACGGGTTAAAGATCCCCTATTTTAAATCTTAGCGAATTAACTCACGATGCAGCTATCTTGGTATCGAATGCTTTTATGGAATTAAGGATTTATTCATTTTTTTGTTTTGTTTATATCTCCTTATTTCTTGCATTTACCCATTCTTCAAAATTTTATTTTAGTTTTCTTTAAAATTACGGGCATTTTCCTTGACTACTGCGTTTTGTGCTGCCTTGCTTATATGCGGCTAGATCGCATAAGATTTGTAGTTTCTTGCCTATTTGTGAACATGACAATGATCAAAGGAAACTACTTACTGTAATGAATTAACGTTGTATTGCATTCATTATAAGATACCAGAGCATTTTCCTCACCAGAGCGTTTTTCCTTTTTTGGTTTTGGTTAATTCAATTCTGCGCCTGAAGTACTGAACACTGAAGGTAATAAAGCAATGCTAGACATTGCCAGTCTGTTTGCTCTACAACAACAGTTGAAACTAACCTTTTTTTTAGCTAGATAATGCATTCTTCATAAATCAAAGATCATAACTGAGACGGTTTCATAAAATGGGAGGAAGTGAAGTCCCCTAAGGCTGCGTTCAGACGCCAGCGTAAAGGGCATAGTCTAAAGTACGGGAGTTTCGTTCACACCTGCGAGAACGGGGTGTAAGCCGTGGCCAATGAGAGAAGCTAAATTTGCGCATGCCTGGATGTGTCTACAACTTTCCCGCGCTGTTCTGCTCGATTGATTTCCCGCGTTCACTCTGCTCGTTTTGTTTAAGCTTCGCTCTGATTGGTCAACGCTTATCCCAAACTCGGCGTAAAGTTGAAAACTTTGAACCCTATGCCACGAGCCCTAAACCAGATTTTGTGACGTAGCACAGAATGGTTGCCTTGGCAACGAAGCTCGGCTTTAACCACTTATGCCCTTTACGCTCCCGTCTGAACGCAGCTTAAGGCCCCGTTCAGACGAGGGCGTAAAGGGCATAAGTGGTTAAAGCCGAGCTCCGTTGCCAAGGCAACCAGTCACTGCTACGTCACAGAATCTGGTTTAGGGCTCGTGGCATAGGGTTCCAAGTTTTCAACTTTGCGCCGAGTTTAGGATAAGCGTCGACCAATCAGAGTGAAGCTAAAACGAAGCGGCTTTCTTTAGACGATTTCGCTGTTCGCTGTCACATTGAAGGCGACGTTTTTTTTAATATGGAGCACATCGTATCCGAATGAGTTGTAATCGTATCCGAACAAAATAATGAGTTGTAATCGTATCCGAACGAAATAAAGAGTTGATCTCGCAAGAAATCTACGATGATGACATGCATTTTTTAATGAGTTTTTAATGCATTTTTTAATGAGTTTTTCAATTTATATTGAAAAATATGGATGAAACTCGTAAAACGAAAGTTAAGCTCAGGATTATGCACGCTGTGTAGGATCCTGTAGATGATTTATCCCATCCAATATTTTACATTTTATTATAAAAATTCTTTAAAAAATGCATGCTTGCAAAAATTTTATTTTTTCTGTGCAAATTATTATTATTACTTTCTTTCTGTCTATAATTTTTTTAAAATTATTACTATAAGTTTTTTCCTGTTTGATTATTTTTGTATTTAAGAATAAATTTATTAAAAAAGTTTAAAATATTGTATTGCTATTTGCGTCAAATGCTGATTTTCTTTCCAAACAAACTTCATGAATTAATTTTACTAAAACATCAAATCAATATCAAGAATCTGCTGTTTCTTATAACAGTAAAAATATTACTTTTAAAAAAAAGAAAAAAATTATTTTCACTTATTTAAGAATAGTCACAATAGTCAATTCAATGGTGTAAGCTTTGTATAAGTAATAAAAGATTAATCTTTTGAGAAAAATGCTCTTGTGAATTCCAAGAAAGAAAAAAAATGTAGTGAAATATCCTTAAAACAACACAGCCAACAGTCTAGACAGTTTTGTCTCCTGTTGAAGTCCAGTTTTGTCTGTTCTGTTTTTTAATTACGTTCTCCATGAAAGGAATTTACTTTTAATGAAACTAAATAGCACACATAATTCATAACATGGACTATAATTTAATGAATAGTATTTGTTATTATTATACACTCTTTATTACTATCATTTGAATGGAGTTTTGATCATTTTCATGCTATTTCTCTGGTAGAAATTTCTGGATAAGGTATGAATGTTTAAAATTTTGATGCATTTGAAGACTTGGTACCTAAAATTTGTCAGTGTGAAATTACTCTTGAGATTTGGTCGCAAATAGAAATTACAGCATATGTTGAAATTAAATTCAGGGCTGCGGCTTATACATGCAAATTATTAAAAATAGATGTATACAAACAATTGGCAAGACAGCAAAATGCATTCAATGATTGAGCATAAAATATATTGTTGGGTGAACGTTTTTTAGTATTGTACTAGTTGTGGTTGGTGGTCATTGTGATCAGTTGTGGGATACTAGTACTAGTGATAATTGATACTGGTAGTACTGGTAAACAACTATAGTGATCGACAGGGACAGTGAACAAGGAGTGCTAAGCACACATGTTTCACTGTCACAGAAACATGTTCCTTTTGATTTGAAAATTAAATAATAATAATAATAATAATGTATGGTAAGTACTGTTTTTAGCTTAACTGCTTTCGCACCTGCAAAATAGAAAAATATTATATACAGGCTATCTGTTAGTTATCCTCAAGAATTTTTTTTTTTAATTAGGCATATTTAGAATATCGTATTTCTCCTAAGAGAAATTATATATAAAAATTGAAGAAGGTTTTATATAGTATATAAATATGCATTGCATGTTTATAGTATAGAGAGTACTACAGTACAATGCAGAAATATTCCATATTGCTTTGCACAGAAAGATATGTGCCAACCAAGTATTGGTCTTTCAAAAAAATATTTCTAGACCATTTCGTTATTTTTCTTTTTTTACCTTCTTCCGTTGCCTCTTGGCTTATAAGAAGGGCAGATAAAAGAGCATTCTGTTGAACCAGTAAAACTTTGTGTTGAGCTGAAAAAGCCATGACACAAAATAACAAAAACGAGCAGAGCGAGCGCGAGAAATCAATTGAGCTAGAAAATAGCGCGCGAAAGGTGTAGACACATTCACGCATGCGCAAATTTAGCTTCTCTCATTGGCCACAACTTAGACCCCGTTTCGCAGGTGTGAACGGATATCCCGTATTTTATGGCCTTATGACTATGCCTCTATGTGTTTTACGCCCACGTCTGAACGTAGCTTAAGGGGCCCAAAGCCCTATTCATATTTGAGAATCTATGACATAAGTTGGAGCGGTGATTGTGCCCAAACCAACAAGGAATTTAATTGTTGCGTTGTGGATTATACCACACCATCGACAGTAACATCAGATTAGGTCTCTGATATTTGAACAAACCTATGAAATTCAGTGGCAAGGGGCAAGATTGCGCATGTAGTTGGCAAGAGCCTTAAGCACCATATAGGTGACAACTTTGTTCAGTTCCGCCTCAATTTTGATGGAGGTTACCCGGGGACGTGTCCTCTCGAGAGGTACACTACAGCCTCTCGAGAGAACGGTCGGCTTGCCGCATAATTAGAGTGCCCGCATGCCGCACAGACACTATACATTTACAAACATCCATACCTTTTCTGGGATTCTAACCCTAGCCCTTCGATACGACAGTCAGCGTTGTTAACCACTGTCCCCGTTGGGCGGCACAAGGATTTGTTCATAACATTACAGTTATATAATTTACATAATTTTGATTTTTAACTTTAGTATAAATAAGTACATAGTATTTTACGACCAGAAGTTCTGTTTGAAAGAAACAAAGCTGTAACGAATTATTTAGTTTTATATTAACCAGTTTTGTTCAGTTACTTATCTTTTCTATCTTTCGTCATTTCCATTTCTTGTCAGAATAATATTTCAGTTTCTCGTCATATGCAAAATAGGGCAGAAAGACACTACTTAACTCGGTGTCTGAGTTACTTCAGATAGAGCGTGTTCCACCATTCGTGCAAGTTGCTTTGCTGATTCAAGCTTGATATTTTACGGCTGTGCATATTAATTTCCAGTTTGTCTACGTCAGTCGTAGAGCTAAGAGCCAACTCACGTTAATTATCTCTGTACAGTTTCGTCTGATTAATTAACTCAGTTTTAATTTCATACTTATATTCTCAGTTTCATTCAAAAGTACTGGCTAAGTTTGTAAGCATCAGGATTGCCGTCTCTAAATTCCTTCTTGAATTGATTAAATGGGTCTTTTCACCCTTCCTACGTCTTGTCATTGATATAGATTGAACTTAGCGAATAGTCGCTTCATAGTTCAACAAAAGATCTAGCCAGTAAAGTAAACTTAATTTAGATAGAATCTTAAACAAGACTCAAGATCAACAGTGATGATTTATATAAACTTTGATTTAAATTTTAGTGCATATTTAGTAAGTACACATTTTAAGACCAGAAATTTTGATTGAAAGATATTATTAACAAAATTTAAAGGAGTTTTCCCACTGTTAGATTGTTTCATTATTCTTATTAATATTGAAAGGCCATCTGAAATAATAAACGATTTTTGATCCATTCATTGTACCGCTTTTATAACAAGAATAAATATCTACAGTATTTCATTGCGTTGAAAACCTGTTTAAAATCTTAATGCTTCTTACTGTTGATTGTACAAACAAGGATGAAATTTTAGAGTGGATAAGCAGTCATTCTAGTGATGAACAATGAACAGATGGAAACAAGATTAATTAAAAATGTTTATTTCTGATATTTACAGAAAGTGTCAAATAAGTTTTCTCATTGCTGTTATTTAAACTCCAGTTTAAATCGATTAACTTAAGAATGAATATTTTTCGAAACTGAACTGTCTATTTCAATTTCTATGATTTATATTTATTTGCTATTTCTACTTTTTGCTTCTCTTTCAGTTTCTTTTCTACTTTTTTACTCTCTACCTAAAAGAATTTCTTATATGTATTTGCGTCATTTATTTCGATTTAGAAAAATAACAAAAAAGTAAATAAAAAAATAATAGTTCGTAAGCAAAAATATTAATTATTTGCAAAGTACTGATATCGAAAGGAATGCATAAAAGTTTGTAAATAAAGCAAATTGGAATAAAATTTAAAAACAAATGCTAGAAAGAATTAAATATAAAACATAAATTACACATGGTTTCCAAAATCAGTTCTGCTATATTTCTGAAGGTGATTTTCAACCAGCACCGAACAGAAACTATTTGCAATGAATATATAAAGGACTACATTACAACCTACTGAACTATTGAAAGCCTGGGGCAGCAAGTTCCTAATATTTTCATTTTTTCCCATTTGCTTCTCATTAAATTCAGTTATAAAAATAAGCAAATGGTTTTTATTACAAATTTCCTTTGATAGCAAGAATTACGGTGAGTAATTAATTTCGAACTGACAGAAAAATAATGATTTTCATTTACTAAAGTTTAAAATATTTATTTTAAACTTAATATATTAAATTAATTAAGCATAATAATATTATTATTATATTAAGCATAATAATATTTTAGCAGAATACTGACTTTATAAACTGAGTGTTTATAATTGATCTAATCCAACGTTTAATTTCAACTAATCTGACTAGAAAATAGCCAATATATTCTGAAAGATAAATAAGCAGTTCCTCTTTTTAAGAGCGGTTCATTCCTGCAAGTACATGCTTCACAATTACATTAGTCCTGAACACGATAGACACATAATGTGCTCTATTTAATGGAATAATAACGAAAGTAAAGTTATGAAACGTATATTGTTCAGGAAGTTTTACAATCTTACCAAAGCTTCTGTTTGCTATTCGTTTATACATTTCAACACTAGACTTGCGATGTATCATTCTGTGAGTAACAGCCTGGTACTGCTTCAGGAACTCGTGTTCTGAAGAGGTTGATTCCACCGAATCCGAACGCGTTAAGGGCGGATGAGAAGCTACATCAGCTTCCTCTAGGGACAAAGAGAACACGGTCAACACACACAAAACAGCATGAAAAGTTATGCTAAAAATTTAAAGAATATTGCTTTTTATTCACATATTATTGGTGATTAGAATCTAACTAAATACAGAGATTACAAACATTTCAATCGTGGTTGACATTTTACACCAGTTATGCACACAAAAATAACATAATTTATATTAAATAATAAAATTTTATAAAATAGTTAATTTTATGCAGAATAACTGTAGAATTTTATGTAAAACAGAAAGTCACTAAAAATAAAAAAGCACATACATTTTCTAAATTCACTAGAAATGCAGAAGAAAAATCACACTAAATGAAAATATTTATAATAAATAATATACTTATTCAGAAGTCAAACAACAAAAAAAAGCGTTATATTTACAAAATTTAATTATTATTAATTTAATTAAGCTCAGCGTTATATTACAAATTGTAAATATAACGCTGATTTTTGTTGTTTGACTTCTGAATTAGTATTTATTCGGCGTGTTATTGTGTCTTAAATAATATACTTGTTATTTTTGCAAAAAGAAGTTCTTTCATAACAGTATGGATATATTTTATATTTTAATATCCAGACGAACACAGTTTTTATTGTTCGCTACTGCCTTTTCATTTTGCATTAACAGAACTAACATCAACGACCGTGTATCTAAATAACTGTTTATTGTCCAAAAGATAATAAAATAACTTATTGAAAAGTTTTCAGATTGCCTATATTGTTCTTTTATGGTAATAGGCATGCCAATCTTGCACTGATTTTTGTGAAGGTTGTTACATCGTCATATTTGAATCTGCAGTTGGAAAGATATGGATTTCAGCATCTGATCGCGAGCAGAAACTCCTCATACGTTTGGTTTTCGGGGTAGATGAAGAAAACATCTCTGGGAAAAAATGGCAGAGGTGAGGATTAAATTTTATCTTAAATCTGCGAAGAGCGGTAATGAAACACCTGAATATTATGATATGCATATGGTAGTGAAACAAGAGGCCGTTTTTCAATATGTAAGTTTTAGTTGTACTTAAGAGATATAACATGAGAGATATCAATAAGCATGTTCTGGCAAGCTAGCCACTTCGATTACGGAAATAATTATTACCAACGCATGGGCAGAGAATTAAAGGAGACCTTTATGCAAATGTCTTGAAAACCATGAGTATAGAGTCTTGAGGAAGGAAAGACAGAATTTGCTCAAGAAACAGTAGTTACACTTAAAGAACAACTGTGATAATAAACGTTGCTCTAATAGCATTAAATACTATCTAAAAGTGATCTGTCACCACTATATTGCCATTCCTGAAGTGAAGATTTAGAGAAACGTTATTTTCCAACGTTCTCAGCTGAAGTGAAGAGGTAACTGTGCCAGAAGTGGATATCTTTAGATGAGAAAACGAAAAATGCCACGTTTGCAGTTCTAAAGAGATATAATAAAACAGTCTGTTTAGTGTTTTTGAATCTTTTACCAAACGCCATTAAATGTGTAATTTAATCTGATTCAGATTTGAAAAAGGAATATGTGACTGGGTACTTGATCTGAATAAGAAAATCAGTCTACATGAATGCATTTCCCTTAATATAAGTCGGCTTTACATATAGCCATGATTTTATTTTTGAATAATTTTTATGAGAAAGAGAGGTTTGAACACATGCAAACTTCACATGTATGAGGTTGAATGTATATTGAAGGGTTTTCTCACGAAAAGTAATTAAAAGATTTAAATGTTGTTCTGTAACTTAAAATGAAGTAAATATATTTTCTTTTAACATGAAACGAAATAACAAGTGAAGTAAATATTTTAAATTTAATTTTAAATTTTAATGTATTTTAAGCATTATACAGTGAACTGGCTAAGTATGATTTTTAGAAGAGTATTTCTACGGGAAAAATCTTAAAGCATTTGAAATAATGCCGCACTGAAATCTCTCAAACATAAAATACATCTCTTATTTAACAGCGTGGTTTTTATCAATACAAATAAAATTTCGTTCGTATCAAGTACCAGTTTTATTCCTTGTTAAGCTCATCATCGGTGCACATATATTTATTACTATTTTTCTTCTTTGCCCTAGACGCTACATCTTTCGTTTCACGCAAGAAGTATCTTATACGTGATTCACATGATCACAGATACAGTTTACTTATCTGAGACTTTCAGCAAAATCAAGAAGTAATCAAATAGAGAGACGAACTACTCGGTGAAGCAGAAAGTATTTGTATCTTTAGTATTTGTTATGTCGAGATGACAGAAACTGGCAACTGTTTATTCGCCCCCATTTGATTTTAAAACGTATGGAATTTATTACTTTCTCTTTCTAAGAAAGTCTTTCAAAGTCAATTCATAACTTTTTCAGACGAGCTACTAACGAACGATCAATACATATTTACGAAAGAACAGTGTTTTGCTACCTCAGGGAGGAAAGAGTAAGATATTATTTCAAATATTTAAAAGCAATAATAATAGCATTTCATTGTGTTACAATATTATTTCGAAGATAAAAAATTTTAATCTTAGCTTTAAAAAGGGAGCTGAATCTGTACATTATGAATACTTGCCAGATTTTACATGTTTCTTTAAATGATAAAACATTCAGCAAGAAAAATGAAAAAATAGTATATATTTTCCTTTTTAAAAATATTCCAAATTCAAACAATATGTAGATAGAAACAGAATGTACAAGGAAAGTTTTTTTTCGGTGAAATCAAAAAATTATCGATTTCTTGTTGAGAGATGGAAGTATCACTAGCTTTGGAACTCCATTATTTTATTTATAAGAAACGCAAAAATAGAATCGTTTTCAGAAATTCCTATTTGTTACTGCGGAAATGAAAGTATATTTAAAAATATGCTTCATTAACACGTCAGTAATTTGAAACAAGTACCGAGGCAAAAGTTACAGTTCATTTAACAACATAAGGTACTGTTATTTTGTATAAAGAAAGATGTTTCGAAAAAATGGTAACAATGAATTTAACGTATAAACAGTGACAAATCTTTGTACTAAGTACAGATTTATTTTCGATTAAAAATTGTAGGATTTTGAGTTTGAGTAAAATATGATATGCAACATGGATGTTCTAGGTATGAAAATATTTTGAAAATAGATTAATATTATTTCAAAGTCCACAGAAGCACCGAAAAGTCATAAATTGATCAGTTTTGAGCCCAAGAAAACTATTCTACTATTCTAAGGAAAAAGCAGAAATTTACTTATAAGGTGTGCACTATTTAATTAGCACTTTTGTACGTTCAGTTTGCTATCCAAATAATTTTTATTTATACCTAAATCTCTCAATACAAAGTTAGGTTATAACTTTTTAAACAGAAGAAAGAAGCAAGCAGCGAAAAGAGCCATGCACTAACAGAAAATTTCTTGCTTAACAGAATAAAAAAATAATATGATGGCAGTAGGTAATTAGAGTTTTGTTTTTCCGAAAAAGCGATTATTTAAGTTTACCTGAAGCTTTAGCTATTCTTCGATGCCACATTACATTCATTAATTTGTTCAGCAAGAAACTCCCTACTGGAACGGTAGCGAATTTTAGATTTCTTCATTTTGGGGGGGGGGAGTGGCGCTTGCTTTGCTTAAAACGAGGGTGAGATAATTTTGAGAGATTTCGACTTAATAATAAATAATTTTTCTCAAAATTTTCCACAAGATTATTTCAAGTCAGATAGTTTTAGATAGCCTCTTCTCTGTAGTTTTGAAATGTTTGCAATTGAGCTCTGTATCTTGTTCAGTCTGTAAGGTTAGAAGGTTCTGATTCAATTAAGCTAGAAGTTACACAACTGCGCCTGTAAAGGTTGTTTTCTTAGCATATTTAGTTTGAGACATGAAAGCAACTCTTCCAGGGAGCGGAAATCTCTTCAGAGGGCTTGGTTAGCTAGTTTTATGTCATTCAGTTCCAAAGAACTGCATAGAAGAAAATTCAAGAGAATGTCTCAATTTCCAAAATGCTTTTCGCTTGCAGACGCAGATGTAAAGGAATGATCAATAGTTGGCTAAAAGGAGTTTGAGAAACATTGAGACGTTTTTCTCATGTACAAAAACAAGGGCAATCTTTCTTCTTCTTCAAAACAATATGTTTTAAATATTAGAAGGAGCTCTATAAAAGCAATTTTACACTGAAGCTTTAAATTAATTTGTTGCTTAACTAGAAGGAGCGAGAGAAACATTTCAGAAATTCATAATGAAGTTATATGCTATTATCCCGTCTTATCAGCATGTCTTCGTGGTGTAATGGTCAGCACACTCGGCGCGTATTCGAGAGGACCGAATTCCGGCGAGGTTACTGCTCATTTTTTTCACATTTACTATTGCGAAATAACCTAATGTCTCTATAAAGTGCTTTTAGAGAATAGGAAATGATGTTAACATTATTACCGAATTTTAGAGCTATTCACCAATTTAAAATTATTTCGTTTGTTGTTTACCTGATAATTTTCTACAAGTTTTTTTCAATAAGTTCAATTTAAATTATAATTTGAAAAAGCTGCTCACATGTACAAGAAAGAATCATCATTTTCATTAACTTTTTTCTACGAAAATAGAACTTAAAATTTCATTTGAAGGAGTTTGGGGCATTCAAGTGCGCTTATGTGAACGTGAGTGAAATCTAACATCATTAATTATTACGAACATCTCCGAAACATTATAAATATCCAACATTATGAATTATAATATACATATCCTCATAAATTTTTTAAATGATTTTTCTGTTTGCAGTAAGACTTGAATGAATAAAATCGTTTAATGAACTGTCTAAATACTTTTGCTTTTAATTATTGGTAAAACCCAAACTTTGTTAAAATTAATTTCAAATTAAAAATGCATTATTATTTTATCATTGAATTAATCAGTCTCCCTTAATTGACTTCTTTCACATTTCTGCAAAGTATTTCGGGGCCCTTATTTGATATAAACCGCTGCATAATCTGAAACACCCTTTTACAGCTAAGACAACAAACACTACCTGAAACAAATTTTAAAAGGCCCATTAGCGACGGAGCGCCCACAGCCATAATACTGGTAGTTCGACGGAGTTCAAATCCCAACGAACGGGTTGACTGGATGGAAGTTTTCATGTTTTGACCTATATCATGTTAACATGATACATTTTCCCTTACAAATCTCCACGAAAATATTTCTTCCCTTCAACAGATAGATATTTTACAACAACAGATATAATTTCTTCCCTTCAACTCCCGCATGCTTTGCCGTAATTCAAATAATCTCAATTACAAAATCAGCAAGCACTAAGTATTCTTTCATAATTTCCGCATTAATGTATTATGATATTATAACTTTGCCACTTATTTAATTTTTGATCTGAAACAAGTGCTTCATTCGTACCTCATCAGCATGATTTAATATGCTTCAACCAAATTAAAAGATCTAATGCAACGCAGCCAAACGAAAGAAAGTCAGTCGCTTTTGTGCTTCATTCAAAAGAGATTTTTCTAATGAAAGCAATGAAAAGTAACATTTGCTTACGATATTACCTTTACTTAAAAGTTTCAAAATTCTTCAGGTAGTTAGAACATTTGTTAGATCTTCTAAATATGAAGTAAAAGAATTAGTTCTTTAAAAATTCGGATGCGATTGTAGGATCTTAAAACATTAATTTAATCTTCTTAACCACGATATAAATTTCAGTTTTGAACTAAAATGATCAGATGCATTTTTAATCAAAATCATCTCTCATCATCAATTAAGTCAGATGCTCAGTATTAAAATCGTGAATATTGAATCGTGAAAGAACAATATTGAAAAATTATAACATTAAAGAGAGAACAAGACCCTAGCTAATAAAAGTATTCATTTCATAGGGTGTGATAGATAAGACACCGTACATAATTTATAAGGCTTCTCGAGTTACAAGTGAGGAAAAAATATTTTTTTATTTAAAAATTTGTAGCACTGCAAGATAAGAATAATGTCCACGGAATTAAAATGCATATTAATGAAATCGTTTGAAACAAAATCCATCTTTGTTGAGAGCATTATATAGCTCGCTTCTGAAATAGTATGCAGAGATTAATTTCATCTTCATCAAACTGATATTTTGTCAACTGGTGCTATAAACGGAAAGCATGCAGAGTCTCTAGAGAAAAAGAAAGATGACAAGGCGCTATGCAGCTTTTAAATTTCTGATTCTAAATAAAATCTAGCAATGCAGTTGAAATCCCTCAACTCCAATTATTAATTACTAGCTTATTAGTCCAAAGAGGCTTTGTCCCTGATTTTTGATTGATTGTTTTCGCCTTGCGATTTTGCGTCGAATCCCTTTGAATGCCCGTTTCACGTTTCAAACTGTTGCCACCAAATATTACCGCTCTGTATTATATTTAAAGAAATTAAATAATGAAGAATCTGCATAAATGTATGTATATTTCTCAAAGCGAGCAATGGCAACGTTGTACAGAAGAAAAAAACATTTTTATCTCTAGCGCGTGGAACTGTGTATTGGAATTTCTAAAGATATGCTCCATTTTAAAATTATTTTGCGACATTGCTCTTGAACTGAACTTTATGGTTTAAATGCGAAAAACATGGTATTTGATAAATAAAGGTAACACAAAAAATGCTAAAACTTTCGCCCCTTTGGACGTAATTTAAAATGTGAAAACCTTTCAGATTTTCTTTTCTTTTTTACTTCCTTGTACGAAGTAAAAACGAAGTATTGTAATCGCGAAAACTTTCAGGCAGCATATTTCAACGAAAATATCCATTTTGACCGCTATCGAATGCAATTTAACGATGTTTTTGCGTAATATCTGTACGTAAGGACAGAATCTTCAAAAAATTATAAAATACTTTAAAATTAATTCTGAAGAGAATTTTTCGTGGCGTCTGTACGAACGTATGTACGTACATATCTCGCATAACTCAAAAACGAGTAGCCTCAGGACGTTGAAATTTTGTATATAGGACTGCTATAACATGTAGATGTGCACCTCGTATTTTGGTTGCAATCGGCCGCAGCAAACGTATATAAATATATTTATATATATATATACACTCTGTTACCCGGCTCAGTGATCTCAGTTTCTTTACTCTTATATGTTTGTAAATTGTACACTTTTTGCTTTAAAAATGATTGTATTATGTTGTTTTTATCTTCCGTTACGGTTTTTATGCTGATGTACGTGTGAGTAACGCGTGCATACTAAAATATCCCTAACATTAACTAGGAAAGCCGAAATCTTAGTTAAGATAGACATGTTACAATTAATAATCAAATTTAATAAGGAAAAGTAACAGTTTCCGGTTACATTATAACGGCTTAAGAAATTCAGAGCACAGTACAGATGCGAGTACACAAGTTCACATATCTCGGCGAAGCAGAGACGCACACATTCGTTGAAGTAGTTCCACTTGACTGCCGGGGAAAATTCTTCTCTCCCCGTCAGCCTGTAGGTTTGCCAAACGGGTTTACTGTTTCGCCAATTGGCGCTTTTCTGTACAGTTTTTAAGTCCGTATCGCCTGTTTGGCGCTGCCGCTGCATACTCCCTCCGCAGTGTCAACGAAATGTGACATACCGATGCGGGGGTCGGATTAATCGTCCAGAACGGGTGATACAAATGTCCGAAGTTTTTTTCACACTCTTGGATGCAACTTGAGAAGAGTCCATGGTTACAAAAGCGGGTTTCAGTCTATCTATGGAGATCGTTTGCTTAGTCCCTTTTATTTCGAGATCAAACGTTTTATCTCGTCTTTCTAGCACCTTAAATGGTCCATCATAAGGAGTTTGAAGTCGTTTTCTAACTCCGTCGTGTCGAACAAACACATATGTGGACTTTTGAAGGCGTGGATGAATGAAACATGTTCGCTGGCCGTGGCTAGAAGTCGTGGTCGGGCGGACACTGGCAAAGTGAGATTTTAAATCCTCCACAAACTGTTTGGGGGACGCATCCGGAGGTGTCGGATTGAAAAATTCTCCTGGGAGACGTATAGTCTTTCCATACACCAGTTCAGAAGTGGTTGCTCCTATGTCCTCTTTGAAAGCAGCGTTTGAAGGGCAGCCACCCAGTCACTGGTATCGTGCGCTTTTAAGGCAGCTTTCAAAGGACGGTGGAATTCCTCGATCAGTCCATTCGCCTGTGGGTGGTACGGAGACGTCCTGATCCTCTTGATTCCCAATAATTGGGAAAGGGCTCGAAATAAGCCGCTTTCAAACTGTCGCCCTTGGTCGGTAGTAATAACAGTCGGACAACCAAATCGAGTAATCCAGTGGTCATAGAAAGCCTGTGCTACTGTGCGTGCTGTTATGTCTGGTATGGGTACTGCTTCGGGCCATCTAGTAAATCTATCTATCATAGTTAGACTGTAATAATTATTTTGAGAAGGAGGTAGGGGACCAACAAGGTCAAGGTGGACGTGATCAAACCTCTGTGATTGGTCTGGAAACTTCATTAACGGGGTTCTAGTATGCCTGCTTACTTTTGCTTTCTGGCACGGAATGCACTGCCGTGCCCATTTCGCGCAATCTTTGCGGATGGAAGACCAAACAAACCGTGAACATACTAACTTTGTTGATGCGCGAATGCCGGGGTGAGACAAATTGTGCAAGGTGGCAAAAACTTTCTCACGGAATGCCGGAGGAATGTAAGGGCGGGCGTTACTTGTTGACACATCACAATATATCGGTAAGCTACAATTCGGTAAGGTAAGTTTTTTGAGATGTACAACTTTTGACTCTTTAAGCAATGTTTGTAATTCTGGGTCGATTTCTTGCATTTTAGCGATTTCCTCATAGTCGATAGGGTTAGGCATGCTTATTACTTCTATACGCGAAAGTACGTCGGCAGCGATATTCTCCGAACCTTTTATATGGCGAATTTCAGTGGTGAAGTGTGAGATAAAGTCTAACTGCCTAGCCTGACGAGGTGAACACTTATCCAAACGCTGTCGGAATGCATACGTGAGCGGTTTGTGATCGGTGATTAAAGAAAAGTTCCGTGCTTCCAACATATGCTTAAAATGCATGATAGCAGCTTAAGCTGCCAATAGCTCTCGATCATACGCACTATAGTTCCTTTCCGCCTGCGAAAGCTTTCGTGAGAAAAATGCGAGAGGCTGTTTTGTGATAGCGTTCCACCGATCGCGAAGTCTGACGCATCAACCTGTAAAACCAACTGGGCATCTTTCTTCGGGTGTGCCAAAAGAACAGCATTAGCGATTAGCTGTTTGCACTTTTGAAATTCACTCCGCGCTTCCTCAGACAAATTCAGGATTGTCTTATCATTTTTCTTAGCCCCTTTTAAATACGAAGTTAAATGTATTTGATTCTGGGCTACGTTGGGTAAAAATCGACGGTAAAAATTTAAAAATCCTAAAAATCTCTGCAAATATTTTACCGTTTTAGGAAGTGGGCAGTTAAGTATCGGTTCCACTTTGTTCGTCAGAGGCTTGGTACCATTTTTATTGATTATATGGCCTAAAAAAGATATTTCCGGAACGCCGAAAACACATTTCGAAGCGTTAATTGTCAATCCATATGAAGTTAATCTTTCAAAAACAGTACGTAGGTGAGATTTATGCTCATCTTCCGTATCACTAAATATCAAAATATCATCTAAGTAGACGTAGGCGAATTTTAGATCTCCAAGAATTTCGTTCATAAACCTTTGAAAGGTTTGAGCTGCTCCGCACAGTCCGAAATTTAAAAACGGAAATTCGAAAAGACCAAATGGGGTGCAAACTGCAGTTTTCGGTATATGATCTGGATGGGCTGGTATATGATGATATGCCCGAACGATATCAATTTTTGAAAAAATTGTCTTTCCGCTAAGCGTATTATTAAAGTCTTGTAAATGCGGGATAGGGTATCTGTCGGGTTCGGTGCACGCGTTTAGTTTTCGGTAGTCTCCTACTGGCCGTATGTCGCCCGAACTTTTAGAATCTACATGAAGAGGTGATGACCATGCTGATTTTGATGGTCTACAAATACCTTGATCTATCATAAATTGAAATTCTTTTTTTACTGCTTCATATAACTTAGGGCTTAACCTACGCGGTTTACTGTACACAGGAGGACCGTTTGTTTCGATGTAATGAACCGTACTATGCTTTACTCTACCCGAATCGGATTTTAACTTCAGTACTTCCGGAAAGTCTTTCAAGATTCTGTGATATGGTGAATCACCAGATATTAACTTTACCGAAAAATAATTTTTAGAATCGGAAAGAGAACCAATACGAGTTAATTTCGTAGTATTATCGATAAGCCTACCTCGTTTTAAATCGATTAAAAGATCAAAATGCCTTAAAAAGTCGGCTCCTATTATAGGCACTGGTACATCGGCGATTAAAAACTTCCAAGAAAAGTTTCGTCTAAGTCCTAAATTCACAGTTAACAATTTTGTTCCATACGTAGAAATTCTGGAATTATTCGCGGCAAATAATTGAAGCGAATCAGGATGCATTTTCTTAAACTTAGAAGTCGGTGTCACACATGAGACATCCGAGCCCGAATCAATCAAAAAGTTTAAATTTAATCTGTTATCGTAAACATGTAAACGACATGAATGCGCGACTGCCGATGAATTTCGATCGACAGCCGCTACTACTAGTTTTCCTGGGCCGTAGTGTTCTGAGAAAAGGAACAAGGTGCTCGACATTTTCGTGCATTATTACCGAATCGCGAATGAAAATAACAATAATTGTTCACACGCTCTCGGGAATGCCCACGCGAAAAACTACGTGCTGTGTTATGTTGATCCCGGGGGAAATTATTCCTCGTTTTTCCGCGGGAGAGTCGCTCGACTTGTTTACTTAGGGCAGAGATTTCACTCCTTAAGGCCTTAAGCTCCTCGAGGGGGGCACCAGAATCGTTAGGGTTTCTGGGGGAACTCGCCGAAGCTGCCTGGACCGCGAACACGCTGTTATTCGTTGGCGTGCGCACTTCAGCTATCTTATCAGCCATTTTTGCTAAATTGTCTAAGGATTCCGAACTTATTGATAAAATGGCATGCACCTCGGAAGGTAACCTTTGCAGCCATAATGATTTTAAAAATTCGTCAGTTATACAGTTTCCACCTAATTCTCTCATTTTTCTCAATAAGTGAGATGGTTTGTCGTCCCCTAAATGCAATTCAGAAATAAGTCTGCGTATTTGCTCGCTTTCCGAATCTGAGAATTCTACTATTAACCTAGCTTTAAGGGCATCATATTTAGCCGTCGCTGGGATATTAAATAAAATATCTGATACTGCGGAAAGAGTTTCAGGGTCTATCGAAGAAACCACGTGGTTGTATTTTGTACTATCGCTACTAATCTTCGCTAAAGCAAAGTTACTTTCAACTTGAATAAACCAAAGTTTAACATTTTTTTTCCATAAAGGGGGAATTTTAACTGCCACGTGTGAGATTTGTGGCTCCTGAATCGCCATATTCGATTCCTCGTTGGTTTGGCCTTCCGATCCTGGCATGGTTGCCAATTATAAATATATCGTAAATCGTAAACTTAATGTTTTGCACTATACCTTATCAAAACAGTATCAATTTAGAATAAAATAATGAAGACATTCAATATCTCAATAAAAGTGTGAGCACAAATATTACCCAAAGATCAATTTTAAACAATCAATAATTAAATTAAAACTATAATTTTAGAGCAAAACATATCACAAAAACATAATTAAGACCAATCACAGATAATTAAAATAATTTGACCACATACCTGTAAATCCTCCTTAAGTGTGATAAACCACGTGTAATCCGTACGATAAAATGAGGAGGAAATAAATAGGGTGGAGCCTTTATCAGTCATAAGGAAGAGCATTGGCATCAAAATAAGGCATATTTTTAGTTTTTTTAACAAAGATTGAGACAGATAGTCATTAGGGATCGAAACAGAAGGAGCGAGGGACAGGGTCACCAATGATGTACGTGCGAATAACACGTGCATACGAAAATATCCCTAACATTAACTAGGAAAGCCGAAATCTTAGTTAAGATAGACATGTTACAATTAATAATCAAATTTAATAAGGAAAAGTAACAGTTTCCGGGTACATTATAACGGCTTAAGAAATTCAGAGCACAGTACAGATGCGAGTACACAAGTTCACATATCTCGGCGAAGCAGAGACGCACACATTCGTTGAAGTAGTTCCACTTGACTGCCGGGGAAAATTCTTCTCTCCCCGTCAGCCTGTAGGTTTGCCAAACGGGTTTACTGTTTCGCCAATTGGCGCTTTTCTGTACAGTTTTTAAGTCCGTATCGCCTGTTTGGCGCTGCCTCTGCAATGCCTTTAGTAAATCTGTATGCAATATTTTTAGAATTATCAACAATTTTAAAGTTGTCTAAGTGCCGCTAAGCCTTTTTTTAATGGCGGCCATTGATGTTTACATTTGAAACAGGAGACTAGTGGATTTGTTGCCAATTTAGAGAAACTTAGCTTCGCAACAACAAAGATAACGCATTCATTTATTATTGCCAATTAAATCATGCTTAATTATTTCTGGAATTTTTTCGAGGAAATAAGTGTTTAAGATTTACTTCGTAATTTTTAATATAGATATTTTGAATTTTTATGTATTTTTGCCTTCTCGCGAAGTGAGAATCGAATTAATTAAATGATAAATACCCAATCGTCTGTGAAAAACTGTTTCTTTTTCGTTCTGTTTGCTTAATTTTTTTTATACATCATTCTAGCTTTATTATAGTATTTGAATAGAACATGTGGCAACGATTAGATAATTCTATTCTTTAAATGATATAAATTTTGGGAATTATGAGTTATAATATGAACGAAATATATAAGTTAACTGTTATATAATTATTTTGTTATATAACAGTTAACTTAGTTTCCGTTATATAAGTATTATAGTATAAGTTAACTGTTATATAATTATTAATACTGTTAAGTGAATCTAGCGCCAGAGTGTCGCTATGGTAAACAAATACTAGATTGAATTTTAAAGAATGCATTTATTCTATTGTGGTTTATGCGCTGTCGGCGAAGTAGATTTAATTCAATCCAATAAGTTTAAATGAAATGCAAGAAAAAATGCGTATAATTTAATATTCCGTACAAGTAAGTCATGTGGTGTACACATCAGATTTTTTATTTTCTAATGAAGCGTTTAGGCTTTGTAATTTGAGCGGTTCATAAAAATAGTATCTTCGTTGAAATAATAATAGTAAAATTAAAATTCAAATCCAGATTATATGTAACGTCTAAAGAATCTAAATATTGTAAATAGTTACACAAACAGGAATGAAATGAATGTTTTGTTCCTGTTTGTGTAATCTTTTACTTACTTGTGTAATAATCTTAATAAGTATTGATGAAATCGAATTTTATGAGGTGTGATTGCAAAAGGTACACAGAAATATGTTTAATTTATACTTTTGTGCTGTTATTAAGACTGTTTGGCTCTAAATAAATCTAGCAATCCTGCGTAATATGCTTAGATTTTCAATTTCCTAATAAAACATTTATAAAGTTTTCTATTGAACAAGTTTAATGTTGAAAGAGAGATTTCAGAACTCCATGTACTTCACACTTTTCATAACTGTGTTATTAGTGGTTCAATATTTTTATTAGTTTCAGCTTCGTCGAGCAATCAATAAATTAAGAGAAAACAAAGCTTTTATTCATTATCGATAACCTTTTGAAAGTCAATCCTTTCCGCATGTGGATGTGAGCTCACTGACAAATATTACACTAATGTAAAAGTGATTAAATTTTATTTATTGAGACAGGATTAAACAACCTTTAGTATAAAATATAAATTCAAAGTCTTTTTACAGTTCTTTTCTAATGGCAAATAATCCTGTATTTTCTCTCTCTCCCTCTATCTCATAACATATACTCGAATGCTTTTAATTAAATTCATGGAATTTATAAAATGACAGTTTTCTTCTTTGAAGTTAATCAATTGTTCTTAAAAAATCAGAAATTAAAAGGATAACACTTAAGATAAATGAGTCAGGAAGTCATTCAAACTTGGATAGCATAAAATGTTTTTTGAACTACATATATCTAACATTACGAATGCCATTCATTTTGAAAAACTGTCCTCGGGGAAAACTGGCAGTAACTTATTTCACTTCACTTCCTGCACCAGGAGTATTTCATTAAGTTTCCTAAGAAACTTGACAGATGATTATTTTTTCTCTTTCAATCAGATCTAAGTAAGTATACCTGGGGAGATTAATAAACTAAAAGATTCCTTAAGCGGTGAAGAAAGATTTCTTTCCGTTGGTCATTATTTTTATCGATGCAAAACTTTCTAGAAAAATATAATTTCACAGGCAACAAAACTAAGGACTGGAATTAATCTCCAGAGTTCTTTTCTACTTTTTTGGCAATGATATTCATTCTAGCTTTTTTGTCAGATAAAGAATTAAAGACTATGTAAAAGGAAATAATGATACTGCAATGTGAAATCAAAAAGCTTCTGCAACAAGATCATTAAATGAAAAGGTAATATGAATGAACTGAAGTTCTTAAAGAAAGAAAAGTATTTCTTTTTAAAGTAATTATTTTAGTTGGGATTAGTGAAACACAAAGAAATTACTTAGAATGTGCTTGTAAAAGCTAAGATAACTAAAACTTTCGTTATTTTATACGACAAGCCCACTTACATCTACAGAGAGAACCAACTGCTTAACGTCGTTTTAGGTTATGTTAAACTAAATCTTGTATTCCAACCTTTATTATTTTACATTTATTACTTTTTATCATTGCTTACGAAGCTACAAGAATTATCATATTACGAATAATGTATTTTCTCCCTCATTCCAGCATGCCTTCGTAGTGTAATGGTAGCACACTCGGCGCGTATTCGAGGGGTCCAGGTTCGAGTCCTAGCGAGGGCATTGCTCATTTTTCATATCTCTTGCTTCAAAATAATCTAATGACTTTACACACATACATTAACACATGAATGGCTAGAATCGGGAAACATCAAACGACATTTTGTTATAAAAAAGTGTTTTCATTCATTTTTGAGTGATTATAACACAGCAAAATATTTAAATATAATTCAAATATTATTCAGCGTGGCAGCAATGTTCCTTAATTGCCAATCTACAACTTGAGTTCCATGACAAAATGACAGTTCTTAACGTTACAATAGCAGTGATTTTCCAGCCGCAGATATTTGGCTAAAACGTGGCTTGGGCCTGGTGGAATTCAGCTTTTTTTATGGTGTGATAAAAAAGAAGCTGGATTTCAAATCATTGGTCTGATAGTAGGTACAATATATGTTTACATTTCTTTCGATTCTTCTTAATTTTAGATTATCATTGTTTGCAAAGCCAATTACGATTATGAAACTTTTACATTTTTTCAGATTCATGAAGATGTGTATTAAAATCTTGCTCTCCTCTTTCGCAATAGTAAACTTATAAGGTATTTCTCCCACTTTCCTAGCATGCTTTCGTGATGTGGTTCTGCACGCTGGGCCGGTATTCCAGAGGTCCGTGGTTCGATTCCCGGCGAAGGCGATTACCAATTTTTCATCTCTCTTGCTTCCAAAAGATCATAATGTCTCTACAGTGGTGTCCGAACTAAAAGGGTTGCGGGGGATGACTCTCTACACCCAGGATTTGGCGAGTGGGTCCCCTAAAAACTCCAGTCGCCCTTTAAAAAGGGGAGTAATTCTTCCACTTTCTTAGCGTGCCTTCGTGGTGTAGTGGTTCTGCACGCTGGGGCGGTATTCCAGAGGTCCGTGGTTCGATTCCCGGCGAAGGCGGTTGCTACGTTTTCATCTCTCTTGCTTCCAAAAAACCCTAGTGTCTCTACAAACTCACTGCTTACCCTTACACTTCAGCCTTTCCCCTGGTTGATAATCCCTGTTCTAGACTTTCCGAAAACCGTTACATAATTCTACGTTTCCTTGGAGGTGAAAGTAAAGTTCCTCCAAAGATAGAGAATTCCGTACAGTTTAAGAATTATTATAATGGTTCGCCAATTTTAAGAACTCATATGAACCTAAAAAAATGTTCGTAAATAGGAATGCCTTTAAAAAGCCTACAGAAGTTTCGGGACTAATGCGATGAATTGAAAAATGTGCAATTCGTAAATTTTAAGTTTTTAAAAGTGTCAGTCAACACTAATTAGCCCAAAGGGCGTTAGCACAGTAGGACTATTAACTTCGTTTTAGCATTTTGCGTTAAAACTTTAAATGTCGGTTCACTTTTCAAATATTACAGCCCTGTGTTATATTCAAAGAATTTAAATAATGAAGAATCTGCATAAATGTATGTATGTTTCCAGCATTGTGATAAAACAACGGTACCTAGAGCCATCAACGTTTGAATAACGTAATTTTCCACCGAATTTGGGCATCTAGAAGCCCTTGGAATTTGAAATTTGTTTTATTATCGATTTCATATTTTATAACACTTCAACGAATTTTCGATTAACAACGATTTTTAAAGCGAATAATGGCAACACTGTACGAAAAAAAAAAAAAAAAAAAAACATTTTTATCTCCAGCGCGCGAGATTGTGTATCGGAAATTCTAAAGATATGCTCATTTTAAAATTATTTTGCGATATTGCTGTTGAATTGAATTTTATGGTTTAAGTGCAAAGAACATTTAATAAAAAAAAGTTACACAGGTTAAAAAAGTCCCTTTGGGCGTAATGTAAAATTTGAAAGACTCTCTTTATACCTGGTACTCTTAGACTCTTTTAGACTTTATACTCTTAGATTTGGTTTTAAATCGTGACATATTTTTTATCAATAGAAGAAAGAAAAAATGAAGTTGTATACGCGAAATCAACAAATCCTTGTTAACCAAGGCGCACCTTTAATATATCTTTCAAATAATAATAATATTGTATTATTTGTACAACGAAACAGAAGAGGCAGTACACTCTTTATTACTGACACTTTCATTGGCATGATTCTTATTGAAATATCTACCATTCAAACAACAGTTTCATTGCTATTTATAAATACCAGTTAGCACAGAGGTTGTCAAACAGGGAACTCCCCCTTGAGGGAATAAGGCCAGCCATTTTTTTAACCTGTTAAATATTTAGTTTTAGATTATGAATATAAAAAATGACTTTTATTCAAGTTTTGGTATTTAACAACATTTTCTGTAATTCTCAGAATTCTGTTAAGAATTCTGTACGTTTTCTTGTTTTACATGCAAAACACATTGAAAATAATCGAAATTCAAATAAACGAACATGCCGTTTTCAAATTTTGAAAAGGAGAGGGGCAGAAATCATATAGCAATGGCGAAAGGGGTGAATGAGGCAAAAAAGTTTGAGAACCAATGCTGTAGTGGAACGTTGAGATGAAATAGCTAAAATGAAGTCGTTAATGCTGTGAAAAACGGAGCTGTTTATTTGGAAAAAGCTATAGTTCTTACCTTTATGAAAACTTTTTTTTTTCTTTGGGAAAGCTATAGTTTATTAAAGTGCAGGAAGAAACATATCTGAGTATGAAATCTACATTGGACGGAGATTACAATAAATTCTCCATCCAATGTTATTAGATTATTTGGAGCATTTACATTTACTGTTTATTCCGAGTTATAAATGTCTTGCTATAAGCAATAATATTATGTAATAAATCCACTTTACGGGAATGAATGAGATTACGAAGATTTTCATTACGAGATTTCCTTCTTTCCTTTCTCGATATTTTAAATCTTTATTTTATACCTAAAAGTTTTTCTAGTTACATGCATTTTCAGTTATTCAGAATTTACAACGTGCAGTAATGAATTGACTAAGCTGCTTCTTCCGTTATTGTTATAAATTACTGGGTCAAAAATTGGTAGACTACTGAGAAACATCCAAAATACAACGTAAAACGAATTGAAACTGTTATGAAGATGTTATATATAACCTATTTGCTAGACAATTTCGCTGAATAGCTTCTTGTTGAAGCAGAATGAACTGCGTTTTTAAATAACAACAAAATGAAAATAAAAGCAGCAACGATTTCTGATTCAAACACTCTTTACAGAAGGCAAAAATTATTTCCAATAAAATACTGATAATTTATGAAACTATAAAACAATGATTATTTATTCTCAAAATTTGAAATACACTCAGTCTGAGTAAATAGTCTATTACCGATGTTAAAGCACTTTTAACACATTCAGCCTCTCGGCTATAGTACAACAGTAATGAAAACATAAACATATCTGTATAATTTGCTAAATAAGCTCCTGTATCCATAAACAGAAATCACACTTTTCAATCTTTCCGAATGTCGAAGTTTTCCTGCATACGCATTTCTTTCCGATTTCAAAGCCATACTCAGTTTTCAGTCGACATAGAAAGAAAGTCCAAAGTTCTGCTTCATTTTGCCCCTGGAAGCCAAAATCGATTAAAAGAGAAGGAAAGCAGGTAGCCTCAGCTAAGACGGAACTGTTCATCGAAATCCTTAGAACTAATACAAATTTTTTAATTTGGAAAGACTCTCGAGACATCCCCTAACTCTGCCTTGCTTTATGAAGCGTTTAAGAGATGAATTAATATTTTTCTAAATGTGAAAGCTATCTTCTAGAAATCACACCTGGAAAACTTAACATATTTAGTTTCTATTAATAATATTTCGATCCGGTCTAAAAATTTTTAATTAGCTGTATCTTAGATAATTTTGAAGTTGCATTTTATACCACATAATAGAAATCAATTCAAAAAATGAACCTTTATGTGGTGTAAGGAAGAATTACGAACATACGTGTTTTCAGTAAAGGACATTTATGCATCAAACTACGTCATTTAAAGGAAACAGGCTTAACAGTAAATTCGTAATACAGTCCATACAAGAAAGTTAATACACATAGTAATAATGCACGCATTCAATAAGTAAATTAAAAAATCCCACCATATACAATTCTCTTGCACACACATTTATTTATTTAGCAAGGTATTTTCTCCTTCCTTACCGCATGCCTTTGGTGTAATTGGAAGCAATACAGCTAGCAGTCGGGAGACCTGGACTTAGTATTCTATCTTTGTTTTGTTTCCTAGTTTCGAAAAAATTCAATGACTCTGTAGCGTCTGAATAAAAATGTGGTGAGCGAAAATTGTTTACAATTAGAATTTTGCGACTGACCCCCGCCTTCTCAGACAAGAATGACTTGAAATGGGGAGAATGTAAGGTATTTTCTCTCTCCATGTTACGTGATTTCATGTTTTTCATGTTTTCATGTTTCCAGCTCTAGATAAACCCAAAGCAATGACTTTATAATGTAAACCTCTGCCTATATTCTTTTACATAATTTTCTTAAAAATATAACTAAACATTTTAGCCATCATAGGCGTTTAGTTTTGCATAAAAGTAACATTTCATGGATGGTTTTTTTAGTTTGCATAGATCCATATCCTTATTTACGTTCTTATATTTTTAGACGGATAAGCATGTTTTTATGGGACTACGTGCTTCGTAGGAAAATAATTTAATACCTAAAGAATCGCTACATTATCATCAAGTGCATTATTTTGGTTTAGTCTAATTTTCATGAGGCTTAAGGCAACAGTAGTCTGTTACTAGAAATTACGATTTATTAAGATACGTATTTCAACAGCGTAATGCTATATATGGCACTGTTTATTTCTCTTATATAGGAAAACAGTTTTCTTATTATGATTGCAGTTGTTCATATCTGGACAACCATCAAGAATTTAGCTTTAATTTAATTATTTAAGTCATTCTGTTCATACCTGAGAATTCTCAGAAATGCGGAGGTGAATGTAAATTTATGATTGTTAGGAGAGAGAGTGATATAAATTCCAAGCAAGCAATGTATGATTTATACACCTTGTTTATTTTAATACAAATAAACAAGTACGTTGGGCTGGTTGAAAGCCTTAAGTTAGATTCTTGTTTTCGAAATCAGCCAACTCTACTGTTCTTGCATCATTTTGTTTTCAAATGTTCGTTTCTCACACTACACTTATCTCTTTCTTATATGAATCTTGATTATATGCAGGATATTCTAGCACAAGGATAAGATTTCAGATAGCGCTGATAATACTATAGGAACAAGGTGCAGCCGGACATTGTCCTAGAGCAAAATTATTATTTCTTGAGTAGTTACAGTCTTTTCCCCTTATTTGAACTGCTTTGTAGTGCGAGCATTTGTTTAGCTCTTGAGATCACACTAGCTGGGCACTAGGCTTACATCCATGTCCGCAGCGCGGCTTTTACTCACGACAACAACTGCATCTACTCTTATCGCACCATAAATACTTCGAATATATAGCTATCCAGCCGATCAAACGCTTGCACTACAAAGCAAATAGAATATCAGATTCTACACGACAGTCTTTTTGCTATAACGATATGGTATTCGACTGCCACTTAAGAAGACCAGGATAGAGTTCCAAGGTCGTTATCATCTTCAAGGCATACTAAACTCGTGGCAGTGCTGGAATTCTCCGCGGTGCTAATTGATGGCGATATCAGAAAATAACAATACCGAGCAGAAGCAAGCGACTTACGACACCACGTATAGCTATACCTTCATGTCTGTACGCAAATTATTTTCAACTTTTTTACACAATATTCATTGTTCTTTCTTCCCCCGTGGGTGTACAATGCTGACTTCTAAACGGCAGTAGCTAAATTTCCAGAACTTTATGTGTTACTTTGTCGCTTGAAATACTGAAGCATGGTCAAAAGTTTCAAAAGTTAGATTCTGTGAAACAATCAGAGGCCCATAATAATAAACCAAAATATATGCAATATCAGAAAAAAAATGAATGTAGAAATTTCAACAAAGATGAAATTGTATTAAAGTTTTATGAATTCAATCCTAAAATTTTGTAGAGTACAGATTTTCATAATAATTCTATACAAAAACCTAAACTTGCGAAAGTGAATTTGAAAAGTGAAGTTCGGAGAAACTGAAAGTGAGCAGAACGCAATTAGTGAAAATGTCTAATGAAGCAAAAGAATGACATTCCTGAGACCTTTAGTCGTTTAAAAGACTGCCAACGGAAATGTTTTTCATATACGTTTGGGGGTCAGGAATTTAGTGACAAGAAAGAGGACTACTAACGAGCCAAGTTCAGCGTGGTTTTTAAATACTTATACTAGTAAAGCATACGAAACAGATATACAACATTTGGCTCTCAATGTTCATCATCCTTAATCTCATTTACTAAATTTTATTCGACATTTTTTTTTATTTTAATGTGTTAAATTTCATGGTATACTTCAAAATTACCTGAACAAGAAATCTGCAGTATTTAGATATTTTATTAATTTGCACTCTATTTTAAATTATCAAAAACATCAGGAAATAAATAAGCATTATTTTTAAAATTTATTGCAAGCATACATACAAAGCGGTATCATTTCTTTGCTTTCATATTTTGTCGAACCTTTGAAACGTTTTTCTATCACTTTTATTTAATCACTTCAAACAAATCTTTTGAATCTCTCGTCTTTATTACTTTAGATTTAACTATTACTAAATACAGCGTGATGAATATAAATCAGTTTATTAACTATTAATTATTAAACTGATTCATCACACTGTGGCTTCTCGTCAAGAACTATCATAATTTTAACTCTGTGGATATTCACTGATTATTATTGATGTTGTTATTGATTTTATATACTTACTTTTAAGAAAACTCTTAGGGGAAAAATAAATAACGCTTTAACGAAAAAAATAAATAACAAATAATAATAATTATTATTATTACAACATTTATTATCAGCCATAAATATTAATAATAAATATGTATCGATAAATAAAATAATTAATAAATAATAATAATTAGTTAATTATATTTTTGTTAAAAAATCGAGTGTATTTATTCTAAAAGTATCCTACCTTCTGGTTCTGTAGGGCGTTTCCATACAGCTAATTCGTCACTATCGGAGATATAAATCCAAGATGATGATCTGTAACTTTCTGAATGCACTCCTGTAAAATATGAGACATACGTGAAGCTCAGAAAATTCAAAATCAGTTTTAAATATGATACAATTACTACAAGACTGATACTAATTTCATACGACTTATAGTCACCTGCTTCGAAATAAAATAATGCCTCTACAGTGGCGCCCGACCTAAAAATGGTGGTGGATGATGGTTCTCTATACCCAAGATTTGGCCAATGGGTCCCCTAAAAACCCCAGCTGCCCTTTAAAAGGGGAAAGTATATACGTATTTATCCCTCCTTCCTAGCATGCCTTCGTGGTGTTGTGGTCTGCATGCTAGACGTGCATTACAGAGGTCTGTGGTTCGATTCCCGGTGAAGGCGTTGCTCATTTTTCAGTTTTTCCTGCTTAAGAAATAACCTAATGTTTCTATATGTGTTCTAAAGAACATAGCAAATAATTCATATGATTTCTGATATTAGAAATGAGTGTGGCATGGACGCACTATTATTGAACACTCTGAAAATTTTCGGTGATGATGATGGAATGCAATCTAGAGTCAGAATGGTTAACAGTATGACTAGGATTACGAAAAACACATCGATTGCAGTATGCCAATGTACTTTCAGTTGACCCAAAACATGAAATTATTAAGAAATGTCTGGAAGAGACTAGTCATTTTACAAAAGTTGGTAGCAAATAAAAGTGACTTTATCGGTAACAGATAAAAGATCTGTAACTGATACCTTATCGGTAACAGATAAAAGAATTGGAATCTGGATGAATACATATCGAGATCTCTCATAGAAGAATCTTAGTTTGAAACATGTTAGGAAGAATTTTAAGTAAAGTATTATATTAAAATTTTAAACACATAAAAAAACCGCATAGGCTAGAATAAATAAGAGGAGGTGTTTTCACTTGAAAATGCACATCTGAAAACAATACCCATTTTTACTTTGCCTAATGTTTAAAAACTGTGTTAATATTTATCGCATACTGCTTAACGTTTGCATTAAAAATATATTATCACAGTAAATTGTTTTATGGAGACTATCTATGAAAGTGATCAGAATTTCTTGAATATATATATATATATACATATCGATATTGAATATCACCTGTATAACACAACTACATTTGAAGGGTTTTCCTTATTTTGCATAACAAATTTATTTTAAATTTGATTTCCTGTTCTAAACTTCTCAACTTCCCCTCACATTCTCTCGCCAGGATGTAAATTTAAAGTTTGTGAATATCTCAGTTTATTCAGAGCGTGTTTCGCTAGCCAAGCGCACGTTTCGTTGTTATTTCGCGGTCACGCTAATAAGCCTCTTGGCCTTATCAGATTAGTAACACGCCGGTTAGATTTCTGTGAGACCACCTCTTAGGCGTAAACTTAAGTGCGCTCTTGCACTATTTATTTCAGGTTTGACTTGCATTATAGTCTACGTTTTAGTTTCCACCCAAGTGGACGGTGTTTGTGTAACGCACTGTCTGTGCCTTTCTGTTAAATTAGTTTGAATTAATAAAGGGTTATATTTCACTCTTCTTCTGTGCTGGTAATTTATTCACAGCTGTGCGAGAATTCGCCAGGTTCATTGTAGGATCTAATTTAGTTTATGTGGAATAATAGAGATAGGTCTTACACATTTACAAAAAGCCTGAAAACTTGGTTCTTACGGAAAGTTTACTGAATTAATTTTTATTTCTTTGTAGGAAGAAAAGGAAGTATTGTAATGTCGAAAATTTTAGGGTATCGTATTCCAACAAAAATATACATTTTGACCACTCTTGAATCTATTTGAATGATTGGTTTTTCCTGGCATGTGTACCTACGGATAGAATAAAGGATTATTTTCCCGAAACGGATTGAAAAATGGATTTAAAATGGAAGTTTTGCGTGACATCTGTACGAACGTACGTGTGTATGGATCTCGCATAACTCAAAACCGATTAGCACTAGAACGTTTAAATTTTGTATGTGGAACTGCTATAACATCTAGTTGCGCATCGTCCTTTTATATTGCAATCGAACGCACCAGACGTATATATACATAAAATATTTTAAGTGCGCAGTCGGTGAATCCGGTACTTATGATTGTAGACATGGCTGAGTGGAAAAGTCTTGATGAAGCAGCTAACAAAACTGAATTGAAGAATCACCATCTTTATTTTTACACATTTCAAATCATCTCTTTGGCAAACAAATTATTTTTCAATCATCGTTGAATACAAAAATTATTTATGTAACACAAAAATAGATACGACATCATTTCAGACAGGGAAGCATAGAGGCGCACAGTTGATTCTATGGCAGAAATCAGGAAAAAAAGGAACGTAGTTCCTCAAGAATCAGTATTTACACTGCGTAGATGCTTTCTGGAAAGCTAAGCCGTGATTGGTTAATTTTAGGTTTTTGAGGTAACTTTTACAAGCAGTATTATGTAATTAGGAAAGATATTGAATTTGGAAGAAAGGATGAATTTAGGGGCAGAGCATAAAATCTAGAATCGTTAATTTTGAGGTCGACAATTATTTCTTATAGAAGCCATTGTAGTTTATTATATCTTACATATATATATGCACCCTCTTTCCCAGCTCGATGACCTCTGTTTTTTATGCTTATATGTTGGTAAATTGTGCATTTTTTGCTTTAAAAGTGCTTGAATTATATTGTTCTCATGTTCCGGCTAAGGATTTAATGCTTTAGTTTATTTGCATACAATAGTTGTAGAATTATCAACAATTTAAAAGTGTAAGCGGTGCTGATGCGCGAATTTGTTTATATTTGAAATTCGTAATAGTATAATGAGTTCAGTTAGTACAACAACTTCAGTGTCTCTCTGCCCAATGGAACCAAAAAATTAGCTTAGCTTTAATTTTTGGTTCACTGAAAATTTCCTTTCCTCCTATTGATCAAATTTGCGTAGACACTCTAATTTTAATCGCAGAAATTGTTTTTTAACTGTCTGTAACAGTATTCGGCATTTTAGGTTTATTGTACTTTACAGTTTTTGATGAAGATGTTTTGAATTCTTACGTATTTTTGCCTTGCTGCGGAGGAAAAATTGAATTGATTGAATGAAAAAATATATCTCTAATAAAATTCAAGGAAATAAGTTTAAATGAAGGGGAGCAAAAATTGCGTATAATTTAATAGGTTGTACAAGGAAGTCATATGGTATCCACATCAGATATTTTATTTCAATTAAGCTATTTAAAAGTTTATTCACTTTTAAATGGAACACTTGCAGCATTTTATACATTAAGCTGTCTTAAAAATAATCTCAATGTTTCCTTGTAAAACATTTCCAAAACTGCACATCATCTGATACGTGGGGTTGGTTTCTTACATGGGCTAATACAGTATATTACATAATATAATGAGACAGATTTTTATAGCATTAATACAATAACAGCTGAAATTACCTGCATCTTCATCCTCTTCAGGATAGAGGTCATCAGATGCTCCCGGTCCACTTTCTGTTGACCACGATCGAGGCATGTGGCAGTGACCCCCTCCATAAGGTGCGGCAACGTACCTGCCATGAGTTCCATAACCTGCTGAAGAATCTCCATAACCCCTCTGCCTCCATATGAGAGGTTGATGATGAGAACTAGGAGTTTCCCAGAAAGGTCTAGCGTAGCTTCTGTCCCACGATGGTGGGGCAGAAAATGGTGGATCCAGTATCTTCTCGCCGCAGTGAGAACACAGGGGGGCAAGACTTCTAGTTCCGAAACGAATTCCACTTTCGTCATCGCTCAGTTTTTCCTCCGGACTTCGACTCTTGGAACGGGAAGAACGTTCAGGTCTAGAGAACTAAAAGGAGATTTTGAAACATTGTTTAAATTTTATTTGGGTAAAAATATTTTAATATTTTTTCTAAAAATAAAAGTAAAAAGCAAATTTGCATCCGCGATGAATAAGTGAACCTTGGTAAAATTTTGAAGTCAATCCGGTTAACAAAGAGGGAATATGATTTTTGTTCCACAACATATAGTTTAATTTTTAATCAATAAAATATTCAGTATGATCCACTTTTAAGGGGACTCATACACCTTAAAACCCATAAGATGTTCGAATAGGTGGCTGTTGCAAGAATTGGGATACCTTATTTATTTTAAAAGCAATTACTACCAACTTTTTACAGCTGACTACATAATATAGCTGCTTTCTGAAATAGTAATCAGAAAGTTTGTGTTGCCACAAATATTTTTATACTTTAATCCGCTTTGTGACAACATATTTCGTCATGTTTCCAACTTGCGCGCACAGTTTAAAACATTCTGTTTCATAATTTAATTCCATATTTAATATATAGCTTTTATAACATTTGGAAACTACTGTGAACCTAAAATTTTAAAAATTTCATGTTAAATTTTTATTTTATTTTGAGTTGAGCTTATAAAATGTATTTTATTAACAAAATTTGTAATGTTTTCGTCCATAAAATTTTTCAATATTAAAATATTCATCAGATTGTTGGTTCAGTTAGAAAATAGTGCCCATATAAAGAATTCCATCCAATTTCAAGTATGTACCATTAGCCATTTTTAAAATATCATGCGCGCAAGATGGAAACATGGCGAAATATTTTATCACAAAGAGGATAAAATTACAAAAATATTTGTGGCAACACAAACTTTCTGGTTACTAGTTTCCAAAGCAGCTATATTATGTAGTCAGCTGTAAAAAGTTGGAAGTAATTGCTTTTAAAATAAATAAAATATCCCAATTCTTGCAACAGTCACATATTTGAAGATCATGAGGGGTTTAAGATGTATGAGTCCCCTTAAGAGCGGGTTTTAACAGTGGACCAACCAAAGCAATTTTTCCATTCTAAAGATTATAACAATCCTGATAAGAAAGTTTAACTTAAAATAAATCACACATGTATTCAGTGTCATACATTTGAATTAATTTTAATGCTCCGAATTAAATTTTCAGAATTATACTAGAAACTACACTCTATTTCGCTATAGAATTTAAATTAAAATTTCGTTGATTAATTGCATTTATAGTTGTTTGAATTAAATTTTAATTGTTGAGTAACTGAAAGTTTTGTTTAGGAAAAGTTTCAAACAAGTCAAACCCTTTGAAGTACAGTGATTTCAAGAATTATAAATATATGGATAAATTTTAATTCTCGCGGGTTATGAGCTCCTTTAAAAACTGTTCGAAATGTAAAATATGATGCACAGATCTTAGTACAGTATTCAGTATTTGTATATATAATTATTCTGGTAACATCTAAAGTTTTGCTTGCATTTTCTCATTTTTTCTCTTGATAATTGTTAATATTTCACAATTTGAGTTTATATACCTTAGATTAAAGTTTGAAATAGTTTAAGGAGATAAACGCGATGAATATCTGAGCGGGAAACAATGCTTCAAGTAGTAAATATGTGTTGTAAAAACTCATTTCCAAGGGAGTTCACACATTAAAATAATACAGCACTTATAAGAGCATATATTAGACAACAAAGATTTAAAAGTGCAGGAAGTACTTAAGTGTAACAAACTTTTAAGCACCAGAAAAACAAACAATAAAGAAACTTACAAAATGAAGGTATTTACGAGGATTTAAATAGATAGGTGATAGCTCAATTCATTAGTTTTTCTCAATTGCTATTTGAAGAACACAGTTCTTTTTTGTGCAGCAAAATACCCGTTTTCCAAATTAAGAATTACATTAGACTGTGACATTATAGATGACGTATTGCGAGATAACGAGTCGATGGTTTGAAAACAACATACCAGGAATTAAAAAAACGTTCGTACTGAGAAGCTTCAAAACTCTCCACTGACTAATGGATGACGGGAATGTCTGAATCTGAAGTCATCTTGACAAGGCGTCGATGCCTTCCATTTGAATTTCACTTTTCGATCCAGTGGCACGAATCTTTTTGGATGCCTGATATCCAAAAAGATATATAATCTTTCAGGTTAATTTTGTAGATCACAGCAAATTAACAAAGTTTATCACTATATTTTTGTAAACTTTCTAATACGCATATGTTTTCATACATTTCATCATCTATATCCATTCTATTCTAAACTAAACTCAGTGGCGTCACAGCCCTAATGGGCCAAGGTCTGCAGTGCCAGTCTTGACCGTGGGTCCCGGGGTGCGTAAGCATATGCCCTGAACAAGTGGTCAGCTTGTCGCAGGACACCCCCTGTTTAGTCTTCAAGCGAACTTGGTACTCATTTTATCGACTCAAGTGATGGAAATCAAGGGATGAAAGGCTGAGTCGACCTTGCCCAGCCCGGGAATCGAACCCCGAACCTGTGGTTCTGCTGTGCTATGCGCTAGCCATTGCGCCACCTGGCCTTATCCATTCTAGTTAAAATATTGCGGAATAGTGACTTCAGTGAGTTTTCGTGAAAGCCACATTTGTGTTTAACTTGCACTATAGTTTGAGTAACTTAAAGATTTAAAGCCATAAATATGCTACCTAAAATATTCAAATAGTGGATTAAATTTCTCATGAAAGTTTTTGGCGTAATTCATTTGATTACTACAAAGCACGCTAGGGCTATTTTCCTAAGAGAGGGTAAGTCTTCGTAGAGGACTTTCTGAGCAAAACTGGATTATATCCACGTTACACATGGGGAAAACCACAAAAACGCTCATGCAGCCAACTCGGAATCGAGGACTCAAACACAGGTCGAACTGCAAGAGTTCAGCGAATTTAGTCGCTGATGGCCCATTTCTTATGATAGATATCTGATAACTGGCGCCAGTTTCATCTATAATTATTAAATTGTAATAACCCATGTTTGTTATTCCAAGAATATTAGCAAACTGAAATTTCTAAATATTAGCAAACTGAAACATTGTGCAGAATGTTGCATCAACACCCGTTGCAACTTAAACTGGTTTTTCCATATATAGATGTTATCCGTTTCTGATTTGGTGGACAGATTAACTGTACCTGTAGCGAAGCAATGTGCTCCCTTGGTTCAGATCTATTGCGAGCTCGATCTCTTTTCCTCCGTCCCTCTTCAGGATGCCGCTGTTTCGGAATCGCTCCTTCACTGCACCAAGTAGACAAAGCCTGATTGGGAGCTCTCTTCCGTTCCCAAGGTTGATCTGAAACTTTTGGGACTTTATGGCTAACTGAAGAAGAGGAGGATAGAATAGAAGAGGCGATAAGCTTATCTGACTGGTCGCTGTAGGCTGGAGATGAAGCTCCCTGACGATCAGCTTCACTTCGATCTTCTGCAACAGCTAGAAACATAAAGTCATACTTTAATAGAGTTGTAAGGTTTATCTTAAGTTTTTAAGCTTAATTAAAGCTACTTTCCTGTCCCTTATAATTTCAGCTTACAATTTCCTGGCAGAGTGTGTTTTTAGAATCGCGGTTAATGCAAATGAAAGAAGAGCGGTACTTAAGTCGAAGTTCCACTGACTTCGTTAGAGAGCCGGCGATTTTAACTAGCCCGCGTTTATCTTTTGGCTACACTCTCTCTAAGCTATTACTATGCTCCAGCTCTAGCATATTAAGTCATTAGAAGTCTACAGTACAAAAGCGAAATTTTAGGAGCTCCAGCATATGTTTTAAAAATTCGACAAAGAAAAATATTTTCGATCAATTTTACCCCTCTAATCAGTATCTGTAAGAACATATATATACGTGAATATTAAAATATGTCAAAGAAATCAAGGCAATATATTAAAAGTACACAAATTCAGGTATAAAATAACAGGAGAATTTTTATATTAAAATCAAGAAAATAATTTTTTCTCATAGTAGATTTGGAAAATTTGTGCTTTCTTAGGGAAAATCCTGGCCGATCAGAGGATTAACTCACTTGTGCAGTTTAGTTATTGTCCTACAGAAAAACTAAGCAAGATGTTATTCCTTTGATTGAGAAATTAAGTCATTAGAAGTCTACTGTGGAAAGCTTGCGCCTTAACAATGGTGCTTAAATTAAGTGCTAAACGAAATTTCTGGAAGAGAAACGCGGAGAAATGGTTAATCAAGTAATGCTGGCTGGAAAGATTAACTACTATTTGGCGAAAAGACATTCCACGGTGATTTACAAATTCTAAACAATCAAAAAAAAAAAAAGGGGGGGGGGCAGTCACCTTTTCGAAACTGGAATTTATTAAATGCTATAAAGGTTTTGTACTTTTACAAGAGAAAATGCGTTTACTCTATAATTATTTATTTTTCTCCGTTAAAGCGTTAATATTCACGGAGAAGAAATAAGTATATTTTAGAATTCTGAGCTTAATTTTTATAATAAATTTAAGTCAGCAAATGTAGAAATTTTGAGTAATAAGTATACAGTATAACGCATAACGATTGAAGTAATTAAATGTCTACAGAGAAATCACTCCAGAGTTGTATACTTAAGAGACGAAATATTTTGTATTAGAGCTTCCTCAGGAAATATACTTAATATTTGCGTTGCCAGTAAAAAAAAAAAGAAAATGCGACGTGAATTACTTAGTAGGCAATAATGTAAGCTGAAATTAACGGCAGACGGTTTTGAAATAAGTATTAGACTCTTGGTGGGTCCAATTACAGAATAATTAAAATAACACAGTCTAAAATGAATATTAAACCATGGTCTAAACTTAATCATGGCTGTATGAAATTAATATAGTAAGTAATAACCGAATTATTCCGCAATGTTCCAATTTTCTACCGTTTTAATTTTAGACAACATAACTTGAAATCGTATGATTGTGTCATGTCACTGTAAGCAACGAAATTAGTTGAGAGTTAATAATATAAAATGCGCTATAAGTATTCAATAACGATATCACAGAATAAATAGTCTGAAAATTTTACGGAATTTCTTGTATATTAAATAAACACGGAAAATTAAAATAAAAAAAAACTAATTATTTAATATAAAGTTTCGATCATTTTTCACATTTAATAATTTAACGCTATCTGTACGGTTTTCCTTATTTTGCATAACAAATTTATTTTAAGTTTGATACCTGTACCGAACTTCTCAACTTCCCCTCACATTTTCTCGCCAGGATGTCAATTTAAAGTTAAGTGAAGTGCGAATAAACGGGTGAATCTCTGAGTTATTCAGAGCGTGTTTTCGCTAGCGCACGTTTCGCTGTTATGCTAGTAAGCCTCTTGGCCATTTCGGATTTATAATCACGCCTATTAGGTTTTTATGAGTCAAGCTGTTAGGCGTAACTTACGTGCAATCCAGCATTACTTATTTTAGATTTTGACTTGAACTAAATTCTACATTTTTAGCTTCACCGCAAGTTTGACGAGGCCATTGTACCGCACGAAGATCGTGTCTTTCTGTTAACTATTTTGAATTTAATAAAGGGTTACTTTCACTCTTCTTCTGTGCTGGTATTTATTCACGCTTGTTCGAGAATTCGCCAGGTTCATTGTAGGATCTACTTTAGTATATGTGAAAAAACAGAGAACGACCCTACATATTTTCAATAAGAATTTTACTCGAAATTACACAGTAAAAGGAGCATTATACTAAAATTCAGACCGTGAACCCTGAATTACCTTCCATTCTCAGCTAGACTTCTGGAACAGAAAAAAAATTCATGGTTGCATAAAATTTACTCTGCAGCTTATGAGCATTAAATAAAAGAAATTCTATGATGATTGAACCTCTCTAAATTCAAAAGCTACTTAATGAAGAAGATTTGTGCGCGCAAAATTCAATGTGTCAAAAATATTATTATACGAAAATTTGGTCTCTTACTAATGACATACACTGGTGTGTAAAAATTAAGGACGAAGTCGAAAAATAGCATATCAGCTGAACGAAGAGGCAGAGCGGACAGAAAGACCAATCAGGAGATTAAGTAAGGTGATGTACGGTAGCACATGCGCAGATATGCAGGTAGACGTAATGGGGGAGTGTCTGAGTAGTATAAAGCATGTTGTCGGTGTAAGACAGTATTTCTGGCAAAGAGATTGCACGCCGTATAGCAGTTAAAATCACACCGAGTTGCTGCCTCAGCGAGAAATGGCGAATAATCAATCTGTTAGAGGACATCTGGATGCTTTTACCCGAGGTCGAATCATTGGGAAGTTGGAGGAAGGCCGCAGTGTGACAAGTGTGACTGCAGAGTTCGGAATTGCTCACAGCATCGTTACACGACTTTGGAGACAATTTCAAACTACAGGAACAGCTATCCGGGGGTTTAGTAGTGTCGTCCACGAGGAACCACACCCACAGATGACCGGTATATTGCCTTACAGGCCAGAAGAAACAGGCGGAAGACAGCGGGAGAAATCACTAGACATACGACACAGGCGACTGGACGACCGATATCGCGTTTTACCGCGGCCAGAAGACTGCACGGTGGTGGTCTGTTTGCACGACGGTGTGTACCTCTAACGCCTGCCCATCGGAGAAGGCGTTCTCTGTGGTGCCGGGAACACCGGAATTAGAGAGGCAATGAATGGGGACAAGTACTCTTTACAGATGAGAGCAGATTCAGTCTGAGTAGCGATAGTCATCGCATACTCATCTGGAGAGAGCGGGGAAGCCACAATCATCCCTCGAACATCATTGAAAGGGACAGGTATGGAGGTGGCGGTGTTCTCGTTTGGGGAGGCATCATGCTTGGTAGTCGTACAGACCTTCACATCTTCGACGCAGGTTCATTCAACGGGACCCGTTATTGTAACGAGATTCTTCTTCCATATGTGCGTCTTTTTAGAGGCGCTATAGGTCCGCAGTTCCTTTCCATGGACGACAATGCACCATGTCATCGCACAGTAGCTGCCGAACAGCTCTTAGAGAGTGAGGATATTGAACGTATGGATTGGCCGGCACGATCTCCGGATCTCAATCCCATCGAGCATGTATGGGATTTTCTAGGCAGACGCTTGGCAGCTCGTACCTTACCACCAGTAACGATTCCGGAGCTTCGATTGGCGCTGCAAGACGAATGGGCAGCAATGCCTCAACAACTCGTTGACACCCTCATTCTCAGCATGGGCAGACGCTGTGAAACCTGCCTAGCAGTCAGGGGAGATCATATCCCCTATTAAAGACCGGATGTTTCTTGCTGGACACCCATCACAGGGATGTTTCGGCTTTCAGTCGCATTGCGCTCCATGCTACTTTTTCAATAAAGCTTCTTTTTATCCCTCTGATTTCTCTTTTAGTAAGTGTTGCTTACATTACTCATGTCCTTACGTATTGGGGATCTTAGGGTATTAAATGTGTTGATTTGGAAAGCTTTTGTACAAAGTTATATTGAAAAAACCGTCTCGTCGTTAATTTTTGCACACCAGTGTAGATTACGTTGCCAGCATTTGACTGCTTTACAGCACTGCCAGGATTTGACTGGCTACAAGTAAATTTCAGTTGAATATTACATTGTTTATTCAATTAAATTCTGATTATTTATAAAATTACTTTGAAATTCAGACTTTTTTGGAGGAAGGAAAAGGGAACGTTTAATATAAATTCTCGCCAAGGTAATTTCGCCCAGATTTTGTTAGTGTAAAAGCTAGGCGAAAAGTAGTTGTTTACTTCATGATCCCTCTATGAATTTTGCTTTATACCTCCGATGAAAAATTTACTTCTATGATAGCAGGATATGGTTGTTATGAGCACGTCCCTAAATGTACAGTCTGGAACCAAAGTAATGAGAAAGAAATTTTTGTAGAATGTAATGCAGAGTCAGAGGCGTAGCTAAAGTTTTCAGCGTCCGGGGACACTTTAAGATTTTGTGCCCCTTTCTGTGTTCCAAGGAGGAAAACATTTCATTCATCAATTTGGTCCCTCCTGGATGCTGCCCCCTAGCCCCAACCTAGACACGCCACTGTGCTGAGCATTTAGGAAAGGCAAGCGGGCATCGAGGCAGGTGGAAAGGAAAACCTAGTATGTAATTAAACTGAATAGAAACTTTGAAAACCTGATTCTGAAAAATAATAGAAACTTTGAAAAACCTGGTTCTGTAGTACTGAAGTTCTTGCAGACAATTCAAGGTTTATCAAATTCTCGAGGTTTTCTCTGTTGCCTTTTAAGTGTCATAGATGTTCTTGAATATAAAAGGAAAGAGTTAAGAATGAGCAGCCCACAGGGAATCTTTCAAGCCTTAAGAGCTGAAAACAATGTGACTCGTACAAATTCTCAGGACGTTAAGACACTTTAGCGTTTGAGAAAAATAATTGTTAACATCCGTAGTGAAAATGCATATATATACACCGTACGCAGAAAATTACCTATTTCTCGGTCTTTACTTTCCAACCTTTGGTCATAGACACATATTTCCATTTAAAAAATGATTTTAATGATGCAACATTCACGATTTGGCATTTTCAGATTTGAAAATACCAATTTTATAAAAGTAACGAAATCCATCTTTTTATATGGTCCTTGGGTTCCTATAGTTACAGTTAGGAAAATGTTAAACACAACATGTTTGACTCCCTTACGATAGCTACTGAACGCGATTTTTAATTTCAAAATTTACGATTTTTGATGTGATTTTCAGTTTGCGCTGAGAGATCAGTTAACCCTTTGCGGCACAGTGTGTCCGGTCTGGACACACCTAAAAATTTCCTTCTGTACGTACAGAAAAATTGAAAAGGATTTATAGGTTAATATAGGTTACTCTGAACCGTCTTTATTATATAAAGAAGGTTCAGAGTAACCTATAGATGGCAACTTAACATAAACCAGTCCATATATTTTAGACATGTTTAGTTTAAGACCCTCATTTTTCAAAGAAATCTTCCAGATTTTTTTAGGGTATGAAAGGAATTGTTTGAAAAGAAATTTCTATGTTAATTATTTGGCTATACACTAATTTCCTTATTCTATATTAGTTTTAAATTTTTACCCTGAAATCTTGCCTAAAATGAAACGGCGAACCCTAGGTGTGCCCAGACCGGGCTCACCGATAATCTAGGACAACTGAGAATCTGTATTCTTTGTTTCTCTGCATCTCATCGGTCAGTTCATTGACAAGAATGCTCGTTTCAGCATTCCTTTCGAAGCTCTATTCAATCAGTGTGCCACTTTGGGCACACCAACAGAAATAAAACGATAAGTGCTATTTTCACAAAATTTTACTTGTGTACTCCTTCTACCTAGACTTACTACCTTTTTTGCTATTAAAACTCCGACTTTAAAAGGTAGCGTGCCGGAAAGGGTTAATAAATAAACTCGAATAGTTTTAACTTGATGTTTTTTCCTCTTAAATCTTCAATGGTTTTCGTCTGTGAATTACGAACTGGATAGAAATCGCCACATATCTCTTAACACCTGAACCTTTTTCTAAAGTGATATTTTATTTTTATTTACGCACAAATGTAAATATTCCGCTCTTCAATTTACGTATGGCCCTTGAATATGATTTACAACTTTACAGTAAAATTACAGTAAAATATCGTGGTTTTTTGCTCTACTGAAATCGAACATTTTGTATTTTATTTTTTATGATCAGCATAGAATTTTCTTATATATAAGTATGGGCATTAGGGAAATTCTTCGTTATAAACTAGATAATCTCATAACATCTCTCTCGACAAATTGCGATTATCTCAAAGGATCTCACTCTTGATAACTACAAGACATACTGAGTGTATAGAACTCTTGCAAACGTTTCCATATTTCTGAACCTACACTAATATTAAAAATATGTTGATGTAAAATAATTTCTGGAATTTTTGTATGCATATGTAAAATGTTTATGTAAATTTTCCAAATTGTAATATGTTTACGTAAAATTTCTAAATTGTAAAATTTTAATTTTTGAAATAAAGGGCAGCTTGGGGTCGGTCCCTCTTGGAATAGCCGGTAGTAGGTAACCCCACATCATGGACAATCAACCAATATGCCTAAATGGTGGTACGGTTATCTATGTTGTGATTCCCTGTTCTGGCTAGGAATTATTTTGTTAAAAAATTCGCAACGCTTCGTAGAGTCATTAGGCTTTTTGAAGCAAAAGGTGTGAAAAACGAGCAATGCCCTCGCCGGGACTAGAACTAGGACATCTCGAACACTCACTAACGTTACACCGCGAAGGCATGAAGAAAGAAGGGAGAAAACACCTTATATAGCTCCTCTCTAAAGGGTAACTGGGGATTAGGGGACCCAATCATTAAATTCCAGTGGTGAAGAATCATCATCCACCACCTTTTAGTTAAGGCGCCACTGTAGAGTCATTAGAACATTTGAAGCAAAAAGGTGTGAAAAATGAGCAATGCCCTTGTCGGGACCTGGACCTCTCGAATACGCGCCGAGTGTGCTAACGTAACTCCACGAAGGCAAGCAGAAAGGAGGGATAAAATACATTGTAGCTTTTCCAGCTACAATACAGCCCTGAAATATCTCTGCACGATTTCTTATGTTCCTCAAAGGACAGTTGTAAACGTCCATATAGCTGTGGCAAAGGTCTGAAAAAGTGAATATTTCTTTCAGTGCTGCGAAGTTTGGTATTGCATTGGAATCGCTGTGTTCGGATACAGGACATATATTTTAAAGATGATAAACTGTAATTTCATAGATGTTCAGTAAAAAGTATTTAAAAAATTCAAGTTAATTTTTGGCGAACTTTGTTCATCTTAAAAATAACAAATATTCATATAAATACTAAAATTAATCAATACGATTCTAAACTTTGAAAAACCTTCTTATAAAGAAGATGTTTTAAACTTGATGGAGATATCAGCTATCTGTTGGTCGATTTAATTTTGATAAACAAAAACTAAAATTATATTTATCTCATTTTAAAACAGAAATTTAGATAATATTTACTTTACTTTTAAATAGGGAAGTTAACATTTGTATTTAAAACGACGCTAAAATGATAAAGCACAGAAAAAGGTTTTAAAAATTTGCATTTTTGATATGTTTCATGGAGTTTGCTTTGGTACTTTTAAGTATTTGAAAAGGAAGGAAAAGTTAATATCCTAGATTGGAAACGGGGAATTAAGTATCTTATAACATGATAAAAATATGTGATTTGATACAAATATGTGAACACAAAAACTGAATTAATAAGAAAACGAAACAAATTACTTACGCTTTTCAATTACTTCTTCTGATGGAATAGGTGTTCTAGACAATTTAGTATCTTTGAAACTTTCACTCACTGATTCATCTTCCGTTTTTGTCTTTTGATCATCCTGTAAGAGAAGATAAAAAATTAAAAAGTGACATATAATAATATATTAGAGCAATACGGAATAAGATGTTTATCTTAAGACATAAATAGGGGGGATATCAGTAAATTGAACGTAATTTGAAAAGCCGAAAATGTAAAGAAATGCTTAAATCCTCCGGTCTTTCATCAATCTGAAGCAAATTACTAGCATACTTTTGCTAATTCAGACTAGCGATCAAATTTAAGTAAAACTCAAGCAAGTAACAAAAGTTCTTTATAAATAAGCTATAATTTATCCGCAGTTAGTAGAGTAATAGAAAGATTTACAAAACTAAATAAATGCATACATAGCAGAACACAAGTTCTTTTACAAGAAAGCAGCAGTTTGCTCTTGGACCTAAATCTAATTTTTACCTTAACTTATAACAGAGACCTGCCGGATCAAAACTATTTCTTTACGTGTCTAGTTAACTTCTTTCAATTATTAAACAATTCCAATCCACTATCAAATGAAGAGAATTTACGTTTCTATAAGATAAGTCAGATGAGGACCGGAAAATTTACCTTTGCACTACGTCACATATTCAAGCAGTTTCCTGGAAACAGTTTGCGCCAAGTTATGACAAGACAAATTGAATTTAAACGTAAAGCTAGTGGCCAAAAACAAATAATTCTAAACGTAAATGCCAAAAATCGAGGAAACTTTCAATAAAATTTATTCCTAAGGCTTTTAAAGTATAAGAAAAATTACATGATTATCATGTGAATATGGCTAAAGGTGGGACTGATAAGAAATATTCATTTCATTCCCCGCCATGACCTCATTTGATTTTCTACTGGAATGCTAATTTTGCCAAAATGAGAGACTTCCATTTTATGAAATGTTTAGGTAAGACAGGTCAGGTAGGTAATTTTTAGGCATATATCCATTTCACATAAGTTTTTCAAATATACTGGAAGCAATGTATTAAAGAGGTTGATGTGCAGAAATAACTACAAAATATCAAATGTAGACAGATAAATAACGTCTTCGAAATCATCTCTTTGGAGGGGGAGAAAAAGAAAAGAGAGGGACAAAATCCTTAATATTTAACCAGAATTGTAAATTAATCGCTAATTTACGGAATAGTAAGTACTTTTAAATGCTAATTTTGAATAGTAACAGCCATTTGTTTTGTGAAAAATAATGTTAAATAAAAAAAATTAATACTTATACAGGCTATTTAGATTCGCTTAAAAATCTAAGTTTTTGCACTTAGGTTTAACAATCTCGTACTTCTTTAAACCGGCATATTTTTTCGAGGTGTCCCAAACAGCGTTAGTACATAAAAATGATATTGGGAAGAAATTCATAAGAAGAAACCGAGATTAAAAACTACTTGCTAGCGAATAGTGCCTCGTAGGAAATACTTTAGGTGAATTCTCCTTAGGATGACCATAACCTTTTTATAACTGCGAAAATTAGTTGCAAGATTAGTAGCTGCTCTGAGATATTATTAATTCGTTCTTGGGTAAGTTCTACTTGACAGAAAACTAATGGTGCCAGAATTAACTTTACTGTTGATTGCTTTACCAACCACCTAAGCTTTCATTTTCTGTTATATTTTCTATTCATTTTAAAATTTATTTCTAATAGTCTACTCTGAAAGAAGCAGGCGGACATAACTGTCGTCTGAAACGTGACTTTAAGCTTATGTTACCACTGATTTTGTCACACAAATGATCTGTTTTTAGAACATAGCTTAAAGTAGGTTTGGTTTAGTTTAGTTTATGTGATTACGGCAAAGTCTTGAGGGCTATCTGCCTAAAGGGAGGGATGCCTTCGTGTGGGGGACTTTTTAAGGGAAACTGGCCCGTATACACGTTACACATGGAGAAAAATTACGAAAACGCCCATGTAGCCAGCTCGTTTGCGGGATCTAAACGTCGGACAGAGCTACCTTGTTCAGTGAGCTACCTTGAGCTACCTTGTTTTTGAAGAGCCATAGCTTAAAGTAGAAAAATCTGAGCAGGGACGCAGTAGAAAGGGTAACATTTTCTCGATTATTACATTAAGGAATGTAAAATAGAGTTACCTGAAAGGCAAAATCTGAAGCAGCATAAATCAGAAGCCGATTATAGTAATTTATTTACAACTCAATATGCAAGATGTTCGTTAAAGGTATTTTAATTCCTAAAACATTGATCCTAGGAACTGAAGTACGATATGATTGCGATTCGCATATAATATCTTTACATAAATCATAGCGTATGACAATCTGTCGTCCAACCAGTTAAGATCCTTCTTCCAAATGCATTTGCTCAGTTGATGTCTGTATGCCACATTCTAGCAATGCATACACTAAAAAATCTGATGTGTACACCACATGACTTCCTTGTACGGAATATTAAATTATACGCATTTTTTTTGCATTTCATCTAAACTTATTGGATTGAATTAAATCTACTCTGTCGATAGCGCATAAAGCACAATAGAATAAATGCATTCTTTAAAATTCACTTTGTTTACCATAGCGACACTTTGGCGCTAGGTTCACTTAACAGCGTTTTTTGTCGTTCATATTATAACTCAGAATGCACAAAATTTATATCATTTGAAGAATTATCTAATCGTTGCCACATGTTCTATTCAAATACTCTAATATATCTAGAATGATGTATAAAAGAAATTAAGCAAAGAAAACAAAAAATAAACAGTTTTTCACAGACGATTTAGTATTTCTCATTCAATTAATTCAGTTCTGCCTTCGCGACAAGGCAAAAATACATAAAAACTCAAAATATCTGTATCAAAAATTATGAAGTAAAATTATGAAGTAAACACTTATTTCCTCGAAAACATTCCAGAAAGGATTAAGCATGATTTAATTCGCAATAATAAATTAAGGCGTTATCTTTGTTGTTTAGCTTACTTTCTCTAGATTGGCAATAAATCTACTATTCTGCTGTTTCAAATGTAAACAAATATGTCCGCCATGTTATTTAAAAATTAGGCTTAACCACATTTAAACAGCTTTAAAATTGTTGATAATTGTACAAATATTGCTTGTAGATTTACTAAAAGCATAAAAACCTTAACCGGATCATAAGAACAACATAATTCAATCATTTTTAAAGCAAAAAATGCACAATTTACAAACATATAAGAGTAAAGAAACTGAGATCACTGAGCCGGGTAACAGAGTAGATATATATATAAATATATTTATATATGTTTGGTGCGGCCGATTGCAACCAAAATACGAGGTGCACATCTACATGTTACAGCAGTCCTATATACAAAATTTCAACGTTCTGAGGCTACTCGTTTTTGAGTTATGCGAGACACGCACGTACGTACTTACGTACATACGTTCGTACAGACAGTAAAAATTCTCATCAGAATTCATTTTAAAGCAGTTTTATAATTTTTTTTGGAGGAAAAGAGTCTTTTATTCTGTCTTAACATACAGATGTCACGCGAAAACATCGTTAAATTGCATTCGATAGCGAAAAAAATGGATATTTTCGTTGAAATATGCTGCCTGAAACTTTTCGCGATTACAACATTTTCTTTTTACTTCGTAGAAGGAAGTAAAAATGGCGATGGCAAAGTTTGAAAAAAACTTACTTCAAACTTTGCCATCGCTAGTATATTCAAATCTAGGCAGGCAGAAAAACCTTCGAGTGCTTTGTTTTATATTCGATTAAAGAAACACATTTCAATTGACAACAAAGAAAAAAAATGCGCGTGCGATGGCCTCTGTGCTTGGGATGATAATACGGCGGGTGTTCTTAAGTCTTTAGAAGTCAATATTTTACTTTGTTTTGTTGTTAAAACTGTCTACATTATAATTTCTCTTTTGTTAGAATATTAGAATATATCTATAAATTTCACCTTTACAATAATTAAGTTTGACTGCATTTATTATCTATATTTTAGAAAATTTATATAAATATTTGTATTAATTTAATTGTGGTTTATTTTATGTACTTTTATAGTTATGTACTGTTTTATTTATTTATTCTTGCGTTTAAGGTATTTTATGCTGTAGTTTTACTACGCATTTTCGTTTAATTGAATTTGTTACAACATTTTGTGTCACTAAGTAGTATGGTGCGGGCCTTGCAAGTTTGAATCGATCAACGTTCGAACTGTAATGATAGCTCAACTAGAACCTCAGACTCCTGACAGAAAGAAACTCTGAAGACAGAACTCCTGACAGAAAGAAAGAAATTCTCCTGAAGAAACTCTTCTGACAAGAACTGATGGAAGTATGTTTTATGAAGTTTGGAATATTTGAAGATTTATTTTCGAGTCTACTGATATTCCAAAAGTCCTTTCTTGATATCCGACGTAATTCCAATGTAGATCACTACGTCAGGGCATATCCATCAATAACGGTTAATTCTAAAAATTCTATATACATTTAAATATATACGCTATGCATTTTCGTTTAATTAAAATTAGAGCTAAAATTAGACTAATTCTATTTACAACTTCATCATTATTATATTAAAATTAGAGCTATATTAGTAATTGTCCAAGTAAAGGAACAATAACATGTGTTTGATTTATAAGGTATTTCCCCCGCCTTATTAGCGGGCCTTAGTGCGTGGTGTAATGGTCTGCATGCTGGGCGCGTATTCCAGAGGCCCGTGATTCGATTCCCGGCGAAGGTGTTGCTCCTTTTTTATCTCTCTTGCTTCCGACATAACCTAATGTCTTTACAGTGGCGTTCGAACTAAAAGTGTGGCGGATGATGATTATCCACACCCAGGATTTGGCGAATTGGATCCCCTAAAACCCCAGTCGCTCTTTAAAAGGGGGAGTATATGAGGTATTTCGCCCGCCTTTTTAGCGTGCCTTCGTGGTGTAGTGGTCTACACGCTGGGCGCGTATTCTAGAGGTCCATGGTTCGATTCCTGGTGAAGGCGTTGCTCATTTTTCAAGTCTCCTGTTTCCAAAAAATACCTAATGTCTCTACAGTGGCGCCCGAACTAAAAAGGTGTTGGATGATGATTATCCACTACCCAGGATGTGGCGATTGGGTCCCCTAAAACCCCAGTCGCCCTTTAAAAGGAGGAGTATATAAAGTATTTCCTTCGCCTTTTTGGCATGCCTTCGTGGTGTAGTGGTCTACATGGTGGGCGTGTATTTCAAAAGTACGTGGTTCGATTCCCGGCAAAGGCGTTGCTCATTTTTCATCTATACTGTTTCAAAAATACTTAATGTCTCTACAGAGTTTTATATCCGAAAGTAAGCTAGATTAATCATTCAGAAAAAGATATGACTAGCACAAAGAGAGCTTTCTTGCATCCATTTGCTGATTGTAAACGCAAACAAAAAGTTCTTGAACATAACACAATAAAATGATACAGAAATGATGTCTTTAGATTTCTTATCCTTAGTAAGCATACAAAAGCTGTGAAAGTACACATTCACAGATACAAAAGAAAACTCTAATTATTTTATAAGTTACAGTATGTTCAAAGTAGGCATGCCCACTGCAATACTTATTTTATTACGATGGTATCAAATCGAATCCATGCAATATTTTCGAAGATAAATCTGGACCCTATTTAACTATGTGCAGAATTTATTCTTGAAACTGGTACACTTATATTGCACTCACTTGAGTAAAGAATAAAAAATATTTTTTTCCTATCATAAAAAATGAACATAGCTCACATTTTCTTGCAAGAAACTCATTTAACTGCATCGTTGCAACAAGAGGGAAAGTTCCAACATATCGAGAAAATGTCAGACGGTGCAAAAAATTTCTGTAGTGTCTGACATTTTTCCGATCACTACACTGGAGAAAGAAAAAAAGGAGACCCTATAGGTGGGTCTACTGTCACAATTTTATGCTTTTCGTTTCGTCTTTTCAAAGGAATAGAGGTCTTCTAATAGTAATATGTTATATTCTTCTAATAGTATATGTTATATATAAACAGTAATATGTTTAAAGTAATCCTATTCTTTAATAAGCTTTAAGATTTCAACAGTTTATTATTTTAGACAGCTTTCTGATTCCTGATATGTAAAAACAGCGAAGGCGTTTGCATTACTTTGTAGCGACAATAGGTACATTTTTTTGGAAGCAAGCAAGATGAAAAATTAGCAAAGCCTTCGCCGGGAATCGAACCATAAACCTCTGAAATACGCGCCCGGCGTGCAGACCACTAACCACGAAGACATGCCAAGAAGGCGGGAGAAATACCTTATAACTTAATTAAAAAGTTAAATATTGGTTAGTTAATATGGTTCAACATTAATACTTACTATCTGAATGTTGCTTTCGTAATGAAAACAAATAATTGGCAACAATCAACATTAAAACGTAAACAGTGTTTTTGGTTAAATGCAAACAGGAATTAACAAGGTTTAAATTTGCTTTAGGCTTCCAGAATTAACAGTACTAAAAATGTATTACTTTATGGAACATCATCTATTAAAAAAGAATGAAGTTTTCAATTAATATTAAACACCGAAGAGAACACCTATCTATTTTCAAAGACATTAGAGAAAAAATTACAGGCTTCTAAATAATTGCACCCACCTTTTGCACCCCCCTCATGAATAATTCATAATCATTAGTCACTTGCATTTTTCCTTTTATAATGAAGAGGACTTTTCAATAACTACTGTTATGATTAAACTACTATTCGCAGCTGTCCTTTTACTGATAATAGTCCCAAACTAGTATTATATTGTTGTTGAGCATAATTATTATTTAGTAATAATGAAATGTTGTAGAGACATTAGGTTAATTGGAAGCAGGAAAGATGAAAAGTATGCAACCGCCTTCCCCGGGAATCGAACCACGGACCTCTGAAATACCGGCCCAGCGTGCAGAACCGCTACACCACAAAGGGACTCTAGGAAAGCGGGAGAAATACCTTATAATGTTACAGACCACGAATTTCTCTTCAGTGTTTAATAAATTAATTTACATTATAAATTAAAGAAAATAACCAAACAAATAACTCTCTTCAATGTAGTAGAAATTTAAGATTATTTTATAGTCTTTATGCTTTAAATTCATTTACATCCATAATATAAAGAACGCTATATTTGAAAAAGAAAATTTATCTCCAATTTATTAACAGTGAAGGGAAGTTTAGTAGTTTTTCAATCGCTGAAGCTCTAACTGCATTTGGATCAACCTGCTAATTCTCCAGGACAAGGATCTCAGAATTCTCACTAACGAATCTTGAGGAAACCTCAGAAACTGCAATTCAGAAAAGATTTAAAAATAATATCTATCTATAATGGAGTTTTGAGATTATTTTTAAGGTTTTATAATAATTGTGTGACTCATTATTCTGATGTATTAACAATCTGTAGTTATGACCTGCTAGTCATAAATGTGTGACCAAGGAATATTTCTGTTTCCAAAAATAGTAAAGGTATTTTTTCTTAGTGGCAATGTATCTGTATAGCCAGACCGAAATGAAACGTATAAGGAAACAACTAATGATCATATGCATCGGTATTTGCTAGGAATAATTGATTTTGTATTCCAAACAGCATAATTGTGCCAGTTAAGTCTTGAAAATGGTAGATTACAACAAGCAAAAAAATACAGAGATTCTTATGCTATTTAATAGCAAGGCTAATCTGCAACTTATCAGATTTGAATTAAGCAATAAAATTACTTCTTACAGTCCACAACAGAAAGGAAGAAAGAATTTCTTAACAAATACTGAAGTTTTATAAAGATACATTACATATGTTTAAAATAATTCAAAGTATGCTGCGGTTAGAATTAATTTAATCTTCTTTTTTTAATTATACATTGTTAATATAACAAACTGGAAGTGAAAGTTGTCAATTTCAGGACTTAAGATACTTTGGCATAATATTCATGCGTTGAGTGCATTATTAATGTAATAAATTTGCATAACAGTTTGTATATTTATGTAGTATTTCAAAACTGGTTATTATCAGCAGGATTGTTAGGATCTAATGAAACTACCATTTGTTATGGGATAACTTTATGAAAGTACTTTATTTGAAATAAAGACATATGAATTGATATATGATTTATTAAACTAGTTAAAAGCATGGATGTAACGAAAGTTCTAGATCAAAGTCGAATCACTCATAATCCAAAAGACGAGATGCATGGCCTGGAGGGTTTTCCATAAATTTTAATTAGGCTTAATATTTACATATATACAATGTTGGATAAAATGCCTGAATCGAATATTTAAGGCTCAAAAGGCAATAACTGAATAGTTCCAGCTAATATCTAAATCGAATTCTATTGCGTAGTGCATCGAAATTCTACCTTCAAGAAGAAGAATATTTTTTCAAGTCACGTGTTCAGAAGGGGAAAGGTCAAGTAAGCCAATAGATGGACTCCTAACGCCATCTCTTGGCGATATCAAAGAATATTCCTTAACATGGATAACTATGGTAGTTTATCAGAAAGAGGAGCGGAAAATAAAAATCGGAATAGAAACCTATACTTTTACAAGAGAATATGGTAATTTATTGGTATTTACGAATGCTTACCTCTTTGCTTTTGATTTCTTCCGTTATCCCACCGGAGGATTCCGCTGTTTTCTCTTCATGGTTTGACAAGCTGTTATAGGATCCATTTTCTGTATAGGACCCATTATCCAAAACAAAACTTCCCGATGTTGTGCTGTCTGGGGTGGTAGTCTCCGAGGGGATATATTCGGAAGAAGAAGAATGTTTAGAGGATAAACCTCCTCTTGCAGTTTCGAAATGGCTGTGCTGTTCTTCTGATACAGAAGAGCCCTCTGAAGGTTTGTGTTCTGACTTCTTTCTATGGCAAATAAAAAACGCTATTGAGAGGAGAAGGGGAGAACTGAATTCAAATTAACAAAATAGTGTATTTTAAACTTTAACGAGTTCAAATACAAGTTTTATATACTGCATAGCTCTATATAAAATTTTAATTAAATTTTTGCTGGCAAACTAAAGCGTTAATGAAACTGAGTATAAATACTGTGAATTTTTATATAAGATAATGGAGGGATGAAACAAAAACATAGAAAATTTTGTGAAAAATATTAAAATATTACGTTTATTAAGACACTCAATGTATATTCAAATTTATAGAATTCAAATTCCAAACTAACTAACTGAAGGAAAAAAGTAAAGCTTTTAAGCATGTTCCAGGAAATATCTAAAGCAAACACCTTATACAAGAATAGCTGGCCTAGTGACACTTACAAAATATGTAAACATTCTACATTACATTTTGTATAATCTGCAGAACTTAAAACCCATGAGGACTTACGTAAGAAATTTATTTTATCATGAATTAACGAAATGTCTACTTAATTAATAGAAATATTTATGTATTTCTAATTGAAGGAAGGAATTAAAAAACATTATTTAAGCACTACGAAAACTGTAGTATATACTCGTATATATATATATAACATGAGTGAGCATACTCATATTTTGGTTACTACCCAAGAAGCTCATACAAATCTATTGCTAGAGATTCCCGCTAGAGATTAAAATTCGTAAATTCGTATGAAAAGGCATTGCTAGATGATTCTAAAGGCGGTTGAAGTATATTGTTTGAAAGGAAATGGGTAAAAATGCGATTCGACTGGCTTAGAATTTGATTTTGGGTATCGAAGCAGTGCAATGGAATCAGTCGCACGTATAAAATATTCAAACTCAGCCGCCGTTCTTGTTTCAAAATTGCACTGCTGAACGATAAACGGTAAGGCTCAACGTAAGGCTTGTATATATAATCTCTTACTAGCTGATCGAAATAAGAAAAGAGCTTCCAGATATGTCTAACGCGATAAAAATACAGTTCGGTAAGAGATTGCTGGCTAATTGTAAATATTGCTGCTATTTGTGATAAGGGACCAAATCTAGCGATCTATAAATGCATTATTTATCGCACATTGCAGATTACCAGAAACGGACGCCAAAAGATCTGTTCGAAAGCCAACACATATGCAGATAACTATCTAGAGCTAATAAGATCAAATGCCTCCAGTTCGAATAAGAATACAAGAACAGGGCAGTAAAAATAGCAGTGCACCAAGCGGATGGCATAATATTGAAAAACTACTCAAGAACACAGGCTGTGAGTGTATTTTCATTGCACTATAAGATAAGAGAATCAGCATGGTTGGGAGATGTGTATCCCGTAAGCCCTTCAGGTAATGTGGAACAGTACGTGAATGATGAAAGGTACATTATCACTGATGAAGTACATCCACTAAGAGAATGAATAAAGCCATTGGAGATGAATACTGCCAGTAGAACCAAAACACCTTATGGCAATAAGTCACATAGTCCAGAAATGGCAAACAGATCATTATGAAGACTATACCTTGCTTAGTTGACCGGCATCATGTTTCAATCCATTTGAAGATTTGTGGGATAAGGTGGAAAAGGATATGTATACTCACAATAATTAAATTTTCAAGAACAGAAAAGTGCAATGTGTCTGATATGATCTCGTATTTCTCGAATTACCCAGCAAAAACTCGCAGTTACCCTATCAATACTTCGAACTCGGTCTTTTTATGAGTTTTCGAAAAACGAAAGTAATTTATTGAGAAAAGTCAATTTCAAATCTTCTTAATGAATTGAACTTCTTAAATTCGAAATTTTAATCTTTTTCGAATGATGCTGCAATTAATTTTTCTCCATTTTTTTCCTTGATAGACGAAATCAGATAGTTTCTCTAAACTTCCTTTGTAGAATTCTCGGGGGGGGGGGAGAGGATGTGAAGAAATTTCCATTCCTGTTGTTTCATGGATTACTTAATTCTGTCTCATTAAGCAATCGAGCTTTTCTTTTATGAGCAATGCGCTACACAGCTCTTTAGATTTTATACAATTTATCCCAAATTAGTTTAGAAAGGTAACGTCTACTTTTATTTGGCATAAATTAGAATTTAGTTTATTTCATATTTTACTTTTTTATTCCTTTTCTTTGAAGATTTACATATATTTTTCCCTACAAAACCAACAGACAACGGCTTTAAAATATTACTTTTGTTCCACTCCATATTTAAAAACGTCACGTGATACTTATATTACCCGAAACTGCATAATAGGAGGAAAAAATAGTTTAGATTTTAAGTGGATATATGTCCTATAGGATTCGTACAAATGCAAAGCGATAAAAGAAAGAAAAAGTTACAGGTGACAGCATTAAATACATATATAAATATAACTAAGCAAGTTATATGACAAAGAAAAAATGTGTCTAAAATAAGTTCAGAATTTTTAAGACAGTAGTTGAATTTTATTTTAAAAATTCTGACAATTACTACTCATTACCTTCACTAAAAAATCAAATAAAGCGTTAAATAGTCTAACACAATTATGTAACGCTTTTACTTAAATATTTCGTTACCTTAATAAATAAATAAAAGAATTTAACGATAATGCAGTAGAGACAAAGGTATTTCAAAATGCCATAAAGTTCTCAATACTGACTCGAATAGACTGAAACTTGTAGAAATATGAGTAACTCAAAAGAAATTTCTTTAACTGTATTTACTATAAAATTATCATTGTTTTTGCTACAAAACTGAAAGCTACAAAAGCGCTCGAGAATTATAGAAAAATTAACGATTTATCAAAGATTGATATATCTATTAAAGTATCAAATGTTAATAAAGAAAATTTAGTATTTTTCTGTAAGTCTGTATTTGGAAAATATGGCAGGATTAGAAGCTATTCAAGCAGTGTAAAGTTTTAAGTACGAAAATCCGAAATTAAAGCCTGAACAGCAAAAGGAGTGTAGAAATATTGAAGAATTAAAAAAGTGTGAGAACATTAAGCGTTATATATTCCTGTTGAATTACATTTTGAAATGTTTAGAATGAATTTTATCAGAAGCTTGTTTGGGCTCTAACACATTAAAAATCTTACTGTTTTTGGTTTTTTATACACTAATTTAATAAATAATTTTGAATAATTTTATAGCATAAAATTCGTTGCTGTAACGAAAAATGGTGGTAATATCCAAAAATTTCACGCTCATCACAGAAGACAATTCCTTTCATTTTATTAAAATTAATATAATAGAACACTTTATATACAAATAAAGCGAATGCATTAAATTAAACTAGAATTACACATAAACACAATGGTTAAAATCTATGTAAAATGACAACTTGATAAGGTCGATTATAATCGCCTTTTTGAAAGTACTCAAATATCTTACAAATACATCTTTATTGAAAATAAGAGTCACAGGGTTGTGGAAATAGACACAACTCATATTTAAAGAAGTGGCTTAAACAATTTTAGAGAAACTGATTAAGACATCCATGTAAATGATTGCAGTGTGTAATAAGATTACTAGAAGATAAGATTATCAGGGTCTATGCTCCTTCTAACCTTCTTCGGGAACATACAAGGACCCGACTCGGAACAGAGAGCTTACTAAAGCTATGTTCACTAATTGTGGTAAGTAGACAGGATACAGACGAAGGGTATACAAAACCCTTTATTTTTCTCTATATACAATAACTTCCGTACTTCGGAATACACTGACCCGCCACTTGGGGTCTAACGTAAAAGTATAAAAATAAAAACTAAACTCTAATTTAACTTTAGAATAATACACGTGGAAGATTGGCCTTATAATAACAGGAAGCGTATGTAGCACAGAGACTGTGAACACTACAATACGTTTTGAATTTTATCAAGAGGATTAAAACCTCTGGCCTGGAAGGCAAACAGCAACTGCGTAACTTCTAAGGTAAGCGGCCTGCTTTGATTCACTGCTTCCTCTCTCTCTCGCTTGGCAAAAGGCCACACTTAAATACTTGGCGTTCGCCAGACAAACTTTGCATAAATACCTTCACGCTTATAATTCTGGCCGGAAGTAGAAAATAAGAAGTGATAGTAAAGATTTAAAATAAAATAAACGTTAGTAAAACTTAAGATCCTTACAAGATTATGATTTTTTTTTTTGACGGAGAGCGTGAGCACCATTCTTCTACCATAACGATGTAGCGCCATATCTACCATTATGTAAAGTACAGAACTCAGTGCAATCAACACTGATACTAACGCATTCATTTGAATGGAGTTATTATAATACAAGATATTGTTGCTATCTAAGCTGTGTAATCTACCTGAGAGAGGACAGTTGTCATGACAGTATAGGACTGTAGTTGCTGGAAGGACCTTGCAAGGCAGAAGTCTGTCCCAAGTTTGAAGAGTTTGATAATGATCTTTGTAATTTTGATTAACACATGTTTCTGCTTGACCGTGTATTTGCAGAATGCTTGCACATTTATCGCTGGTATTCTGAGGTGCAAGTCTTGAGTTAGTGGGCATTGAATATGATGGCCCGGTGTACCTATGTCACCTCAGCAGCATAGATCCGTATCACAGATCCCAAATCGCACGAAATATAGAGGAAACGTGTCATAAGCCGATACACAGCGGATTAAATGTGGGTTGGTTATTAATATTTGTTAGTCAACGTATGATGCATAATAATGTGTTCGAAAACCTTATACTTCTGTATCCCACAGTTCTTGCCATTTTGCGAGTGCTTTCAGACTGAGGCTTCTTTTGAGGTTGGGATTTCAGTAACTGGATGTTTATGTATTCTCCCAAAGAATCTACTCACTGCCTCCTTCGCCACTTTTCTGCAAGTTCTTTGCCGTTGTTACCGATGTGAGCTTTAATCCATTAAATAGTATTTAATGGTGGTATGGTAGTTTTGGTTCAGTAGCCGGTATTTTATTGCCCCTCTGATGCTTATGGCCTCTGCCTAGAAAAAACTGTTTTCATTTGAAGTTTTTTCTTCTACTGATATACTTCAACCGATCGATTACTATATTGAAACTTTTTACATGGCCGTCTATCTTCGATCCATCAGTGAAGATATCAAAATCTGATATGATGATAGAGAGTTTGTTTAATTTCCAATGGTTTAACCTTTTGAGGCCGGGGCTTTGGTAGCAGTAAAAGCTGCCAAAGGACGGGGAATCTTGAACCTAATGCTTTCCCCCTTTAAGAAATCACCTCCTATTTGCAACAAAGATTCTTGTGTGTAATTTAATGATTTCTCAGAGGGGTGCATCTATGTCGCAAAAGGAAGACCTTTGAAAGAGATACGTGGTTAAAACCCTAGGGACGTCAAATTTGACATTTCACCCCACTTTTCAGCCTGGAAAATGGGGGAAAAAGACATGGCCACTAAAGTGGACAACCCCGTGTTTTCAAAGAGAGGACTCTATGGCCGATATAATGGCCATCCCGTCTTCAAAAGGTTAATATTAATTGTAACTCCTGAGTTGTGTTAGGAGGGATGCACTATTAAATATTCTGCATTCTCTTCACAGCTACTAGAAATAAATAAATATTCATCGTATGTAGCTGGAGTTCCCAATAGTCCGAGCAGTTAAACTACCGCCTTTGCTTGCATGCGGATAGGAAGAGAGTAAGGCCCGCAAGAACATTTAAGGGATCAGCAGAGGCCGAGCGTTTGCTTTTGTAATGTTTAAGCTAAAGGGCCACTGTATGCTCAATAAATGTCCTATGTTTCTTGCTAGTATGGTTTGCGCTCAAATGCTATGCTGTAGTTTTCAATTACTGTTCGATAAAGCACGTTTTGTATATGTGGGTTTAGCCTACATTGGTAATCTTATATCTGCTTGAGTATTCTTGCAATTATTTGAGTTCTTTGCTTTAGTTCTTGTATTTGCTGTATCCAGGTTAATTTTTTTTGTTGAATATTAAACCAAGGTATTTTAATTGTTTAACTATTTTTAATCTGATCCTATGAACTGCAGTGCAGGGTCTGTGTGTTAAGGAGCCTCTCATTTTCATCCTCAGAAATATTTAAGATTTGTTACTTGCTATTTGTAGTTTTAGACTGCTGCATAATTTTTAGAACTGATCACAGACTTCTTTCGGATTCTGCTGTGGTTCCAACTTGAACTATTGTGCGGCATCATCTGCATGTGCATAAATACATGTATGGTCCGGCCATGTTGCAGTTAGAACTTGAGTAAAAGTCAAACAAGAATCCGTAAAAGAGCCTTGAGTACAGCCCCGTGTTTGTTTGCGATATATAATGCCTGACTTGTGATCATCATTAGTTTTCAGTAGTCGTCATCATTATTTTAAGTAGTTGCATAGAATATGAAAGATATTTCCTTGTCAGTTTGCTTCCTTCGGTGCGTTTATGATAGCCGGATACCACAACGTATAGAATGCGATCTTTTAATCTATGCTACAGAAATCAGAATGAAGACCTTTCCTCGATTATCTAAAATATTGTCTCTAATACAGTGCATGTATGGTTGACTTTACAGGTAAGATTATGAATATCTTATTAGAAGACGTCACAAAAATAAAAACAGGTAAAGGTGGTAAAAGATAGCATCGCGTTTTCAGGTTTAGCCTGTCAACTAGTAAAGATGGACCTATGCTATATAAAATCACGCCCATTTCCATGTGTCGTTCCATAATCGTAGTGCATTTTCAATAATGTAAAAAATGAACTATCTACTACGTATGTTCCAAATTCAAGCCTGATTGTTTGTAAGAGAACTACAATTCTTTGATGCAGGTTATTCGAAAACATTCCTTAACTTGTTAAGTGTTTCGATTCTAACACCATTTAAGAAACTTTTGTGATGAAAGAAGGAAATGAGCTTCATATTGAAAACTATACATAGTCTTCAATCGTTTAGAAAGATATCTTCGACATAGACAGTGATTTCATGCAAATTAAAAAGGACTAAGTCTAACCAAATGATACATTGTGAGTTAGCATTCCACTGCATTTATTTAGCCAGCTGTAAGCGTTATTGTAAGTAACACTTACAACTTACTAATAGAATAGAGAGCTCAGTGCCGGTTTAAGTTCATTTCGGGCCCTGGGCGCAGAAGATCTACGGGCCCCCTTCGCACTGGCGAATCCCAGAAGGGGCTCTTGGATTTGCTAACAAATGAAACAAAACTTTATTTGTTAAATTTTTATATTTTTATTGTATAAATATATATATAAATAAAAAAAAACAAAACAATATTCTCATAAAAAGGGTTGGGTCTAGCTTATCCGAACACCTGGGCGCCCACCCCAAGCGCCCAATGGATAAACCTGCACTGAGTGAGCTACCGTTTTCAGGGCACAAGTTAGTAACATTTACCGAAAGACTCGAAATTCACTTGCTTTCACACAAACTGTTCAAACTTTAATTCATGTACAAGCGAATTCGTCGTATAAAACAATGTACAGACTAAAAAAAACTACTATAAATTTGAAAGCTTATACCTAGAGCATTTTATTGTTAAAGAGTGCTGCGGTGAAATTTAAAATGAGAGCCTAACCTTCGTACATGTACGACACCATTCCGACTACTTTCTTCAGACACTTCAGACACAGTGGACAGCTCATCAGCTGCCTTCCTAATGTCTAATGGTGGGAAAGAGCCCATCTGTAGTCGACATGAGTCAATTCCCTGCCCGATCTTGGCTGCAGTTTCAATGTCCTGAAGCCCAGAAAGTACGCTGGAGCTTTCAGAAGATTCTGATCCACCACCGCGCTCACTACGACTACCATTACCTTTTGGAAAGCTAAAATAAAGATAGAATGAAAGTTAATTATACCAGATTGAGTATAAAACTAAATAATAATCAATAATTATGCAACCTGTTTAGGCAAATACTCAAATTTTTACTTTTCCCCCAGATTCAGGGCAATACGTGATGAAAAACTCACAAACATGCATAAAGTGGCCACTTTTATCTCAAAAGAGGAGGTTAAAGGAATTAATTGGATATATTGTACTATCAGGAAATACTGGCTGCTGTACTATGCGCGCAGGAAGAAGTAGTAACCGCGCTGACTGAAATCCTGAAATCCGCTGAGTTGGCTTCCGTCCCAGAGTATTACATAATCCATACAGAACTGGTTACCAACTCAGCAGTTTAAGGTCCTTGAAGATATTAAAGCACTGTGTTTCTTAGGAAGCCGAATCTCTTACCCATCGTACATTCCGAAGACAGATTTTCTTTGAGTATAAACACAAGGAAAGCAACTAAAGTCAAGGTAGATCTAAGTTTATTGGCCTTAGCATTGAACAGTCAGTCTTCAAGGTTAAAAATAACTGTAAAGCATAACTGTAACTGTAAATTCTTAAAACCATAAAGTAAATAACATGCACAATTATTCCCAAACTAAAAACAGTGAATAATACACAACCTACTCTGTAAAAAGCAAGTAATAGTCAAGGATACAAGCCCGTCATATGATACGGAAATCAAAAAATATGCAAATCGCATAAAGCCGTACTATATAAAACGCAATTTAAACAAAGCGAGATAAAAGCTACGAAATCTACATAAAATCATACAAAAATTAATGATATGAAACCTGTATAAAGAGATTAATGATATGCAATCTGCATAAAATGACATAAAAGCCAAGAATATGTAACTTACATAAAAAAACTACCCAAAAAAGAAAATGATGGGCAATCTGCTTTAAAATAAGAAGAGGTTATATTAAACTAAATAAAAATCTATGATACCAATGGTGTGTCTTCAGTGGACTAATGGGAATAGTTTACTGAAGAAACTGGCATTACCAAAAATGTTAGAAAAAATCTTAACGTTTTTGGAATAGGGTCTTCCATTTAATTTGTATAAAATATTTTAGAGCATTGAAATTTAAGCCTTCTGAAAAACAAGCCGATGAAAAGCAGTCAAATTTTCGCAAAAACTGAATGCTTAGGTAGTTTTTACTTGGCCATTAACGTATGTTTTTAAATATGGATAGTACATCCCAAGAACATTTTACCATATTTTACGAGACCTCAATAGATTCAACAGAACCAAAAATAATTACAAAAAAGCAGATATATCTCAAATATTTTCACCTCTAATCCATCGCTTCAAGCTGGAAAATAATGGATGGATTGTTTTCCTGGCCTTCTGTTCTTTCAGAAAGTGGCAACAGTTATTTATTTATATATCAAATTATTAACAAAGTGATTAGTTATTATTTATTTATAAATTATTTATTTATTTAGTACCGCAAGGTTATCTGAATAATTTCACCGATTCTTAAAAATTTTGACACATTATATTACATATTAATTTTCTTATTTGTCTTCTGATTCCAAAAATATTTTTTCTTTATATCTTTTGTGAAACTTCTTAGTGGTAACCTCGCAAACTACGTAGTGATACGTAGCATATTATAAAATGAAAGTCAAAATAAACAGTCTCAACAATATGATTTGATTTATTAGATTATGGCAAAGCACTCGAGGGCTATCAGCCTAAGAGTAGGGATGCCTTCGTGAGGACTTTCTAAGGAAAGCTGTCTCGTAACACGTTACACATGGGGAAAAAGAGTTCGAATCCCTCAAAAGGGCAGCCAGCCCTTTCGAGGGATTCGAACCTCGGATCGAACTACCAGCGGTCAGCGACTTTACCGCTCAGCCGCTGGTAGGCCGTTCAACGGTATGCAACTGGTACAAAATTATACAGTAGTCGTATTATTTGAAGTTTTTAATATGGATGTTTCTGCTACAGAAGTTGACTTGCCAAAAGCCACAGAAATGTTTCTTAATGAGATAGATTAAATATCAGTTATTATACTTCATCAATACTATCTTCACTTTCTTTGTTACCCCACATTCAAGTACACAAATGTCACATTCAAGTTTAATTAACATTTCTGACTTATTTTTGAGTCTCTACTTTACCTTTCGTTCCGTCGCATACTTTCTTAGTCCAGAGGTATATGCAAATTTTATGGCTAACGGCGTAGTTTGAACTGAGAGGAAAAATTCATAACCGGCATAATTTACAGTAGCTATTTTGGCTATTACTGCTGCTGTCTGCCTTACCAAAGGCAAACCGCTGTTAGGTTAAAAGTGAATGCTTGATATTTATCAAGGGTTTTGGTAAGTGGGAATTGTAGTAAAGTAGGTTGCCTTACACAGTTGATAACTGCACCTTCGATTAGGAGTACTGTTACTGCTCGAGTAGATTTTGCAGACAGATAAACTGTTTTACGTTTTAGCCAGTAGCTGAAAGTCAATGAGACTTAATTTTGTATTTGTATCATTTTAAGTTAACTCATCAGTGGTTAGGAAATGAAGTTTATTTTAATTTGTGTAATATTTTACTTTGTGTCTCTATTGTTTCCACAATAAGCTAAGAGTGTTGACTCACCATCTAATAAAGAAATATTTTAGGGAAAGTGATTGGGAGAGGAAGTGATTTAGCTAGAAGACTAATCCCCATATTGTTATACTACTATTTCTTTCTTTTTTTCTTCTAAGCATTTAGTTAATCTTAAAAAAACTAATAGTTTTTAAAAAAGTGTTAATGTTGCAGATGGAGATTACGTGAATGGATTTTTGACGTATAATCATGATCGAAGTGTACTTAAATAACGTAGTTCAAAAAGAGAATCTCTACATACGATTTGTATTCTGTAACGTTCCTTTAAATCACATAACTGTCTAGCAAATTTAAAATAAAATGAATAATCGCAATAGATGCATGATAATTTGTACTTTAAATGGACAATATTTTGGACTCAGTTTTAGATTTCAATTAAATTTAGCGAAATATTCTAATCTAAAGCTGAATATTATCTAAAAATCATTTTCATATTTTATGTGCATAAATAACTATTAAAAGCATTCCATTGCTTGCCGAAAATTCTTTAACGAGTTTCCATTTCTGCTATTATTTTTATACAATTAATATGCCATGGAACTGCAAGTGATTAATTCATACCTATCTTCGTCATCTATTCGATCCATTTCGTCATCATCGTAATCGTTTCCCATTGACAATATCTCTTCCGACGTAGCTTCGCTTCGGATCTCGATGACGGTTTGTTGTTCCTGCAAGCTAGATAGTGGCTCTGGAGATGGATCAAATAAAGGCGTGATATCGCTGGTTCGATCCGAATCCGGAGTGCCACTTGTACCCTGCTGAGACCTAAACAAAGGGGAAAAAATACTCAAATTAAAATTTTTTGTGAAACAAAAAGTTAAACTAACTTTCAGAAAGCAAGCTGTCTTTGAAACACATGCCCCTTGTCTGATTCTATGAATCTCTGAATCAGGTTAAGTTCAGAAACATAATCCGCGTGAACTTTGGAAGAAACTATTGTCCGACATTGATGAGATAGTTAGCAACTCAGAAGATGCTTGATTTATCTGTTATAAAATGCTTTATTTATTGTGTGGATGTTTTTAAAACAACCTTAAGAAACAGACGCATTGTACGATAATCAGAGGTATTCACTTGAACTCTTTTCTCAGAATGGTTCATTGGGTAGTTTTGGAAGTTGTTCCATGTGCAAAGCAACTATGAGCCTGTTTGTCTTCGAAGGAATTTGTTTGTTAAACAGGTAGGCTTTGCGTACTTTGCCTATACTATGTAACGAACCAATAAACTAAGAAATGTAAATGTCTTGAACTATCATTTTAGTTTTCCACCAAAATGGAATATTTGAGTAATAAGCGAACAGTTACAGTTGAATCAATATGATTTGTTTCAAAAATAAATAAAAATCGAGTGTAATTCAAGTGAATACCTCCGAGAATCGAACATGAGTCTTTCAACTACTAGCTGCGCATATACCGACCATTGTATGACAAGAACACATTGAAGGAATGTATTAAATTTACAATAACTTAGTGTTCTTTGCCATATTCAAATAATATAACCTAATATGATAGCCTATTGGCCAAATCAAATTGAAAATGTATTAACTACCACTTCATTTTAGTTTCAGACAGTTATCAGGCATTTCGAGAGCAGAAAATCACGCAAAAATCAACTTCATATTGCCGTACAATATTCGAAATTTAAGCATTATAAATTGAATGAAATGAATATCATCGTGATTAAGTAGATAACAAGAAGTCAGACTGCTTCTGATAAATATTAGGATTTACATTCTTGTGCAGGTAAGCCTAGCTAAATAAATATTACAATAACATAATTTTCCAAACAACTGCATCAAGATGGACTTGGAATTTAACAAATTCTTTAAAAAATAATTTATCAGTTTTAAATAAAAAGACGCATTACTGCTTGATCATTCACAAATAAGTAACGATTTACAAAAGAAGATATATAAAGCATTGTTTCTTTAAATAATTACACGAACAAAATATCTTTTATACGATTGGTCATAGACCCATGGTTTCAAATGAATAATACAAATCTATTAAGCTAGCCTTTCGGTTTATAGCAATTTTTCCCTAACGTGAAAATTTTAGTAAATTTTTTTTGTGGAAGCTTTTCAGAAAAAGGTGCTAAACACGAGTAAACCGTTCGTTATTCTGGTGAAAGTCTTTATAAAAGTTTGTTCCATATTACGAAAAATTGACTCTTGAAAAGAATGATTGTTAGAATTGTATGACTTAGGTCCCTCAGACGATGAACAAAAATGCCTCAAAGATGTTTCGCCGTAAAAGTTTCAAATTTTGGTAATTAAAAACTGAAGCATTTATGTAACTGGGAAATATAATAAAATCTTCTTTTTGGGGGGAGGACATAAAAAGATCTTTTAGTCAAATAAGCTGTATCTGAAGATCAATGCTAGAAATTTTTTTTTCCAATAAAGGACTCATTCTGTATTGATGACAGAATTAACATTCAAATAGTAACAGCTTACGGGGATTTGATAACAGCACACAGAGTTAGAAAGATGTTAATGCATTAATTCCTCTGATTTCTTATCACATCGAGAATACTCTTTGGAAAGATGATAATAATATCCATTTCATATATTGTATCATAAAAAAAATTCCCGAACAGGAAAGGAAAATAGCTAAACCTGGGTTCGAAACATAGAGAAGGTATGGATGTTTGTAAATATATAGTTCTCTAGAGAGATTGATGGTAGGGAAAGAGGGGTGTGAGACCCTTGGACACGTCCCCCTGGGTTCCCTCCTTCAAAATTGGAGGCGAAACTAAGCAAAATCGTACTGTTAGCTGTATGGTGCCCAAGGTTCTTGCCAATGGCAGCCACAATCTTGCCTCTTTGCCACGATGAATTTCAAGGTATTGCTTTGATATCAGACAAGCGAGATTTGTCACTTTGGCTAGTAAATAACTTTCCCAAAGATCGCTTGTGTTGTTCGTATCGAAATTAAAAATGACGCTGAAGATGTTTCTAAAATCAAACTTTTTGTAGGAAAATATTGGTACTTTGCTTACATTTTTACTCAACATTAGCAATACTGAATTGCAAAACATTCATGATGTCATTACAAGTCAGTATTACATGAGCGGCTGCACTAGAAAGAATAAAGTGGAAGTTTATTTTTATCTTTTAACAAAAATAATATTCTACAGTTTACTTCTTGGCTTTTATTAAGGATAGATAATGCGAGCTATACAGAGCAAAAGTGAATATAGATGCAGAAACTCGAACTGGGAAAGCAGACACATTATAAGAATTACAAATTTTGTAGATTACGATTTTAGTTGTACTATCACATTGTTACAACAATGAAATTAAATGAAAGAAGAATTCGAATCGTGATTTGCTGCAGTACTTTAATTCTATATTTACTTATTATATCCTCTATTCAAAATATTCAGGAATAAGTCATGTCATTTACTCCAGATCACGAACCTTATAAGAAATAGACCAAACCAAATGGGTTTTCTCCCTCGCCTGACGCGTTCCCGGCTGTCACCCTGATCACATCCGGAGGAGCAGGTACGACTTGCAGAAATTTTAACAGAGGTTGCCTATTGCAGCGTGTATAATTGTCAAGAAAAAGCTGGTTGTAGCGCATCATTTCACAAATTAGAATTTCTACATATTTTTATTTTTGAAACTGAGATTGATTTTTAAAAATTTAGCATATTTATCAAGCATAATTAGTGTTCCAAATAGTTATAGAGCTATTGCATGCTTTCAGGGCTGGATATTTTTTTTAGCTCTTCCTATGCTGTAGGGAAATTTGTAACTACTTCTTTTAGAAAATTATATTTTTAATCTGAACTAATAGAAAATTTCAAACAAGCAATTTTTATGCATTTTATTGGTGTAAATAAGTAAAAAATACTAAAATATTTAAAAACGAATTTTTGAAAGTTTTGTTTAAAATTCTAAATTGTGCTGCTTTTTTAAAATTACAGATGAGTATTATAGCACGATTTCTATAAAGGAATTTTATTTCAATTATATTTCATAATACATCATAGTGATAAACACTTTTGACTCCTTAATTTTTATACATTTAATTCTAATATTAAAATTGTATTTAACTGTAATAATTAATTTTGCTTGTATTTTACAGTGATTATTTTTTAAACTTATTTTTAGTTCTGCATAAGATTTTTTTTTATTTACGGTTAATTTAGCTCGAAGCGGCATTTTGCGCTGTTTCACTATAAATATCCGTGTTTCCTTGAAAATTGTTGTTATCAAATATTATCGCCCTGCATTATATTTAAAAAATTAATAATGAAGAATCTGCATGAATACGTGTATGTTTCTCGCACTGTGACAAAAACGACGGTATCTAGAGCCATCAAATTTTGAATAATGTAATCCTCCAACCGAACATGGGCATCTGGACGGCCGAATTTCGAATTTGTTTTATTATCTATTTTATATTTTGTAAAACTTTAACGGATTTTTGATTAACAAATTCAACGATTTTAAAGCGAGCAATGGAACACTGTACGGAAAATAACATTTTTATCTCCAGTGCGGAAATTCTAAAGATATGCTGTTTTCAAATGTTACGGGCGATGTTTCAAATGTGGCTTACGGGAGAAGAATATGGTATTCAATAAATATAGGTAGCGCACAAAACGTTAAAAAAAGGTTCCTTTTGGGTGTAATATAAAATCTGAGTGCTTCTAGATTTTATTTTATCTTTTTTTTTCCTTCATTACACTCAGAAAATTTTATGCTCCGAATTTTATAAATTACTAAAATAAATAATCCACTTTAATGTTAATAATAAATAATTGTTTTGTAATGTTATTATAGTTTTGAAAATCACTGCCTGAAAATGTTCATTAAATAAAAAAAAATATCAGATCTTGTTTAATTTTACCTTATTTATTTCAAAGCATCACATACTATCAATCTTATTTAATTTTACTTTATTTTTCCGTAAAATTAAGTTCATATATTTTCTGCTTAGAGTTTTAACCGTTTTATCAAAGTAAAGATGTTTACCGTATGCCTACTAATTACGCGTGAAAAAAATACGTGAAATGCAGTAAAAAGTGCTTTAATGAGATGTATTAAATCCTATTTGAAAAAACTGTGACTTTCATAATCTCATCACTATACAACGTATCACATTTAATAATTAAAAACAGTTATGTGATACAAACGCCATAGGTTTCAGTGTTAAAGTAAACCAGATCGACCCTACTCTTTCTTGCGGAGATGTCGGTGACGCGCGCCCCGCCGACTGGGTTAGTCTATCTCTTATAAGGTCCATGTTCCAGATCTACAGTACTTCAGTTTAGTCGTTAGAGCACTTAACCTACTTTTCTATAGTAAAAAACCATGAAATGACTCCATCCCGAAGAGCATACTTCGTGTTGCAATGCAAATGAAAAAGTTAAAGTGTCTTTCAACCATTCGACTCGATGTCATATCTCGAGCTGCAGTAATTTTAGCAAAGAAATAGAAATTTTTTTGACCAAACACAGAACGCTTGCATACCATAACTACCTCATTTATCAGATTTTTCATCTTCTAACACCACTTTTCTCTCTTATCAACAGTCAGTTACGAGGTCAACGTCTTCAGTAACTGGAGCTACATTACCCGATTTATTGAACCATCTGTGATACATCTTTCAGGAATAGCAGCTCCAGCACTGGGGCGAGCATTGTGCGTGCTATGCTGAATTTTACTTACATCATTAGATAATAAATGTATAAGGTATTTCCTCCCTCCTTCCAGCATGCCTTTGTGGTGTAATGGTCAGCTCACTCGGCACGTATTCGTTCCAGATTTGAGTCCCAGCGAGGGCATTGCTCACTGCTTGAAAAATACCTAATGCCACTACAGTGACCGCCGAACGAAAACGTGGTGGATGATGATTCTTCACCGCCAGGTTTTCTCACCACCAGGTTTTGGTTTTGGCGTTGGGGAGTATATAAGGTATTTTCTCCCTACTTCAAGCATGCTTTCCTGGTGTAACGGTCAGCATACTCGGCGCGTATTCGAGAGGTCCAGGTTCGAGTCCCAGGGAGGGCAATGCACATTTTTCAAATCTTCTGGATTAAAAATAACCTAATGACTGCAAATGTTTACATTTCAAATAAAAACTGCTCTATAAGTATTTTCTTCACACTTTAGCAACATTAATAATATATTCTAAAAGACTTTAAGTAGAACACGAAAGTGTGGCATTTGACCTATGAGATTAAACAGCACATAGTTGCGTAAAAACGAATCTTTTTCTGACATTACGGCTGCTATTAAAGTGTAGAATTATGCAAAGCATTTCGAAGAATGTATTATTGAACAATTTTAATTAACACAAGAAACACTTTTATTTGCTTTTTCATGCGTTTGTTTAAGTTATAAAAACCCAGAAGCTACTGAAGATTTGGAAAACAAGAAATAGCAATGTTCCTATTCAAGTGAAGCTATTACCAAGTTAAAAATTGGTAGTTTAGCGACAAATTCTTAGCACCCAATAACTAAAACATATTTACATTCTAAGTGTTTAAAACTATCATGGGAGTAGAAGGAGGAGATAATTGTGAAAAATCAGCCGTAAGGAATTATAGCATTCTCTCGTGCATATTCTCGCCGTGTAAGGGGCGAGCACGTCCATGTGGAAGACGCGTGGTTTGATTCCGGAAAGCTTAATTGATGTTCTTCAGGTTTCTGATACCGAAAATTCTAATAGCCTCTAATAGTCTAATTCTACACAGCTAACTATAAACATGTTATAAAAAAAAGACGGTCATATAATGGCTCAGTAAAAGTAATCTCTCAATTTTGTAATACGTTTGAAAAATACTGTTAACTTCCCAAATTAAAATCAATCCTTAAGAATGAAAAGCTGTATAAGAAAGTTAGTTTTTTGAATACCCTGGAATAGAGGTTTTCCTGTTTAATTCAAATTCGCGAAATGAACAACAGAAAATGTTATTAGAAATATTTGTAAGAATCCTTCCTAGGACAGTACCCATTGCAAGTAATTTCCTGCTCTTTAAATCTGTCAGCATCGAAATCATACACAAAATCATCTTACAAAATAACATTAATCTCATTTTACTAGGAGTAATTTGTTATGCATTTCAGTTTTTCCACTGAAACAAATTATTGCTTCGCCTGTCAAAAGTTATACTTACTTGAGAAAGGGCATATGTCCTTCTTCCGATTCTGTTGAAGGCGTGGTGGGCGGAGTTTCTTTCTTCGTAGATTCGTCTGAAGATTCGAGGTCGTCAGGGGGTAAAGCAGCAGAGGAATAAATGCTGATGTCGTCTGCTTCCGTCGATCGTCTGCGTGTCGGCGTATGGCTTTCTTCCATTGTTCCTTCACCTGAATAAGAAAATTAGCTTAATTATTTCAAGAATATCTCAGACAATTTAATACCCCAAATTCTGCTAATAGTTAAAATCTCAGCTATTTAATTTGAATCTTAAGTCAAATCCATTCCTACCAAAATCTGAAGATAACATTCATACAAACGATTCAATAAGAAATTAAAAAATGTTAGTACGTTTTGCTACACAAAAACAATACCGAACAAGAGATTTAAAACCTTAAATTTACTGCTCTATAGATGAGATTTCTTCATGAAATTTCTATCGAATATTTTGTTGCGTTTAATTTCATTGTAAGAGAGATGAGATGAGTTAAAAATAAGGTATTCTTTTAAAAATATACTGAAATATCTCAAGCAGTTTATTATTGCTAAATATCCAGCCATTATCCATACCATCAAATATAAAATCATAATTTAAGTTTGATAATGAATCCGTAATTCCTTTTATATTTATACATAACAAGCATTACATTTTTTAAAGTGAACATAATGCGAAGCTAACGAAACCTACAGCATAGAAATTAAATAGAAATAACACATCGGTAACTTTAAAAATATTTAATTACAGACCAGGACAACTCACTTCAAAATGTAGCAATACATTTACAACTGTCACATTAAAAAAGTAGAACATTTATTTTGAATCTAATCCCAAACATGCTTAAATTTTTTTTTTCAGAATTGTAATTAAGCTGTCAAAAATTCTTAAGATGTTCAGTCTTCCCTTACACATCAAATCCGTTGGTCGCCTTGAGGTATCAGGAACACTGATTACACGAAGGGAAAGGTACAAAGATTCTAATTCAGTTTACTTCCCACTAGATGGTCTGGAATTCACATTCTACAATTTCTACCTTGATTGGAATGATATAGCACTCACGGAACAAGGTAGAATATGGCTGACACAGGCTTCAGAGCTTTAAAAAGTAAACTCGGAGCCTAATTTCACTACAAAGATATAGACAATCTGCACATCAAGTCACAAAATGGAAAGATGACAGCGAACGAGTATTAGACTGGATTTAAATGAAACAGTGTTTAGCACCTTCGATCCTCATTTACAGGTTAAGAGCTTCCAAGTTCTGTACTTTATTAAGTACATTACAGGAAAAACACTCCAAAGAGCTGGAAAGAAAAATTATGAAAAGAAGGATAGATCCCATATGCAACGTAGTTTGGATAACTAGCATAAAAGACGGGAAAAGTTAATTTATTAGATAAATGTCTTTATTGCATCATAGTTATTTTAACTGTATACCCTTAAAGCAGATTATCTAAGGGGATTAATGCTCTTAAAGGCGTTACCTTACCTAACGAGATTAATATCCTTGAAGCAGAATCCTAATTATCCTGAAGTTTGCAAATGGCGACTAATCAATTATCCATAGTTTGAATTATCATTATCTAATAACATGTAATAATAATTTTTTCCAATGTCAGATTGTGAACAGTTACAGTGTAACACAGTCCATTAATTTATACAAGGCCAGATGTGGTGGTCTCTTTATTATGGAGGCACCTAATAGGTCTATTATGGAGGCACCATCGCCTCCTATGAAGGGACAGATAATTACAACCATGCCTTCTCCGTGGTTCAAAACCAGGCCCTTCGGTATCGCAGTCAGGCTTCCCAAAACACAATACCGACTGGGCGGTATAAATGAATAAATAATTGATAAGCAGAAATACTATGAAAATAACGTAATACAAAGCAAATAAAATAAAATAAATAACTTTTCACAATTTCAATTCAGCATTAAGTTAACAATGTCAAAGAAACATAAGCTATTAAACGCATTGAATTGAAGGTAACAATGAACTTAGTACTCAGTCTTGTAATGGATGGAAAAGAATTAATGGAACTTGGACATTATTCAGTTCAGTGACCTACTGCATTGAATCTATCAGTATTATCCCATTTATTGTGTTTATATTGCCTGTGACACTAGCTGAAAGATCGTTGACACAAGCAGCCTAATAGAAACAATAGTGTTAAATCGAAGCTTTTATGTCAATCAAAGATAACTTTGTCGCAGATGGGTCTGAATTGAAGTCTGAATGTTTGTAAGTATCATGTCTTCGCTGAACACAGGTCTGTAAAACGTGTCAGGATAAGATTTTGAGTGTGGTTAGAAGTAGGAGAAAGGTATATGTGCTCTAGGAATTCTTCGCACTTACTTGCATCATATTCGGAATTAAAACCCATTATGCAAGCAGTATGGTAAAGATTAGAGATTTCTTGCAGTTTCTACCACGTTATAAATTTCATTATAGTGCACTTGAAAAACACGTACAGGTTTCCTACCATAGAATGCAAATTTATATATATATATGTAACATATAAAATATTTATCTTTCAGATAAAAAATTAATAGTAGCCCTTTAACTCCCGTCTTCATTCTAAAAATAATAATAACATTTCTGGATTGCGTCACTTTTACATTAATATATGGCACGATGCTTGCGTAACGTTGATAATCTAAATTCTGAGAGCTGAAACTTTTCTAACTCAAACCAAAACGTTCCTCTTCGTGTGCTTCCATATTGGATAATTACGCACTTTAGCTGCTAGGACGTAATTTTGCTGAGCTACCTTTCTATAGCAAAAGTATCAAAAATGTAAATGTTCGTGATTAGGCACGACTAGAGTGCCAAGTGATCGTAGCCACAAATGTCAATTGGAAATAAAAATGAAATTTAATTTTACTCGGCTACCAAGTTTATTCTTCAGTATGAATTACGCCAACCAACATTGCTACCTTTCTACGTCTCAGTGTTTCTACATGAATAATCCTCTGAATTTTTGCTTTTATTACATATATATATATATATATATATATTTCCGAATATGATATAGCTTGATTAAAAATTTGTAATTATGAAATAAAAGAATACTGATCTTTTCTTGGCTGACATTGGAAGGATTAGTCTTCATGTATGTATTGAATTCATTTGTTGTTTAACCACATTTCCTTTATTCAGGTTTCGAAATATTTTGTTAGCTTTAATTTAATTCTTTTTAATTTATTCAGTTCTCTATCTTACATTTTTAAAATATTAAAATTTGTTAATATTTTTTTAATTTCGATAAAGTTTTTTGTTGTACATGTTTACACGTTTCAATTCATGTTTTAATTTATGTGTATTATGCTTGTTCTCTTTGTAAAGTAATAATTTACTCATTATGTATTTAGTTATATTGGTTATTGGTGGTTTAGCGAATAACTTATTCAATATTTTTGGAATTTTTAAAAAAAATCTTTTAAAACATTTAAATTGGACATTAAGTTTTAATTTTCATTCATTATATTAACACATACATACTATATATATATATGTGTGTGTAATAAAAGCAAATATATGTAATAAAATAATTTATTACATATATATATATATATATATATATATTTAATATTAATTTTATTATTATTATTTAAATATTAAGACATTATTAAGAATTAATTTATTATTATTATTATTTAAATATTAATTTTATTATTTAAATATTTCGAAACCTGGATATATATATATATGTAATAAATTATTTTATATATATATGTATATATTCCGAATATAATATATATATATATATATATATATATATGTAATAAATTATTTTATTACATATATTTGCTTTTATTACACACACACACATATATATACATAGTATGTATGTGTTAATATAATGAATGCAAATTAAAACTTACTGTCCAAATACATAATGAGTAAATTATTACTTTACAAAGAGAACAAGCATAATACACATAAATTAAAACATGAATTGAAACGTGTAAACATGTACAACAAAAAAACTTTATCGAAATTAAAAAAAATATTAACAAATTTTAATATTTTAAAAATGTAAGATTAGAGAACTGATTAAATTAACAAGAATTAAATTAAAGCTAACTAAACATTTCGAAACCTGAATAAAGGAAATGTGGTTAAACAATAAATGAATTCAATACATACATGAAGACTAATCCTCCCAAAGTCAGCCAAGAAAAGATCGGTATTCTTTTATTTCATAATTACAAATTTTTAACTAAGCTGTGTTTCACCCTATTTAATCGGACTAGAGGATAGATGGAAATAAAACAGGCTCTATTATTCATTATTTTTGAAATTATTTATAAAAAAATAAAATCTGAAAGTTTTCACATTTTATATTACGCCCAAAGTGACTTTTTTTAACGTTTTGTGTGTTTGTGTGTTACCTGTATTTATTAAATATCATGTTCTTTGCACTTAAACCATAAAATTCAATTCAACAGCAATATCGCCAATAATTTTAAAATCAGCATAACGTTAGAATTTTCGATACACAGTCTCTCGCGCTAGAGGTAATTTTTTTCCCCTCCTGTTCAGTGTTGCCATTGCTCGCTTTGAAATTGTTGAGTTTGTTAAAAAATATCGTTAAAATGTTAAAAAATATGAAATCGATAATTAGAAAAATTTCAAATTCCAGATTAGGGCTTCAAGATGCCCGTATTTGATAAAAGATTACGTTATTCAAAATTTGATGGCTCTAGATATAATTTGTTGTTTTATCACAATGCGCGAAACATACATACATTTATGCAGATTCTTCATTATTTAATTTCTTTAAATATAACACAGGGCGATAATATTCGGTGGCAAAAATTTTAAAAGTGAACCAACATTTATAGTGAATCAATGCAAAATGCCAAAACGAAATTAATAGCCCTTTTGGGCTAATGCCCTTTGGCCTAAATATGAATTCACGCGTTTTGAACTGATTTAGATCTAGAAATACTGAATCTTTAGAACTAGAAATACTGAATATGTTTTAAATAATTTTTAGAAATTTCTTAATAATTTCAAAAAAGTTAAAAAAATTTTAAATAAGCGTTTTCCCTTATAAAAGTTTACACATTCCGACACATGTTTTATGTATATATATATGTTGTATGACCTTAAATTCACTTGGTTCGAAAACTACTAATTTCGATACTTCTACTAAATTTATATTAGGAAATAATATAATCAATATTTCTTTAGTATATATATATATATATATATATATAAAATTGAAAAAGAAAATGTGAAGCTAACGAGTAATTAGACGTAAGACCTATTTGGTCTTAAAAATTTTTGCGCATAATGCTGCAAAATGATATGAAATAATAGTAGTAGGTAGAAAACGGTTTTTTCGCGTGTTTACAGTTTTTTTCAGTTTTTCCAGACAAATTTCTTCTTAGTTTTATTTTTGTAATACTGCGTTAAAATATTTCTTGGAGCTACAGCTCCTGGTAACTTTTTAGCAAGATCGCTGCAATGTTTCTACCTACAACTATTATTTTATATATATATATATGTGTGTGTGTGTGTGTGTGTGTGTGTGTGTGTGTGTGTGCACATATAAATTATTCCGAATTTAATAATTTAATAGAAGATGAAGTTTAAACGTATTTCTTATTTTATTTCATTTTTTACCATCATTATTTTTTTCATTCTTACCGTCACTTGTTGCTGTTATCAGCGCACAGTTGGATTAGTTTTTGAATTGTTTTTACATTGTTTTTATTCTGTTTTGGTATCTGCATGCGGTTTTTACCGAATTGAATATGGGTGAAGTATAAGCGTATTTTTTATTTTTATTTCATTTCAGTTTGCAAATGTAGTATATGCAACTTGGGCATAATGAGCATCATTGTAAGTACGAATTTGCACTCATGTTTCTTGTAGTTTTTAGTGCAAAGGGGCTTTGTCCCTGAAGGACTATTGTTTTCGTTTTGCGATTTTGCGTTGAATCACTATAAATGTCCGTTTCTCTTTTCAAACTGTTGCCACCCAATGTTAGAGTCCTGCATTATATTTGAAGAAAGTAAATAATAAAAATCTGCATAAATGTATGTATATTTCTCGCATTGTAATAAAACAATGGTACATACAGCCATGAAATTTTGAATGACGTAATCCTCCTACGAATACGGGCATGTAGAAGACCAAATTTGAAATTTAGAATTTGTTTTATTATCGATTTCATATTTTGTAAAACTTTAAAAGGAATTTTTGAGTAACAAACTCAACGATTTGAAAGCGAGCAATGGCAACATTCTACGGGGGGGGGGGACCTTTTTATCTCCAGCGGGCGCGAAACTGTGTATCGGAAATTCTAAAGATAGGCTCATTCTAAAATTATTTTGCGACATTGCTACTGAACTGAATTTTATGGTTTAAGTGAAAATGATATTTAATAAATAAAGGTAACACACAAAACGTTAAAAAAAAGCCCCTTTGGACGTAATTTAAAATCTAAAATTTTTCAGATTTTTTTTTTGGGGGGGGAGCTTGTATTTTATTTTTATTTTTTTATCTCAGTTATTTTAAAAAAAGTAATGGCACTTAGAATATTCTAGATCACTAATGAGATATAGTGCAGAGCAAAAGTTATTTATCTGAGTTCTGTGATCAATGATTAATTTATTTATAGCCCATAAATGATTCTTTGTGAGGATGCCGAAATGGGCGTCCCGTCGAACTTATTCATTCGGATAACCCGGATTAGATGAAAATTATTAGACAAATATTTTTATGTCTTGTTTAAATCACATAATCCCAACTCTAAGCACAAGTAAAAAACGAAAGTAGGTAATTTAATTCCTGTGAAATGAAAACTTGTCCTTTAAAATGCATGTCTATTCTATTTCTAAAGATATAATCCTCTATCACTTTTCGTCACAGAAAAACTGATAAATGTCGCAATGAAATTCCTCTTACCGTCGAGATGGTGATCTGGTGAAGCAGGTGCTTCGTCATAAGGTAAAAGAGATGGTGAGGATGTGGAGGATTTGACATGTAGGTGGCTATTGCTTTTGGATGGGGAACTGAAGCTCTCGAAGGAAGTGGGAACATCATCTTCATCGGTGGGAACTTTCTTCCGCGTTGTGGCTAACATTCTGTGAGGTGAATGCGGAGAGTGATCTGTCGCTGTGACATAATCCGAGCTTTCGTCTTCTTCTGTTTCACTCTTGGCAACTCTATTGGAACTGCTGGTGGATACCTACAGAAAGATTAATAATATTACAACAAGACATTTATACGTCAAGCTTTTAATAAAACTCTTAAGAAATTTGCAGTGCCGTTAAAATATGAGCTAAACTGGGATTCAATTTTTCACGAAAAAACTACATAAAGAAAAAACTATTTTTTTTTACTTAAAAGAAAAGGGGGAATAAAAGATTATTATTACATTGAATTTTAATCTAAGTCTCCTTAAACTTTCGAGTTTACAAATGTAACACACTAGCATTCTGTTTAAAGGACTTTAGTCTGGAAAAAAAAAACTAATTTCTTTAAAATTAACATCAATAATTTCAGCTGGATTAGCTTGATTGTTTTTATAGTTCAGCAATAATTGAAAAATCGGCAAGAAAGACTATTTGGAACTTCACTGTTATGCTTCAAAAACGTACATAGTGTGAAAGCCCTTATTTAGAGGTATTAATTTCAAAGCAAAATAGTACATTTCGGTTATAGTGTGAACGGTTGTACATACAATATAGTACTTGTGGAAGTCTACGGAGCGATGCTGATTTATAGCTCGCCGTTGTTCAGTGCTTTCGATGTTCCTACAGGAGGCTTTGCTTGTGGTAACATATATGAGTCGAATCAGAAGCGTGGTGCGAGAAATCTCGATGACTTCGGGTATAGAACTTGGATTTGTTTCATGCGAGGAGAGCTCTCCAGAACAAAAGAAATTCTATGCGCTAGGTTTAAGAAATACGATTCTTTTAAATTTTGCGAGCGCTGATTGGCTCCGTGGTCGCAGAATACTCTTATTACGTTACACTGTCCTCCTCTGATACGTGATTATTGAAATAGACTGATAAAAGAATTTTTCACTGTTGAGAATAAACTGTTTACCTCGTTTCTTATGTTTCGCACAGCGCATAAAAGGAATTTATTTGCGTTGCTTAACTTGAAAGGAGCGGACATGCTAGGATCTCGAGCATCTCATCGCTGATGGCATTAGAAGTAGATGTCTAATAATACTAATTAATGAAATGTATGCGCCGGGTGAGAGAAAATCTGTACGTTAGAATATGTATCTGCAGAGTGGCAGAAGAATTGTAAATTTTTATGTAAATAAGTGCAGAGTAGAAGAAATCATCTGCATTGACCACGTCTCCAACACATAGTTTTCTGTTACTTTTGCTCATTCTATTTAATATTGGAAAGGTCAATGAAGTAGACTGCATTTTTTACTCCATTTATTAGCTGCTTCTCCCAAACCGTTGTGCAGTCTTAATATTAATGACAATACATCATCATAGCATTACATGAAAATATTATGAAAGATATGCTACATTCCATAAATTATTCGTGTCATGAAAGTGAATACTGATGGTGAAATAAACTATGAAACAGTGGTTCAGAAATTACACATGGAAATCAGGAACAAGGAACGTAGTTTTGCACGATTGATGGTGTATTTAATCTAGAACGGAAAAGAAAGATTTCAGTAATATAAATAATGTTTTAGTACCTCACTCCTGGATGTTTCTCTTTCAGTAAAAATGCTACTCGATGTATCACTGTCTGGGGAAGTAGGATCATCCATTCGGGAATCACTTTTTGCTTTCACTTCACGATACTGAAAAATAAATTTCTTCTAGTCAGTATAAATTCATAAAATGCTTTTATGTACAATTATCTCTCAATCATTATGCGTATAAAGCAATAAATATTTAATTGGCATGAAATGTAGAGATATGTTTATATTCAGATACATTTGTATTTAGGAATAAGGTTATATCGTAATAAATTGTATTTATAAAAAATTACAAATATTTTTGAAGCAAAGGTAGAATCTTCGGAATCTATTAATACCCCCAAGAGAAACTTTTATCATTCTGTTTTTATTGAAGGAGTTCGTCTTCCTATTTCCAATGCAGTTATTATAAAAGTAGTCTCAAACTCTATCCTCTCAAAATCAGAAATAAAATGAAATTTATTTTGTTCCTAAGGATAAAGAAGCTGGATCGCATTTTCAGAGCAGTGCTTTGCAGCCAACAACTAGATTTTAATCAAATTTATCCTCTGTTAAGAAGATGACATAACACTGGCTAAGACACTATGATCAGGACTATCTGAAAGGAGAAAGCTAAATAATAGGGGGACCGAAAAGTAATGTCGTTTCTGCACATGTCGACAACAACACGCTAAAGGCAGAAGTGGAAGCAAATCCATGTCCAACACTCTTAACCAAACTCAGTCGACCATCCAAGAACATATAAAGCAGAATGGAAAAATAAGCAAAGAAGGTGTTTGAGTCCCCCATAATCTGTCCGAAAAGAACAAAGCCAACCTATCCATCACATGCAACGTATTGCTTCAACGGCGACATACAGAACCTTTCTTTGATCGTTTGATTAGTGGAGACAAAAAAATAAGTCCTGTATGATAATCCAAAACTCAAAAAGCAGTTTTAATAGGGGTTAAAAGGGTTTACATCTCGAAAGGCGATTCTGGGTGTTTGGTGGAGTATTCGCGGAATTGTTCATTTTGAATTGCTGAAACCTGGACAAACTGTTAATGCAGACCTTTATTGTGAACAATTGGATGGAGTGAAATAATCTGTAATCGAAAAATATCAATTGTCAACAGAAAAGGCGTCATTCCCCAACACGACAATGCAAGACCGCACTGCGCAAGACGAACACTGGAAAAAATTAATGAATTGAGGTGAGAGGTACTGCCATACTCACCCACCATACTCGGCCGATATCGCAGCATTGGATTTCTATTTATTCGAATCCCTACAATATTTTCTTAGTGGCAAAAAATTTGAAAATTTGGATGATGTCCAAAATGTCCTCTCGAGATATTTTACTCAAAAACCAATTGATTTTGATCGGTCCGGGATTGAAAATCTGCACATTAGATGCAAAAGGTTGTTGATAACGAGGGTGATTATATTATTGATTAAAAATAAAACTTGTTACAAATTTATTCGTTTCAATTTAATGTAAAAATGCGACATTACTTTCCGGTTTCCCTATTATTTGCAAGGAGAATCACGATATAAGCATTTGCTTAATAACAAAGAGAAAAGCGCTGAAGTCTTCAGATTCTAAAATAATAAATTTTTAATCATACATATTAGCCAAGTTACACACTGCACGGTTAAAGAAAGGAATGTGGCACCTAATTCTAACAAAGACGTAACTGAAGAGAATAGTTAGATGATGCATGCTTAAAATACTCGTATTTTTCGACGCAGAAAGGGGGGTCATTCTAGATCTGAAATCAAAGTATGGAAAGAAAGAAATAGCACCTGAATATACTTTCAGACAACCCTAACTTTTTTCCCTCGCATTAAAGTTTTTTAATTAGGTATGCATCTGATAAAAAACTTATTCGCTGTACAGTTCATTAATGATTTTACTTTTTATATGAAAACAGAATTTATTATTACTAATTGAGTATTAATTATTATGGATTTTAAAATTAGTCATATGTTTCTTAAATTGAAAATGTTCTCGACTCGGAGTCGTTTTGAAGCAAGATGAATAATTGCAGAACTTCAAAAACGCGAAAAAATATAGAATGTGGCGCGTGAAATGTTCTACTCTTCATTCATCCCATAAAATATGTAAGGTTATTGTTTTAAATTAACCAGTTGCTATTAACTTCTCTTCCGTATTCGTTCCCAAAATGCAAATGAGTTAACCAGTATTTAAACTGGAGGTTTTGAATTTCAAGACAGAGAGTGTGTTTGGATTCGTGCGCACGCTACGTAGTAAGTTCCTGCCAGCTCTGATAGTTGTAATTATTCAGCGTTGCGTTGTATCGCTGCTGACACTTTGATGTTCATGCCTCAATACAGTGGTAGTCGTCTTCCAGTAATATTTAATTGTGTAGTCCTTGAATAGTGTTCAACGCTTGATTTAAATTTGACTGTTCTATTTACAAGCATCACCACGAGCAGCTGCTGATATTGCTGGCACAAGACATTGCGTTTGTGTTCACATTCTGTTTAAATAAAAAGGTTTATTTAACCTTTACATAATTTTGCTATTATTTCAGACATAGCCGCTATTCGCTTTCTGGCTCTTAGGGTTTGGGAAAAACTTAGCATTATCAGATCAAAAACAGTCCTACAAATTCTTAATACTGAATATATAATGATATATATTGAATGCAAAAACGCTTATTGGAGTGTTTTTGTTCATGAAAAATCCAACTGATGTCAGGAGAGATTCTTGTAATTTGCTAGGAAACTACAGTTTACAAGATGACGAATAATAACCGGGTTAGAATATTGTACAGAAAGTTGTGATGTTTTTCAAGCAAGCGAAACATTCGACGGCAACACAAAGACGTTTTCGTGCACATTTTGGTACAAGATGTGTTCCTTCCAAACATACTATTCACAAATTATGTAAGCAACTAGAAGCAAATTGACAGCGTCCCATCAAGGCGTCAGCTCATCTAAAAATGGCAACAAGTCTTTCTTTATGTAGTCAATGACTTATGCTTGACGGAGCTCGTCCACAATTGCAAAAGTCATTCTTCATTTACTGTATGAGATACTTAATGCACAGGCATACAGTGTACTCATACAATCACATTAATTTGCTGAACCTTTACGAAGGTAGATACAGTGAATATCTGGAATATTTATCCAAGTGATTGCTTTTATAATATTTTTTAAAACATAAAATATTTAACAAAAACATAAAGTACTTAATTTTGTTTTGCTGTTTAGCAGTTTTCAGTTGATCACTTAACAATATTTATTTATTTCAGATTACATATAATTAAATTACATTATGCTTTGGTTAAAACCTATTCTTAAATATTGTGTTATTTTCTATTCCCTGCTGATATCTCACGCATTTGTTTCTTCGCCTTTTATTTCCTTTAGAAATTTTACCATATTCTGAAGGTTTGTAATAGTAATTTTCCATTGGTTTGCAATGAACAAATTTAACATTTTTAATAAGGATCAGTTTACCTGGAATCCCGTTAATATGCCCTTCCTATTAATCTGGAGTTGACCCGAATGACGCTATGTGTAACATGGTAAAGACGTGATGTAATACAGAAAAGAAGCCCACCAATCTCAACTCTCAGAGTAGGCAAAAATCAACTCTTGTCTGAAATTTAACTCACAGGAAGTCCTGTGCATTTCGTGGGGGAGAGAGAGGTATAAGGTTTCGAAATTCATGAAGTTTTTCTATAAATTCAACTGACAGATAAGGCCTGATTTTGTCAACTTAAAACGAATCTAAGGAATTTCTTAATGTTGGATGAATTTGGTGACAGTGCGATTAATTACAAGTGCTGGATGAAACGTAGTGGTAATGCGTCGATAGTTCGGAAAAGATTCTGTTACCATAGGTGCAAATACTTATAGTACCTTAATACAATCGCCAGCCATGTCTTCTAGTTTCTCGGAAGTTATTGCAAGTTATTCGTATATCATCAGCACATCTACTTCTGTTGATGATCCGAAACGGTTAATACAAGGCTAGCATAAATGATTCATTCGTTTTGAAAAGGCTATATTTTTAAAAAGTATTTCTTGTACACACATGAAAGATATATGAAAAGAACTACAAACTCACCAAGTTTGTACACCCTCTACAAATATTCCGTATGTACCCCTTTGGTGACACGGGACACGTCCAGACGTAATCGAGCTCATTCCATACATTTCATAGCATTGTTGTCCAGATGTTCGTCTTTTCAATTGACCGCATGTTCGGAATACCACAAAAACTGTGTGGAAGATTTTGCGTCAACGGCTGCATTTCAGACCACACTCCTGCCACAATTAAAGCCGGAGGATTACACCTGTCGACTAGATTTTTGCGCCAACATGCAGGAAGCATTGGAGGACGAATATTTCGCCGCTAAAGTTGATATTCAGCGATGAAACAACGTTAATAACGTTCCAGTTTTCCGAGAAACGTGATGAAATAGTGAAGTAAAACTTGGTGAGTTTGTGGTTGCTTTCATACATTTTTCATGTGTGTACGCGTAATACTTTTGAAAATATAGCCCTTTCAAAATGAATGAATCATTTGTGTTAGCCCTATATAAAGCATGGATGCTCTCGTCTGTGGTATTGTAATGAGTTCTTCTCAACATTTTAGCGAAGAGATCATAAGTACGAGGATTCAGACGGTATAATTATGGTTGGTCTTCGAGTATCAGACTTCGCCACAATTGCAGGAAATCAGTGACAACTCTCGAATTATGATACCACGCATTATCATGGAGTTTGATAGGATATATTCTCTCATCCCCTAAGACATCATGTGCGTGCAGTACTCAGAAAAAGCTATGGCGTTTGCTGGTGACAAATTCCATCCTCTTCCTTGACATTATATGGTATCATAGTGCAAATGCTGTCACAAATCTTCTATGACGGTGGCGATGGAAGATACTAGAGCACTCTCCTCCCTTACCGATTTGAGTCCGGATGGCTATTTTCTCTTCTCCAAAATGAAACAAATTACCGGAAAACGTACACTAAAAATAGTACATAGGAGGTTATCCGAGTTATAGGCGGTCACTGTTGGATGTCTTGATGATGTACGATGTCTTTTAGGCAGAAGTAATAGATATGACAGATGATTATATTTTGGGATTGTAAATTTTTGTACCTTTGGGTAAAAAAGTCTTTTCAGAACTGTCGAAATGATGCCAATATTATTTATCTAAGCCTTGAAATTATTCAAATACAACACTAAATTTTCTACACCAATTATTGCGTCTGCTTCAGAAGAGCTTTCCGTGATATATATAATATTTATCCTCAAATATAATACATAATATTTATCCTATGTGAAGTGTGTTGAAAGAAATGTATTGTTACTGATATGGATATGTCGCGCTTCGCAAGTTATAATCTAGTCTCAAAAATACAGTAAACACATGCTTATGATTTCTTGGCATAAACGGAGAACTTTAAGTAGTTTAGACATGCCTTACGAGACAATGCGAAAAAAGTAACCGTAGCTTATTTACTTATTACAAGTTTGAAATATAACATTTTGTATTAATATATGATTTTTAAAGTTGCTATAGTTAAACTATGCGTATTGTTTGCGCATAAATTCGCAATCAACTTGTACTTCATTTTCCCGTGTTTATTACAGAATTCCAGTTTCCAGGCATTCGAAATGTATCAGGAATGAGTAATTTCAGAAATACCAGTGCAATATTTAAAATTTCTGGATTATTCAATAGGCTCTAAACAAAGCATTTCGACTTGTGAAGGATTTTAATTACTTTATCCAGGTATTCCTGTCTCCTCCGCTCAGCACTTTCCAAGGCTTGCTTGATGTCCGGATGTAAAATGCCGTCGTCTGTTGTCATAGTCTGTGATTCATCGTTAGAAGCATAATCTTGACATGAACAGGAACCCTGAGAAAGAGAACTGTCATTAGAAATGGGTACGCAATACAAATCTCACTGCATAGGTTTTTAATGCACTGCTATTTTAAGAGTGGTCTTTTAATGAGTTATCACTAGAGATTCATCACTTAATTCAAAACTACTGAAATTTACTGAAGCGTTCAGATTGACTCCTGCACATTTACCAATTACTGATAATTGCGTTTTGCTTACATAAAGGCAAAACACAATTATCACTTTGAAAAACGTTTATCGGACAGTATTTTAGGCTCAAGCTACTGAAGTAATTAATTTGAGCTCAAATATAATGTATATATATATATTTATGCCCAACTACTTCAAGCCTTTCGGCTGACTTTCACTAACAAATGCAATTTAATTTCATATATCTCATTAGCTTTCTATTTTTCAGATCATTGTGATCATGAAATCTATTCTGAAGCCTTTTTATTTCAAACGCTCATTGATATATTTCAGAAATGAGTATCTGAAATGAACAAAAGGCGAAACGAAAGTAAACTATTGTTGCAGTGATTTATCTCACGTATCTGAAAATTGCATTAGAACAAGTCCACGGATTTTACCATGGCAAAGGACATAAGATTGCTTCTGTCGCTGGCACGGTGCTTTAGTATGTTTTTGATCAGTTCCGTTCCACTTTTAAAAGAGAATCCCTAAGAGATGCATTCAAGGGTCTCCGAAACTCTTCATCTACTACCAAATCTCTCAAGAAGACCTAAGATTCGCCATAAAATGCATTCATGACATTATTCCCATACAATCATTCAAATTTTCTCCGGGATTCGAAGCTGGTACCAATGATACGGCAACTAGTAATAGTAGTAACTAGTAGTCAACTAGTAACTAGTAAGTCTAATCATTACTAGTAACTAGTAGTCTAACCACTATACCAATCAGGGCGGCTGAAAAGAAATTGAAAAACAGAAACAAGGTAAAAATATTATGCCTCATAAATATAGTTTATTTTTCTTGTAGATCATCAGTGTTATTGTTATTTCAATAAATCACATGCAAAGGAAAAAGCAACTTTTCTGCCAATGTAAATTCGAAAATGGTTTAGAATGGTTTTAGCTATATGGAAAGTAATTGAGCATGCTTGCTCTCTCCAATTTCTTGAAACGTATGAACTTCCGCCAGAGACTAGAGACTTCATTATCTATTGAAGCTTGCCATAATTATGAAAAGCGACCATTTTTTATGTAAGACTTCTTGCAGTAACAGCACTAACACATTTTCTTAGAATTAAAAAAAATGTATTTATTTATTTTTATTTCTAATGGAGGGCACTAACAGTTATAGGCGTTGACCACCACTAAAGACGGAAGCGGTAGTCACTTTATTATGGAAGCACCTAATAGGTGAACCGCAGTTGCTTAATATGGTTTTGGTTTGGTTTATTTAATTACGGCAAAGTACACTAGGGCTATCTGCCTAAGAGGAGGGATACCTTCGTGGAGGACTTTCTAAGGGAAACTGGCTCGTATACACGTTACACATGGGGAAAACCACGAAAACGCCCATGCAGCCAGCCCGTCGGCGGGATTCGAACCTCGGACCGAACTACCAGTGTCCAGCGACTTTACCGCTCGGCCGCTGGTGGGCCCAGTTGCTTAATATAAAGGACCAGACAATTTACATCTATGCCTTCTCCAGGATTTAAACCCGGGCCCTTCGGTACAACACTCAGAGTTACTAGCCATTTTCCCGTCTGATTGGCAGTTTAACAAACTAGATCGTTTTCTTAGAATATATTAAGCATTTTTGAATCTGAGTATACATTGTGAAGTTTCTAAGACTCTCATTAATCAATGAAAATTCAAATCGTAAATCATAAATGCTTTCTTTAAATATATTCGTAAAGTACAGTCTTTCTCTCTCTCGTACAGCACTACTCCTTCATAGCATTTATCTCTACAATGTTCAGTAAAAAAGAATATTTTCAAAGTCTCTAGATAGAATAAATATTAAATAGAATATTGTGAAGAATAAAAATAAAATGCCGATTCATTACATCATTACATTATTTAGTACTGGATCGATCAGATAGTTAAATGGCAAAGCAAGTAGCTGTTCATTACAATATGAGTTTTGGAAACTATCATCTAAATAAATGTTAATTTTGTCAATATTAAATTTGAGTTTCATTTTTAATTTTTCATTTTACAAACATTTCACATTCATCTAAACCCAAGTGAATTAAAATAATTACGAACAGAAAAGAAAATTTTCTTGAATCTCAAAAAATACACGCAAAATAAAACTTCAAAAAATAATGACAAAAACCATAAAAGTCTTGCATTCTTGGCAAAAAGATGGTAGACGCTCTCCATATATAAAGAATATATCCATATATATATATATATATATATAGCTCTATCTATCTCTATATATGGATATATATATAGCTCTCTATATATCCATATATAGAGAAAGTAGTTTACAATTTTCAGCAGCAAGTTAATACATTTGAAGACAGGGACGCACTAAAAATTGTAACTCACAATATTGAACTAAAATGGTGAAACCTTTAAGGATACAAAACCTTCAAAGCAACATAATTAATAAGAAGTGTGGTGTCTATGTGTATTTTTCGGGAGTTATTCACAGTAGATTCTACGTGGAAGGACTGCGTAGCGAATTCTTGCTATGAACCGATACAACAAAAGAAGGTTTTAAATAACCCTTTTTATTTCAAATAACGTAACACGATGCACTCACTCAGTGCTCACAATTAACCACCACTTGTGGCTAATAAATTGAACAGAAAATAAAAATATAAAATCACAATAAATTAGCATGGCTAAATGACTGGCTCCTTATTTATCTAAACCACTAAATCGGTTGCACACAGCGGAGCCGAGCCTAGAATATCAATATAATCTCAAGAAGGTGGCTAACACCAAATAGAAAGCTATTTCAAACACACAAGCATAAACTCGAAACTAACTCCGCTACTACCCCTCACGAGCTATTGAAACGCATCTTAAACACTGCTTCTGAACACACTTAGATTTTGCATACTACGTCATTAAAATTTACATTCCGGCAGAAAACTGAAATCAGGAGGGGGGGGGAAGTCAAACTAAAAGTAATTGGTTAGAATAAACTCAGCAATAGAAAGTATAAATGCGTGTTCGAAAGACCAAAAATGATGATTAGTACATGATTTAGAAAATCTCCTCTTCTCAGAATATAGAATTAGTATTCCTTAATGCGAAATTGCGAAACGTTTATCCAGTCAGCTGTGTTAGCAATGAATACCAGAAATTAAGCAAAATTTAATAACTGAACATTTTCTTTATCTCGAATTTGATCCGGATATTTTCATTTTAATCATTACATCTGGAAAAATCGGAAAGATTTTTACTCAATTTTTAAAGAACGAGAGGAATTCATTAATTAACAAGAAACATTTCATGAAAAACTACAGCTACAGCTGAGCGTGTGACCATCCGCGCACTAAACTGATATACTATCACTGCGCTTTAATAAAGCATGCGGGATGTATTATAATTGGCCTAATGTTTTCGATTACACTTTCTATTAAATCTTTCATAATAATAAAAAACAATCTATATCTGCTGGAATAAGTGTCATTCTGATTACCTTTGCAACATTTCTTTTTAATTTATCTCTCTATTTGAACGCCAGAAGTTAAAGTTGTATTACTTCTTTTATGGTTGAAAACGATTGCTGACGCACAGATAAGGCAACATTTTATAGCATCATAAAATTTCATTCTTCCCTTAAGTATTCACTGATATGTAAATATAATTTTTCAGTGCTTGTAAATTTTTTTATTGCCTCAGTGGAAAGGTTTCGTTCAAAAACTATTCATGATTTATGAGATAAATAATGAAAAGGTTTTTCAGAAGAATCGTTAAATTTTGTCACAGAAATTACATTTTCATCCTGAAAAGATACGTCGGATAAAGTGAAGGAACTCATAAAAATTTATATTTATAAGAGTATAAAAGTGCTGAAATTTTCAGATCCGTTTTAAGTATTTGTAACATCGAAGCACACAGGCTTCCTGATAAGGAATGTGATATTATGTTGCGTACTTCAGCACTGTTAAAATTAAAATATCTGATGTGTACACCACATGACTTCCTTGTAAGGAATATTAAATTATACGCATTTTTTCTTCGCATTTTATTTAAACTTACTGGAATGAATTAAATCTAATACGTCGATAGCGCATACACCACAATACAATAAATGTAGTCTTTAAAATTCACTATATTTGTTTACCATAGTGACACTCTGGCGCTAGGTTCACTTTCATTCATTTTATAACTCAGCATGCACAAAATTTATATCAGCTGAAGAATTATCTAATCATTGCCACATGTTCTGTTCAAATACTATCATAAATCTAAAACGATGTACAAAAGGAATTAAAAAAGAAAAAAGAAACAGTCTTTCACAGGCGATTCAGTATTTCTCATTCAATTAATTCAGTTCTCACTTCGCGACAAGGCAAATATACATAAAAGCCCAAAATATCTATATTCAAATTTACGAAGTAAATCTTAATCACTTATTTCCCCGAAAAAATTCCATAATGGATTAAGCATGATTTAATTCGCAGTAATAAATGAAGGCGTTATCTTTTGTTGCGAAGCTTAATTTCTCTAGATTGGCAACAAATCCACTATTCTGCTGTTTCAAATGTAAACAAACATGGCCGCCTTGGTACTCAAAAATAGTCAACATTTGATACTTTGTTCTTGATCTTTATTTTCGTAAATTATTCTTTATGGTTTAATAATAAAATTAAAGCAATTAACCTAAAAATGAGATACTTTTCAAATTTTTGTTACATTTGATAGATATGATGAGCTATTCCAAAGTAATATGTGCCCTTGGATAATGCGTTCAACAACCATCACAGTGAAAATAGTTTAGAACTATAATTTCACATTCGTGACAAGGAAAAATCTCCGTCTCATATTTAGGAAACTACTCCTCCTTAAATGTGAGGTTCATTAATTCTTAAAAAATGAAAAATGAATTATACATTCTTTCATACTGCAGAAATCCTGTAGAATGAAATATGATTTGATCATGAGAAGAAACACATGTGCTTCAGACATAGCATAACTCACTGGTATAGCTGCAACCCATTTTTTTTAACATTTTAACTGCATTACATTTTGAGAAATACTTCTCAGGAAAATCTGTTCCGAAAAATTAGCAGCATTCAAATGATTTTTCAGTTAACATGAATTATTGTGCTTGATTCATTATTAACTACTTATCTGTTTGTTTAGCTCAAAACTTTATTTCAGAAATCTTCTTTATGTTTCTTCGGCTCTGTTTGCTGCGATTTGACTCTTCTTGTTTTCGATTTCGTTTTCACAGAAGCAAGATATCGAAGTTGACGATTTCGATATCTTGCTTCTGTGGTTTCATTTGTTTACGTTTTATCGAAAGATGTTCTATTCTTTTGATTTTACTTACCAAGATTAAATGAAACGAAATGTTTTGTTGCTCTGCTTGTGTTTCACGTACCAGGCAATAATACCCTCCTCACATAAAGAAAAAGAAAAGTACCTGATTCAGCAATTCACATCGCTAAGAGCATCATCATCATTCTCTTGAGAAAGAAAATCTGAGGTACAGATGTTCCCAGCGTTTCAGTTCTCTATAGTTCCTTTATTTAACCCATATAACACGTTCATCCAATAAGGAAGAAAAGAAAATTTCCAGTGATAAGTAAACATAATAAACTTTACCACTTTCTTTAAATGGATCACCTAAAAATATGCCCTAATTCCAGATTGTCTTGGAGGTTAAAAAATGTTATCATATATTCAACTTTGTTATGTTCAGGACTTTAGTAAGATTTGTTCTTTGGTCCCATTTTTGTCCCATTTTTTTCTTTGGTCCCATGTCCATAAATCTCTACTTAGATTCTGAAAGTTCAAGCTTCTTTAAACTGACTAGATTACGCGTAAAAAGAAATCTAGAATCAGTGATGGCCAGGCATATTATTCGTAATAATCAGTTGCATCAAAATCAGCAAAATGCTTTTGTCCTCCATTTTTGTCTTGGAAGGGAAATTTCGGATCCCGGTGATAGTCCTAATGTTAGTCATTAGAATTATTGCCGGGATCATCCTAATGTTAATCATTAACTTAATGTCACTCCTTATCATAATCCAAATAACCCACTCTAACCTGAATTATTTTCTCTGGGAAGATTCCGATTTAGGCACAACTTTCACTTTGATGACAAATTACATTCTTGAGATAGAATAAAAACTGCTTTACAGTCCTGAATGGCGATGTTTTTGACACCAACTTTACACATGTACAGTGGGGAAAACCTTTTCTCCGAGTTATATTTCCTGCCCGCGAAGTGAGTTTCACACTTCTGTTTGTTTCTGTAACTCTTACAATCTCAATTTTCTCATCTAGCCTATTCTTTCTTTGTTACGTTTTTCAAAATGTTTCTTCGATTTTAGGTTAGGACTTAGGTTGAGATGAATCTGATGCTCTGCTTTGTTTTCACTATACTCAGTCAAAGCAAACAATACAACAACCCTTTTAGTATTTACCTGAGAAAAAGCAAGTACAAAGCACCAGTTTATCTCATCAATCCCAACTGATATAATAAATAGCTTCTAGAACATTCCAGAAACGCACATTTAACATTAGAATGAACTGATAGCATTCAATTTAGGGCTCGAGGCTATACTAACAGAAAAGAATTTTTGTGATCTATGGATTTTATCTGATAGCCGTTGCTCACTACAGCATCTTGATAATTGGATTCTTGTAGGTGGTAAAACTACAAAAATTACGGCTAATTTCCCGGCACCATAATATCCATTTACTCTGGATCCTTTCTTATGTGGATCTTTACGGCAACGAAATAGCAAACAAATTAGCACAAAAGGGCTATGGTCTTTTAACTTACTCATCTTCTTCCGCCCTTCACATTATCTGGAGCTATACTCTATGAAAAAAATCACAAATCATGGCGAAATGGCTTGGTCCCCCAACTACCACTAGTACTCAGCTAGAAAACCTGGTTGGACTCTTAACCTTGAATGTGATAGAAGCTCCCTGACTTTTCCACATGCACCAAGTGCCGAAAGCATCAGGCTTCTGCCGAATATACACTCATGTCCATAAATTAAGGATAATGCAAAATCAGGCAAAGGAAGAGTTAGAAGTAAAACAAATTTGACTTATTTGTAAAGCTTATTTATTAAACAAAAGGTAAAGAGCAAAAAAAGATACTATATGTTTGATATTATTAAAAAAATTAGCGATTTTTTCTCCCTGGAGCAAATTACAAAAAAACCTATGTACAAAAAACCAATATTACATGGTTGGTATGATTGTTAATAGATTGTATGTCTCCCAGACGATGCAATACAGTCCGTACAACGCCTAGGCATGCTGAGTATCAAATTATCGATCTGATCTTGGGGGGATATTACACCACTCAAAAAGCAATGCTCTCCGAAGTTCCGGTAGACATGTAGGAGGAGGTTGACGGGCTGCAACTCGTCGGCCAAGCATATCCCACACGTGCTCTAATGGATTCAAGTCCGGTGAGAATGCTGGCCAGTCCATACGTGTGATTTCCTCCGATTGAAAGCATTCGCTTACGATGTTTGCACGGTGAGGACGGGCGTTGTCATCCATAAACACAATTTGTGCGCCCATGGCGCCCCGAAACAAACGTACATGTTGTTCCAGAATGACCTCCCGATAGATTTGGCTTGTCATGGTTCCAATTTGAACATGCAGGTCAGTTCTGAAACCCAGAATAATTCCACTCCAAACGAGCACTCCTGCACCACCGTAACGGTGTCGTTCAATGATGTTTTCTTGGTGGTAACGGGTACCTGGAGCTCTCCATATGAAAGTCCGGCGAGAATCAGACTGCAAGCTAAACCTGGACTCGTCGGAAAACATCATACAAGCCAACTGTTACGGTGTCCACAATGCATGCTCTCTACTCCAGGCTAACCGCAGTCGACAGTGAGTTGCAGTAAGTGGAACGCATCTGACAGGTCTACGAGCATATAGACGAATCTGCCCTAAGCGCCTGCACGCGGTCTGCCTTGAAATTGTCGTACCAATGGCTGAAGAGAGCTGACGAGATAGGTCTGAGGTTGTGCTCCGCCTGTTTCTTTTGGCAGTAACTGCCAAATACCGGTCCTCATTCGGAGTTGTAACTCTGGGGCGACCTGTGCTGTAACGTCTACTCAGATTACCATCATGTTGGAATCGTTGCCAAAGCCTGGAGATGACACTCTGGGCAATTCCAAGTTCGTCTGATACTTCCAGTTGGGTACGCCCACATTCCAGACGGCCGACAATTCTACCACGTAAAAAATCATCTAAATGCATCCTTTGTGTTATAACTATTCGGTTATTGCACTGAAATGCTTATAAAGCGCCTGCGAACAATTTTGCTTCTTTGCCTGTATTCCTTATATATCACTCTCTTACACTCTCGTCATTGTGACGTACCATAGGTGTCATCTGGTTACTTCGTGAAATTTGCATATGCTTCTTGAAGATGTGTGTAGTGATTTTACAGGTGATATATTTATTTTAAAGTTCGATTTCCGCGTTACTCCTAATTATCCTTAATTTATGGACATGAGTGTATTTTGGACTGTTTAAACTTCTCTAAGGAGTCATTATCATTTCAATATGGTAGCACTGAAAGGAAAAATTTGGGCAACATTTAAATTCTAAAACTCAAAGCAAATGACAGATTATAAAAGGTTACAGACAATTTTCGAAAGTTTGAGGCGTCAAAACGTTTAAGTTTAAAGCCAGCTAATTTTGAAAAGGAATACTAATGGTATTTTGTAGTTTTATACTATTTTCAAATGCTGTATTAACTGAGATTCAAGTAAGTGCAATTTAATGAAGTTTGGTTCCTTCTGCCGTTGTATTATCGATACAACGTTCTCTCAGTTTTAGGTGGTGGTGGTGTATTTAATTATGGCAAAGCACACTAGGGCTATCTGCCTAAGGGGAGGGATGCCTTCGTGGAGGGCTTTCTAAGGGCAACTGGCTCGTATACACGTTACACATGGAGAAAACCACGAAAACGCCCATGCAGCCAGCCCGTTCGCGGGATTCGAACCTCGGACCGAACTATCAGTGTTCAGCGACTTTACCGCTCGGCCGCTGGTGGGCTCTCACAGTTTTAGGAAACATGACACTCCTTTTAGGTTGACTGAAACTACATTATAAAAAGAGTGTGAAAAATGATAAATTACCTTCCCCCTTTTTTGTTCTTGTTTTGTTTTAAAGAAGGAAAGAAAGAAAAAAAAATTCTATTATTTTCCGTTATATTAATGATGATTTTTGGGGGTATGAAAATGCTCGTTAAAATTTTGCGTTGGAAGGCATTTTAAAAGCGTTCTATGACTCAAACACGAAAGAATATTCCTCTGAAACGTTTTAAAGTTCAACAAACAGGACAACACATTCCAATAACTTGAAATCCCATACTATTGATAAAAATTTATATTTTTTTTTTAAGGAATTATAAAATGACGTTTTTACTTTGGTGTCTGTACGTACGTATGTATCTCGCATATATCAAAAAGAATAGCCTCAGAACGTTGAAATTTTGTATGTAGGACTGCTATATAACATGCAGATGTGCAACTCGTATTTTGGTTCAATCGGCACACGAAACGTATATAAATATATTTATATATATATCCACTCTGTTACCCGGCTCAGTGATCTCAGTTTCTTTACTCTTATATGTTTGTAAATTCTGCATTTTTTGCTTTAAAAATGATTGAAATCTGTTGCTCTTATCTTCCGGTTAAGGTTTTTATGCCTCTAGGAAATTTGCAAGCAATATTTGTAGAATTATCAATAATTTAAAAGCTGTTTAAGTGCGGTTAAGCCTAATTTTTAAATAACATGGCGGACATGTTGTTTACATTTAAAACAGCAGAATAGTAGATTTGTTGTCAACAAAGAAAGACTAAGCTTTGCAACAACAAAGATAACGCCTTCATTTATTATTGCGAATTAAATCATACTTAATCCTTTCTGGAATTTTTCCAAGTAATTAAGTGTTTAAGATTTACTTCGTAATTTTTAATACAGATATTTTGAGTTTTTATGTATTTTTGCCTTGTCGCGAAGTGAGAACTGAATTAATTGCATGAGAAATACTGAATTGTCTGTGAAAAACTGTTTCTTTTTTGTTTTGTTTGCTTAATTTCTTTTATACATCGTTCTAGATTTATTATAGTGATTGAATAGAGCATGTGGCAACGATTAGATAATTCTTCAAATGACATAAATTTTATGCATTCTGAGTTATAATATGAATGAAATATAACGCTGTTAAGTAAACCTAGTGCCAGGGCGTCGCTATGGTAAACTGGTATAATGAATTTTAAAGAGTGCATTTATTGTGGTTTATGCGCTATCGACAAAGTAGTTTTAATTCAGTCTAATAAGCGTAAATGAAATGCAAGAAAAAATGCGTATAATTTAAAATTTCGTACAAGGAAGTCATGTGGTGTAGACGTCAGATTTTTTAAATAACAGTTTTCGGAAAACTTAAATGTCTATTTAAGATTTCTTGCAACATTTCTCTTTCTCTATTCACGGCTTTAAATAATTTAATGTCAGTAGAGAAAACAAGGTACCTCGGCACTGGACGAAATCCATTCCGGTTGTTCCATCCTACTGGCAAATTTGGACGAATCACTGCTCGACTTGGCGGAAGAACTTTCCATTGTTTGGTCCGGCTTCCGTCTGACCACATGTCCAGATGGGCTTTTCATTCCGGAAACTTCTGAGCTCTCTTCCGGTGAAGGCTTTTCTTCGCTCGACGTTTTACGAAGCTCATCAGTATCCCTAGACCCAGAATCTCTCTGTATATGTGGAGGTTTTGTCTTTTCTAGAGCTTTATCGCCAGTGGCTTGTACTTCAGGAACCTAAAATATAGCGTATTTTTGTAAATAAATAAATAAAATATTTTTAGTTACACAAGGAAAACAATTTTTGAGATTTTTAATAAATATTCGCTTAAGCCTATCAGATTCTTGTAATCATATATTTAGGTGATGTTCTAGAGTCTGTAACTAAATAGCAGAAAAAATCTGTAGTGTTTTCTTCCTGAAAGGAATCCTCAGTATTAATACTGAAAATGCTTAAATATAATTTCAGAGTATATTTTCTTTTCCTTGCACATAACATGAGCCTTATTTCACAATTTTATTTTATAAGAATTTTAAATTAAATATAAACTTGGTTTGGTCTTTGACAGTTTTAATGACGTTAAACTATTATAGATAAATTGAAGCTCAAATCCTCATAACTTTAGTTGATAAGCACGCATAAGATTTTAGCAGCCTTATACAAGCAAAAGGCTCAAATTAAAATCCAAATAAATGAAACAGATACAGAAACTAACTATCCGCACTTTTTTTAGACGATTTTGCTTCGCAGTAAAAAAGAAATTCTGGTGGAATTTGTTCTTGTAACAGCAAGTATATTTTTGAAAGAATAAATCATTCGTCTAATACTTGACAATTTTGTTTTCATGCAAACTCCATTCTTTTAAAAAAGCAATGGATCGAAGGCTATGTTTGTGTTCTTTCCGAAGAAAATTATTCGTATCTAGTTATTGAGAAACGTTGTGAAAGCCATGATTTGCCATTATCTAAAGCTACGATAGATAACGTTGTAAACAAATGAAGGAAAAAACGTCAAAATTTCGCTTCAAGGGGAAAAATTGTTCCAAATACGTATCCAAGGAAAAAACGGAATGTTTCGAATGCTACAAAAGTAAGATTTTTTAATGTTAAAAAAAATCCACCAAGTGAAAAGGAAAGTTGCAAAACCATTAAAATGATCCTTATCAACTGTAAACAAAGTGATTAATGCTAATTTCAATTTTAAAAAGGCGAAAACACGCAATGTGCCTCCATGACATATAGCACAATGCAGAACGCACTGCGGAATTCTTTATAAGAAACATTTATCCGGACAAAAATGGAAAACTGTTGTCAAAATAGACGAATCTTGCATGTACTTTAAATGACTGAAATAAAAGGTGACCCATTTATTACCATAAATGAGGAGAAAAAAGTCTTAAAACATGGTTCAAGGAATCTAAAGAAAGTTTTTCTAAGAGATTTATGATTGTTATTGGTTTTTCATATAACGGCAAATTAAAAATAAAGAGAATGAGGAAAATGCTAAGATCAGCTTCACGTATTATCAGAAACATATTCTATACCCAATTTTCAAATATGAAGTACCTTCTCTTTACATACATTGATATCAATTACTAGTTAAAAATTACGAAGTATAAAGACAGTCAATAAGGGTTATGAAAAAGAATATTTAAAACATAAAAAGTTTAGGTAAAATATTTCTCTAATTACAATGAAAATTGTCTAAAAACGTGCGAACGACCTTTGCATGTTGAAATTTGGTTGGGGATCATTTTTCGAGGAGCTCGCTCTCTAGAATTCAGCTCAAACTTCCCAAAAAACATTCTTCACTTAATTCCTAAGACAAATTCTTCATAAAATGGATAAGGGACACACGTGATCTTTTACAATTAATTATGCTCATTATTTATGTAATGTACCGCGCAATCAAATTTTGTGGTTTGGTATAACCTTGTTAAAAAGTGCAAAGAAGCCTTTTCTTGCTGTTTGTTCTAATCTCCCCCCCCCCAATTAGAGGATGCGGGACACAGAATCGGATAAAAGTCATAAAAGAGTCGAAAAAAGCGATTTCAAACCTCACTCTTTCAATTCTTAATTGCAGAATACGAATAACGTATTATTTCAAATTTAAGCAGCACTTTTTGTTTGGATTAAAACTAAAACTTAATTTAAGACTTCAATTTAAAGAATAACTTTTGATATTTTATTTATACGATCTCCGGGTTTCCGGCGATGGGGCGATTTATAAGTCGATTTGAACAATCGACTTATCAAAAAATCCTTTTCAAAATATTGCATTACCAGTAAGTTAATGGAAGCGAGGATGATGTGTTTTGATGTATTAATGAAGATGAAAATTAGAATTTAGAAAGTGAAGACGTCGAAATATATACCTTAAGAAGATTCGCAATAAATTAGGTAGTTTATTACACTAATATTAACAACTATTTAACTACGTAAAATTATTTCTCAGTTTATAATATCGGTTATAAAATTATTTTTATTTTTATAATTTTTCAAACTTAATATTATATTGGGCTTAAAGTTGGAGGATGGTAATTTTCAAATACGTTTCCCAATCTAAAATCGTACTACAGCTTAAATTCAAAGTAATACGTTACTGCTTATTGCTTTATTTTGTTCATAAATAAATTGGGTACTTCCTTCTTATAAGCAACCCCCAAGACGGAATCCCTGATCAACCTAGATATCTCACCAAAATCTTACCAAGTGTTCTTCTATTAGGTAGTTTATTACACTAATATTAACAACTATTTAACTACGTAAAATTATTTCTCAGTTTATAATATCGGTTATAAAATTATTTTTATTTTTATAATTTTTCAAACTTAATATTATATTGGGCTTAAAGTTGGAGGATGGTAATTTTCAAATACGTTTCCCAATCTAAAATCGTACTACAGCTTAAATTCAAAGTAATACGTTACCGCTTATTGCTTTATTTTGTTCATAAATAAATTGGGTACTTCCTTCTTATAAGCAACCCCCAAGACGGAATCCCTGATCAACCTAGATATCTCACCAAAATCTTACCAAGTGTTCTTCTACCTGGCTATATGTTATATCCCGGTTCATCAGCGATTAAATTTTGCGGGCTGCTATAATAAGGAAGTACCGAAATTCGCTATGATGTTACCAAAATGTCTGCTCTATGTTAGGGCAAAGTGTTAGGGCTGAGTTTCTTAAAATAGGGATAATAAATATAAATTTAAAAATAAGTGTCTCATACTAGTATATATGGAATAAAATGTTTTAAATTAATTTACATTTTCCACAAATTGTTATACATATTTTGACAGCATTTGTTTATAAAGTTTATCAGTATTTACAATATTTTAATTACTAAGATAAAAAATTACTTTTGCTGCACTTGGTTTCTTTTCTTCGGCCTTACTCCTGTCGGTTTGTGATGGAATCTTGCACGTGCGAATAGTTATCTCCACCGCGTGTGATCTTTCTAAAAATTCTTCCTGAGACTCTTTAGCGACAGGAGGGCTGATTTCTCGACAGATGGATGAAATTTTTCTGTGTTCCCTGTCTACTGTCTTGGTAACCGGTCGATCTCCAATTAAAACCTTAGAAATCAAACATACAAGAACACCATTAATATAATTTTAAACAAGAAAAGTAAAATTAAAGTATGATGTATAATTGCGTTTTGAACGCTGAATTAAGGTGCTTCAAAAACGGCAACCATATTATTTACTTGAAGTTTTATCAAAGTGTGAGGAATGTTTTTAGCCAGGGTTCATTCCGAAAAAATGTTTTAATATAGCTTTTAGACAATGTGCGAAATTCTTTAAAAAGAATGGCACATTCTCTGTTTCATCAACCACAGCATTGCACTGTTTTTCGTTATTCTACTTAACGGAAATTATGTGTTGCATTTCACACAGTGTCATTTACATTCGGTGCACTGTTATATGTTTCGGTTATTTTTTAATGGGAGTATTAAAGTGCTGTTATAATGTTTGTTTATAAATTCTATGAAAACGGTAAACAGAAATTCTACTAGATTTATATTTAAAAATAAAACAAACAAAATAAAAAATAAAACAAAATTATAATTTTAATTTGTAAGAGTTACTTAAGTCTCTTATTTAATTTGGTTATTTTCTATCTATATCCCCAAAATAGTAACTTCTTATTAGAAGTTTCTTTGAACTGCATTATTTCAAACATTAATCCATATCGTATGATATTTATGTATGAAGGGATAAAGTTAATAAGTTTTTACATACTGCTTCTTCCAACAATAATAATTCTGAGCCGCCAACTGGTAAAGTGGTTAGAGACGCTGACTGCCGTACCGAAGGCCTCGGATTCTAATCCCGGAGAAAGCATGGATATTTGTAAATGTATAGTGTCTGTGCGGCATGAGAGCACTCTAAATATGCGGCTAATCGAAAGTCATCTCGAAGGGTTGTGGTAGAGAAAGAGAGGTGGGAGAACCTTGGACCCTTCCCACCGAGGTGCTCTCCCTCGAAATTGGGGGCGGAAATGAGTAAAGTTGTACTGTCACTCAAGGTTCTTACTAAAAGACAAGCGCAATCTTACGAAGCCACGAAACATTTCGTGGGCTTGTTCTGATGTTACTGTCGGACAAGTGAGATAACTCCCAACAACAACCACAATAGTAATTCTGAAATTTGCGAATTAAAACTAACCAATCAAAAACAAAACTAAATCATTCTTCAGAAGATCTTCGTACTAGAAGAGATTTACAAATTTCATAAGATTTAGTGTTGATGCCGCTTTTCTTATTTATTTGAAAAATGTGAAAAATAGAAAAATTTGTTAAAAAAGGGGACCTGAAAGCAATTCTTCACGCAAACAGCTTAGCTATGCACATTTGTGTGAAGAATTGTATTCTGAAGAAATTAAAGCAATAATGAATCGGCCATTGTTTTTCTTTGTGAATCAGCCTTCATCGTTAACATTTATATCATCATCAAAATTAATGAATGTAACGAAATCAATTTTTTAAACGTAATACCGGGTGATCAAAAAGTCAGTATAAATTTGAAAACTTAATGAATCACGGAATAATGTAGATAGAGAGGTAAAAATTGACACATATACTTAGAATGACATGGGGTTTTATTAGAACCAAAAAAAAAAAAAAGTTACTGTTATCGGGCCTTTTTTCTTCGAGGAAATGCGTGATTCTGGTTTTGTAACTGCTACCGTGACGGGTGAGAGGTACGCCGATATGTTACATAATCGCATCGTCCATAATCGCATAATCCTGGCTGATACATAATCGCATAATCCGATGTTACATAATCGCATAATCCTGGCTGATAAACATCTGCTGGAACGTACGATTGTTATGCAGGATGGCGCTCCACCCCATATTGCTAGACGCGTGAAAGATCTCTTGCACGCGTCGTTTGGTGATGATCGTGTGCTCAGCCGCCATTTTCGTTATGCTTGGCCTCCCAGGTCCCCAGACCTCAGTCTGTGCGATTATTGCCTTTGGGGTTACCTGAAGTCGCAAGTGTATCGTGATCGACCGACATCTTTAGGGATGCTGAAAGACAACATCCGACGCCAATGCCTCACCATAACTCCGGACATGCTTTACAGTGCTGTTCACAACATTATTCCTCGACTACAGCTATTGTTGAGGAAAGATGGTGAACATATTGAGCATTTCCTGTAAAGAACATCAGCTTTGCTTTGTCTTAATTTGTTATGCTAATTATTGCTTTTCTGATAAGATTCTAATTATTGCTTTTCTAATAAAATCTCATGTCATTTTAAGTATGTGTGTCAATTTTTACCTCTCTATCTACATTATTCCGTGATTTATTAAGTTTTCAAATTTATACTGACTTTTTGATCACCCGGTATAATTCTGTAGATATTTGAGATTAGAGGAAAGCTGCGCATATACATAAGACGACACAACGGAGAAGTAAAACTTTCAGACGAGTTGGCCGTTCATTTAACATAGTTTTATTTCATAATAAAGCAAGCTTTGATACGCCTAAAGACATTCCCACATCATCATTCACGAAGCGCTATGCACCCCACAATATAATAAAGTTCACATCTTTTTAGACAAAGGGCGAGCTCGAGCAGCAAACGATGTGTGTGTTTGCAAGCAACAAGCGAAACAGAATAAAGGTTGTGCATTTAGTAGCAGCGATATTTAAAGACTTAATTTCCTTTGTTTAAATTTTGATCTGATTATATGATAGCCGTCCGCTTTGCAGCATTACATAAGAAAGCACGAAACGAATTAATTTTCAGATAACATAATCTAGATTCATATAATTAGTAGTTTAAGACAGGAAGGGGTCTGAAAAAAATAAAATGAAGAATTAAAAGGACTATTCCTAAATTATTAGTTTTCTCTTATATTTTATACACCCCCCATATATATATATATATATATGTAAAATATAAAAAATACGATAGCTTTGCTCTACGCGAGCAGGCAACCTCTAATTAACATTCCGCAGTTTCAGGATCTTCCCCCTTGGCCAGTAATTTCGAAAATATTCTGGCATGCTATGTAATCTCTGCTATAAATGCAAAGTTCGCGCCATTTTTAGTCAGACCGCTTTTCTTCTCCTGTCGCTATTAGATCTTTGCTGCCGCTCTTCCCGTCTGTCTCTCTTTGTTTGAATAGTAAGATGCAGTAAATTTAAGGCTAATACTATTTAGTTTAAAGTACTATCGCATATATAATCTTGGAGAAAAGATTACATATACGATACAATCTTTTCTCCAATATATAATCATATGTAATCTTGGAGAATCAAAAAGAATAATGATTAGCCATTTGAATTGAATAAAGATGTGGAATCAAAACAGCTAACTTCTTCGTCATCATTCGATGCCAAGCTTCACTCATGTACCTGACGGCCAAAGCATCACACACACACACACACACACACACACACACACACACATATATATATATATCTTTACGTTATTTTCTTCCTTCACGTTCGTACGGGGTTTGTAGATTTAGAGTGAATCACGACGACACTTGAGGAAGTATCGGAACACACTTTATTTAGCCAATATTAACCAGGACAGCTCCAAAGTCACGTTTTACAGTCGTCGGAGTTGTACTATACACTCGCTGGAACAATCAGCAACACAGCCTTCAGGTTATCAGGCTATAACGGTGGAGACAGCTTCTCTGCAAAGCACCAGAGTAGAGTTCCCGACTCTGCTTGGTCATTCTCGGAACTCCACGTACTCTCGAGACTCTAAACGCTACAACTTGCGATGCTCTCGACGACACGGGTTTGTGAGTGATTGCCAATGACTCGCCTGCAGAGGAAAGACATGGCAAAGATGAAGAGTTTGATGGACATTTTAGCTGAGATAAAAGCCGGATATGATACGATGAGGTCTGACATGAAAGCCGGACAGGAAGAGATGACAGCTGGACGGGAAAAGATAAAAGCTGGATATGAAGAGATGAGAACTCAGATCAAAGCCGCACTGAAGGAGATGAAAGCCGGACTGGAAGAGAAGAAAGCCCGACGAGAAGAAATAAATGTCGGCCAAGAAAGGGTGCGAGAGCAACTCCAACAGGTGAAAGTGGAGCTTGCAGAAGAAACTGTAGCTATAAAAGAAGGTGCAGAAATGACGGAAGTGGCATCTGAAGAATGAGAGGATGAAGAAATGAAGGAAGTAGCTGGTGAAGTATCCGAGAAAGCTTAAGAAATAAATGATGAAACATCTTACGAGATTAAAGAAAGAAAACGAAAAGATGAAGAAAAAGATGGGGAAGACGCTTCTCATCCTCAAGTGTCCGAAGTTGAACTGAGAGACAGTGGTAATACTGTTTGCAAAGATAAAAACATAAATGAAGTGGCTTGTAAAGCTTCTGAAAGAGGTGAAGAAATAATTCATGTAAATAAAATTCCTGATTCTCAAATGCTTGAAGTAGAGATGAAATAATGCAAAAATGCGACAGTAAATTTGGTAGAAACTGATAGTGAAGTCGCAGTTAGCGAGTACTGAACCATCTGAAAATGCATGTGATGCAAAGATGAGAGAGACTGATGTGCAGCTTAAGCAGCGTGCTACAGTACTGCAAGAAAATTCACCCACTTTGCAAACTATGTGTGTGTCTCATCTAGTTAGTCCGTGCGGAGACGATCGAGTTGGCAGCCGGCCAGCGATGCCGAGTGGGTCGTCGAGTGCATCGAAGAGTCTCTTAGTGTATTGCAGTTAGTACATAGTTGAGAGAGTGTGTTAAGCTCCGAGAACGACCGAACCGAAGAGTTGGGAGCTGTGCTCTGTGTGTCGTCGAGTGTAGCGTGGAGAGTTGTAGCGTGTTGTAACGTGGAGAGTCTCGAGAGTAGGTAGAGTTCCGAGAACGACCGAGCAGAGTCGGGAGCCGTACTCTGGTGCATTGCAGTGAAGCTGTCTCCACCGTGATAGCCTGACAGTGTGAAGGCTGTGTCGCTGATTGTTCCAGCATGTTTATAGTAGATCTTCGACGACTGTAAAAGTGTTTTGGAGCTCTCCTGATTAATATTGGTAAATAAAGTGTGTTTCAATATTTCATCATCAAGTGTCGTCATTATTCAATCCAAATCCACATGAACCCTGTACGTAATGTAACAATTGGTGTCAGAAGAAAAACGCAACAACATATATAATTTTTTTGGTTAGAAAAAAGATCATTAATAAGTCTTCCACCAGGAATCATTGCTGTTTTGTTTTCAGTTAAAATTATCAAACTTTTTCAATAAATTTCTTGATTTTGGGTAACTGAGCGGTTAGTGAGTTCGATTTACTTGCAGCCTTCTACATTCACCTTTTGTTATAAATTTATCACATTTTGTTAATAAGCTTAAACTCTGGCATATACCTCAATATTTGAAAGCCTTATATTATTTATTCTGACATTTATGTACCATTTATTTCTTCATAGGTCTTTATCAGAATGCAAATTAGTTTGAATTTAAATAGCGAGAGAAGTTGCACATAATTTAGAGACTCTTGTGGCAGTCATCCCAGTAACTATTAAGCTAAGTAAAAGAGATGTTTACTTCATCGACTGGTTATTAATGAGTGAATTTCGCACCTGTTAGAAATCGGGATTAGAAGCTCCATAGCTGGAGTGAAGTTGATAATTAAAAGTTAGTTCGCGTGTTTTACTGATTTAAATATTTGAGTTTTAGAAATTTGTTAACTAAGAGGAGTCTTTTAAAAAAAAACTTTCAGTGCATTTTTAAAGCTTGCTCATATTAATGAAGATATAATTTGCTATCCAGATGATAATTCTTTAAAGCAAAGAAGGTTACGCGAGTGCAGTTAGATACATAGTTAATAGCTTTAACATTAAACCTATTTAATTTTCAGTTTTATTCAACGGATTACAATATAACTGTAGCGCGTATTGTTAATATTTCTTTATTACCCCCTTCAACCTAGACATATATATATATAATCAACTTGGTTGGAGGCTTCAAGCACTTTTCACTTGACAAGTTCTGTTTGAAGCTTTGAACATCTGTTTTGTTTGAACTTTTTGAGGTCATGGGTAAAACGGAATCTTGATTATCCTATTATCCAATCTAAGGAAAAGGTGTAGTGAAGTAATAAGTAAGCCTACTGTACGGGAAACATGAACCGAGGTGTGCTCAAAAACTAAAACCTGAAGGTGTACTTAAAAGTAAAATGAAAGTTCATCAAACCAGCAGTGAAAAGTGCACATGAAACATTGCAAAAATAAGGTGAAAAAAGAAAAAATATTAAAATAAAATATTAATCTCTCTTGTTTACTGCTTCAAACAGAACTTGTCAAGCGGAGAGTGTTTGAAGCTTTAAACCAGCCGATTAATGAGTTCCGAATACATGTTTCGTTCCTCTGAATAATTTGAGACTTAAAACCGTTTTAAACAAATATCCGTAATAATAATTAATATTACAACGAGTCCCAAAGGAGTTCAGTGTTACCCTCTATATGCATTTATACCCTCAGAAATAATAAATAAAAAATACGCTCGTAAGAAAAAACAAAAAAGGCAAATGCCTAAGTATTAAAACTATTTAAAAATATACATAAGTACTAAGCATTCTAGAAGAATGAACAAAATGTTGCTAATTGAACAAAACGTTGCTAATTACAATAAACAGAAAAGAGAAATAGTAGAAATGTAATGAAAAATATAGAACATATATATATATATGTTTTATATATAGACAAAAAGTAAGAAATTTAAAACCCATTCTACACAAAGACCCAAAAAGAATGAAATTCCTTACTAATAAATTTCAAAATATCCAATAAATACAAAAAATACGAAATTAAAATATAAAAATAATAAATACATCAAAAATATACCCAAACCACAAAAAATAAAGAAGAGGAATTCAATTAGATCTGATTTGAATAATTGTGTTTTAATAAAAAACGTTTTGTGATATGTGTTTTATAAGTGATAAAAGCAAACTGAGAAGTAATGACCGGAAGGAATTTTGATGGCGTAGAAGTGTTGATCCATAATGAATAAGAAATTGGAGGCGAAAGCAGATTAAAACTTCGTTTTTACTTCCTTGTACGAAGTAAAAAGGAAGTATTGTAATCGCGAAAAGTTTCAGGCAGCATATTTCAACGAAAATATCCATTTTGACCGCTATCGAATGCAATTTAACGATGTTTTTGCGTGATATCTGTACGTAAGGACAGAATAAAAGACTCGTTTCCTCCAAAAAAAAAAAAAAATTATAAAACTGCTTTAAAATTAATTCTGAAGAGAATTTTTCGTGGCGTCTGTACGAACGTATGTACGTACGTGCGTACGTACGTATCTCGCATAACTCAAAAACGAGTAGCCTCAGAACGTTGAAATTTTGTATATAGGACTGCTATAACATGCAGATGTGCACCTCGTTGCAATCGGCCGCACCAAACGTATATAAATATATTTATATATATATCCACTCTGTTACCCGGCTCAGTGATCTCAGTTTCTTTACTATTATATGTTTGTAAATTGTACATTTTTTGCTTTAAAATGATTGAATTATGTTGTTTTTATCTTCCGGTTAAGGTTTTTATGCCTTTCGTAATTCTGGAAGCAATATTTGTACAATTATCAACAATTTAAAAGCACATTCTTCTCAGACTTTCATTTGAAAATATCTCATCGATCGTAGAAGTATAGCCTCTGGTTACACAGTTTATCTGATTCACAAATTAATGACGTAATTACCACAGTACCTCCTCATTTTTTAGTATTTCTAACGTTCATGATATGTGTTCAGTTTTTTTAATAAATTGATCATCTTTTTTATTTGTTATTTTAGCAATTTTTTATAAACCATCACTTTCTTTGCAGTTACGCCACTTAAATTCCAACGCATATCTTTAGAATTTCCGGTATGGCTTTAAGTGTTGCAGTACATCCTCATTTTTAGTGTTCAAGTTCATGATATCAATGTTCAGTTTTTTTGATAAAATAATCAACTATTTTAACAGACTAAACAGGAAGAAAAGTACTTTTTATAGGTAGGTATCGTGTGAAATATAATATATATGTACTCTAATATACAGAAATATTGTAACAAATTTCATTATTGTAAACAATGGCAAAATTATTGCATTACTAGTACACATTGAGATTATTTAGTTGATTTCTACAAAGTTTCCATAATTAAACGAAAAGCTGAGTAATTTTCGGAAGTAAGCACTTTACTGCTGCTACAGTTGCATATGTGAACTGATTTTTTAAGACTGATTTAAATATCATTTTTTTGATTACTTATGCTATGTATACCACTTATTTTATGAATAAGCCGATGGGTTTTTTAAGAACGCATTATTCTTAAAAATTACGGGTAAAACTAAAAGGGGAAATATCTGATTATGTTGGTATAAATTTAGAAAACCAGTTTCTTCACATGACAAATTATAACTTATAAAATATAACCCAGAATTTATCCTATTACAAACTTTTCGGATTATTAGAACAATAAATTACATTTTATTTACAAACAATCAACCGGAAGTGATACTGCTTCTTGCTGTTTAAAGCAAGCAGCTGGCGGAAGATCCATGTGTTGGACTTTTAATTCTAGTTTCGTTTTCTTTTTTTACGAAATAAAGTTAGAAAGAATGGTTCTCATTATCTTTGTCGCTTAGAAAAGGAATATTGAATCAGATATTTGCTAAATACGTATGACATTAATGCCGGTTTACAACTGAATTAAATTAGATAATTTTACTACATATTTTGTTTTATAAAATTACACGGTTTTATTATTTTTAACTACGAGTTTCTAAAATAAAAAAAATCTGATGTGTAAACCACATAACTTCCTTGTATGGAATATTAAATTATACGCATTTTTCTTGCATTTCATTTAAACTTATTGGATTGAATTAAATCTACTTCGCCGACAGCGCATAAACCACAATAGAATAAATGCATTCTTTAAAATTCACTCTAGTATTTGTTTACCATAGCGACACTCTGGCGCTAGATTCACTTAACAGTATTATATTTCGTTCATATTATAACTCAGAATGCACAAAATTTACATCATTTAAAGAATTATCTAATCGTTGCCACATGTTCGATTCAAATACTATAATAAATCTAGAACGATGCATAAAAGAAATTAAGCAAACAAAACAAAAAAGAAACAGTTTTTCACAGACGATTGAGTATTTATCATTCAATTAATTCAGTTCTCACTTCGCGAGAAGGCAAAAATACATAAAAACTCAAAATATCTATATTAAAAATTACGAAGTAAATCTTAAACACTTATTTCCTCGAAAAAATTCCAGAAAGGATTAAGCATGATTTAATTCGCAATAATAAATGAAGGCGTTATCTTTGTTGTTGCGAAGCTAAGTTTCTCTAGATTGGCAACAAATCCACTATCCTGCTGTTTCAAATGTAAACAAGCAATGGCCGCCATCAAGAAAATTATTAGGCTTAGCGGCACTTAAACAACTTTAAAATTGCTGATAATTCTAAAAAATATTGCATACAGATTTACTAAAGGCATAAAAACCTTAACCGGAAGATAAAAACAACATAATTCAATCATTTTTAAAGCAAAAAAAATGTACAATTTACAAACATATAAGAGCAAAGAAACTGAGATCACTGAGCCGGGTAACAGAGTGGATATATATATATAAATATATTTATATACGTTTGGTCGATTGCAACCAAAATACGAGGTGCACATCTATATGTTATAGCAGTCCTATATACAAAATTTCAACGTTCTGAGACTCGTTTTTGAGTTATGCGAGATACGTAGATACGTTCGTACAGACGCCACGAAAAATTCTCTTCAGAATTAATTTAAAGCAGTTTTATAATTTTTTTGGAGGAAACGAGTCTTTTATTCTGTCGTTACGTAGAGTTGTCACGCAAAAACATCGTTAAATTGCATTCATTAGCGGTCAAAATGGATATTTTCGTTGAAATATGCTGCCTGAAACTTTTCGCGATTACAATAAAAGGTTTTGTTATGTCAAATAACAAGAGCTGCATTGTCTACGCGATTAAAAGACCCTTTACGAAAGCAGAAAGCTTTTGCTGATAAAATTAATTAATAAATGGGTCAAATGGTCTACAATGTAATTTACACCAAACGTGAAAAAAATATTTGTTTTCTGCACGAATTTAAACTGTACAAGGATCATAATATTTCAAAAATAAACAAAGAAGAGACATTACATTTTTCACATTAGGTTTCGTATACATTAAGTTTCTTTGATTTATGCAGGTGTAAAGAAGATGAGATCGACAAAACACATTATTTTGACAATAAAGTTTAGTATATACAATTCAGAAACCGATGTTTCTGAAATTTACATTACAAATACTAAAATTTTAAAGAAGATATCTTCAAAGGCTTTACGAAGACTCCACTACCATTCTAACTTATCCCGAATCATCCAGTTACTCATTTTAACTGTATTAAATGTCACCAGCTCTCTAGCACATAAAACTAAGGGCCATAAAATGAAAAGCTGAGGATGTTAAAGATACTTCAGAATTCAAAATGCTTCTAGTACAAAAGGAGAGGATAAAAAATAGGAAATTTCGATAACCTTTCCAACTACTTCACAGAGCTTGTTATGATCCCCACTTGGCTACTAGCCAATGCATTTTTCAGCAACTACTGGATGTTCCTGAAGTTCTCTCAAAGTATTCTTTTGATGACATATTTTTAAAGCGGATCAAATAAAAGGGTTTATATTTTTCTTCTTTAGAGCTTCCCTTAAAAGGTTTAGTGTATAATTCTGCAGTCTTCCTAAAGTTGGAGATAAAACGTAATTGTTGCTTGCGCAAAATCTGTATTATATTATACGGCAGTAATGCACCATATAAACGATAAAATTTTAACTTTAATTCATCTCCTTAAGCTTTAAAATTCAGTTGCGTCCTCTTTCTATTCTAAAATAGTAAAATACTTATTGTAAATTTTTTTGTAGTGCTTCATTTCAAAATTAATATTTGTCATATGGTTCCTGTATAACGCGATAGTATATAGGAACCATATGACAACTATTAATTCCATATGGTTTCATTTTCATATGGTTCCTATATAACGCGATTCACTCGTATTTATGTAATGGCAAAATGGATACTGAAGTCTTTTATCCTGTAGTATTCAAAGTAAACTTTTATGAACAGGTAATGTTACACAAACACTGTGTCTATTGCGAAAAAAAAGCAACTTCACTTTTCTTAATATAACACCAATGTCATAATCTGAGGCTGTTGGAAATTAAAATTTTATCTTACGAGAACGAATTCCGTTTATATCCTTACGAATTTTATATACTGTAACATGAAGAGTTTAAAGAGAACGATGCCCTGCGGATAAATAAGGTTGCAGGGAAAGTGTATTCTCAGCGTTACGGCCGGAAAATTCCGTACAGAAGGTTGCCTTCCACATTCATTATACATGAAAATTTCTGCTAGCTTTTAATGTATCTGATTTCAGTTTGGATGTATATTGGAAGAAAAGGAATCAAGGTACAAAATGAAAGAGTCATTTTTTAATTAAAATCAAGAAAATATCACTTATTCATGACATTTTGAGGAACTTTGAAATTTCTGGGCTAAACCCGTAACGCTCAGAGGACATTGAGGTAAATGGCTGTCTTGCTAAATTTGCGAGATTTCTCTAAGCTGACAACGATTTTAGCGTCTAATTATTATCGCCCAATTTGGGAAGAAATCACCAAAAGTCGCCAAAGGGTCGTCTGATCCCTGTACAACTGTAACTGTAACTGAATATCTATAACTGATCCCTATATGTAACTGTAGCCGTATCCGGCCCACATATATAACTTTAACTGTTATATGCCTTCCAGTAATTTCGAGAAATGTAAGGTGCTGGAAATTTCTCGGTGGCCGGGGGAAACTATAAAAGACTGGTGAAAGCATCAGTTCCCAGTGTTTAATTTAGAGTTGACTTCGGAGTACTGAGAAATCTCCGTGCGAGCTTAGCTTTTGAGTTGAACTTTGCATTACATTGTATTTAATATTCTTAATAGTTTTTTCCTTGTAATCCTTAATAATATTTTCCTTGTAACCTTGTAAGGTTTTCATCATATCTTTCGGTTTCCAGTAAAATCACCAAATCTTCTTATTCCATTATCACTTCTTATGATTTTTAGCATTATTTTCTTATTAAATTTGATTTGATCTGAATTGTTTTAATCTACTGCAGACATTTGTAGAAGTTTTTATGAAGAATCAATGAATTCGTATTCAATTGTTATTTGCATTTAATTTTATTTTACATATATATGCCGTACATTACTATGTCTATTTCAGCGTATTTAAAAATATTTCAATAAATAAAACCTCTTCTTCATTACTGAAGATTTTCTCAGTATAAAAGTGAAAGAAAATTCCGAAATAAAACTAGCTTATATCTAATTAAATATAAATACATTTCACATGAAAATCATACTATAAATAGTTCAGTAAACTGAATTATGCATTACAAAGTAAATGTAAGTCAATACGAAGTTCGTTTAAAATGCCATAGCTGTGTAGCCATAAAGCTCCCGGAACGCCCAGTCCTCGATCAAGAGCCTCCCGATTTTGTCATATATCAAGGCAGGCAACTGTTACATACATAGCTATCTATGCATCTATCTACATACAGATGATCAACTATGAGAGACTAATGCACATCCATCAATCACTCCAAGGGGCTGGAGTTCGAATTAAAATGCAACCAGACTCGGCTACTTCGAATTCCGAGACGAAATCTACAGTGACGGCTCTAAAATAGATGACAACACCGGCGCAGCATACGTCGTTTTTAAAAAACAATACGGTTATACACCAATGGAGAGGACAGTTAAGACCACGGAAATCTGTTTTTCAGGCAGAAGTGTTTGCCATTTCTGAAGCAATTCGTTATCTAATTAGCCAGCTCATTTCCTCAACAACTGTTAAGACAGATAGCCAATCCTTTCTACATGCTGAACATCCTTCACCCCTAGTACAAGGCATTCAAAGAGATCTAAAAGAGCAAATACCACATCAAATCAAACTACAATGGGTTAAAGCTCATGCTGGCCTATTACGAAATGAAACTGCTGATCATTTAGCTAAAGAGGCTGCCTCCGGACATGCTGACGTACAAATAAACTTACAGTGGCCTACATCACATCTCAAGAAGACATTACAACTCCAGGCCTCAAGTCAATGGAAAAACAAATGGGACAATAGCCTGACCGGCAAACGTACGTACTACCATCTCTCGTACGTCAACACAGAACGAAACATTTCTTCTCCATCTTTAGTTCGTTACATTACCGGACATGGGCCTTTTCCTCAATATTATGCAAGACACGGCATCTGTAACACTGACATATGTAGCTGCGGGGAGGTCGGTACACCCGATCATTACCTCACAACTTGTACTTTGACAGCAGAACTGCACATTCCTTTTCCCAGCACCAATTGGCAAACCTTTTCAAAATTCTTGATAAAGCAACGCCACTTAATTCGCACACTAGTGCGTATCATTGATAAGCTCTCTTCTTTAAACTTGGATTTATGTCAACCATCACAGAACTTTATTCTGCATTAAGCCCCGTACGAATCGGCATATATGACTTCTGCACAACTATACTTCATTACCTAATATATACAATCTGTTATAATATTCTACAGTATATCCATATGCATTTACTTATTGTATCATAAAGTTTTACTACATCTTTTGTATTAATATTACTTATTAGGCATTTCATACAAATGTCTAAAATGTTTTGTAACAAAATATCATTAATATATATGCAATTATATTCAACATAGTATTTATATACTGCCTTGCATTACTTCTATCTATCATTTATCTATTAATTAATGGATTTACAGTGTGTATTTTAAACTATTATAAATTGTATCATGTCATATGTACATCTATTTTTGTCTATGAATTTAAACATCTATGTATTTAAACTATTTTAAACTGTATCATGTCATATGTACGTTTATTTTTAACTGGCATAGTATTTTCAATGTAATTTACTGCAAACATATTAGTACATACCTATGTATTCATCATTACTGTAATCTGCTGTAAACTACTGTATTTTTATCATTCTATACTGCATTTTTATCATACTGTACTGTATTTTATCATATTATAATCTTTCTATAATTATATGTTTGACTTGTCTTCAGGAGTTTATCCTCGCGCTGTATCATGTATTAAGTATAATTATATATCACTTGTTAGAAGTCTTATGCAATAACACATATCCCTTCTTAGTTACATCGCATTATATGTTAAATGTATCGTAACCTGTTATTTACACACATGCAACAATTTTTACTGCTAAGGTATACTACAATTGTTTGTAATTCATCATTCACTTTCAATTATGTGCTCACGTATTTGAATTAGTGTTGTCTTAAGGGTTCTCTGGATCATGGTGGACGTGGTGCTATACTGATTAACCGTATGGTAGAGGCATAGTGTCCACGTCCCCCGTTCCTTATCCGTATCTACATATGGAAGGAGAAGTATGTAAATCAAAGTCATAACTTAAATTAACAATAGCTCCACAATTCTTCATTTTAATTTATGTATCTCCTCTTTCTGTTCTGAAAATAGAAATTATTTATCATAACTTTTACTAGAATGCGTCTTTTCAAAATTAACCTGTTTCATGCTTTCTTGTGTAATTTTGCAATGTGGACAGTTCTTATCCAACCAAATGAAAGAAATTTTGACTATGTATTTCATTAAGACACAATAACACGCCGAATAAATACTAATTCAGAAGTCAAACAACAAAAATCAGCGTAATATTTGCAAAATTTTCACAGGACTAGTTTTGCAGCTGAAGATGGTGGTTCGGTAAAACCATCGAAACTAGTCCTGTGAAAATTTTGCAAATATTACGCTGATTTTTGTTGTTTGACTTCTGAATTATGTATTTCATGATTTGCTGAATGCGTTATCCCTTTACCGCTTCTCCTTGGTCTACTAACAAGTGCCACTCATCTTTCTGCTTCATCTATTGCCTAAAGATTTAAATTTCAAAGAATGGTGTGAAGAAAATTGGGTGCATATTAGGCGAGATGTTACTATGCCACCATTTGCAGTCCATTGTTGCATCTATCGCCCAGTCACACAGCTATTTACAGATTATGTACATATATATATATAAGAAAAATAAAGAATATGTAAAAGATTAAATTAGCAACGTTAAATTTCCTTTCTCAATTCTAAAAATAGAAAACTCTCTTTGCACTGCAAAATTTCCAGAAAAATCTAATTCTGATGATGTAAATGGAACTGAAACCCAAAATTTAACCAGTCACAGTTTAGCTGTACTTTGTGCACCTATCTTGTATAAATAGTTAATAACAGCGTAGTTTATCTTTCACCTCTTCGCCTGCGTGCTGTCAGCTTGTCGCTCAGCGTCTGCTAACTATTCGTCATCATATAAAATGTAATTGCGTATCTAAAATTATGGGGCGCGTTTAACAACCCTAGTCTTCTACAGTTATGTATTAAGAAGTTTGTCATTCAAGAATAAATGATGTTTAACTATCAAGATGGTAGTGCTTCTATAATTTCCATGCGATCATCCACTACGCCGTAATGTCCAGTTATCTACGCAGCAGTTTTCCGGCCATGACTAAAAGTGAATTTCTTTCATCTTCCGCCAAAAAGTACGATTATTACATATATATATACTGCTGGGCAGTTGCTAGGGATGGATAATACCATCATCCGTATCAATCACAAAATGAAGGGAAGTAAAATGCGGAAAATTAGAATAAGTGCAGGATTATGGTAAGAAAAGGTGTGCACATGCGATTTTCCATTTCCTTGCCTATTCACCACTTGAAAGTGCTGATAAAAGGTTTAAGAGATTTGACGCATACTGACTCGTTGTAGTATCAAGTGAAAGTTTTACGGGTAAGATTTAATTGACAATTTTCATTTTTGGTATGGCTTCCGAGCATCACTTAGATCGATTTATGCGTGGCCGTATCATTTGAAAGATCGAAGAAGGGCGAAAAATAACAGACATTACAAGTAGTTCAAGATCGTCCTCAGCGTTGTTGCACAGTTCTGCAAGGCATTTAAAATATCTGGAACTTGTAGCCAGCGTCACGGGGAAGGTCGTCCGAAGACATGTACATTGCCTTATCGGCAAAAGGAAATTGGTGCACCTCAGCTCAGCAGGTGACGAATGAGTTTCTTGCCACCACAGGACAGAGAATTTCCCAAAAAACTGTAGCTAGACACTTGGAAGAAGGAGGATTGTACGACTGCAGAACAATGGTGGCAATAGTGTCGTGAGATTGCAACTGAAATGAAAAAAACTGGGTTTCCATATTATTCTCAGATAAGATCAGGTCTACTGTATCATCAGACCTTAGACGCTAACTGATCTAGAGTGACAGTGCTACTGCTTATCATCCAGAAAATATCCAGGAAAGGGACCAATATTTGAGATGCAGTATCGTGGGTATGGGCGGGAGTAATGACCAGTTGCCTCACGCCTCTTCATGTGGTTGCAACTGGGACTATGACCGGCCAATGATGCATTGATGAAGCTATATTGACCTCTTTTGTTCATTTTCTTCATGTTGCTTTCTGTGATAATTTTTTTTCATGGCTGACAACACACCAATATCATCGAACACTCACTTTCCATGATAGTCTAGACAGCCAGAATATTCTATGCCTCGTATGGCTCTATGCTTGTTCTCTAGATTTAAACTCCATTAAAAATAATTGGGATTATCTAGGAAGTTGACTTGATGGTCAAAAGTATCCTCCAACGAACAAGAACACCCGTCCCCTGACAGAATAGTGGGATCAATTGGCTCAACAGCTACTGGATAATGCTGTGCAAAATATGATACGAATTTTGTACTTGCAACTTTCTAAAAGGTACCCATTGTCGTTCATATGCATTTTTCTATTTTTCCGTCCATTGTATCAAAGGAACAATTTATTTTCTTTTGTATGTTTCAAAACGTTCTGTATTTTCCTGAACAATAAATGTACTTTATTCTAATGTTCAAACAGTTTGGCAATAATACTTTATCCTACTTAATATTATGTTGCATTGCAATTTGAGACTATTCTTTAGCAATTATCCAGAAACACAAAACAAAGAACACAGTGACAAGTAAAATACACATTGCTATAACGTCTATAAATATACAAAATAACAAATAAATATACAAATATACAAAATATGTAAAGTTTTTAGCTGTTTATAAACAGCATTACGGTAAATCGTGCGAGGATGATGTTCGATAGATGGACTCATAGTCCTAAGCTAGGTGCAGTGTTCGCTAAATATTCAGCGATTTAACTTTTAAAGAGAACAAGTATTAGCGTGTATTTCAAGGTCGTCAGCGTTCACATGGAAGCGCTTTCAAGTAGTGCCTGTTCAAAGCGATGTTCATCCACTTCATATTTCCGTATTTTGATTTACGGTTAACAGATAATCTCTGCCTTTAAACAGTACTTGTGACAATCAGTGAGTGTTTCAATATACTTACGCTAAATACAAGGTTGTTTTTACGATTTTGATTATTATGGTTTATTAAAATTTTCCTTTTACGAGGCAAAGACCTAAACAGTTTGGAAGCAACCGATTTCCTTTTTCATCCTGAGCATTTTCTATACTGTATTTTGGAACATTTCGCTATATTCGCTGTCTATCGAATAAAAAAATGAGCTATCGCAATCACGTTCATAGGAAACAAAATCTTCTGAAATACGTGCTTGGAACGCGATTTTCTCATTCGATTACATGAAAATACGGAGGAAAGTTTCCTTTCACAACCTTTGCTGTTGACTATCATTGAGTAACAAAAACAGTATTACGTGCCTTTGTTTCCGGATTTTGGTAAATTGCGTAAATATTTTAGTAAGAAAAATACTGCAGTGTTCAGAGAAACGATGATAAATTATTAATTAAATTATATGAATTAGAGTGAAACCCCCAAAGATAAAAAATAGTTTGCGTTATAGAAAATCTTGGCTTTGAAATGTTAAATATTCAGCATCCGAAAGCATTAGGAAGAATCAAAGTGTTTAATTTAATTATTTTTTGTTCTGAAGCCATGGATGGCAAAGATTAGTAAAGCACTTTAAAACGGAATCCTGAGTTTTACAACTATAATTATGGAAAAGAGGTGAAATTTTATTTTTAGATATTTAAATTTGTGAATTTTGAGATTTCGTTAATACTGTTATGACTTATGTGTCTAGGTAAAAATATATGTTAAATTGTAGTATTTTCTTATAACGTGGCATGAGGGTCTAAAGAAGTGATGCTTTGCAGGAAAGGTGGGAATGCAAGGGCAGGTCTATTTAGCATTGAGTGGATGGCTCTCTCGCTGGTTTAACAAGATGTCGCCATTGAGTGGATGGCTCTCTCGCTGGTTTAACAAGATGTCGCCAAGCTGGCGACGGTTTTGGTAAGAAATTGCCAAAGGTCGCCGAGTTTGGCGACATTTTGTTTCGATCTCTGGAACGCCGTAATGTGTATTGTAGTTGAGTGTTTGTAATTGATTCTGCACGTGGCTGTAACCGTATTCAGCCCTCATATGTATTCCAGTAATTTCGGGAAGTTCTAGAGATTTCTCGGTGGCTGGGTCAAAACTATATAAGACCGGAGAGAGCATCTGCTTTCAGTTGTTAGTTCAGAGCTGAATTCGGAGTATTGAGATATCCGTGTTAGCCTCGCTCTTTAGCTGCGCTTTGTGTTTAACGATCTTAGTAGTTTGAAGTGTAACTGCTGATTGTACTCTATGATAATGTGAAGATATTGTGATGATACTGTGAAGAGCTGTGCGACTATTTTGTGGAAAGTTACAAAGCTGCGAAGTGTTTCTTTTAGTAAAATATATTTTATCAAGGTATTATTTGTTTTGTGTACATTTAATTTATTGCGAACCTGTACTCACGCAATATATACCGCCAATGTATGTATGTATACCGACCAATAGGATGTTATAGGCTTTGTTAAATTATGATCTATGAATCGCCGCTTAAGATATTGTTTACTTTAGTTATCATTTATTGTTATTTTAATTATTATTTTCAGCTATATATATTTTGATTAATATGATTCTGAAAAAACTGAAGAAAAAAGATGGGCGAAGAGAATAAAATGCGTGTGACGTGGATGTTATCATTTGATGAATATTTTTATTTACAAGTAATGTTTCTGAAGATGAGAATAATCCAAAACAATTTGAAAGAGATAATTAAACAGTTCAAAAATTGAATTTTATTCGAGTGCTCAGCGAGTTAACACGTGAAAAATTACTCGAGACAGATCACTGGCAACTGAAAAGAGGAGATGAACGTTGGACAGGATACAGATACCTTGGATGGCTATTTTAGTTTAAAGCGTTATTCTATTATTCTTGAGAATCGGAGGGTGGCTGGTATTTTATAATACTGAAATAATATTAAGCATTGATACTTTAACTGTCTGCTTTGAACTTATTAAGAATGACATTTGATTGTAAAAGCAAACTAAGATCTCCGTGACATCTGGCACTCAAGTACTTTTCCTTTGGAAGATGGCGAAAAAAGGCAGTAATAAAGCTTTTCATAATATAATTTGGCTGTTGTTTACCGGCTTGCTTATAAAAACACTGTAAACACCGGGCATAACACCAGTGATGGAAGAATTTAAGAATTTAGGCAACAATTTCCTAATTTTAACAATGCATAACTTTCTTTGATCTTTTCTAAAAATGGGTAAAATGGATATTCTTTATTAAAATGCTGTTTGTTCATTCTGATTGTTTCGTTCAACACGATCTATCATATTGTGTATTTTATTCAGTTAATCGGTGGCTGCAGTCTTTACTTTAAAGCGTATTTAATATATCGTCTACCTTCTTTAAAATGTCTATGTCGTATGAGAATTTATTTACATTTCAGATAATTTGTACATCTGGTGCAGTACAGCAAATATTACTTTGCAAATGTTATGATGTTTCAAACAAACTTAATTTTCATGCGTTATTCCATTCTTATTTCCTTACGACATGGTAGAACAAAACGAGTGTAAAGTAACTTGATCTTAGGAGAGAGGAAAGCAAGAAATACTTGCAACTTCTGCAGGATAACATGTGTTTGGCGATGCTTGAAAGTAGAGTAGTTAATATAAATGCATCTCGGAAGTTTGCAATAAAAGTTGCAGGACCACTCTGCATGATGGGAAACAGATAAAGGTTCTAGAACAAAAAGTGTAAAATGAAAACCAACAGATATATCGGTCTCCAAAGAAACTATTTAAGCAAGTGTTAACTCGCTAGCTTAGAAGTTCAGGGTTATTTGAGTTCAACACATATGTCATTACTTAAAAGAAGTGCAGTAAGTATAAGGATATACATAAATTTAAATTAAATCGAAGCATTGTCGTAATCCTTAAGCCCTATAATTATCAGTGATTTATAATCTGATGGTTAACAGAAGTGAACTCATAGATTACTAGTATAAGGTTGTTGAATAAATTTAAATAAATTTTAAAATTATTTAATCAAAGAATTTTAAAATTAAGTCAATCAAAAAATACCGGTATACTTCAGAGATATAGATCACGGTGCCTTATGGCTTGAGGTTTCCTTGGAGTCAATCATGGGACATCGATATGGGATAGTGGAGTTAATCGCGATATATCTTAAACATAAATCGCAGCATGCTGGTACTTTTCGAAGCTAATGATTCCGTAGAAATGTCAACCCAAAGAGCACTATTATGGAGCAGTGTTGTAAATTTAGACAGATATTTATATTAAGATTAAATAGAAGTAAAGTAATATTCGTCAAGATCACTGATAAGCCATGCCCGTCAATGCTTATTAAAGTCATCCTAAACTTGCTATCTAGATGGGTCAACTCATTCATTCTAATCGAATTCCGTCAAGGGTGTTAGTTACTAGTGCCCGTCAAATTCACAGGTTACATACAAGTCGAGAATCACTTTGTGTCTACTTACAATACAGCATATTTAGATTACGTATTTAAATTAAATCGGAGCATATTGGTAAATTCAAGGGTGACATTCATGACGAAAAATACCATTCAGAATCATCCGATAGATCACTGATGTGGTGTAGTATACGCATACGTATAGTTACGAATATACGTATAGTTATTACGTATAGTTATACGTATAGTTACGAATATACGTATAGTTATACGTATAGTTATCACGTATAGTTACGAATATCCGTATAGTTATTATAGTTATACGTTAGTATACGAATATAAGTATAGTTATTTGATTACATATAAATTTTAATAACTAGTGACGTACAGTTCGTTAGTTACTGGAGGTCATGTCATGGGCAGGAAAATGGAGCAGTGGAATAAATTTTAATGCATTTTAGAAATAATCTGAAGTACCTGTTGAAGTACCTATCAATAGTACCTGTTCGTTACCGGCATTATTTCGCAGTGATTCAAATAACTAGCGGTCAAGAAAAGGTCTTTGGTGTGGAAAACGGAATAAAATTAGATAATTCGTTAAAATCAAACTAAAACGAAAAACATTATTATATTGACTGATATACATTTTGATCATCGAATTCATGTAAAAAATTCCTGACTGAAAACGTGTAGAAAACACTGAAATCCTATAGTCACTGAAAACTCATAGTTCACCTTCCACTAAACTATGAGTTCTGAACCCGGTTCGGGCAATGTTATTGAAGTAGCAACGCTTTCTGTAATAATGGATGTTAGGTATTTGGTATCGTAGTAACGCAATGTAATGCTCAAAATTTTGGAAACTTGCAGAATCGAGAAACGAGATGGAAAGCTAAGAAAATATTTTGACAAAGGAGAGATACATGATAGTATGATTATTCAATGAAGTACTGAATTTAGAAGTATAACAGCTGTAAAATTAACCGTTTGACTGCTACGCGACGCAAAAGCGCTACGTTCATTTGTCGCGAAAACCGCGACGTAGCGCTTTTGCGCTGCGAGTTTCAGTGTGTCTTTGTTGCTTTATAATACAAAAAGAATGATTAAAATTGATTGATATTTGTCTAAATGAGATTGTTTTATTTGACAACATCAAGTCAAAATATGTCCCGCAGTTTTCCTGCGTTCTTGCAAGAATTGCTTAGCAGTCAAACGGTTAAACAATAGTTAGATCTGAAACTTAAACTGAAGTGAAATGGACAGAAAGATTTTCCACGTTTCGAAGCCATTATGATTTGAAAATCAGTAGCATTAATAGTTAGACATCGTTGAAAGGAAAACAAATATCGAATGTAATTCTAAGCTGAAAACACGGCGTATATATCTATAATAAATGAAACTGAAGATACTAAAAATAGTAGATGTTTAATTGAAAATAACAGATATTCTGAAGCTTATGATAATCAGCAAAACCAGTACTACTGAAGTATGTGAAGATTACATGCAGTCAATAACTAAAAAATCGAAAACTGATGAAGCCAGTATTGAGAATGTGATAACGTTTAGAGAAACATCTCGTAGTGACCACATTCATAGGCATTCATTGCGGAAAGTGAACATTATTTTTAAAACATAATTAAAAATCTAAATATAATTCGAATCACATCTACAAAATGTTAACCTTCATGGAAGACTAAAATCGTCTGGAATTGAGTCTTATCAACCTAAGGAGTTTTTCAGTTTCATAATATTACGCTTCGAAGTTTTTTTGGTACGTCTCCACCTTTATTTTCTCGGATAGACATCCACAAAATTTTGTTAGTATCCCTAATTCTAATTCCAGAAACAGAACTGAACCAGACTGAGAATACAAAACAGACAAAGAACAATTCCAGAAACAGAACTGAGCCAGACTGAAAATACAAAACATACATAGAATAATTCCAGAAACAGAACTGAGCCAGACTGAGAATACAAAATAGGTATAGAATGTATACAGCCCATTCGAGCAGTATGACTAAAACAGAAAAACTGACACAGAAATACCATCTGGCAGGATCTTTCTTAAATTTGAATAGATGCACTAATTTTGATAGAAGAGAGAATTACTTTTCATTATTCAAATTGCCTTCGAATCACAAGAATTCCAGCGTCCTCAATATTTCTCGAGGTCTCACAGCACACTATAAAAAACTTAAATCAAACTGTATTCCTTATAATATTAAACAAAGATTTTAAAAGTTCAAGACAGTTATTTAGATCTGAACTGGTAATTGCCTGAAATTATGTGTTTAATATTCTAATTTGCTGCTGAAACTGCCTAAGTCATGACGAAAAAAAAAGAAATAGAGGAAATCAGCAACAGTATCCATAAATAAAAAAAAAAGAATGTAAAAGTAACATTTAACCGAAAGCAAACTTTGGACTTCGGCAACAGCTGCTGAAACCATTTGTTAATCTCTAGACAGGCTTCTAGAATCCAAATTTGATTCAATCAGATACCTTCTTCACAGTCTGTACCCTCCTTAAGTCACAGAGAGGAGAAATTATAATGTATGATACATCTTCCATTAGTAGATAACATAAACTTGACTTTTCTTTCCAGAGAAGATTCTGAATAGTTCCAATTACAAGAAAACGACTATACGTTCTTTGTGAGACACACACGTATTTTACGTGTGTTGGTTGATATGTGCATATAGTTAGAGAAAGTTAAACATCATTGAGAGAACAGTAGTGCTACAACACAGGAAAAAAATTGGCAACTAAACTATTTCCATATTATAAATAATTAAATGTAATGCAAAAATTTCACATCTGACGAGATCGTATTCAGATTTCATTGGCAATAACGAAAACGTAGAATATATCTATTCACAGAGAAGAAAGACCAGAAGTAAGGCCTCGGCTAATTCTTGCGAAAGCATGTCCCTTTTTCTCAAAAGTGCCAATATTATAAAAGAATCCTCATTATAATTTTTCTTATTGTTACTTTCGAAATGAAAATGGATCTGGATGAAATGGATGCCACGTTAAGTACTTGAAACATATTCAATCGAAGACATTGGACATTTTTTATTAATGAAAAAAGTAGCATAGTAACTTAAAACGGCAAATATTAAATAATTATGTTTACTTATTTTATCTCAACGCTATAATTTAAAATATTCAATATTTATGAGACGATAGTAATTAAAGCCATAATTAAATAATGCTCAGATTTCAAACTCCTCCCCCCAAAAAAAATACTGACTATCTGGAGTCGTATCGGATCGTGTGGTAATTGATATCACCAAATGTCACCTGGGATTTGGTACTGATTGTGCGGCTTAGGATAAACCGAACCGGACATAAGAGATTTGATTTGCTTTGCGATCGGTTTATCTTGGGCTACTCGATACTTTCCTGCCAATTATGAAAGGAGATCCTGCCAAATTTGCTCCAGTCATTCCAACCAGGAATAATTTGAAGGAATAGATCGCCCTTTATATAGTTAAATAACCAACTGATATAAGTCAAGCTGTTTGTAGAAAATGATGCAGTCGAATGGATATTCACTTTTCACAGTTATTACAGTTGCATCGCCATAGTTTATCGACTTTCAAGTAGTTTATCGACTATCTCATACATGCCCATCAACGCTCATGATTTTTGTTGCCATGATCCCGTAACTTACTTTTAAAAATACTCATTTGATAATCTGTTTCGAATACGGCAGGTCCAAAATAATATTCCCGAAGGTCCTCTTTTGTGAGACTATCAAACTTTTCTGAAACGCTTAAATGGAACAATCTTCACACACAAGAAGGCTTGAGTTTCCGGAAATGGCAGAAATCAGCTAGTCCAGATCAGGAGAGGAAAATGAAGCTGATAGGGCCCGAAAAATTTGATCGTCGTAATCGCGAGTAAGAACAAGGAGCGTTTGTTAAGACTAGAGATGGACTGTTCGCTCCCGAACTGATGCAATAAACCAATTTACTTTACTGAGCAAGCGAACGGTCATTCTACACAACTAAGAGGTTCACCTACCTTTTAGAGGTCCCCTACCGAGAGCTCATGTTAAAAGCGAGTCAGGAAAGCTCAATTCCCATTTTAAGGGGGAAATATAGCCATTACGCTTTCCTCTCATGTTAAAGGTGGGTATAATTTTCATCATTTCTCAACTTTTTGAGCATTTTTTATTTCAGAATTTTACCGTCTTCTATGTGGAAAGAAGGTTTCAGGAAATCTATAGTTGAAAGAAGGTCCAAGAAGTTCGAAAAAGTCAGCACTCCCGATAGTATTGCTCCTTCGACTGTTTACGCTCTTCGCTCGATCATCGCAGATCACTCTTGATCCATTCCCTGTTTCCGATCTTAAAGGAAGGTGATCCGTTAGTCCTAAAAAAGAACTCATTCAGTTCAGTGAGCGAACTGATCTGATCTGCTTCCATAAACGAGCGTTTTGCCTTCTTCTAATTAAGACTACGTATCTTCTAGAAAGTAGAACCGTAACTGCTAAACAATGAAAATATGCACTGCTTGTATAAAAATTCACAGAAGAAATCCAGTGTAATGCTACCTTCTGCCAAATATCTTTTTTTGTATAAAAACGAAATAAATAAAAACGATCGGGACATCTGAAACAGGTGTTTTAGTGATCGGTACATGTCGCAGTTATTTTAGCGACAGACACTTCACAAGTATAATAAGTCCGTTCCTTTTTAATTAAAAAAAATTATCTCAATAATATTGCATAATCTCAGGTGTTGAATTTTGGAATGACTACAAATTATTTATTGTTTTACAAATTTTTAATTAACTTTTCGCGTCTTACACTCGAACATCTGATGGAAATAAGAATGATTAGGGCGCATTCTCATTGCTTTCGATGTTCTGATTAAAATGTGAACGTATTTACAGAAGTTTGAAAAAAAAAAAAAAAAAAGATTAAGATTTGACACAAAAGAATCCAGTAAGCCATTGGACATTTTTCTTTTTTTCTTCTTCTTTCCTTCTTTTCTATACACCCTCAAATTTTCTAACAAGTTTATTGTCATAGATCCATTTAGGGAAAGGAACTTGCGATCAGGCGGTAAAACCACATCCTAAAATATTTTTGATTCGGAAAACACCTTGCTACACTTGAATTGGAGTCCGGTAATTTATTGAAATGTATCAGCTAATAATTCATTTTATCATTTATTTAGGCAAGCGAATCAGTTCACAAACTTTTCAATCGCTCACTTAATTTTACCATTTGAGAATATGGAGAAAATTTGAAGAAACTTCCATCGGTGCACTTAAAAATGACGATTTCAAGCAAGCAACGTGAGCTCTGTTTGCTGTTCTTGCATTTATTTTCTCAATGTCAATTTTATTGTTATGTCATATGCAGCTAATTCTGTAACAAAATTCATCTGTCATACTGCATGGCGAGTGTTATCGTACTAGTCTCTGAAGTGGTTAACCAGATGGTTTCAATCAGATGAGAGAACTAGAGTTTAATACGAATTAAAAAGATTTCGTGAATGGTGGCTGTTCTATGTCTTGCAGGACCCCACGTTTAAAGAAGACAGCAAATTTCGTTTTTATCGCCAGCCGTGGCAGATGTCAAACACACTGAGGAAACACAGGACAGCGTGAGCAAAATGTCTCGCATTGTCTATGCAGTCTCGCATTGCCCTGTTGAAATGGAGGGTTAGAGTAAAGGTATTTCGCAACTGAGGGCAGTACCGAATACTCTCATTATACGTGAACAGTATGTGTTCGTAGTGGAACTCCATACCATTAATCCAGATTTTAGGCGGTATGAAGATGAAGAATTTCAGCTTCCAACGTGCATTATCTCCGGCGCCTCCAAATACGAATACGCCCAACATGATGTTGGAAATGAGAGCGGGATTCGTCAGAAAAGACAACATTATACGATTGAGGCATCCATGTCCATCTTTGAACAGAGTGGAATAGAACATCAGTGCCTACATGCTTACAGCAATGTTGTAGGCACTAATCTTTGTGTCTACAACGCTGTCAAGAGGAGCTGAAGCAATGTTCATCTTGCTAGCAATCCATGAGACTATAGGAGTTGTCAAGCCGTGCGTGCGTATACTTAGTGCAGAGCAACATATCCAGTTTTCTCACTCAAAGTATATGATGCAGCTGTTCGATCCCTAATAGAAATGTTAATGATAAGATACATGTTAAATAAGCCATTGCTAAGTGGAGGTTGTTGTGACCCTGCACATCAGTCTGCGGAGACATAGACTGTAAATTCTTATTCCATGGGATGAATAGTCAGTTGCTTATTAAGCTTAATTTTGCGCCTCATTTAGATATAATGAAACTGCAAAGTGTTATTTTGAAGATATTGTAGATGGTAGATAGGTACTAAAATGATGTGGTACAAAATTTAGTAAATCGAAAGAAAGGGGGAAAAATAAGTTTTAGAACAATACCTACAGCCACAAGTACTAGCCGGGGTGTATTCTAGTAAATGTGTTGGAGGAGAAGAATATGCTATTAATCAATTAAAAACGGTAGTAATAATGAGACTTGTTTGGAGCTTGCAGGACCTATGGTCTCAAGAAAACAGCAAATTTATTTTTAAGTTTGGGCGTAAAGCCGAGTTTAACTTCAGTGGTTCAAGTATTCTACTAAACTCTGTTCATGATCCTAAAAGCCATACAGGGAAAACAAGCCAATCTTATACGAGACATAGTATGGCGTCGAATGCAAAAATAACGAATAAATGTGCAACGAATTTTGTACACAGTTAGATGGCTTTAGGGTATTTATATGTGAAATTGTTCTGCGTTACAATTACGCAGCAAAATACAACTGTTAAGACCGGAACTCTTAAGAACTCTTAAGACCGGACTTTCCGGCTAAGCCGGAAAAGTAAGAATACGGGGGTAAGTCCAGTAAACATTGAGTAAATGGGTATCCCGGTAATTTGGCGAGATATCGACAAGCTGACAACAGTTTTCGTGACTTATTTTGTCGCCAAATTTGACAAGAAATCGCCGAAAGATTTGGCGATATTTGAGTCAGGTGACTGTATCACCATAATAGGTACTGTAATTGAATAAATGTAATTGATCACTATATTAGTTGTAACCATAATTCGACCGTCATTTGCTTTACAGTAATTTCGGAAAGAAGAAAGTACTAGAAATAGCTCGGCAGCTGGTTGAAATCTATTTGAAGCCGAAGAAGAGCGTTTAGTTATTGTTGGAGTTGTTAGTCAGCCTGAAATCGGATTAACTTTCTCTTTAGATCCGGTTTGCATTGCGTTGTGTATAACGTTATTAGTAGTTTGAAGTGTAACTACTGATTGTATTGTGTGATACTGTGAACACTTGTACAAATGTTCACAGTATCACACATACTTGTACACAGTTCACAGTATGTGGAAAATTAAAGAGCTATGAAATATTTCTTTTGATAAAAATAATTTTTTTTTTGTCTATAATCGGAGCTGTTTGCATTCAATCCGTTACGAATTCGTGCGCACGCAACAAATGATTTTTCAATTGAGAAATCGGAATTTGAATGCGTCATTACTCTGGTCTGTAATGATGCATGAATAATGCATATATATATATGAATGATGCATATAAAAATAATGAAACACTAAATGTTTCCATATTCTAGCATGTTCCACCCTTCATGTAAGTTTCAGATTTGTTGTGTGCTTCTTTCATGGTGTAGAAATTTCAATGGTAAGAAGTGTAAATTTCCAACTCAGGATCAAAAATAACCATTTTTTTCTTTATACTATACGTAATTTATTTTGAGAAAAATATTTGTTAGTTACCAAAGGATGAACGTATAAGAGAAAAGATGTGCAGAATGATGAGAATGGTGGCGAAAACTAAAGACAAATTTTGAATTTTAACAAGTTTCATTCAATAAAAATGATCTGAAATTTAATATTTACGAAGATAAACAATTAGAAAACAAAATTTCTTTTATATAGCTTCGAAGCTTACAAAATTCGTGGTTTTGTAATTTCAAAAATTTTAACGGTATTACTTTTGGTTCTAACACGCAGAGACACGCAAACACACTTAAAAAATATAAAACGGAAGTTTGAGACTTATACACGTTGTCCCAGTAACGTAAGCCTTAAACTGTTACTACACTGTTGTGTAAAGTGATCTCTTAGTAATAAATAGCTTTGCTTATTTTTTCCATATTTGATTTACAGTATTTTGTTTTCCTTCCTCCTCCATAAATTACATCTATAAAAAAAGGTCTAAGAATTGCAGCAACATTCACTTATTCATTGCTCCGTTAAATCATATCAACATATTATTGGCTGATCCAAAGGATACTCGTGTACTATTGGCTATTTACATGTGTTTCATAGCAAATAAAAACTATCCTTACAGAGACTGTTCTGTGATTAAGAGGGGTAGTAGTAGAGAATAAAATTCTCAAATTCGTTATTCTTTCGTTTTGATATCATGGCAAAAGAGACGTTGCAGTGTGAATCAAGAACAACGGTGAGTTTTTCTACTGTCATGCTAAGTTGTTTAGAGTTTGAAATGTTTCAGAAGTGCTCCAAAGGAGAGAAATGCGAATTTGCGCATGGTACTATGTGTCCGTTTTGTCTCCAGGATTGCATTCCGATCTGGAATAATGCTTTGATTCGAAAGCACATGAAAGCTTGCAGACATAAATTGAAATTATTGTTGCGAAAGAAAATGAAAGGATATATTAATGGCCAGTAGAAACTGTTCATTTGTCTTTACAAGAAGATTTAAAGTGTAAGTAGTTTTTGATTTTTTTCGTAATACATATTAATATTAATTTTAAATTGATCTCTTTAATAAAATAAGCCTCGAAATTTTAAAGTATGTCACGTTGAAAAACGCAAACCATAAAAACTCTAAATGATATTTTCTCCAATAGCAATATATTAATTAACTAAAATAATAATAGTTAAATCTTTCTGATCTTTTTCTTTTTCATCTTGAATAATGTGAATTAATCTTAATTTTTGAACAAATATATTATAGTTGTTTTTTTATTCAAAGTTTACGTATTTTATAGCTTATGAGTGAATTAACAATATTATGTTAAGGTGATCCTAGTATACGGTGCAGCCTTGGCGCGACTTTGAAAATTATCGCCAACACCAAAAATGATCCAAATAACGTAAATATATATATACTATACACACATAGTATATATACTATATACATAGCATATACTATGTTTAATTGTATATTTTCTTTGAATGACCCGTTAACTACTCATCGTATATGTCCCGTTTTTACTGCTCATCATAAAGTCGCCAAAAGTAGCCAAATCCCGTGTGCACCGGATAATAGGATTAAACCGGCCTCAGAAATTTGATTCAATATTCATCATTCATCATTATTGTTTTTACGAATTTAAATGTGATTTTTCTTTTTCATTGTTACTAAAAGTAAGTAGTGTTTTATAAATTAGTCTTAAGAGCTGGAAGTGTATTCATAATTTTTCCCCTCCGTAAAATATTAAGTATCAGTTATATATTAAATAAAAATTGCATTTATGATATTTCTAGAAATAATGTGTAACTGGTTCTGTACTTCTGTGCCATGGTAAAGTGACATTTGTCAGAAATTTGGTAATAATATTAGAAATCTGTCATTCAACGCTTGTTCAAAAGATGTATTATCAGCTACATGAGGAATTAATTTTGATGTCAGGCGAGGGGTAAGTTAATATAAGAGAAAGGTAAAATCTTAGTATACTGTGCAGCCTTGGCGCGATTTTGAAAATTATCGCTAACACCAAAAATGACCCAAAGAACGTCTATGTGTATACTATACACTATATACTATCACTATATACATAGTATATACTATATATAACTATATATATTCTTTGAATGACCCGTTTACCACTGATTGTACATGTACCGTTTTTACTGCTCATCACAGAAGTCGCCGAAAGTAGACAAATCCCGTGTGCACCGGATACTAGGATTAAAGCAAGATCAGAATTGAAAGCATCTTTTAAGGTTTAAATGCTTGGTAAAAGTTTACAGTTGGGTGCCTCTTGTTTTTTTGGCAATTCTTTTTTGACGTCAAGATCGGCGCTAGGAAGGCACAATTTCAAGATGGCCGCTACACAAAACCAAAATAAGAAGTCAAAGAATTGCACAAACTCTGTGTCCATGTACACATCGATCTATTTTCATTTAAAAAAAAATCAGAGAATTGCACAAACTAGGAATTGCTCACTGCCTTTGTCCATGTATGTATCAATCCATTTTCACTTAAAAAAATCAAAGTTAAAACTATAATGGTAACCAGAATGGGGCTCCATCACCAAAATTGAACAAAATTTGTCGCTAATCGAAGGGGCATCCAGTTCTACACTAGAGCCAAATGCTCTATGGCAAACATCAGAGTGTAAGTTGTAAATATTGTAATTCGGTACTAGTCCGAGCGGTAAAGTCGTTAAACATTGTAATTCGATACAGGTCCTAATCCGAAAGACCAGAGTGGATGTAAGGGAATTCCTATGGCTTATGCTTAAATGTGATGTGGATGTCAGCCAGTTTCGACTGAAAAGGTCCTCCATAAAAACATTGCTTCTCATAGGCAGATAGCCTTCGAGTTGCTTAACCAATTAACCTAACGTAATACTGTACCTGACCAAGAGAAGATTTTGCATAATTTTAAATTTTCTTCCACTAAGAACCCGCTGGCGCTTCCGCAGAGATCGCGTTGACGACAATGCTTCTTTTTTTCGTCGACACGCTTTGCCAACGCTAAAAATTTTAGCGATATACGGTTAAGCTTTGAAATAAAACATTATATAAAGCATATATAAGTCAAATTTAATGTTTTGAAATGGTATTTAGTGCACTGAGTGATATTATGCGTATGTAAGTTAAATTTATCTAAACATTAGCTGATTAAACGTACTAAGCACATGTAAGCTAAATTTAGCTTGTTCAACATAATAATTAGTACAATTAATCAGTCAGTAGAAAAGCACGATATTAAGGATATAAAATTAAAAATTAGATGATTAAACATGCTATTTAATGCAGTTCCCAAGAATTACGTAATCTAGGATTAAGCACAATAAAATTCAGGTTGGCAGAAAACCCTGATGTTAAGCATATGTAACATAAAAATAAAGTGTTAGAATTATTATTGAAATACATTTCTAATTAATTCTGTTGTTATAAAAACATTTTAAGAAAACTCGCATTATTTTTAAAATATATTTCTTAATTAATTCAACAGAATTTATAAAAGAATTAACAAAAAATCTTGCATACGCATACAAAACTCTAACAATACTTCATTTTTATTTCAGATTTTTATGCCCCTGAAAATGAAAAAGGCTCCTCTTTTTTTTCCCCAAAATCTATGCCATTAAATTACCCTAATAACCTTTAAATGCGCTTAAAGTTTTTAAGTTTAGGTTAGTTCCTATTGCCGAGTGCTTTTTAATCAGCGGCAGAAAAAGTAATAGTGAATAAGAGCAAATACAATGAATGTGATACTACAACAATATGCAAAATTACAAGCAGCCGTTCCTTTATAGAAGGCTGTATCACCCGAGTACCTGGGCTACAAGGGCCTACCGCTTAATCGAATAGTAAAACTTTCTTAATTATACTTCAGTTATGGAAACTAGGAATGAAGTTATAAAAGGTTTTAGAACATAGTAATGATGAAGTTATGATTTTAGACATTTAAGGAGGATTATTATTATTTCATAATTTTAAAATGTTAGGCTGTACCGTTTAAGCTGATGCAAAGAACCTGAAATAAAAGGGGGTTAACACATAACAAGTACCTGTAGTGCTGCTATTAAAGAATTTAGGAGTATGGTGACATAAGCTCGACATATGGAGAAATTCACAGAGTACGACATTGGAATACAGTTACAATTAACAGTTCATACAGACGCAATTCAGATACAGATTACATGTTATAAATGTTTAAGACTGCCAGTGGTCTACTTAAAAAAAATTGGTAAGTCATTATAGTTGTAGTCACATGTGAAACCAAAAACAACGTAAGAGGAATGGTTACTGCCTCCGAACATGCGAAACCAGGTTTCAACTATTATCGCCATTGTTGGCGGTGTTTATTTACCGATTTCTTTGAGGAAGTGTTTCCTTTTTACCCTAGCAATAATAAGCGATGTTAAAAATATTTTTAATGCAGTTTCTGAATTCAAATATGATTGACATAACGGGCATTCGGAAGTTATCTTTAAAAACATATTGAAGAACTTTAATTGAAGAGGCAATCTTTAGCGGCTAGAAGTATTCTATTATATCACTTTCGGTTTTAGGTGCTAACCTACTTCTTTTAAAATATATAAATACAAACACATAATTTTATAGTTGTAGTCACATGTGAAATGAAAAACAACGTAAGAGGAATGGTTGCTACCTCCGAACATGCGAAACCAGGTTTGAACTATTATCGCCATTGTTGGCGGTGTTTATTTACCGATTTCTTTGAGGAAGTGTTTTCTTTTTACCCTAGCAATAATAAGCGATGTTATATTTTTAATTCAGTTTCTGAATTCAAATATGATTGACATAACGTGCATTCGGAAGTTATCTTTAAAAAGCATATTGAAGAACATTAATTGAAGATGTAATCTTTAGCGCCTAGAAGTATTCTGTTATATCACTTATTATATCACTTTCGGTTTTAGGTGCTAACCTACTTCTTTTAAAATATATAAATCCAAACTTAGGGCTTTGAAGAAAATGAGTCTGAATCTTACTTTAAATTTGGTTCATATTAAGTTTTCTCATTTCTCAACAACGTTTTCTCATTTTCTATAGAAAAAGAGGTTAATTTTTTTATTATATTTCCTTGTTTCATTCAGTAAAACACTATCTGCCTAAGAAAAATGATGCTTTCAAGAACTTCCTCATGGAAACTAGGTGCGCAACCTTGCATATTGAAAAAAACCACGAACACTCATGCATCTAATTTACTATTCACCGGGAATTGAAATCGAGTTTAATCCCTTTATTAAGCATTAGCTTTAGATAGACAGAATCCCGTCATTGGAAAATACATGTTCTACGAAAAACTAAGAATTCAGCCTGTCTGATTACGAAATATGAAAAATATTTGTAGATTTTTTATTATTTTGTTTTGGGTAATGTAATGAGTAGTGCTTGAAAGCAGTTATTCGTAAAATAAATTACGGCGAAACAACTGCGTATGTTTCAGGAAACCGTTATTTTATCCGAATTCTGTTTTAATAAAAAAAAGGAAATGGAAATAATAAATTAAATGAGCGCGTAGTTTGGAAAACATTTCTGGGATTGCATAATATTTTTCGCCTAGTAAATAAACTGACCTTTGAAATGTAAGTATGATTTAAAACAGAGAGTGTTCTTGACGTGCGGATGGACAGTGATAAATGTATCACAGATGGTTTTTTTATGCCGTTGTGCTCATGTGTATGTGTGTGTGCGCGTGATTAATATGTATATATATATATAAACTGTAACCGATAAATGCTTATTATCTAATAACTACAGAGGTATCTTCCCGGAAAAAGCAGAGTAAAAACTTTATGTAATTTAAAAATTGTATTGAGGTTATTGTTTATGAGAAGAAAATTAATTATTGCTGATTCCATTGAAAAAGGCCTGATTTTCAAGGGATATTAGCCTTTTTCGATATTCATCAACAATTAAAGAAATCCGAATTGTGTTCCGTTTCCTCAGTATACTGGAGCGAAAATTTTATTTAATAAAATCTAAATTAAGATTTTGACTCGATTAAGTTAATTCAAGTGAGTTTACAAGTACACCTTTCCAATTCCTGAGCAAAATACTATAAAAATATGGGATAAAACACCTTTGAAAGAATATGAAATATAAGATAAAATTATCTAAATCAGAATTATAATTGAAACTAGCAATAACCTCTTAATTTCAAAACTAGTAATGCCTTTTTCTAAGCCAACCCATCTCAAATGAATTGCATAACGCTGATGATGTAAGCTAAGACGGAACGTAAACCGAAACTTTTACGTAGCTAATTCAGAAATTGAACTCAAAATTTTGGAAACTGAAACCTTCTCCTGGTAAAATTCCAAATTGGATAACTGCGCAGAATACGAACGAGAATTTGATTATGAATGCAGAAAATAAAATTAATAGGCACGCCACAGACATGCATTAAAAATTTTCGGTGAAACGGTACTTTCCCATAAGGTAATCCTACCGGCTCATTGTGATGAAAAAGAGATAGCAATGTTGAATCCGTAATGAACAGCAAACTTGGCAGTCGAAACAGATTAAATATTCATCTTTTATTTCAATTGACATTTGCGGCCGCAGTTTACTTGCCACTCTAATCGTGCCTATTCACGAACATTTGCATTTTTGATACTGTTACGATAGGAAGAGAGCACACAGGTAGCGTCTTAGCGATAACAGGAGTGGTAGCAGAAGTGCGCAGTTATTCAATGTGGAAGCTTACCAGGACAGAGGTTTCAGTTCTCAAAATTTTAAGTTCCGAATTTTCTACGTCAAAGTTTCGGTTCCGCAGCAGTTTCATCATTAGCATTATGCAAGCCGTATTAGATGGGATTGATCTAGAAATGACGCTGTCCAGAAAAAGGCATTACTATTTTTAGAATAGAGAGGGGGGTGAATTAAAAGATTATCGCTGGTTTAAATTATGATTTTCATTTACTTATTTTTGCTTACATTGCTGTCTTTTTTATCACATATATATGTGTACGAACGATTGAAAATACAATGTGGTCAAAAAATAATAAACACATTTGATTATTTATTTCTAAATATGGAACTTCCTACGCTTTTAAAAATGTGGTTACTTTCTGGTTTGGATGCTTTTGTGGGGTAAAAGTTTCAGGAACATGAGCCCCCCTCCGTCAGCAACGGATGGTGATGCTGTTGACTGCATTAGTTCCTTATAAAGAATAGATTATTTTAGCATTCGATGGATGTCACAGTACAACCTATGCTTTATGAGTCTTTCCAAGGTTCAAGTCTGCAGAAAAGAAGACTTTCACTGAACATAAAAGCGAACGCGATCTCTCCCTGGTGTAACGTCGTGTTTCTCATGGAAGTTCATTCTCTATTCATTACTATGAATAATGTATTTCTTTAATTCCACAATAGGGAAGGTAAACATCACAGTTTTTCACGGATTCAAGAGTTCTGCAAATATTTATTCTTTCTTTTATGATAGCCAACGAATTTTAACAGGTTGGGAAACGCTGACTTACAGAGTCTTTCTCTAATCATCACCCTCGGCTACATCATAAAAATAGAAAAGCAAATACTGAATAATTCAGTATTATATACAGCTGTATATTGGCATATAAAAAAGTGCATTATGTATCGATCTTTTGAAATTGTGCACATTGAAAAGTAGTACAACTACGACCATTCTAAGGTAAAATTTCGAAGCAATTCTATTCTGTAATACGAATCCACCGCCACGGAAATTCATAGAGTGCTGGAATTTTTGGATGAATTTGTTTTCAACTTGCAAAATCTACCAGTGTTTGCAGGGTCCGTTTTATCCAAGGCGGTTAGAATAAATGAATATGCCTTCCCCGTATGTTCTCTGTAATGAAAATGAAGCCATGAAACATCTCAGTATAATGGTCACGACTTACCAGGGCCGCTTGTAATTTCTCCGTTCTAAGTTTAATGCTTAATTTAAAGGGTTTTCTGCTTATTGCATAGAAAAATAACAAGGATTGCAAAGAACTGTTTCAGATTTAATAAAATCTAGGTAGTACATGAAAACGTGTAAATTGTAACTATGAAACAAATGTATGTATGGTAAAACCAAATGGAAGTTTCGATAGCCTTTATTTTTCAATGGTCTTTGTACCAATTATGCTTGAAGATCTTTTCTGAACCTGCGGGCGCTTAATATTTACTCTCAAAACCAGTGTCATTTTATTTTACAATATGTTTCTTAGTCTTATCCGTACGCTCTATAGCGGTCATGGTAGGTCGTAACGTCACGTTGCTGACATTTCCTTGCCTTCACTTTTGTGACATCAGGCTTATTCCGCCCACTATAACCTCCTTGTTTTTATCAGTAGGAGAGTCTAGGCTGACAAGCCTTAGATTATCGATTCAGTTGGAGAACCAAGCCCGAATCTAGAAGAATCTAGGCTTGGTTTTATCAGTAGGAGAATCTAGGCATATTATGCCTGTTCAATTTACCATTTTCTAAGCAAGTAAATTCAAATGCTTATCTTAGTGGTAGTTATATTCTTATTGAAAAATACTGAACTATATACTGTACTATATATGGTTAAGACTATAATATGTATTCTTTTAAAAAATATTGCTCGAATAAATTTTTTTTGAAGGAATGAAAGGATGGTGGGTCCATATTTAAAAATGGATAAAGTAAAGTAGCCTTTCTGACGACAATTTAAACACATGACAAATATTTGTTGAGGCCTTCTATAAAGAACGTTCTAATTAAGTAAGTTATCGTAATAAGTATCGATCGCTTTACTTATTTCTGTCTTCTAGAGGTTTGAGTAATATAAACAATTTTAGACCACTTTCATCTGTCTAAAAGGATTTGAGAAAGGCTGAGCTCAGAGGCTGTGTAAAAGGTGAATTACGCTAGAAACAAAATTTTGAATTTTATCTTGAGAAATGAATTTCAAATCGCTGTTTCTGTAAGTACGTTTGAATGTATATTTTAAAAAATGAATGTCTTTATAGTCTTTCTTATTATTTGCATAAAATATAAAGCCTGGAGATATTTGAAATCACGAGACAAGGTCTCATCATGATAGTGAGTTTGTATGGCAAGTAGCTGTATTGAAAAATACATATCCTAGCTGTACAACTGAAACATGAGAAATTGGACTGACGTCTAAAAGACTAGACTGAATTTTATTAGTTCAAAGGGGCAATTGGCTCTGAAGGAGTATTAATTTCGTTTTGGTATTTTGCGTTGGTTCAAAATTAAATAATGAAGAATCCCCATAAACGTATGTATTTTTCTCGCATTGGGATAAAACAACGGTACCTAGAGCCATCAAATTTTGAATAACGTAATCTTCTACCAAATATGGTCATCTGGAAGCTCAGATTTGGAATTTGAAATTTGTTTTATTATCGATTTTATAATTTGTAACACTTTAACGAATTTTTGATTAAAACCCCCTTTGAGCCGGGTAGCGAAAACGCGCGCTTATCGCGGAGGCCGGCAGTGTCTTTCGCGAGCGTCTCTCCAGGGCCGGGGGCTTTTTTGCTACTAAGCTTAAATCCATGAAATTTCCGAAGTATCAACGCATTGTTTAATAATGCTCTATAGAGTATTTAAACGGCTTATGCTTTATAGATATTTTTATATATATACTTTAATTACCTTATTTCTTGTTTAAATGCATATTTGAAACATTTCATTTTAATTACTCACCATTTTATGATTTTTAACATTATACATCTGAAAACTAAATATATTACTTAAAATTCTCTTTTCGTATGAAAAATTTTAAAACAGGGATCTACACACAGTCCTACGTTACATTCCTTGAACTCGTAATAACTCATTTGCCGTTTTGGATGATTTTTCCGGGAATGTGAACAAACGAAGCATCGCCGTCTCATTTTCTTATCAGTCTCTTCTGAACAAAGTTTTGGAAAATGTCTTTCAGTTAATCTTTCAGAATCAATATCAAAATATCAGAATCAATATCTGAAATATTTTACATCATTTCTGCTATTTCATGCTCTGTTAAACATTCGACATTGAAACGGTAAAAACAGAAAGAATTCACGTCTAACAAGATCTAATTATTTTCTAAAAACTGAACTCTAAACGAAAATACTCAACGCTTTAGCGCATATAAAACTTCTACTTACAATAAACAACTACCTCGTGCGAATAAAGTGCGATTTAAAGAGACGTCATAAATCACGCCATTCGGAAACATTTAGTTCCCTGTTTGTTTATATAATCAAAAACACGTGTATGTGAGTCATGCTTCTCTCATTTCGAGTAGAAGGTCTAATGTACATGTATCTGAAACCATATGGACATACAGTGCCATCTTCTGGCAGAAATTATAGTTTGAAAAACGTTCCAAGGTACTGACAAATACGTGACAGTCGGTAGAAAACGCAACAATGCTCTGGCACGCCTGCATGTCGGCCGGCAGATAAGTGTGTTCGTTTCTGGCACGTATACGTGACAGTCGGCGCGAAGGGGTTAACAAACTCAACGCTTTCAAAGCGAACAATGGCAACACTGTACGGAGAAAAAAAAGACATTTGTATCTCCAGCGCGAGACTGTATTGCAAATTCTAAAGCTTTGCTCATTTTAAAATTATTTTGCGATATTGCCGTTTAATTGAATTTTATGATTTAAGCGCAAAGAACATGGTATTTAATAAATAAAGGTAACATATAAAACGTTAAAAAAACTCCCCTTTGGGCGTAATATAAAATCTGAAAGCTTTCAGATTTTTTCTTTCGAATAATTCAATTTATTTAAAATGCAGAGAATTATTAGAAGTAATGTATTTCTCATTTAAAATGTTTTCTACGGTACCAACGTAAAAACTTTAATTAGAAATAGTGCTTCAATTTCATATAGTGACTGATTTCCTCAAAACCAATTCCTCATAATGAAAAATAAATGTCATATTTGGGTTTACCTGTTCAAAATTTGTAAGAAAAACAAAAGATACGGAGAGGGAACAAATTTTCCTAGATGAACAGTTTTTGTTGTTTGGACAGTATTAATAAACTTTAACAACAGAGCAAATAATAGGCTTTCGCATTTTAAATAATTGTATTACTTTCGCAATGATATTTAATTTATTACGCACCAATATTGAGCTTCTATCATTTCTTAAGTGAGGCAAGGACTTACTCATGTCTCTGCAACTTATGAATGAATTTATTTACTTTTTTTGTTATTGAGTCTTTTTTTTCCACCACTTAAATCCGCTTCAAATTTACTCATTCTAACATAAATTTCTCCTGCTGAAAAATAGCAGTAATCACATAAACTCTAAATAACTTAACCAAAATGTTTTCATTCATAACTAGCTTACTCGAAATGAGATTTTCTTTCGTGCATCGCAGAACATACAAAAATATTTTCTTTTTCAACTAGCAGCTCAACATTTCATACTTTTCGTGGATCACTTAACACAATAATATACTTCTAATTAAAGGAGAATTTTTTCACCTGCAGCGAAGGATGACTTATCGTTGAGATTCATTTTAAGGAAAGATGATAGTTAACACTTGCTGCAACTCAGTTACTTAAAAATAATATTACTATTCGTTTGATAAAATATTAATTGCAGTATTCTGAAATAAATATCTTGGTAGGTAAACACAAACATTTTTTTTTCTTATATCCATATCTTCAATAACTTTCTTAAAAATGCTTATACTCCTCTCAAAAAATCCTCTTATTAAATTCTTGCACGTGAATAATTTAGTAAATACGTTTTAAGTAAATATTGAAGTACAACGTTTTTAGAACCAAGAAGGTATGTGAATTGAATATTATGCATTATTTGATGGGATAAGACTACCTCTATTCGGTCATTGGAATAGAAATGGTTTTAAAAACCCTAAAATGAAATTGAGAATAATATTATAACCATAAATTTTGTAAGGATACTTTTTATAGAATTTATAAAGCCCTGAATTTAAATAGATTCGATGGTAAATATAAAACTTTATAGCAAGGGTTCCGTACGTAAACTACCTTTACTTAACTACGAGATATATTTCTGGCTGTGTAATAGAGAATAAAAAACATGCATCAGTAATGAGCATTAAATGATACCATATGATTTTCAAGGTTGAATGCACTTTGCACAAGTGAAACTTCTGCTATATTCGAATAGACAAATAATATCTGTTTACAAGATAAATAGCGTCGCCTGTTGCCTTTTAGTGAAGACCGCTGAGTATGGGCAATTCGACATTGGTTCGAACCCAGGCGAACGTCATGGCTTTCGTAGTTTTTCACATGTGTAACGTGTATACGAGCCAGATTCTCTTAGAAAGTCTTCTACGAAGGCATTCATCTCCTCTGGCTGATAGCCCATGTGTATTTTCATATTTAAATAAGCTAACTTTATAAGGTATTTCTCCCGCCTTCTTAGCGTGCCTTCGTGGTGTAGTGGTCTGCATGCTGGGCGCGTATTCCAGAGGTCCGTGGTTTGATTCTTGGCGAAGGCGTTGCTCATTTTTCATCTCTCCTGCTTCCAAAAATACCTAATGTCTCTACAATTTAACCTACAACATAAATCATCTGCCTGTAAGTAATTAAGTTAATATTTACTTGATATAGCATAAAACGTTCTAAAGTTCCATTCTAATATTCTAAAAACTGAAAGCATAGTTAGAACAGAAGTAATGTCGGTAACTTTTATTATTAATATTTGTGAAATCATGCCAAAGCCATTGAAGTATGATTATGATATAATAGCGAGATAATAGAAATCCGAACCATTACTTTCCGGTTATAATAGCGAGATAATAGAAATCCGAACCATTACTTTCCGGTTGCTTAAATGCTAATGAATTATCACATTTTGTCATAACAATTTTATTGTATTAATGATTACATTCGTATTTATCAGGGCTGTGGAGTCGGGAGGGAAAATGACCGACTCTGATTCCGACTCCTCGAATTTTAAAGTCTCTGACTACGACTCCCTCATATACATATAAACATATGCACATGGGTTGCAGCTTATTTTTTAATATAAAAGAAGTAATAGATGCTACAGGAAAAAAATTGATGGCATAGCAAATTATTTATATTAATTAGCATTTATTATGAAATGGAAAAAGTGGCATTCTAAGAAACAGTTTAGCTTCGGCAAGATCTTAAAGGTAAAGGACCATAGATCCAATCTGATGAACTTCAGAGCTAAGAAGAGTCTTTCCACACTAACTTGAATAGGAAGAAGAGCTGTTACTGTTAGGGTTACTTCTTTTAACTTTTTAGGCTAGATTTTTCTAAGATCTAAAAGAGGTATCTTGCAAGCGCAATCATATTTCTCTATTTCTTCAAATGCCGTATAGATTCTTTTTTTTTTTTTTTTTTTTTTTTTTTTTTTTTGTATTTTTCATTTTTATATCTAAAGGCTCTTAATTCTTTATTTGCATTCGCTTTGCCTAAGCCTTTCCAATATTATCTAAATATTTCTCAAAATCTAATTTATCATTGGAAGAGGATAATAGAGACTCAGTTGCAATGTCTGCAGTTTGACTATCCTGATTTGAATACTCCAGTTGTTTTGAGAATAATTTCATTCTTAATGAATGTTCATACATGGCTTTCTTTGCCTTTTTAATTTGTTTGTCATCCAACAAAATTCGGTCTTTTGGATCTACATATATTAAACCTAGCAAGCGCCTAGCAAACTAGTTTCTCTTTTCTTCATTGAAGAAATGATTCCTTTTGCAATAAAACCTCCATTTCAAAACGAACAAACATCACATTCTTCCCTCCTGTTAATTCTTCGGATTGTAGCTTTTTTGAGGCTATTTTCAGTGTAGAAAGAAGTGTTTCCAATTCTGCAAGATCATTCCACTGTCTTTCTGTTTGTGAAACATACGGTAATCTACTTCTTCTAAAAATGTACTTAATTCGAACAATCTCTAATCATCAAATGTGTACTTCCCCATCACATTTCTTGATCAATAATTGCTCCTTTTCCTGCAGGCTTCTAAGAATGGCTTCAATTTTGGGAGTTCTACTTACCTAAGTTGTAACTAAATGAAGCAGTTTAATCAATAATGGCAAATATCACATCCATTCTCCTCCCTTATATATGTATATATATTTATTAATATGTCAATAAAATAGAAAATAACTATTTATTAATGTATATAGTCCATAAATAAAAATAATACTCGGTTTGTCATGAAATCGTTATACTTTAACTTCATTTCAAATTCAAACCGTCCAACATAAACTTGAGTCTGAGTCGACGTGCTTTTAACGACTCCAACTCCGATTCCTTTTAACCCAAAATCTGCCCGACTCCGAATCCCATTCCATGAATCTGACTCTGAATCCACAGCCCTGGTATTTATAGAAGAGTCTTGGGTACAGTATTGCATTAAAATAAGAGAATTCATTCAGTAGACTAGCCTCTTGCGTTGACTATAATGTGCATGGCTTCTAGCTGAGATATCGACTTACTTATATCCTTCAACGCGTTTGTATTTCACAAAATTCAGTACTGTTCATCTCTTTCTTAACATCCTTTTTGTAATGACATTGAAACACTTTTATATTACCTAAAGGCAGAATGTTAGAATTTGTAATTGCAGAAAGCGACACTGTTTTTCAAAACGAGATCAGAGATGTGTGTGGTGCACATATCTAATCAGTAAAGGTACTTTTTCCATTTACCAATTCGCCAACTTTATTTAAAAAAAACCCTGAATTCTTCTTTCTGTAGGTACTAATATTACTATAGGTAAATCTTTTACTTCTTTTAAGCATTGAGGTTTTCTTCTTTTGACAATGACCAGTGCTGTCGTCTTAATTGTTTGATCCATATTACAAGTTAATAACACAGTTAACTCATTCATTTCGTTTCTTAAACTAGTTGCTGTTTAACTTTTAAATATTAATGTGTGTTCTGGCAAAATATTACGCTGTCCAGTTTTATTTGTATTATGAATTTCATGTGACTTGTATTCATCTACCACAAGTAACTAATTAAAACGTCTTTTCCCCTGTTACTGCTCTCGTGTTGATCTGCCTCTTCCTTCTTGTTTCAAAATTTTTTTTCTTTTCCTTTCGGCTGAAGTCTTTTCATCAAGGTTATAGTAAATTCCAAAATTTCTTTCTCCAGTGACATATTGAAATTTCAAAACTTGACGTTTATAGTCAGCAGAAAAACTGCCCTTCGTCTATTTAGTCGATTTGCCACTTCATGATTACAAGCGTGACAAATTTTTCTTTTCTTTTTCTTTCAAGCCCACAATTAACATTTTTATTTTAAAAACTGTGAATGTACGGTAATGCTAATAAGCATTTCATGAAGTTTTTTTTTTGAAACTGTGAACATAATGTGTCCATCCCAAAAGGAAGACTTTGAATGTGAAAAGCTTAAAAGATGGATACTTCCACTTCGTATCAACTAGTATTCGAGAAGAAATTCTCACTTATTTATATATTGCTAGTAGAGGATTGTTTTGGTTAACTTTAAGAAAAGCAGTTATGCCCCTTTGAAATTTAATGCGGACAAAGAACGTTGAAAACACGGTCTCAAAGGTACAGGAACTAGAGGATAGGAAAAGTTTCGGTCAAATTCGTTTTATTGAAGCACTATATACCTGAATGATAAAGCCACGGTTCACAATACGTTAAGTGGATGAATTATAAGAAGCTTTGATAAATAAGATATTCTGACACTGAAGACTAGAATCTTTTTGCCAATTTGAGTTTTATAAACAGTGGAGGTGAGTTTAATAAATGGCGGTTTTTTCCATTATTTGGTATGTATTTATTTTAGTTTCTGAAAATTTGAACGTAATAAGGGGCTCGGTATAATAAACAGCGGGCAAAAGGATCAGTTCTTTTATCTCAACAATATTCATATTTCATTGTATAATTTCTACATTAAAGCTGCCAGAAATGATACTATATATTTTGCCGGATGGGTATACATCAAATCTGTTTAGGATTCTCTGTTTAGGCTGATCGCTGGGATCATCATGCGTATATAGTGTATATGCATATGTTTTGTAAGAAACCTCTGCACTCGTGGTACTGTTTCGGTAGTCTGCGTACAAAATAGGGTAAGGAAGATATGAAAATGTCGTTACACAAGATTTTATAACGGGCCTGATTAAAAAGTAGAAAAGATGAATTCGGCCTGCGGGTCGGCTTTTGCCCATTCCTGGGCTAAAAGATTTAAAACAATCCATTTAAATTAAATCTGTCTTGTGATTTTTCTTGTTCTGGCTTCTTGTTGTTTCTGTGTACAAAAGACGGACCTCTATCTTGTATGTTTAGGCTAAATTCAGAACTCAGACCATAAATGGCATTGTATGCATTAACTGATTAAAATTTTCAATTACTCTTGAAAGTTCGCCTTTAAGGCATCGATCGTTTCTAATTAAGCGCAAAACGTATGCCGCGATTTTAGGTGAAATTATAGCTATTCCAAGATGGTCCTGAGGTCATACGAAACGCGCTCGTTAATTCGTACTGCCGCCTGTGTGGTGCTCAAGGCTATTGCCAACGACAGGCGCAGTCTTTTACGCCTTGACACGATGAATTTCGTGGACTTGTTTTTGATGTTACTGCCAGAAAAGTGAGATAAGTCTTCAACTTCATGTACAACTACAACTATCGTTAAGCAAAGACTAAGATATTTATTCTTCCCTAAATTTATTATGTTATTAATTAACAAACTGAGTGATTTAAGAGCAATAATCGTGAATTCATTTCAGTTATCATTAATTAGTAGCCCTATCAGTGAAACTGATATATTAAAAATCATCTATGCATACAAAGAAGTGTCCATTTATTTGTTTGCGTGTAATCAATATAAATTAATAGTTTTATCCCGATCTTAATGACATAAGATTTTGATGATTTTTTAATGACTTTTGATGATTTTTAATTTTAATTTTGATGATTTTTAATGACATAAGTTTACATAAGATTTCGAAGAACCACCACATGGGGGTTTATACTCTGGATGTTTTTATTACAACGTTTGCTTACGACACCCATCTTGCGTAAACATGCCCATTTTACATTCACGTCGGCGGTCTTGCGTTCTCACTATGAGTTACTACTAAAATGTTCCGTGTTCGTTTACTCTTTAGAATAGTATTAGAACCTAAAAGCAGAAGTGAACGCTGAGTGCCAGTTTTTCGCGAATATTTCGAAAATGAGAAGAAATCGGCCAAAGTTGAGAGTGATTTTCTAAAAAAAAAAAAAGACATAACCGGTAACAAAGCAAATAAGCAAATATCAGTTCTTAGTAAACCGTCGCATAGTTTGTACATACTGTTTTATTTCGGACTTGGCAAAATTTTGTTTATTTCACCTTAAAACAAAATAAAAGGAAAATTACTGTCTACATGAGGTTTTGGAAAAGCTATTCCCATGTCCCTATATGAAGCCTAAGCAGTCTGGTACGACTCAGCGATAGGATAAAAAAATCTCAACAAACTCTCTCATACTGTTTTAAAATATGAATCTTTTTCAGATTTTCGTTCTTTCTTAGCTAACGCGCGCCCAAAGGCTCAGAAGAGCATTTAATTTCCTTTTGGCATTTTGCGTCCATTCACTTTTCAAACTGTTGCCACTAAATATTACCGCGCTCTGTTATTATTTAAAGAAATTAAATAATCAAGAATTTGCATAAATGTATGTATGTCTCTCGCACTGTGATAAAACAATTATACTTAGCGAATAACGATCAAATTTTGAATAACGTAATCTTCTTTCGAATATGGGCCTCTGGAAGCCAAAATTTAAAATTTGTTTTATTATCTTTTTCATATTTTCTAAAGCATGAGTTTTTGATTAAGAAACTCAAACGATTTCAAAGCGAGCAAGGGCAACACTGTACGAGGGAAAAAAAACTTTTATCTCCAGTGCATGAGGTTGTGTATCGGAAATTCTAAAGATATGCTCATTTTAAAATTATTTTGCAATATTGGTGTTGAATTGAAATTTATGGTTTAAGTGCGAAGAATATGATATTTAATAATAAATGTAACACAGAAAACGTTAAAAAACGCCCCTTTGGCAGTAATGTAAAAACCGAAAGCTCTTTTTTATATAATTAATTTTTTTAAACGTGTATATTATAGGACATCTGTGCTATTGCAATCAATATTTCTGAATAATCAATTGTTCTCTTATTTTCTTTTAGGTCTAAGAAAATTACAAGGCAATTTGGATAATAATTTGGAAGTTTTTCTTTTCGTCTTCAAGACATATACTGTGGACCGCTATTTTAGCAGAATAAATAATTCTACGTTCAATCATTTAAGTTACGCCTTTTTTTAATACAAGATGGTTTTTAAAAGCAGCTTCAGACTTTATTTTTATTCCTTTCCTAAAATGGCATTAAGTAGATTTGCTTTTGCATGATTAACCCTTTGCGGCATAATGTGTCCGGTCTGGACACACATAAAAATTTTCTTCTGCACAGAAAAATTATATGAAAAAGGATTTATAGGTTACTCTGAACCTTCTTTATTTATAGTAGATGGCAGCTCAACACAAACTAGTCCGTATATTTTCGCCATGTTTAGTTTCTTAAGACCCTCATTTTTCAAAGAAATCTTCCAGATTTTTTAGGGCATAAAATGAATTGTTTGAAAAGAAATGTCTATGTTATTTTTTGGTTGTATGCTACTCTCCTTATTCTATTTTAGTTTTAAATTTTTACCCTGAAATCTTGCTTAAAATCAAAAGGCGAACCCTAGGTGTGCCCAGACCGGGCTCATCGATAACCTAGGACAACTGAGAGTCTGTATTCTTTACTTCTTCGCATCTCATCGGTCAGTTCATTGACAACAATGCTTGTTTCAGCACTCTTTTCGAAGCTCTATTCAATCATTGTGCCACAGAATTAAAACAATAATGCAATCTTCACAAAATTTTACTTGTGTACTCCTTTAGGCCTAATTAGACTGCATACATTTTTCTTTTTTATATATAAAAACTTTGACTTTAAAAGGTAGCGTGCCGTAAAGGGTTAAGCAGGTGCGAACAGTTTTTTTTCTTATGCTCTTCGATCAGAAATAATAACTAAGCTTTGATAAAATACATTGATTTCACTAAAATGGTAAATGATATATCAGATTTTCTTGTAAACATATTTTGTTTTTTCAAAAATTGGAATAATTATTTGAATTGATATTACTGTAATTACTGGAATTTAAATAAAGTATGTTGTTTATTTAAATACCAATAATATTTTTTATATAATTTTAATCAAATTGAAAATAATTATTTCATGTTATAGATTAAAAAATTGTTCTCCTTTTAGAAAAATAATGTGTGTAAATGTTCCGACCGTAAAATTATGTTGGTTTTATATGCAGTTAAAATAACTGAACTGAGAAGAAATTTTCGGACTGTGAATTAAAAAGAACTGTTAATAATATCGGTTACAATTATTAGATACAATTTCATTGTTCTCTGCATAATCGAGAGCTGAACAGTATAATATTTCCGACTGGTAAGAACATAACGAATTTTAAAATGTGTTAATGAAATTGCAGTGAAACTTTAAAAATTCAGATAAATATATTTTCTTCCAATGCAAAATTGTGCTTATTACTGTTCTTATGGTTTCAACTTAGTAATCATTTTGTGCTATTACTATACAGATAACTGCTATCTTTGTTCCTAGTATCAGAAATTTAATCTATTGTAGTTACTAACATATGGTATAATGTATTTTTTAAAAATAAAATCCAATTTACTTAAAATTATTTCTTTCTTATACTGCTGCTTGTACTTTTAATAAAAGAAAATTTGCTTCAAAGGTATTTTTTATTGCTTATAAGCTGTTCTGCATCATGTCTTTCAAATCTTTCTTTAAAATTCTTACTTATTTCGTTGCGAATTGTAAATCTCGCATTCCAGTTCTATTTATAATTGTTTAAAATGTAGTTTTGTGCTGTGTCGCATTTTATATGCGTTGTAAATTCATTCAACTTTATTTGATGTTTAAAAGTCTTCGAAATTTAATAATTTAGCTCAGTTAAGTTCTGCTACAAAAAGAAAAACAAAAAATTCAGTATCATTACCTCTATTTTTTAACAAAAGCAGTTGGTATCTTTCATATTATATATTTCCATAAATAGCATATATTGCTTTTTAAAACGTTAAACGTTAACCAGTATATATGAATAACACAGAAATTGCATGTTTATTTAAATGTAATTTCTGTGCGATTCATATATACTGGTGCTCAAAAGTAATAAAATTAAGACACTTTTTCGAATTTCACCAAAACTGGAAAATACGTTATCAGATAACAATGCAATAAATAGCTGTGGTGATGGACAAGTAACCGTTCTTCTATATATGATACTGTTGCATTCTACGGACTCGTGGATTTGGAGTGATTGATGATAACACTTGATGAATAATCAAAGCACAATTTCTTCGCCAGTATAACCCAGAATAGTTCCCAAACACGTTACAGTCGTCGAAAAGCTCTGATGAACACGCTGAAAAAACCTGGCCTGCATGGTCTCCAGATCTGTCACCCATTGGAAACATCTGGCCATAGGTTACTGAGAGACTGGCCCACCACCCCACTTCAGCTAATACAGTAGATGAAGTGTGGCGTAGACCTGAAACAGAACGGATTGAGTTGCCTGTGTCTGTCATCCAAGCCCAGTTCGATTCCATGCCTAATTGGGTAAGATCCATTTTAGCTGAGGAGGATGACAGCTGTTTCTACAAATTTTGAACCCCTGTAAATACCTAAACTTAAAGCTTACAAATTTAATCATTTTGTCTTCATACCATACTATTTATGTACAATAAATATCTTTTCTGTATTTGCTTTCCTTCATGATGTTGCAATTTTAATGACCAACAGTGTATATATGAGTGCGAGTATGTGTGTATGTGTGTGCCTATCAGTTATGATAGAGCGCTCATTGCTTTTTAAGTAATTATCGAATACGAGTTCAATTATTTGAAAATCCATTTACAGGAAATTTTCTGAAATTGCAGTGACGTGTTATTAGTAAGCATTTTCGAATGACTGAAGTTTTCTTATTTTTGTAATTTGTTTTCTAGGAAAAAGCTAGGTGTTTTTTTTTTTCTTTCCTTTGGATTGAAACAGCAGTGATTACTCGGATTACTTTCCTTTGGATGATTAGCAATGATTCCTTCGGGAGTGTAATGCTATCTGCGTTTACACTCTGATGATTTTTTTAGCGGTTGAAAGTCAATAAGACTTTTGCTTTTATCTGAGTAGTACTTTATAGAGATCATGAAACGAAAAAATGAAAATAACATTTTTATGAAATCTATTGATAAAAATAAGAAAAGGGAAAGAAGAAATTTCGGAAAAATTTTAGATATTTTTTTATCGCAAAAGAAAAAAAGTGGCTGAAGGTTTTTTCGAAAAAATATCTGACCATTCTCTAATCTAAAGATAATTGAATTCCTGATGAATAAATAATTAGTATTGTTTGTTACAAATATAATAAACGATAGATAAATTATTTTGTTTCTGTCCTAAAATTTAAATCTGCAAAATGAAGCTATATGATTTCCGTTAGCAGCATTACAGCGGCAAATAAATTGGATGCAGTTAAAGATCAAAGTATTTAATTCGTTTTCCAATTTACTCAGCTAACCAGTTATATAGTAAAACCTCGGTTCACGAATTTAACGCGTTCTTCAAGGCCGTTGATCATCTTAAACCGAAATTATTTTCCACAAAGGAATTAATGTAAAATGAATTGATCCGTTCCTGAATCATAGGTAATAGCTTATTTAAAATTAAGACACAATAACACGCCGAATAAATACTGATTCAGAAGTCAAACAACAAAAATCAGCGTTAATTCACAAAATTTTCACAGGACTAGTTTCGATGGTTTTACCGAACCATCATCTTCAGCTGCAAAACGGCAAATGAACAAGATAGGAAATAATGTTTAGATAAGATAAGAAAGCCTGGACAAGAGTAAGCAAGTGGCGCCATCTGTTGGCGAAACCAGAACTAAAACATAATTTCTCTAAAAGCCGAAGGCAAATTTGGATTGGAATTAGGATCGTTAACTAGAACAGAAAGATTTTTATGAATGTGAAATGCCTCTAGAAAATCCACTTCTCCAATGGAAGATGTTTTTTGAATAATTTTGGCAGCAGAAAAATTGAAAGTGTGATTTTCGGACCAACAATGTTGAGCAACAGAAGACTTCTGTGTTTCCTTTTTTCTAACATATGCCTCATGTTCTTTGACGCGAAATTTTAAGGCTCTCTTAGTTTGGCCAATGTAAAATTAAACCGCACTGGCAAGGAATCCTATAAATACCCCAGGAATTCATATCCGGAATGGGGTCCTTGAGTATAGAAGTTGGAATTTTATTGATGGGAGAGTAAACAACCCGAAAGTTAAATTTCTGCAAAATATGTGCAACTTTATAGCTAATTGATGGAAAGAAGGGAATGACAACAGAATCTTTACAATCTCCTAAAACAAGAGTGTGGCTTTTAGTGTGTTGAGACGAGAATTTTTTAACCGCTTGATTAATAATGTTGGGTGAAAAGCCCCTGTCGATAGCTATTGCTTTTAAATAATTTAGTTCTTCATCAAGGGCTAGTTTGGAGGAGCAAACTTGAAGAGCACGGAAAACATAGGAATAAAATGAAGCTAACTTTTGTTTAGTCGGATTGCAGCTGAAGATGATGGTTCGGTAAAACCATCGAAACTAGTCCTGTGAAAATTTTGTGAATTAACGCTGATTTTTGTTGTTTGACTTCTGAATCAGCTTATTTAAAGTTTAGAGCAGGATCCTGTACACAAATGTATAATATAAGACTAATGGAGATCTTTAAATCTACCACAAAAAAGATAAATATAATATTAAAAAGATAAAGCTGACGAAAGCTTAACCTTACCTGTAAGAAAATGAGAGGACGCGGAAATGGATGAGAAAGAGATGTTATTTTTTGAAAGCGGGGCTATCTTCCGTAGAAACATCAAGTAACTCTCTTCTCTTAGTGCCGCTCGACTCAATGGGCGAAGTGGCGCTAAGAGACTGCTGAATTCTTTGTGTTTGACTCTGCTTCAATCTCTGGCTAACGGGCTGACCGTTTTCCGTAATTTTCCTCATGTGTAACGTAAATACCAGCAATTGTCTTACAAAGCCCTCTACGAAGGCAGGACTTTCTCTTAGAGAGATGTCTCTCGTGCGCTTTGCCATTTTCTAATAACCTAACCAAATTTTAGCGCTCTCGATTTTGCTTGATACCTAGTGAGTTTCCGTTTCACTCAAAATTTGTTCAATCTGATTTGTTATTGTTTGCGTTTTCAAATGTTCTAATCTGAGGCATGGCTTTGTTACCAAAAATACTTATGCTGTACCAAAAATACTTATGCTGTATGTATATATTGCTTAATTATGGTGCTGCCATAAATAATTAAGCTATATTAGTACAGTGGGCTATAAGTTCCTGCAAATCAAATTCATGGTCCTCTCGGTTACTTGCTGCCTTTCTTTATTAATGAGATTTACAGTGGGAAATACGGGAAGTCCATGATTGTTAATTCCGTGTAATATACCTCAAAACACCTCTGAAGATGATTTGCTACGGAGTTTAGTGGTCGTAACTCGGGACATCGTTCATTTTACGGGACGTGTTTTGTTCGTAATGAGAGACGTTTGTAATACGAGTTTTCTATAGATAAGATATAACTGTATACCGAGATCCAGGCGCTAATTCGTTTGCTTCATAAAGTAATTTGTATTTAAATTTTTCTATTTTGGATTTTAAAATTCCTTATTGTTCTGTTCCCTTTTGGAGATGTAATTTTCTTTTGTGATTGTGCATTGAATAGATAAAATGTATGTTTATTTCATATTTGCTAGTAAGAACGTCCGTAGCGGAATAAACCATCCTCTAGAGACAAATTTCACGAAAAGCGTTTTAGTCGTTCGTTAGTCAATGTCTCTTAATACCTAGACTTATTACCAACTACTTTTAAACTGGAATAAGTGATCACACTTACAGTAAAAAGAATATAGGTACAGCTACTTAACTTGACAGACCCTCTCTCGTTTTGAGGGCTGTATTCTAATTAGATTCATTATGGATCCCGTTTAGTGTTATTGCCATTACATGAGTAGTGCAAATATGTTGTGCTATCTAACATTCTAATAATATTTATATCTATGCCTATGAAAATAGATAACAACAGCGAGTAATTTTTATTACGATCCATACCTCTACAGGCCCTCTAGGAGGTGAAGTTGCTGGTTTAAAAGATACCATAATTTCCTCCTCGACGGCTTTTTGGCGTCGAATGGAAGCCCTGCTAGCAGAAGACCGGATTAACCTCTGTTGTTTGGTGGACAGATCCACTTCCATCACCTGCAATGACGAGAAATAAAAGAGTTAACTGCAAATGCAATCCAAATAAAAGTATATGTACCTATGCTAGAGGATGTTCTCTAACCTATGCTAGAGAATTTGGTGGCTCATATCGTCATTAAACACAAGGAAAACCAACAAAACACCTTTGCAACCAGCCCATTCGCTGGGATTTAAGCCGGCATCGAATTACCAATATTCAGTTAAAGACAGCTTAGAGAACTAATTAATTTTAATATTTTGTTCGTGTACAATAACATCTGCAATGAAATGATTAGATAGGTTAGTTTTTTGGCTTAAAATCTTTAGTTTAGATCGTCTGAAAATCAATTAAATAAACTCAAGCTCTTTTAGACTAATGTATTTTATTACCTTTTGCAGAATTACTTTGAAAAATGTGTTAAATGAGTTCTGCGTCCAAATTATTTTTCACAATAGTTGTTCCAAGTTATTTTAGTAGGACAATAATCAGCTTGTTTTCTCCAAATGTTTACGTGTTATTTACTATTCGGGTGTACGCTAGCATTCTCAGATAATATTCATTTACACCTGATTGTCTTGTTAATTCTAAAATAATTGCCTGGCTGAAGAAAGAGAAATTTCCGCAAATGAGATGGGTTATACAGCATGTTTCAGAATTCGACCGAGAAATTCAGATAGGTGATAGCAGGCATCAAGAGGATGAAAAATTGCCATAAAACATGAGGTCACAAACCACGTTTAAACCACGTGGGAGAAAATCGCTGAAATAGTTATGAAGGTTGTGACGGTAACTAACCCTTTATTATTCCAATAAGACTGAACAAAACTCCGCCTTGGAGTGTACAATCAAAGCCGACACTTGGGCTTGAACTTAAGAGACTAAAAATTAAACTAAAACTAAGATTAACTAAAGAAATATAGCCGAAGCCATCAAGATTCTAGGCCCTTAACTGTTTGACTACGGAGCTCATCAAGGGCGTGAGTACGGCCGAGCGTAATAACAGCTTTGACGCACGCAAATCAGAAAATCTGATTCTCTCTCACTCTGCAAGCAACTTCGCGGTTTAAATACCGCTCCTCCTCATTAAGTATTCAGAATAATTCCAAAACTACGTTCTGCGCTGAAGTAGTAATTAGAAGTTACGAATTTGACAGGAAAGGAACTTTAACTCAAAATTTAACTGTTAATAAAATTAACATAATCCTTACAATCTGATAATAAAACGGTGGCGGGAAACTGTGAATCATTCTGGGAGCCAATAAGTATCCTGCATACAAACTCTACACAAAGGAAGTTGTCGCCATCGCCAAGGAGTTAGACCTTGCAATTTTATGACGAATACCCAGCTCAGCTGCAACCGGCTGTTCACTCGTCGATGGGAGAAAAGCAAACCGTTGCAATACTCTCTCTGCTTCAAGTATGAGGATCCATGGATCCCGTTTCTCGCAGCCATGAAGATGGTGTGTTGGGGAAAACGCCTTCTTGGATATTGTACTTGGTACAACGTCTGTGCTAGACGTCCATTGCCACCTATTCGCCCGTAAATAAGATATATATCCGAACATTCCTCATTTGTGTAATCCGACCTGTTGTTTCTGAATGAAGAATTCTAAAATGCCAACTAATGAATACTTGCTTGCTGCTTTTATTTTCCCCATACGCATAGGAAATTTGCATACGCAAAAGTTTCTTCTCGACAACAGTGCTTCTAGTCTGGACATTTGTTTGGCCACTCTCATCGTCAGGCTTCCTGTCCTCTCGGCGTCTATTTTTGCGATTTTCACCCGCTAAATGTAGTTTGCGACCTCATAATCCTATAGTAATGTTTTGTCAGATGAATACGGAAACACCATTTATAGGATGTTCCTGTAAGAATATGAATTTAAAATGAAATAAAATCTATTTTAGGTGCACCCAATCTAATTATAATATTTTGAAGTATAATTTATGACATTTTGTTTAAATGTTTCAAGGGTTCCTGCTTTGTCTGCATAGACCATTAATTTGAAATAACCACACGAAAATTATTCTCAATGTTTTAAATGGCAAATTCTGGGAGGTTAACTAACAGCTGCATATCGTGGAATTTTCCTTCATCAGACTTGGTTTGCGATATATCGATGGCGTTAGCAATGTAACATATGGCACGGTCTTGGCAGAAGCACATGTCGTTCAAATTGTCCACAAAAATGTTTTTATCATTAATCTGTATCTCTCACCAGTCAATGTAAATGCATTTCTTCCTTTATTTTGAAAACACAATACTCTGATGATGCCAGTATGCCATAATGTATTTGCAATGACTTTTTTCCATCGCAAGGGCCTCTCCTGCGTCTCTTATGCATTTTTTCACACCAAAAGCAACATTGTTTTTACATATGCAATGAATCAGAAATGAGCGTCATCTGAGATAAAATAATTTGTTGGTTCTTGAAACATTTATTAAACTATTTAACTCTTTCAGGGGCGGTGGTTTCGCCTTGAAACCGCATTTTCAACATTTTTTTAGATTTAGAAAATTTGGTTTTTTTTTTCCCTCGAAACCGCTGTTAAAATTAAATTACTTCTTAAAGCTGATAACAGATGGCAGCAGCAAACCTTTCTGTGCATCCATTAATTGATACGAATCATTCAAAAATATCTTCTTATGCACACTACTCTTTTCGACCCATTTTAAAAACAAAAAACTCAAAAATTCTTAATTTTTCCACAATATATTTTATAAGTAGGCATCAATGAGTAATGAAATGTCCTTAATTCACAAAAAAAAAAAAAAAAAAAAAAAAAAAAAGTAATGGAACCCTTTTAATTTTGAATGTTTTCATTGCGGTTTCAGAATGAAACCACCGCCCCTCTGGGACATCGAAAAGAGTATCAGATGACGCAGTCGCGAGATTTTTTGCAGTTGTGTTTATTGCTTTCGGATCACTGCTGTAAACAGTTGCACAATATCTTAATTTGAGTGGCTTCAAAGATGAGGATTTATGGAGCTAGGAAAACATTTCTTATTTTTTAGAGAGACACAGTATAAAGTTTTTATAGAGAGACACAGTAAAAGTTTTAAACATAATTTTTAAAAATATTTCATAGTTTTATGCAAGTAATTTAGTGCATTATTAGTTACTTTTTGTCTCATACTTTTTTGTTTCCTGTTTTAAATTTTTTATTTATAATTAAAAATGCGTGTTTATGCAAATATTACTTACTTCATTAGTTGTTCAATAATTTACTAGTATACTCTGCAATTTGGGTTGCGTTCAGATACTTTTCAGCAAAGTAAAGATAAATAAGCAAATGTGTAGTCTTAAATGCTCTAGACGGCTGGTTTCAAGGCGAAACGGGTCCCCCTTTCCATAAAGGGGAACGAAAAATTTTTTTTTAAAACTCATTTATGTTGTCTATAGGACCATTGCATGTCGTTATGCTTACTTTTTCATAACTTTTAAAAAATCATAACATTGCGCCCCTGAAAGGGTTTTAACATACTAAATGCTAATAAAAATTAGTGACAGTGATAAAATTTTAGACATAGCTGGCATTTCGTTTCAAAATCATATCATTCTTAATGGAATACTCTTTATACATAAAATGGCGTTTATAAAGTTTCAGGGCTAAATTCATATAAAACCGAAAGTTGGAATAAAGTAACATCCTTTCTTCTTAAGCAATATTTTTCTGTTACAAAGTGGGTAATATTACAGTTACAAGCTTTAATTCCTTGAATATTGCATTTCCTCAACTGTAAGACGTCATGGTTTTCATGATGTTACCAACTGTTGGTTGCGTGCACATAATTTAATTTTTTGTTTTTACAAGGTGGCTACAATTGTTGCTACAAACTTGAATGTGTTGAATGCTGTATTCTTTTGATCCTAAAACAACATGATTTTATGACGTTACAAATTATTTGATGAAGGTACAAAATTAAATTTTTCCTTGCAAAAATAATTTTTACAAGGTGAGTATTATTGTTGAAAAAAGCTATATTTCCTTGCACAAAGCACCTCTTCGATTTTAATAGGTCATCGATTTGATCATGTTCAATACACAATCACTGAAAATTTATACAGCGCTTGGCATGAACCTTCAGCTGCTGTTAGAAGAAAACAAACAACTGAAAGATTGTCATTTTATATTATGATTTTACCAATTTAAATTTTAAAATGATAAAATTGTTAAGTCACATTAAAAGAAGCTTTTCAAACATTTTGTTACTTTGTAACTTCGACATATATAACTTCAAAAAATAATTTTTGTTTTGTTGTTTTTAATTAAAAATATTTTCATGATATTTCAATATGAGAAAAGTTCATTAAAAGGCTTTAAATTAAAAATAAAGTGGGGATATTTTACATATTGAATTTGCTTGATAATTATAACATACGGGTATTGCCAAATATGCTGCATCTAATAAATTGTAAATGTTGGATGTCTTTTACATCCCTACTTCTCATTACGCATATTCAGGCCAAAGAAGGAACTTTTTGCCTACATATATTCTTATTTTACTGTAATCTATTTTTATATATAAATGAATCAGAGGAGGACAACTTCCATGTGCACGAGGGACAATCTAAGATACATGTTGGTGCAACCGCCCGCATATGTTTTGTTTAGTCAATATTTAAAAATACATTCCGGAATTACAGTTTAATTCAAAATCTAACTTTTACATGTAATTCAAATTACCTTTTCGTACAATTTTGAAGTACAATAGTAATTAAAATATTTTGAATATATTTTTCTATAAATATTTTATCCTTAAATTTCAAGGTAAGGAATGCTAAAATTTAAACAGAACTTTGAATTCGGTTATTATGGTAATAAGATCAATAAATTCTCTGACATTAAGTTATAAAATTTTCTATTTTATTATCGTTTTAAGTAAGATAAAAAGTCGGTCCCTTTCTCAGGGCGCACAGCAAAGCCTCCACTTGTGCTTAAACTGAAAATGTAAGAAATAGGAACTAACTAATGACTAACTAAAGAGATTTAGCCGAATCTAACGCAGTTCTAAATTAGTTGGCCCGTAATATTAAATTAGCCAGCGAACTATCAAAAGGCACGTATTACGGCCGGATGTAGTTACAGCTTAGAGAAACGTAGCCCACCGGAAAATGCGCACTATTCAGGAATCCTAACTCTCTGGCGAAGTCAGTTGAACTTGATTTAAATACTCTTTTCTTCTCATCTGCATTTAACGCAATTTTAAAAACTCATTCTGGTAGGGAGCTGTAAGCGAAAGCTAGGAGAGACGGGAAAGAAGCATAAACTCAAAATAACTCTTATAAAATTAAATATACCTTACATGCTTTTCATGTTGATGAAAATGATAAGTTTCTAATCTTCATATCCTTTGCATTTTGGGTTAGGAAACAGATAATATATTTAACACGCTTAGTTGCTTCTGACTAATACTGCAATAATCTGCTGAAAAATGTTCTATCCTTCATTTTTCCACGTATATTTTATTTGTAAAAGAAGAGTTGTTGAATGAGAAAAATCCAATACTCAGCTCACAATTAAACTTCTCCATCTAGAAGCATGTGCACTACAAGAATGCAAATCGCAGGGCAGATGTAATGACTTGCTGCATAGAAATGATGGTCATTTGGATAAAATGACATCACACGTTCTCAAAATAGAAGTGCAAAAATCCATAAGAATGTTACTTTATTTTCACCGGTCGAAGACTTGCAACTTTCAATAGAACACAATAACCCAGTTATTTATTATAACTTAATTACCTACATATTTTATAATCGTGATGAATTTTGCTCAGATTTCGTCTGGCTATTTGGAGTTTTATTTCTGCTTATTCAGCCAATAAATGAGATACATGTTAAGCGAATAGACAACATGCGAAACTGCACTGTTATTATAGACAGTGGTGACCATTAAAACTGCTACTCTATGAAGAAAGCGTACAGCAAACCTGAAATTTGCATACAACATACAAGACGCAATGATATGCAAATGGTTAGTATTTCACTGCATGCAAGAGTAGAGAAACTTCAAAGCTGTATAAAAAAGGGTGACACTGAAATGCTGATTTTGCGTATAGAAATTCCATTTATTCGTTGTTTTTTGTGTTAGAAGGTGTATTGCGCTTTGTGTACAAAGCGAGAACTGATACCTGAAAGTATCAGATTTGATTGAGCGAGAGCTGCAGTCTATTAAAATTGGCGATCATACCGTGTAATAGTTACTCTCATTGGTTCAAGATTCAATGATTGTTAAGAGAATGTGCAATCGATGTGTACAGGAGGGCTATAGTGACGAATTGCTTCTTAGTACCCAAGACGATAAGCATCTTGTTCTCATCGTTACTCGGGATCGAATAACCATATTGCATATCTTGGTCAGAAAACTGGAGGCGTTGCACGGCATTAACACGCACGGTGCAATAGCTCCTGCAATGGCTTATACTATGACTAGTCTGTGGCATCAAGGACTAGCGACTATTGCTTCAGCTTCCCTTGAAGCCACAGTTTGTTGACAATATGAGGTGTTACAAGTGTTGTCAGACCACACGTGCGGATATATCTTTGATGCTATGTGAATCTGTAGCTGCAATGGTGTGTGGAGCGACATGGACGCATTAATGGCGTGATGTCGCTTTTCTGACGAATCCCATTTTTGTTTATAACATAATGATGGGCATATCCACGTTTGGAGACACGGAGAGAAAGGATCATTTGAAACTTGCAATCTTCATCATTATACCGGCCCGGTAACTAGATTAACGGAATGAACTGCCATTGTGTGCATATCCTGTTCATTTGTAGTCAGCAGATCCGGTACTTCATCGAGCACTGTTACATCACTGAAGTTTTAATATTCAGGACTGAATCATATGTTCGAGATTTCTGCTGGGTCAACTCAAGCGAAGAAATCGCACGCTGTGCATACTTTAATACGTTTCCTCAGTACAAAGTGTTTGACTTCTGCCTTGGCGGGCCTTCTTCAGGTTTCACCAACTGAAAGTTAACGGTTTCAAAAAGATTAGCACATGAACATCTGCTAGTCAATATAAGGGGCACAAGAAGTGGGCGGAACACCAGAAATTCAGCATTGGTTGCACAAGTATAGACCCTGGAGAGTGGCCCGAGGGTTTTTCACACCTCTTTTACCATTGGTTACCATTGGAAAGAGTTTAGCTTTGCAAAGGATTTGAGGAACTTTATAAATGGCAATAGAAACAATACTGGAAATTTTGGTTTTATGTTTTTAATTATATTTATGTTTTAATCTGTGTTAGTTTTGCTGCGTTGACCATGAGGCCGATTATTATTGTGCAGAAGGACCCGTATATTATATTACATTGCATTACCTCTTTTACTGTTCTCTACCATCAACACTTCGAAAAGACTTTCGGTTCGCCATGTATTCTGAGTGCCCCTTGCCACACTGACACTATAGGTTACAAAAATGTATGCCTTCTTCGGTATTTTAGCCCAGGTGCTTTAATATGGCATTCAGCATCACTAACTACTCTACCCTGGTTGGTATAAAACCTGAAATCAGGAGTCATCTCTGTCGGTGATTCGTCACTAACCAGCATACCAGCTGCAGATGTACAACTACTTTGTTGAAGGTATGAATGTTCAGAATGCTGATTTCTGCGTGTTCTGCACCTGAAAATTACCGAAAGTTGTAATCATTTCATTACTTCCATTATAACATATTTGAAATTTAATTACTTAAACTGCTTTTCTTTATTATATAGCAATCTTAACAGCCAACAGTGTAAGTTGTATCAATAAGAAGTACTTATTTTGTTTTGTTCAAAGACAGGTAATGTAAGTTTTCGTTTCAAGAATATTCTATTAAATATTTATATAAGATAAATAAATAAATTATGCTTTTTTCGTTACGAGTTTCTTTTGACTTTCCTTCTTAAATCGCAACAAAGGAAAAGATAAAGGCTTTCTTTTTTCTAGGAGACTTTATCATATCTCATTTCGTTTCGTCTGATGAATGAATTTATTTCGTTAAGAAATAAGAAAGTTCTTTTTATGAAGAAGAAAAATCCTTTATCGAAAAAGATTATGGAATCAATTCTTTTAGGAATGCTTCATTATCATAAATAGGGACGGCCAAAAATTCTTGTATTACCAGAATCGGATTAATCCGAAATATTTCTGTAAGCTACAAAATTCATAGATTACTTACCTCATCATCACTTTCGTCACTCGCTAACGTATTGTGCGCTGATTGACTCTTGCTAAGCATCCTGGATGTCCCTGAAGAAACGGAGGTTTTGTGCCTTGAAGAAGGCTTCGCTCGATGAGCCCTGTGACTTGGTGGATAATGATTCACTGGCAGCAGTTGTGGCATAGTGGCTCTGGGGGAGAGAGTTAAGTACGCTGGAAGCATGAATCTTGCTTTAAATGTTAGCTCTGTCTGGGTAGCTTGTGTTTTCATAAGCGCCCGACGAGGTCTATGCTGTACAGAGCTTCCTCTATAACCTGGACATAAAAAAGGATAATTTAATTAAGACTAATGTATTAAAATGAATGAAATGGCAAAATAATGATGCTTTCCTGTACAAAGATGGGCAATTCTCACTAACAGATGCAGTTACAGTTTCATGTAATTTAATAATTTCATCAATCTGCATGAAGTTTCTTGGAGTTGTATTTTGTAAACAATGATGTGAATGCATAATTTCTGCTTTAGGCATAAAAAGGAATGACATCTTTCTTACCAGTTTAAATTTCAGTTATAGTTAATGCTCTAAAACGGGTCTGGGCTTCAAAAATTGTACTTCTTTTTCAACTGATATATTTTGATTACTTCATTCATACTGTTATTCTGAAATGCGTTAAGCCTTTTTTTATTGAAATTAACATCGAAGACTGGATTTTAGAAAAAGCTTAAATTAAGTTTGCGTCTTATTCTTCGAAAATGAAATTATCTTATATGGATTATCTATATGGAACAGCAGGTTTACGGACACCTGTCAGATTAACGGGCATTAGAAACCACGTATTTTCTTAAAAAAACGATTAATTTAATTTAAAAAAAACTTAAAATCTTAATAATAGAACTACCGATAACCGTCAGCTTGACGAATTTGTAGTTGCTTTTATCGGTGTATTAGAGTTTTCACCAGACCAATTTTCGCTCATACTAATTATCCTCTCGAGAAACTCAGTGTCTCTTGAATTACTCGTGATGACTAATGTGTTTCGTCAGAATAAAGCAAAGCTAGTTCTTTCATCTAATTCTAATATAATGACATTGCTAATATGTTAATAATAATCTAATATTTTCGTCTCGATCGTCTCTACTCGCTCTAACTAAAACTGTTTCTAAAACGTCTTGACACGTTGACTGGAACTCGACGACTGCAGATAATTTCTTAGGCCTGGGCCTACCGCTTTATATTTTCACTTTAGGCACGTACGATTGTCAGAAGCCGCCCAACCGGTATAGTGGTTAGCGTGCCGAAAGGCCCGGGTTCGGATCCCGGAGAAGGCATTTGTAAATGAATAGTGTTCTGCGACATGGGGGCACTTTAAATATTCGGCGAGCAGAAAATCCTCTCGAGAGGTTGGTGGTAGAGGAAGTGGCGTGAAAGACCCTCGGACCCGTTCCTCCGGGGTGCTTTCAATTTAATTGGGGGCGGAACTCAGCAAATTTGGATTGTCAAGTTGGATTGGTGCTCAAGGCTGTTGCCAACGGCAGGCTTAATCTTGCGCTCCTTGCCACGAGGAATTTTGGGGGCTTGGGCTGACTTATAGGTCAGAAAAGTGAGCATTAGTAACAACAACAACGACTGACAGGTGATCACTCGTGACATATTCCTTGCTCTGGCGAATCCCGGTGAGTTGATATTGGGTTCGAAGTTATCGACAGATACTTCTTTTGAATTATGATTTTTATTTAGTATCTATGTTATAATTACTATTAATTATATTTTTCATCAGAAAAATAATTTCATAAAATATCAAGATTATTACGATTAATTATGAAACTAGCTTATCCTCAAAATAACGGATGTTCGTAGAGATAGAAGATATACATCATACGATACATATCTGAAAGTAAAGGGCTGAAGGGGAAACAAATTCGGGTATGCATTCGTCTTATTACATCGATAATTGTCAGCATAAATTAGAAAGCTATAAAAATAATGGTTTTGTAATTCTGCTCATGAAGTTCAAAGTCTGTCAAAATCAGGGGATGCATAAATCTAATGATAATAATGTAAGTCAACTGATATCATATCAAAAGTGTCATAGTTTCTAGCTTTTTGTCTATATAATAAGCTGTTGAAATATGTTTTTAGGATAATACATCATTTTGAATTTTGCAAGAAAGTTAGAACCTGAACACTAAGAGAAAAATTTTCTCAAGGGAAATCGGTAGTTTTTTTATTAAAGAGAATAAATAATCGAGGAAAAAGATCATCTTGCACTAAAACATTTCGTAATTTAAAAATAGCTGTTAATAATCATACAAAATGTTTATATTAGAAAGCATCAGGCTGTTCATGATATATTAAAAATATAATTAGAATTTAGCATTGAGTTATGAGTTCTCGCCTATACTTTATTAACAGGAATACTAAATATTCAATAAATTACGCACCCTTTTACAAAAGGAAAGGAAAACATTCGCAGACTTCTGAAAGCCGCAAAAGTTGAATTAAAAAATTATCCTTTTTTTTTATTCTTTTTTTGCTCATAGCAGCTTTCGGAAATGATAAAATTAAAATGCATAAAATAAATCGAGGAAAAGTATTAAATATATATATTAAGTTATTTTGAAATTCAGTTTTATGAATTTCGTAAGAATTTTAAGCACCTTTTTTTAAAAAAAATAAACTGAACAAATGTTTACTATTTTATTCTGAAACGCTTTTTTTTTCATTAAATCAGACACAATTTTATTATGCACATTTTAATCTTTATATTGGTTTCAGGAACTTCTTTAAGAGTATTTTAACCTTAATTTTTACTTGAATTTCGTTAATTAAATGTATTACGGTTTTAGTTCTTAAAAGATGAAAACATGATTATCATTTATTTTAAAAGAATTGACGGGAAGGCTGTCTGTTCTAAACGGCCGTTAGGGTTTAGTGCGTAAACTTACTGTTCTTTTCGTGATTCAGGAATTTTAATTTTCGAAAAAAAATTCTGTTACGAGAAATGGAAAATATAATTAACTGTGTAACAATGAATGTAAGAGCTATAAAAAGCTGCCTAGTGTACTTTCTTTTCATAGTAGCGTTTTATCTGAACAGCTGTTCGCTTTCTTCTCTGTTTGAGGATATTTTTTCGTTGACTCATTTTAAAATTTTAATAATTTCAATGGAACGAAATTCACAAACAGTACAGCATTCACGAACGTATTCACCAAGCAACTGAATCGGGGCACGTAATGGCAAACTGCACATTCAGTTGATCAATGTTAAACAAATTTCGCATACTGCGCATGCCCAGAAGAGAATTTGGCGTAATTACGACTTTGCTACAATATTAAAAAAAGATAAATATGGTGTGTGGTTGATAATCTGTTATCTGAGCGTAAACAGTTCGGGATTTTAAAACTTGTTAGGTTGTAAGTTCTTTTATTACTTAGAGGGTAACTATCGATTGTAAACTACTCAAATTTTCGTTTAAGAATGATTACAAAACAGGAAACATTACAGAATATATTAGCTGAATCTTTATTTAATATACTTGTGAGGAATAAAAGCAATTGCGTATGGTAAATAACTATATGTTCCATTCGTATATACTTTTAACAAATTAAAGAATAAATGCAGTTTAAACTACTGAATTAAAATAAAGGAAATTATTATAAAGAACTGATATTAAGTACGACGTTTATGAACAAAATAAACCAAAATGAAATGAAACACAGGAAAATGCATTAAGCACGAATAAATTTCGGTAGTATTGTAATTGTAAATAGTCGATAAAACCTACATGATGAACAGGCTTGTGTAATGGTTGCTTATGCTTAGTCGCCAGTATTTCCTGCCACGCCAACGGTATACCATTGAGCATGCGCAGTAAACGAAATTCGTTAACATTGATCAACTCAATGTGCGGTTTGCCAATACGCAGTCGGGACGGTCCACCAGACGAGAATGCGTATGAGTGGGGATGCACGGCCACTCACTGTGCAAGTGCAATGCGTGCAGCGTAGACCTTATAAGAAGTACATACCTTATAAGAGAAGTTTCTTATAAGGCCCATGTACAGCGTATGACGTCATATAAATTCCCGAGAGTTTCCCTAATTTTGCCACTCAAATGTGGCTAAACCGTTATTCCAAATTCCAAAATTATTTTTGTATTTTGTAGTGTACTCATAATTTTGTCAAAAAAATTATAAACCACTCTCCATGTTCCGCAGTTGTAGAGATCTAAGCGTTTCCATAACCCCAAAAGCATCATAAATGTTCCTTTCAAATACCACCATGTGGGATAAGTCAGCGTTAAATATTGATAATCTTCAACAGCTAACAATATATTGGAAGAAGAAAGTGTTTTCTTTGTTGGAAGTAGGTCGAAATTTTCACCAGAGCAAAATTAGTGGAAAAATTTAACTGTGGTTAAAATACGATATTTGAGTTGCTGTCTATTTATGTTACAATGTTAGGATCGGAATGGAGTTTACTTTAAACGAACAACGTTATATAAACGCCTTGATTTCAGCTTTTTGTTGCTTTACGTTTAAAATGAAACTTTTATTATATTTTACTTTTGTTTAAGTAAAGATAAATCTCAGAAGTTATGTTTACCTTTAACAAGTGTAATTACTGGAAATGTCCCTTGACGCAAAAATCAATAACAAGTTGTTAATGACGACATAATTAATTTTAATTTTTAATATCATTTAACAATTTCTGTTTAGAATTTCATTTTCCTGACCTGCTATCATTTCAAATGACCGTACACTAGCAATTTATTGCATTCGTCTTGAATGGTCAAAATCTTTCGGTCACACAGTCGTCGAGACCGTTGCTCATACTGCAAGGGGCAGCGAACTGAGGACATGCTCATATTTTTTTATGCTGGTTTCTAAATCTCCACCAGTGTGTAACTAAATTCAAGAAACACAAAATAAAATCACATTCACGCTGCAATTCAAGTAAAAAGGTATTCTCTTGGTACTGCCTATGAACTTTATTTATTATAACTTTATTTTAATTCTGGAATACTAAAACGTCAAGAAGCGTTAATATTGTTATTAAAGCATCTTAAATTTTTACAATACAAGATATGTTTCATATCATATACGTAGAAAAATACATTAAATTATTCATATATATTATTCATTACATAATTAAAGATCTTTAGCTCCTCAGAATAAATTTATTATTAATGAAAAACACTGTTAAGTATTTTTATGATGTTTAGACATTTAATAAAATTCAGAAGTTTCCCAAAATTTGTTTTATTAGAGAGCCAAAATGAAAGGAAATTACGCAGTACCTTGCGTAAGTTTAATGCAAGCTTAGGTGATTTAAAAAGAAGATAAAAAATTAGTTGAAGCAATATTTAGTGTTGCTTCTTCGGAAGTATTTAATTTGGACGAAGTATATTGAAGTCATTGCATTAGTGGAAAGTTTTATAAGTTTTATAGCCTTTTTTTAACTAAAAGACATCAACAGGGACTCCGTTATTCTCAAAAAAAAAAAAAAAAAAAAAAAAAAAAAAAAGAGAGAGAGAGAGAGAGAAAGCCGTCTTGAGCATTTCCTTCATGCCATGATTCATTCTTTCATTCGATGGAAAAAACATTCTTTCATTTTGAAATTGCACCTAATAGTGGTATAAGTTTGCTGGATGTCAATGTTTTACTGATGAATTTGCAATTTGTCTCTCAGTAATGAAACATTCGGAAAAACAAATTATTGCTAAATGTTTTTCACAGGAGGAAGCATTTTAATGATTTCTTCCTAGTTCACGTCGGATTGTAAAAGTCGGAATAGTTTTTACTGAATTTACGTATCATAATGTAAGTGAACAAGTACATTTACAAGTTTAAAATTATTGTTAAAAATTGCACTTATTATAAATAATTAGATTTCGGCGCATTAAGTATATCTGAGTAGATGTATTAGGGAGGGTTCTTATTTCACTGCTACGTTCTGTTTTTTTTATAAACAGGAAAAATATCGAGCTGTTTAATGTTTTCTAAAATATACATTTTGTATGTTCATTGAGAGTTCCTCTTAAATTGCAAAAGTTTCGTGCAATATAGCTCTTTTTCTTGATTATTTATTATTCATTAACAAAATCCTGACATTGTCATTGAGATAATGTTTCACCCCATCATTCAGTTTCCAATTGTCTTTGCGAAATTCAAGCTTCAAGGGCTACCAATTTTTAACATTTTGTCAAGCAATAATCTGAAACTTGCTGATAGTTTTCTAACATTGAATTTGAAAGAAAGAATGGCGAGCTTTAGGGAATAATGAAAATGTAATCATAATATGCACGATTTAATTCTGTAGTAGTTATCTTTTGTACTGAGCGACAGTGTGGATAAATATCCACATTGATAAGTAATAGTAAGGTAAAATATTTACTAACTGCTATTAATGTGTAGTTACATAATAATAATAGGGAGCAGAAGGATTTTGTTGCATGTAATTTGGCAAGCATTATTTGCAAACAAATGCATTCATATTTAACAAAACTATGATTCCCTATCTTGGAAAAGAAGCAAGCTGACTGAAAATGTTCAGGAAAAAAACGAAGATTTATTTACTTAAATAATTAGCCGGAAAAAAATTCGAATCCCGATGATTAGATGGGCATTGAACAGTTGCATAACAAGGCAGCTGCCAAAAAATACTGCAAAATAACTCCTGTATCATACCTACATGTTGCATGTTACCTCCTGTGTCTTTACATTAATTCGCGGTTGTATACTTGGAGTAAGTTGCGTGATTCCGAAATGGGAAGGAGAACGATGTATGAAATCGTCACGATTGAATTTTGAATTCATTGTTTCCCTTAAGAATAATACAGCTAAGCCGCAATTTTCGTAATACTAAATTATGGTAATTTAATTTTTTTTTTAACTTTCGTTAATTTTCATAATGTTCAAGTAAGTATTTTTAACATACTGTTACGAAATGTACAAGAGCGGTAACATGGCTTCCCCGCAAAGCAGCTTTAGGGTTGCCATAAAATGGCAAGGGAAGGCAGGGCTGCCACATTTGGCGAGAAACCGCCCATTTGGGGACAAAATTGGCGGTATGCCATGGACGGATGGAGAACCTTTTGGAACGAATTCTTACCGGTTTAGCCCAGAATGTTCTCGAACACAAGCCGAAAGCTATATAAATCCTGCTGGTCCGCAGTCAGTTAGTGAGTGTCTCGCCTAGCGAGCTGATAGAGAGTGTGCCTCTCATAGAATGAGAGATAGTTTAGTATCGAGTGTGTGTGCCTCGTCTAGCGAGCTGATAATCAGTCATTGAGCGAGTGTCTCGAAGTCTAGCGCCGAGTTGGTCGTCGAGTGCATCGAGAGAGTCTTTTAGTGCATCATCGAGTTTTGTCTTAGACTGTGCTGAATCGAAAGCTATACTCTTGTGTATCGTCGAGTGCATCGCGTGGAGAGTCTCGAGAGTACGTGGAGTTCCGAGAACGAGCAAGCAGAGTTGGGAGCTGTACTCGGGTGCTTTGCACTGAAGCTGTCTCCACCGTTATTGCCTGACAGTTGTGAAGGCTGTGTCGCTGAACGTGTCAGCGTGTTTATAGTAGTTCATCGACGGCTGTAAAACGTGTTTTGGAGCTGTCCTGACAATACTGGCCAATAAAGTGTGTTTCGATACTTCATCAAGTGTCGTCGTTATTCACTCCAAAGTTACAAACCACGTACGAACGTGAAGGAAGAAAATAACGTAACAATTGGTGTCAGAAGAGAAAAACACAACAATACACATTATGGAAGTTTTGGGTGATGATGAGAAACACAAACATATTTTCATTATTAGCATTGTCTGTATTAATTTTGGAACTAGAATTTGTATGACTGGAGTAGAACCCAAACGACTGAATGGCATTAGTTTAGTGTACCTTTAGAAACAAGAGCGTAAAATGAAATTTAATACTTACTATAGGAGGCTACCGATGAAGGCCTGTCACTGAATTCCAGAGGTGGTCGAGCTGTTACAAATCCGTCCAGTAACCTTTCTTGGGATCGATTCCTCCTGGGGGGTGGCGAAAATGCCCTCCTCTGGGAGCTGAGAGGAGTAGAGGTGGCAGCAGGACCACTTCTAAAATCCCCTCCTACCTCCTCGAGACCCCCAGCCACGGTATTGCTTCGAACCAGTGATCCATTGTCGAAACTCACGTGCTTTTGCCGCCGATCATCCAGGATGATATCAGGTGTTTTAGCTATGCGACCGACGTCTACAACTTCTCGCCGCCGTGTGGCACTCGAATCGTTTAACTCATCCACGCTCCTACTGGGTTGAAATCGCTGAAATTAAAAGGCCCCTTGTATAAATAAACATGTTTTTTAGAAATCTGAATACTGGGAATAGAAATAAATCATGATAAAAATCTGCTAAATTAGGCAGAAATAATAGATAGTCTTGAATACTACTATTTTTCAAAAACTATGTATTTCATAGTTTGACTTCATGCCTCTTAAAAATCACTTATCACTTAGACTAACTAAGTCTTTGACTAATTTTTACTATCACAGGAAACTCAAAATAACTCAGTTCTGCCGATAACACAAAAAACTGTAAAATACAGTTGCCTTCAATCGGAGTAAAGATGTTATTATTTATTATTATTCCGCCTGCTTCACCTCTCAATGGGCACTACAGGCCAGTCATGTTATTCTGATCGTTTTACTAGCAAGCTTTTTTTTTTTTTGGTTGTATATCTTTTCAACCTTATTATTGAAAAACAGATGTAACATTAGTTATTACTTTTGTTTGGGTGTCCAGCTTACAATTTTTTGGGAATGTTAGTACAAAATTAGCAAAAAGGGTTAGTTAGTTTAGAGATATTTACATATATACGTGAGTAGAGGCTTGCTGCCTTTACATTTCGTCAGGTGCCTAGACCTGGTTATCTGCTATGATTATGTTACTCTTAAAATAGACATACTCTATGATAGTTCTGACGCCTAGCTGTAAGTAGTAATCCTGAAGAAAGTCTTTGAAGCTATGTGATCCCTGGAGCTGAGGAAGGAAGGCTCTGATGGGAGAAGTGAGTGGACAGTCATGGATGTAATGTGAAACGTCTGCTGAAGAAGCTGAAGCACCGCAGGCGCATCTTACGTTTGGATGGCAGAACCTGCTGAGGTACGCGGGAAATCTTCCATGATTTGTGAAAGCTAGTTGTAGATAGAAATCTGTTTTGAGCCTTTTGGTGGAAACCACGGGAAAGATGGGGTAGGTGTGTCGACCGATTGCTGAGTCGCCCCAGCAAGCTTGCCAGATGGACATAAAGGCGCAGAAGATCTTTTGTTTGGCAGTGACTATGGAAAGCGGTATCTCTGAGTCGATTGAAAGGGTGACGTGACTTTTTTAGCTAAGGAGTCGGCCCTTTCGTTACCTTGGGTACTTTGATGACTACGTACCCAGCATAGAGACACTTGCCTGGAAGAAGACAGGGTAATAAGCACTTCTTTTAATGAAGAGATGTGGAAGGCTTGTGTGCCGTTCTTGTTCAGTGCCTGTAGGACACTCATGCAGTCCGTGTAGAAGCTGATGGATGGAAAATTGATGTTGCGTGCCCAGAGAACTGCGTTCTTTAAAGCGAAGGACTCAGCCTGGAAAACCGAAGCGTGGTCGCTAAGTCTGAATTGTCCTGAGTGAATTTTGTATTATTGTGGAAAGCGACATAGGCTGCACCTACTTGCTCTGAAACTTTAGAGCCATCAGAAAAGATTTTTTAAGTCCTGTCCTTTTGGTAGATGTTTAGGCCATTTTATAGCTTTCATGAGAGATGGGTGGACGGGAGTATAGCGGCAATGCGTTTCTAAGGAGCGCTGGTCTATGAATGAGGAGTCATCGAGCTGAAAGGAGTCTTTAAAATGAACTAATCTATAAGTACCACATTCAATTTCTGCTTTGAGATCTATGGGGGAGAACCTCTGTTAGGATTTGAAGAGCTGCTGTGGATGTGATAGTGATCTTGAGAAGGGTGATGCGTTGAATTTGGAGTAGCTTCTGACGAACCCTTGCCGTGCCAGTCATCCAGATGGGGGAAGCCGTAAAGGATCGTCATTTCTATGCCCTGCAGATATAGTTCTTTCAAAAGTTTGCCTTTTAGATTCCATTTATCTGCGACAATGCGGTTTAAGCTATTAAAGAGATTCCAGGTTTTATCTCGTATCATCGTTAAGTGCGGTACCCAGGTGAGTTTTCTATCAAGTAAGAATCCTAGTTATTTTAAAGTGATTTTTTAGTGCTCGGCCCTGCCATTTAATACGGGGTGGGCTATTGAGAAGTATATTACCCTCTGGAAAGGTGATAATTTTTGTCTTACCGATGCTGAATTTAAGCTTGAGTTTGATGCTCCAGGTCACTGATAAGATCTAATACCTTTTTTGCTTTGTTTTCTATTTCAGTGCGATTGCCTCCTTTAATGATTAGGATAAAATCGTCGGCTTAGGCCTGGATTTGTGCATTTCCTTCGAAATTTAGATCTAATGCAGCATTTGCAATAAGATTCCACAATATTGGGCCAATACGGGACCCTCCTTGGGGGCGCCTCTGTAGTAGTCGTGAGTGACACTGACCCCGTCGCGCTGGTAACTTTACAATTATGAAGATAACTGCCTATGATCCGACAGAGATTCTTAGGACATTGAAGATGTTTGAGGTGATCCCTGAGGCCTGGCCACCAGAGTTGGTTGAAAGCCGAGGCCACGTCTAAGGAGATAACACACGTGTGGAGACCTCGCTGCTTGTTATGGTGTATTTGCTCTTGTAGATTGTGAAGAGCGTCGATGGTCCTCGTTCCCTTCGTGAAACCGTATTGCGCTTTGTTCATGAGGTGGTTTTTCTCCATGTGGAAAGTGAGACGTCTGGTTATTAATAGTTTGTCTAGGACCTTTCTTCAGGCGGAGAGAAGACAGATAGGTCTATATGCGTTCGGATGCTTACTGTCTTTGCCCTCTTTTTTGAAAAGAACAAGCTCAGCATTCTTCCACGCATCTGGAAAGAAGCCTTTTTGAAGGCATATGTTAAAGAGATATGTTAGTTGGTTTTCGTTTGCGATTCTCAACTCTTCGACGAAGTCTATATTGAGTTTGTCCAAGCCTGGAGCTTTGCTCCTTTTGGTAGTTTCTATGATCTTTCGAATTTCTGTGGTAGTGAAGGGAAGATCAGTTGCGGTGTTTGGAGGGCTGCTTGCTGATCTCTTTATCTTCCTGTGATGTGGGGTGTCTTCGTCTTGAGTATCGTTGGGAAAGTGATATTTGACAATTTCTCTAATAGTGTCTTCAACTGAAGTTGTGGTTGTCCCATCTGGTTTGAGTATTGAGCTTAGTTGTAGGGGTCCTAGGCTTTTGCCCTTAATGATATCATTGTAGGACCTGAACGGGGAAGAGATCTGAAGATTTTCCCAGAATGTGTCCCAAGAGGCTCTTTTGGTCTCTAAGCTCTTTCGTCTATAAATAGCTTGTTCCTTGTGAGAATAGTAACTTCTCACACCACGCAGTTTGTCATCGCAAAATTAATCTTAATCACGGAACTGCACGTGTGTATATAAGCACCGGACAGACTGGTTTCTTCCCCTTCTTCGCCCGTGTTCTTTCTGCTGTCACTTGGCAATCAGCGACGCCGCACGTTGTGCGGATTTGTATCCCTGCATATCTCGCTAATGGAGTTTCATCGTTCCTGCATATTCGCACATGGAGTGTCGTCGTGCTTTTGAATAAAAAGAAGCAGAACTAAAAAATTGCAATATATTTAGATGAAAATGCTCAGCTTAAAAATCCATCTGCCACGGTAATGTTCTAAAACATCTCAAGCAGATTATCAATAGGTGTTTGACTCCAGAATGTGCATTACCAGCGATGTGTCACCACGTGATGCTGTTAAGTGTGTTAATGAAAAGTGAAGGTAAAAAAAGATCTTGCACGTGTACAACAAGCATGTGGACATTGCACGAAATTAATATGAAAACATTTCGACTGCATATATGTGTGATGCGAGTGGATTACGACTTATTAGCTAACGGACACTTTTTCGGTATTCGTCTACTGTTACATTTTTAGGTTCTCACGTTTTGTGTTCTAAGTTATGATATTTTGATATTTAATGTGCTGTGTGATAACTACTATATATTTAATCCAGAAAATGTGTTTTTGATAAAATAAATGTGAGATTAGAAAAAGAAATTTGTCTCCGCAAGTCTCATGCATGTGGATTATTGGGTAAGTGAAATATTTAATTATTCTTGATGCTAGGGTTAAATTCGCAATGTACTACCACTAAAAATTCAGGCCAGTTAATATTGGGCACATGTAAATTAATTAAGGATTTCTAGATATACATCTGGGTAGATTGTCACATTGCAACACCTCCTAATAGTCTACCCCACTACATTCCTTTTTGTAGATGACTCTGTTTTTGGTGCGCATGTCTCCTGAGGTGCGATGGTACCGCCGTCGTAGGGCTCGTACCTTTTTTTCTTGTAATCGTGAGCTCCTGATTCCACCATGGGTAGCTTCTATAGTGTTTGTTGTTCTTATTCGAATTACCGATATTTTAGTGTCCTCATTTTCATGGATGAGTTTAGTGGTGATCTCTTATGTGTTTATCTATTTCCGTGATGGTATGTGGTAGTGAAACTGCAGATTATTGTTCTGCGAGGTTTTGCCTGAATGTCATCCAGTCTATATGACTTAGTTTCATCTTTTTGGTGGTTTTTCTCTGTAAATCTACATTATCGCTGTCATATTTGACGTAGTTATGGTCACTAGGGTTTTCTTCCTCCTGGATTTTCCAATTTGAAATCTCGATTGGATTTTCTTTCCGAAATAAAGTGAGATCAATCTACGAGGTACCCCTGGAACCAGAGAAGGTAGGAAGGCTATCAGGGTTGTTAATGACGGCTAAACTCGTGGCTGCTAGTAGTTCACAGATCCTGAGACCTCTTGAGTCTGGCTGGGTGGGACTCCAAAATGGATATTTTCCGTTGAAGTCCCCGCTGATTATAACTGAGACAGAATCATTTGTTATGATTAAGTTCTCTAGCGAGGCTCAATTTCCTGCGATGGAGGGCAGTAAACAGAAACAATCAGGAAAGAGTGGTTTCCTTCGATTCGCACTGCTGTGATGTTATCTGTGCTAATGACCTCTAAGGCAGGAAGTGCCTGGTCCGTAAGTATGATTGCTGTTTTGGCATTTTGTGTTGCGTAGAATTTTCTGAATCTTGATGGGAATCCTTGTAGATGATTGTTTCTTACGTAGGGTTCCTGCGTGCATACTATGTTTATATCTTTATTTTGTTCTAAATGTTCTCTTTTAAGTATATGTAATTGCACCCCGAGAGTGCTGTAGGGTTATCTAGAGAACGTGGATTTTACTCATAATTTATTCTCTGTTTGTATTTCTGTAACTCTCTTAAGTAGCATGCACATTTTCTGTCGCGACTGTCGTGATGGGTGTTTAACCCTACATTAAATTTCACATTGATATTTTGACAATTTACACAGATTGGGTATTCCTTTTTGCAATCTTTTTTCTGATGGTCTTCAGATCCGCAGCTTGTACACTTCATATTTTCTGTACAGTTTTTGGCGGAGTGGTTTATAGCCTAGGCATTTGTAACATTGCGTGATTTGGAGGAATTCTCTAACGTTATTTCTTGTCCATTGAATGTTTAATTTCTTATTTCTCATTACTGTTTTGAAAGAATTGTGGTCAATAGAGGCTACCCAGTGTTTCCCAAATTTTCCGTTCATTGAAAAGAGAATCTGAAAATTTGCGTTTTCCAGATCTTTATTCTGGGTAACTAGGTTTTCCTGTAGTTCTTCCTTATTTAGATCTTTATTGATGTTATATATAACTAACTACCTTAGGGTTTGTTTTCTGCGGTCGTTTGGTCTCTACTATGGTTTTTAACTGTTTGTTTTCCAGAATGGCTTCTTTTAATAAGTCTAGCTCCTCTTTTTCGTTAAAACCTGTATTAACCCCCCCCCTCTTTCCTAACTGCTCTGACGCGTACTTTGATTTTTGCAGGGTTTAGTATTTCACTATCTTGTGTCGGATGTTAGTTCCTGATTGGGATAGATAATGGTAACGTATTCTTGTTCCCGTTTATTATTGTTTTGAGTTCTTGCTCTAGAAGTAGAATTAGTAAAGATATGCCGTAATTTAAAATGCAGCATAAGTAGGCACACATTTACTAATAAAAAACATTTCAATTTCTAGGAAAGGGATTTACTTCAAGTCCCAGCGAGGCCATTGTTCATTTTTGATCTCTCCTGCTTCAAAATAACCTGGTGTCTCTAGAGTGGTGCCCGTATAAAAAAGGCGGTAGATAATGATTCTTCACCACCAGGCTTTGCCAATTTGGTCTCTTAATCCCCAGTCGCACTTTAAAAGAAAGACCCGCCTTCTTAGCATTCATTCGTGGTATAGTGGTCAGCACACTCGGCGCGTATTCGAGAGGTCCGTGGTTCGAGTCCCGGCAAAGGCATTGCTCATTTTTCATCTCTTCTGCTTCGAAATAACCTGATGTCTCTAGAAGTTTCGCAACTTGACATTATCTCTTGACGCAAAATTCAGCAAGAAAAGGACAGAATACTAATTTTTTGTTAAACATAAATCAATATTAATTTTCACGTTGAAAGTAATAAATATTTATGTACAACATTTTATTTATGTGCAATATGTATACTTATCTTGTACTTCTCGTTACCCTTTCCATTTTTTTTTCTAAGAACCTATAGACAGAGTTTATTTTATCTCATTTTAGGATGACCCAAGAGAATTTTCTTTCAACACAAAAGTTTTTAAAAGCTTAGTCTGAATCTCTTTATTTTTGCGAGCAGAGGAAATACTAATTATAAGCCAATTCTTGCACTTTTTTCAAGAAGTGTTTATAAAACTATTGAAGTTAACATTAAAAAGTGTGAAACTGAACGAAGTCTTGAATAAACCAAAAAGAAACGTGGGTTAATTTCCTTTGATTATACTATAACAAAGGTAAATAACGTCTGATATTCATAAACATCAAAGACCTAGGAAAAAATCAAAATAAGCTTATTATTACGAGAGATTAGTTTTAGTAAGTCTAATAATTTTGCTTATAGTTTTTTTTTTAATTCTGAAAGCCTTCAGATTTTACATTACGCTCAAACTGGCGTTTTTTCATTTATACACACATATACATTTCGAGAGCATTTGGGCTAAAATATTTAAAAACAGAACATCTTTATAACTTCTGATAGGCAGCTTCGAGCACTGGAGATAAAAATATTTTTTTCCTTCAGTGTTGCCACTGTTCACTTTCAAATCATCGAGTTTGTTAATAAAAAATTAATTAACGTTTTAGAAAATATGAAATAGATAATAAAACATATACAAAATTCTAGTTTCCAGGTGCCCATATTCGTAGTGGAGTACTACGTTATTCAGAATTTGATGGGTCTAGGTACCGTTGTGTTTTCACAGTGGGAGAAATATACATACATTCATGCAGATTCTTCATTCTTTAATTTCTTTAAATATAATACATGAATAACTATTTGGTGGCAACAATTCGAAGAGTGGTTAAACGCGTTTAGTTATTCGACGCAAAATGCCGTTTCGATATTAAATAGCTCTTCTGTGCTAACGAGCCTTTGGGCTAAAAATCAATACAAAGGTACCAGAGATTAATCAGCTTAATTATTATTACTAAAATTAAAACTAGCATCCTTGTAAAGGGTAATTTTAAAGTTTAATTTCATGCAGTTCACGTACCTTTTACAAAGGTATTTCTCTTTTCAAATAAATAATATATTTTGGTGATCTTAATAGTTGAAAGTACTAATTTTCAAAGCATACAGTATGAAATTTTATATTATTGTGATTGGAAAAAGTAAAAGTACTAAGTATTGAGAAATTAAAAAAGGTTGCTTTTATCCTCGAAAACGTTACAAATCCTCTTGGGAAATAATTGTAGGAAATGGTATTAGATTCAGGATGTTTTTCTTGTAGCTTTCTCTACTGGCTTAGAAGACAGAATACGACAAAAAAGCAATAGTTGATATCATCAGTGTGATGATATTGATTATCAATAAGACCAGATCTGACATACGTTAAAGAAACAAATAAATAAAAATTTGCTGTGAGACTAATATAATCGCATCGTGATCTGTGTATAGAAAAGAAGCTAAACAAACAACATATGAAATAGAAATCGATAAGATAGTAAGAGAAGCAACCTATTATTGGGCAGGATGTTACTCTTAATTGGCAACGGCGGATAAAAGGGTGATGGAATAGGCAAAAATAGTGACAAATTCTGTAGACTTCTTGTTAGAAGAGCGACTGAGAAATCAAGATTAAATTCTATCTGAGACATGCCCATTGTCATCCTATCTTTTTTACTATACTTAAGCAAAATAAAATATAAACGAAAAAGTAAATGAAAATCGATATAATCTAAATGTGTCTCTTGATAGCTATTATTAAAAGTAATATAAACCATCTCTTGAAATTTCATTAATTTTGTTACTTCATCGTAGCAAAGAACTAGAGACTGAATCATAGTACGATGCTCTTTAAAAAGTTATCAACAAAAAGGATTATTTTGAATAAAACAAAAACTGCTTTATGGACAAAATTAGGCCAAATGATTGAGTAAATGACTTTTAGTCGTGATAAACCAATCAATGTCCGTAATTTGCCTCCCAGACTGTGCCAGGTCTATGAAGAGAAATTCAGACTCTGTAATCTGATGCAACATACCGCTATGAATCAAAGCGACATATTCTTTCTAGTAGTGTAAAGCACAGAGCTGGTCTATTTAAAATACCAGCATATATATCATTAAGCTAGCTTTAGGGTACTCATTCTTGAATGCTGTTCTTTTGTAAAGGGTTTATCAGCAGTTAAAACGCATCATGATTTTATTGTGACAGCTGTAAAACTGTTTCGGCTGAGGCTGATTTCGTGGTCGACCATTTTGGTAGCTGGCTAACTTTCTAAAAACTGCTTTCACAAATGTTCAACTACATTTTAGCCAAGTTTAAAATCATTCCCCACCATTTTGCATTGATAACACTACTCACTCAAAACAGAACAAAAGTTTGCAACTGAGCACGTGTAAAGCTTGAGATTTTATAAGTAATTTTGCATAATGTCAACACAGGCACAACTTTTCAAACAGTTGGTCATTTCTGCCTTCAGTGTCAGATGATGACATTGAAGATAAATTTTCACTCAATATAAAAATCAGAGCTCGAGTTACAATACTGCATTTCATGTTTAATCTTAATTTTAATGATATCAGATTATTATCTTCCTTAGATGAGCAATTACGGTGTACAAATAAAATTTCATACATGAAAAGACAAAGACAGCGTCTGGAGGACTGTTGGTTCGTTTAACGCAGGTCACTAGAGTACATGCTGCAACCACTTCATCTTCCCTAATGACTTTCGTCGTATAACTTACCTCGGCAACTTTCACCTACCCGAATAACGGTCCTCCATAGGTCAACGAGTGCCGAGACTAATGGTAATCCTTTCGAGCTGTTAATAGTTCTTAGGATATTTCATTATGACGTATCAGAAATTTCTTTTTTAACTTTCCATCGATGTCGGTTTTATCCCAGAGCACAGTTTGGAGTTACACCAATGTTATCAGCATGGAGTTTTCGGATGACGATAACATTGGTTTCTGTATCTATAGCCATTTTCCAAGGAACTCCATATATACGTCCCGTGATGAAGAGTCCATTACTGCCGCCATTCATTGCAGCGCTTTAAAATGGGGTTCTCAGTATCTGGTAACCTCCGCTCCGCGAGATGGGCATTAATTTGGTTTCTTTATACCTCATTGCTGTGGAGCGATCTTAGTTTCCGTGCCTTAGGATGTTCTGCATTTCCTTCGCGCGTCGCCTTCGATCCTAAACGCCTTCAGTAGTTTAGGATCGGCTTGTTGCCACTCATATGAAACTTCAATGCATTGACTTGCCATTTTTAAATCGTCTAGACGAGCATTCAGTTGATACACTGATTCCTGCACATGAGCACGTTTGATTGGATGTCGGTCTCTACCAGTTGCTAGCTAACCAATTAGCACAGTGATTTGAAATGCCTATCTTAAAATGTATTTAAAACATAATGAGTATATATATATATTCAGTAGATATATCACTATCTCTTGACTTCACGTAATAGAATATAGTATAGTCAGGTGTCTGGTATATGATTAGATGGCTTAAATGTTTGAAAAAGGTGGCATTTTTCAAGACCGCGTTTAGGCTGAAGAGAAAATTTAACTAAACAATTTATTCAATACAAGAACTGGACAATTTACTTGATTGACAGGAGTTATTAATGCAGAAAATTGAAAGAAAAATTATGAAATTTTTAGTAATATTTAAACTTTCTAGACTGAAAAATAAAATTAAGACCCTGTTTATATTTAAGACCATAATTTCATTTATGAAAATATTTTTTCCAACCACCCCTGACTGATATTTTCATTATGCTTAGTTAAATTACAGTTGAAATTAATTGAATTTCTCCAGTATTAAACTTCTGAAGTTTTAAGCCTGATATAAAGAAAGATATTTTTAAGCATGGAAAAATGCCATTTAATGAATGCCCACGGTTGTGTCAACCTACTTGTCGAATATTTGTGTTTTCTTAATTTCATTATATTGTTTTTTCTAAATTCACCTTTCTATGTCTGACATATTTAAAAAAGTAAAAATACTATTTCTGGAACAGAGTACTCATTTTTAGTTTTAAAAAGTAATAATTATGTTCGAAGACTATCAGAAAATGTGGCCTCAGGGTGTTCGGAAAATTGCCATCAATTAATTTGTTGTTTATGTTCGCCCATTTTTAATTTCGTTATTGTTTTATCCAGAAGAAATAAATTATTTAAATAATTTGTTTTTAAATGCACTTCCTGGCAACACGCTCAACCGCTGCCCGTTCATGCTCTTCTCTTACTCGCATGTAAGTTTCTCAGGATACTGCTTTCTGGTTTCAGGAATATGCAAATCATGGTTGATTGAGAACACCTGTTCCCGAAAACTTGTTTTGGTTGAACATAACACAAATGCGAACATTTTATGGCAAGCACGTTTATCATGTGTACGGTAGAGAATGAAGAAATGAAAAGCGAATACAAATAAGAAAGAATTGTAATATTCAGAAATGCCTATTCGAAGTTTTTACGACAAACGTTCTTCATACTCAAACAATATTCTTCCTTCATATAATTCTTATAAGTCTATATAATACTTGGCACGTTGATACCGTTGATTGATTTTTCCGTAGGACTGATCTAGATTTATTGATTACAGATTTCTGATTTCTTTCAGTGCTATTAAAATAAGACCTTTCAGGATCGGCTTCTGTTTAGCAAAGAGACAGTAGTATGCAAGTGCCAAACCTGGTGACTAAGTGAAGGGTGGGACAGAAAACTGTGACAATTTTCTTTGCTAGAAAATACTTCATGACAATGAAATTGTGAGAAGGTGGCCAATGGTATATCAGATACGAGTTATTCATTTCATATTTTTAGATTTTTACTTCCTTGTACGAAGTAAAAAAGAAGTATTGTAATCGCGAAAAGCTTCAGGCAGCATATTTCAACCAAAATATCCACTTTGACCGCTTTCGAATGCAATTTAACGATGTTTTTGCGTGATATCTGTACGTAAGGAAGAATAAAAGACTCTTTTCCTCCAAAAAAGCTAAAAAACTGCTTTAAAATGAATTCTGAAGAGAATTTTTCGTGGCGTCTGTACGAACGTATGTACGTACGTGCGTACGTACGTATCTCGCATAACTCAAAAACGAGTAGCCTCAGAATGTTGAAATTTTGTATATAAGACTACTATAACATGTAGATGTGAACCTCGTATTTTGGTTTCAATCGGCCGCGCCAAGCGTATATAAATATATTATAAATATATATCCACTCTGTTACCTGGCTCAGTGATCTCAGTTTCTTTACTTTTATATGTTTGTAAATTGTACATTTTAGATTTACATAATAGCGTATATAAATTTTAGCGTATATAAATTTACATAATAGCGTATATATATTTTACATAATAGCGTATATAAATATATTAAAAATATATATCCACTCTGTTATCTGGCTCAGTGATCTCAGTTTCTTTACTTTTATATGTTTGTAAATTGTACATTTTTTGCTTTAAAACGATTGAATTATGTTGTTTTTATCTTCCGGTTGTGCCTTTAATAAATCTGTATATATATTTTTAGAATTATCAACAATTTTAAAATTGTTTAAGTGCCGCTAAGCCTAATTTGATGGCGGCCATTAATGTTTACATTTGAAACAGGAGACTAGCGGATTTGTTGCCAATTTAGAGAAACTTAGCTTCGCAAAACAAAGATAACGCATTCATTTATTATTGCCAATTAAATCATACTTAATCTTTCTTGACTTTTTTCGAGGAAACAAGCGTTTAAAATTTACTTCGTAATTTTTAATACAGATATTTTGAGTTTTTATGCATTTTTGCCTTGTCGCGAAGTGATAACGGAATTAATTGAATGAGAAATACTCAATCGTCTGTGAAAAACTGTTTCTTTTTTGTTTTGTTTGCTTAATTTCTTTTATACATAGTTCTAGCTTTATTATAGTATTTGAATAGAACATGTGGCAACGATTAGATAATTCTTTAAATGTTATAAATTTTGTGCATTCAGAGTTATAATATGAACGAAATATAATGCTGTTAAGTGAAGCTAGCGCCAGAGTGTCGCTATGGTAAACAAAGTGAATTTTAAAGAATGCATTTATGCGCTGTCGGCGAAGCAGGTTTAATTCAATCTAATAAGTTTAAATAAATTGCAAGAAAAAATGCGTATAATTTATTATTCCGTACAAGGAAGTCATGTGGTGTACACATCAGATTTTTTAGTTATTAATTTATTAACACATTGAGTTTTCTTCATAATTTTACTTACCTTCTATCCCTTAGGAACAAATTATTTTGGAATTATGGTTTTCCATTAAAAAATATAAAAAAGATCCCCAACATAATCTTGTTTGAAGATTTCTGAAGTTTCTTTGGCAACGAAAGTTGTTCTGTCTGAGAATCATAAGCAAAGCATCAAGTTTCATCTAAGTCAAAACGTGTTTGGATTAAATTACGATGTTAAAAATTCTGTTTTGCAGCTAATGCGTCTGGGATGAAACAAGAAGTTTCCGTTTTTCAAGATCTTCCAGAATAATTTTGTGGCTAGTGTTTTTGCTGATGTTAATCTCATCAGCTATTATTCGAAGCAATGAACTACGATTTCAAAGAAACAGGTATCAAACACTTCCAATGTTCTTATCATTTGAGAAGGACGACCACAGCTGGTTTCGTTATTAACATCTTCTCATCCATCATTAAATCCTTTACACAAGCAAAAAATATTGGATTATGTCAATGTGTGATTCATGTATGCTTTACACAACATTTCAAATATTTCGCTGAAGTTTTTCCGCTCTATAGCAAAATAGCAACATTTTCTTTTAGTTTTCGGATCCAAGACAAAGATGCGCATTGGATCAACGTAAGTAACGAACTATGTAGAAAATTCTGTTCATAAGTTGAAATATTTTAGGAAGGAAATTGAAATATCTTATTAAGAAATGCTTTGTAGAATATATTACGAGAATAAATTTTAAAACTGCTTATAGATGCACTATATGTAATAAAGAAATTAGATGCTTTGCTTTACCATCAGCTATTATAATAATAAAAACATATTCAGTATTTTAAAAGGTGTAAGGAGAATAGGGAGTGGTTAGGATTTTCATCAATATCGCAATCATATTTATAAATTATTGTAAAGCAAAAAAAGCTCATTAAAGAAAAAAAATATAGGATATTTAAAACGAATAATATATAGAATCTCGATTTATTCTTCTTTGTGATCTTTGATATTGCCAATATATCAGCGGCAACCTTAAAAAAGATTTTATCTGCATCCTAAAATTCATTTAAATTGTTGCTATTATTTTGGTACTTATATTGGCTCTTATGTCATTCATTTTGGTTTCTAATAACGTACCTGCTTTAGCGTTAGAAGCGTTCTCAAGCCTGGTATGTTTAATCATATTTCGAAATTAAAACTAAATTATATTGCTTTACAAATTTTGCGTTTTGGCGAAAAGGCTAAATTTCACATGAGCAGAATTTAACAGGTAATTGAAAGCATTAAGAGAATAACTACTTCCAATTTATTCGACAAGAGAAGAAATTAAACATTTAACCTTAGATAGTTTATTATAATTTTGAAAAGCAATCAATTCTAATTTAATAACCATCTAACATTTTGAATATGTGTAAATTATTCTGAAAAATAAAGCAACGACAATCGCTCTTCATTCAATAGCATGCAGTTGTTCATTCCTGCCTAGTGTTTTACCTGTTTTTAGCAAATATACGTCTTTACTTCCTTAGCTCGTAAAACTTGCATATCGTGTTCTTTTGTTGAATAAACTATGGGAGTGTGATAAATGTTTCTTCTTACTCTCTGTGAAATTTATTCATCCAATAAATCGTGAACAATTTTACGTTTTCCTATAGATTATTATTACCCAGGTTCTGAAAATAATATAAGCAATATTCTAAATTTTTAAAATGTCAGAATCAATTATTTTTGTTTGAACGTTCTATTTTTTTTTTTTTTTGAATAGTACATGTAAATTACGTTTTTGCATAACATTCCTGTAATGATCCGATTAATACATTATACATCTTCCTTTAAAATATGCTTTTGAAACTTGCTGGCTTTGTACGTGCTATTCACACATCCGAAAAATAATTTGTCCTTGAAGTTACATAATTTGTATTGGAATATTGATTATATGGAAAGAATGTCAAAATTTATAATTGAAAATATCAAGGAAATTATCAATCAATTAACCAAAATTGAAAAATTTTGGCTTTCTGAATCTCAACGCTACCTACTTTACAATGTATGCTAGACCAAATAATAATTATTTATTTATTGTTTTCTTTCCACAATACCTTTGTCATATTTGTCTCATGCATCAGAAGGCATGTGTAATCAACATCTTATTTTCCTTTTGAGAAAAGAATTGTTAAATTACAAAGTTGTCTAAATGCGAGAACGGGCTAGCTGGAAAATTATTCTGAATTTTATCCAAGTACAAGAATTAAATGAAGCACAGTTCAATTTAAGAAAGAGTTCTTCAATTTTGGCTTTTTCAATCTCAATACCAAAATATGCTTGGGGCATCAGCCCCAAAGGTACGGTTGACCAAATAATTACGTTTATTGCACATCATCATATCAGCATAAGAAGGCTTCTATAAAGCAAAATCCTGTTTCCCTTTGAGAAAAGAACTGTTAAATTACAAAGATTAAAAAATCTTATATGCTAGAGCGTCTTATAGGCGGGCTAACTGGACAATTAACTTTTATCCAAATATAAGAATTAATTGAAGCGCAGGCATTCCTTGTGATTATCCAAAGGATTAAAATTATAGTATACCGATATATTTGTTTAGGATTGAATTCCTTGTGAACAAGTTAGTTATTTAAAAGTTTTTTCCATGTGCAAGGCAAATAAACAAATGCCCTCATCTACAGAAATTCGTTTCTGAAAGCAAGTCATTATAAGGCAGACATGTTAAAAATGTTCTGTCGTAATCAATTACCTAAACTACATATATAAGCTCAAAGTGACATACGTCATTCCGACTCCTTTCTGTGATGTTCAGCTGAGAAGGTCGTCTTGCATTCCTTGCCACAAACTCGGCTTCGCTTTCTTCATAACTCTGTTGACTTCCGAAACTGGCCGAACTCTCCAGTTTCCTTCTTGCCCTGACAGAGCCAACTGAAGATACCTCGGATTCTCGAGACCTGTTTGGATCACAATAAAAGGTTTTTGGCCTCTTCCGAAAGCCGGACAGAATATACTCCTCGTCATCTGTGCTACAGATGTCATCCTTGGAGCGAGTTTCGTCCGTCTCGCAAGTTCGGTCGGTATCGTAAGGGGTGGGGCTTCCAATTTCGGTGGGTGGGGCGTAAATATTCTCATCGCTGCTGGACCGTCGCTGTTGCTGGTGCTGAGATTTGTGCTTTTTCTTGTGGATACAGGAGAAGAGGATAGAATTCTTCGTACAAGGAGAGCTTTCTTGAGGATTTGGGAAGCAACCAAGGAACTTGAGGGAACGGGCGTTTTCTAGAACTTCGACCTGCAAGAAAAATAAAACGGATTATTTTCTATGATTCATTCAAAGTTCCCAATTTAGTAATTTGTTTCAAGAAAATGGAGATTTTACTTCTTTGAATATCTTGTGTTTCTTATAAAAAAACACGTTACAATTGATAAAAAACATATTACAGAAAAGATGAAAGTCTGTTGTAAAAGACATTTTACGAGGATGTGTAGCGTTAAGTCAATGGTGCCCAACCTTTGGCCTATCGCAAGCACATTTCGAAAACATCAACATTTTTGTTAAACATATTTATAGTCTTATGTCATACATATTAAATATTAATTTTGGCAAATGGTTTTGAGATGAATAATAATATTGGTTGAACTTTATGGAAATCAGAGAAGCGGAGTTCAAAATTATTTTTCAGTGCATTTAGGATTTCCGAGTATTTCTCTGTTTCAATTGCCTTATTGTTATTAATATGGCTTGATAAATTCTGAAAAATGGGTGAAATTCGTTTCTTTCATCTGGTTTATCCACAAATTTAACTTTATCTGAAAAGCAGTAACAGTCCCAGTCAATTGAAAAAAGGTTTTTTTTCTTTTCCCTAGAGATCTTCGTTCAGTTTGCTCAGTTTAACTGTTTTATCCGTGAGAAAATACAGATCAGATAACCAATTATTATCGTGCAATTCTTTATAACTTTCCTTTCTGGATTCCCAAAACTGCTTTATTAACGAAAGAAGTTCTACAAATCGTTTAAGTACTTTTCCCCTGCTGAGCCATTCAACATCGGAATGAAGCAGTAACATTCCATGTTCGCTATCAAGTTCATCAGTCAGCAGTCGATTATTTATTTAACGTCTCGCAAGATATCTCTTATGACTTTAAATGCTTACCATATTTTAACAATTAAGAAATATAAATGAATGGTTAGTTTTAAAATATTTTTTGTTCATAATACCTAATCGGGCTGGCGAGCACATACAAAATGATCGGCGAGAATACTTGTGCTCGCAAGCACAAGGTTGGCACCGCTGACGTAAAGCTCTAGCTTATTTAACGCCCACACACTAATGCCGCTAATCTGCATTGGTATAAATATTTTCTACCGAAATACTGATAAAATCTGGAGCGGTAGCAACTATTCTTGGTATCTTGAAGAATTCTAGAGGATAAATTAGCAAGAAATCAGATATTGTTATGTCCGGAGACCAATAGTGCAAATTTTAAACTATCCAATGTTAAGAATCTGAATTTCTCTCTTTGTTCGCACAGAAGGAGAGAATTGAATTCTTGGAGAAATACAGATTGAAATGAAAATGTCAAAGTATGAACAATATTCACCTTCTGCTAAAACTTTCTCGTCGTATATGTACTGCTTACAAAAATTACAATAATTAAGTTAGAAAACGATAAGTACCCTTCATCCAATTTTCATTGCCGATGAGAAGGTTACCTTTTAGAACTCTACTAAAACGTTTCCGACTAAAACGTTAGCACAAAAACAGGAAAAAGTTACAAACCATCTGAACAGAAATTAACAACGACGTGCAGAACAAATATTTTCGAAATTTTGAGAATGAAGCATTTTATTGTAGTAAAATCTAATATCATTAAATTTTTGAAATGAATTTAAAAAATAAAATCATTTTTTATTATGATTCTTAATCATTTGCTTGGATAAATACCAAAAGGTTTACAAACTGGTTCCATAAGAAATTTGTCCCAGAAGTTAGTAAACTGTTTAACAAAAAGGAATTGCCAAAAATGCAGTTACTGAGAAGAGCCGAAGAAGTCCTACTGAACCATCTTTTCATGATAGAGAGTCAGATATTATTATGAAATTAAGGAATTCATAAGTTTAAATGCTATAAAAGGGATTATATTGAAATACATTTAACAGCTGAACTATAATTTAGAAAAGGAAAAAAATGAAAAATTGATTATTGATAATCTAGAAAGTTTGGATAGAGAAGAGTCTACAGCCTCGGATATTCTTGAATCATTAATGACGTCTTGGACTGACAAATGTAAATGAAGAAAAGGGGGAAGACTGGCTCGTAAATGACTATTGAGATTAAGGCTACAATCTCTCTTCAGCACAAGCTACTGTTTGAAATATTATTCAAGGAATAAATAAATTAGGGATAAGCAGTAGTTTTGTAGAGACATTAGGTAATTTGGAAGTAGGCAAGATGAAAAATGAGCTACCGCCTTCCCCAGGAATCGAACCGCGGACCTCTGGAATGCGCGCCCAGCGTGCGGACCACCACACCACGAAGGCATACCAAGAAGGCGGAAGAAATTGTTTGTGTGGATAAATAGCAAAGCCTCGAGAGGCTATCTGCCTAAGGGCAGGGATACCTTCGTGGAGGACATTCTAAGGGAAACTGGCTCGTATACACGTTACACATGGGGAAAATCACGAAAGCGCCCATGCAGCCAGCCCGTTTACTCGATTCGAACCTCGGACCGAACTACCAGTGTTCAGCGACATTACCGCTCTGCCGCTGGTGGGCAGAAGGCGAGAGAAATACCCTGTAGTTTAAATAACAACAGTGAGCTTCAGCAAACATCGGCGTATGTAGATAAGTTGCTGAACTACACTGATCAGCAAAATAAATTTTAATTGAATGACATAATAGTTTTGTGTGATATTCAGTGTTTAAACATGCCTAATGAACCGCAACACGGCTCCCAAACAGAAAAATATATGACATTCTTCAAAAGAAAAATTGAAATATAATATTTATATTTTTTGCTTCGTTATGTCTACAAATATATTTGACAACTTTTAGTGTTTTAGTTAACTTACTGCTGTAAGCCCCGTGTTGTACATATGTGGTGCACGCGGAATCTGTATGTTTTCAAATAAATAAATAAAGCGAGATACGTTACTGCCTATAGTAATGATGAAAATTATGCAGATACATAAACAGATCAAATTAAAATTAAGAAACTAAAAATCTATGTCAAGTATTTTCAAATTTTATTTAAAATTATTTCATATATTATGCTTCATTTGTGTTACCTTTTGCAATTTTCTTCTTTATTAAGGCAGCGTTTCTTAGTCTTTTTAAAACTTTTCCTTAATCTTTTAATTGGAACACTTTTTAATGTCCATTTTTATCATGCAACCCCTAGTTTGCTGCAACAGTATGGATTCAATGCAACATTCTGTAAACGAGTTATTTGCAACAAAAATGACAATTATTTCAAATAATATTCATTTGCTTCAAAACGAAATTTAAAAATTTACCCAAAAGCTCTTTAAATAACGTGTTCAAACAGGATGTTTTAATTTTAATGAGATCAGTGGTTCTGCTTTTTATTATCGCAGATATACTTAATATTAAGTCTTATAGATGAAAGTTTAATTTTCATGTCAAGTTCGACATCAAGGTATGCTACGTCTGTTGCATCAATTCTTGTTTAATTTGTGTCGACACACGCAGCTAACAACTTCGTGTCATGTACTAGTTGCAAACAGTAAAAGTGCCAACCCAACGTTTTTACAAGTTACTATGTCCATTTTTTTAAAATGCACCAGAATTCCACTAATGACATAAATTTAAATGTTTCTTGCAACGATGAAGCGGATGTCATTTTAAACAAAAGTTTCGTATTCTTCTGCTGACACGGTCTAAAGTGGTGCATTGACTATAAATGGGATATTGGAGGCGTTAAGGCCACAAGAATCAGCGTAATATTCGCAAATGTGCAGTACTAATTTTAAAGGTTTAAAAATAAAACATTTTTCTTCATTACAGAAGTGCAAAAAATGCCTTTTTTGGACTCTTGTAACTGAGGAAGAGGGTTCTGTATTTAAACTTTCCAAACTAGTCCTGAAAATTTACAAATATTGCGCTAATTCTAATTGCCTTAAGCCCTCCAATAATCGTTATTCATGTTATCTCGTCTTAAGTAAATGCATTTTGATTCCAGAATTCATTTTGATATTTAATCTGCACCTCATTACGGAAATACTTATTAAAAACTTCACTCAAACGTTTTAGTTGCTGAATAATTTCTTCAATAAATGTCTATCTTATTTTACCGCCTTTCTTTGCTGAAGAGACTTCTGTTATTCGGAAATAGTCAAGCGCACACAAATCATCCAAAATTCTATTTTTTTGTAGAAAGTAATAATTTCTTTCGTGAGCAGTAAGTACATTTACTTGTTTACCCTTAAAATTTTAATGAGATTTCAGATAAGTTAACCCTTAACATTTTAATGAGATTTCACTGATCTTTGTAAAAATGCCCCTTAAATAGGCAGTTTTGAGCAGTTCATTTCCATCAAATAATCGACTTTTCTAGTCGAAATTGCACTCTAAAAAATAAAATTCTTTTTTTAAGTATATATACTCTGCAAAACTTACACTTTTAGGTTCATATTTTTACAAGAATTTTCAAAACAGTAATTAATCTTTATTAAGAAAAATTTTGAATAGAATGAAAATTAATTAAGGTAAAAATCATTTAATGTTATTTTGAGATTCTTATTTATCTTTTAGAATTTCCTTGTTGTTGTTGTCTTGTCCGTGAATTTATTGGAGGGCTTAAGGCAATTAGAATTAGCGCAATATTTGTAAATTTTCAGGACTAGTTTGGAAAGTTTAAATACAGAACCCTCTTCCTCAGTTACAAGAGTCCAAAAAAGGCATTTTTTGCACTTCTGTAATGAAGAAAAATGTTTTATTTTTAAACCTTTAAAATTAGTAAAGAGTGGTTGCCACCTCAAGGAGGCTGAACTTTTACTTCCAACCTAATTTGAGGGAGAACAAGGTGGTCCAAGGGTCTTCCACCAAACCACACGAGAGAACTTTTGGCTCGCCATTATTTGTAGTGCCCCATGCCTCAAAGACTCTATACCATTACAAACATTCATTCCTTCTCCGGGCCCTTCGGTATAGTACCCTAACCACTATACCGTCTGGGAGTGGCTAGAGTTTCCTTACTAATAAAGATACCATTTGAAACAAATTAGTAAAATTTAGCTCTGATCATAATTGTTATGTTTTATTACGAAATTTATTTTTGCTGAAAAATTAATTATACGTGCATCTATTTTGAATGCAAATCCAACTAAGAAATCCTCATGGCGCTTCGCATCCTTTGAAATGAAAAGTTCAAGTCCTTGTGGGAAACGCAAAATATCAAAAGATCGGAACAAACAACAAAGCAAAGCAGGTCTCAAAAAGCAGCGGGAAAGTGATTTATCGTCTTATATTATTGGAAAAGACATTCCCAGTTTCAAAAGAAAAAGTTGCAGTAAGAATGTAAAGAATGCCACAGTATCACGAAAACGTTTCTCAGAGAAGTTTATTGCGTTCTGTAGCCAACAGTGTGAAGGAACATTTCGTGTCCAATATTTTACATTCTCACTTTCTATTGAACCATGCCAAGTTTAATCAACGGGTTATCTGCACAACATAAGATAAATTAAAAATATATCCCTGCTTTACGCATAAAGCAATAGCATCATTAAGAGGCTATTTCATCGCAGATTTTGCTTGCATATAAAATAACTTAAGAAAAAAAGGAATTAAGAGAAATTCATCTAAAAGTCGAAATCGACGTTTTCTAACACTGTTACATACCTGTGACACAAATAATAAAAATTTCGAACTCAAATATTTTTTATAATGTGATAAATTTATTGCATATACATCTGTTGCAGATTTGTGTAAATATTTGCGTTTATTTGCATTATTGTACATTCATTTGAAATAATTAGTTTATTTGATCTTGAAAATGACTCTACTTACAGCAAAACTGGCGCTAGAAGCGACAAGAAAGTTCTGCGATTATATTCCTAAGATATAGAAAACACTGGTTTAATTTTTCATGATAAACAAGCCATTGAAAATGCAATTTTAAAGCAAACAACATATACCATAAAAACATGCAAGACTTTATATATATATTTTGTAGATAGACATAAGTCGAATAAGTAAGATACCAATTAATTTATATATAAATATGTAAAGATAAAAATATGCAAAGCAGAACTTCTAACTTTAATTGGCAGTAACCTTTTTCATTTTCATTTTGGTATTTCACCTTTCCATCCTTTACATAACGGTGATAACGTATCTAATTTGGAACTTAGTCCAAACTTCCAAACCGAAACCTTCCTTCTTTTAAACTAAGCCTCCATAGTGGATAACTAAGGATTTTCGAGCCCATCTAGACCACTTACTGTGTTACGTAAGATCGTATCATCAGGATTAATTTTGAAATGGCGCAGGTTAAATTGTTGTAATATACACAGTTACTAGTTTTAGTCGTGGCTGAGAAGACTGTTGCTGAAATAAAGACTGGTGCGAAAGCCACAACTGGCTTGATGGCTAAAACATCATTTTTATTTTGCACAGGAAACATTATTCAGAAATATATTTTTTGCTTAAAACTTGTATAAAACTAGGGATGCTAACGCGCTCCACAACTTCTCTATACACAGTTTACATTTCAGATAATAAAGAAAGAAGGTGAAACGAGAGACGGGGTTTATTCAAACAATCGAGAAAAAGCAATGCGTACTAACTTCGGTTGTATTTATAGCTGGAAAGTATTTATGATAATCCGGAGCAGCGATTGGGCTAAAGATGTCGCAGTGCAGATACATGACAGGTAAAGAATGACATAACATGCGGCAGAGTGACGCAAAATAGTGCAAAGTGAATCTTTGAAGCGGGGATATGTTTAGTAAAAATTTATGAATTTAAATGTCTAAAGAGTCCTATTGGTTCCAATTAAATTCAATAATTTTGTTTTATATTTTATAATTTACAAATTGCCGTCCCTTTCAAAGACAAAAAGGCTTGGCGAAAGAAACGCCTATTAAAAAGAAAGCATTAGGGTTAGCAAAGAAGGTGACATTTTGTAAACTATATATTATAATTACAATTGGAATGAGAAAACAAAGTGCTTCAGAGGCATAGAGTTTAGTTCCATCATTTGTTTCATGAACCTTTTCATATTTGAATATAGAAAATATACGGAGATATAATTTAGAAATTTAGTAACAAAATATATAATTTGGAAATGGACTTTCAATCAAAAGTTCAATTTGAAAGTCTCTGAGAGATAAGTTTGTAAAATTCTTGAAATATTGTTGAAAGTTTTTCTTTAAATGTTCTGAATTTGAAATATCAACCATTGAGAATGTTCAGAGTTCTTGAGAAGAATCTCGAGAATCATGAATTTTATAATCAGTTGAAAAATCTCACACACACACACACACACACACACACAAAAAAAAAAAGTTTCTAATATATTATAGTTCTAAAATTATATTTTACGCATTAAAAAAGAAATTCGGAATTTTTTATCATAGAGCAATGTAACTCTTAATATATAAAACAAACAAAATCTAATATAATAATCACCCTTAAAAGAATGACAGGGGCTGTACAAGCGAATCAACGTGACTACGCACTGATGGCTGTAAGATGATTAAATAAAATGACACATAAAAACCTCTATTCCTTATAAAAGGTAACTGGTTTTTAATATTATATGATAAAGTTTCAATTCAGTGCAACAGCATAAAAATTCTATTACATTGCATACTTATAATACAAATAAATATATAAAATTAAAATTAAAGTTGTATAATCAAGAAATTTATTAAACGTAATTTTACATTACTCCGCAGTAATAATTTTAAGAAAAACTTTAGTTAAAAAGAAACCAAAGTGAGATTAAAAAAATAAAATTTGGAAATATTATTGTCATAATTCAGTTTAGAATCTCCACAATTGTTTAGGGAAGGCATTTTAAAATTATCCACGCAATATTATACATATACAAATTATGAATACATCCGTTAATAATTGTACACTGACTATCAATAAGTATTTGGACACCTGCAATAGAAAAGAAAAACTAACTTTATTCAAAATCAATAGTTGGTAGAGCCTCCACGAGAGGTAATTACAGCGTGGACCCTCCAGGGCATACTTTCCACAAGTCTTTGTATGACAGCTAGTGATATTTTCTTCCACTCGGCTTGGAGAAGACATAGAAGTTCCTTCACCGATTTTGCACGGGTAGTGCACCCCTGAACTCGTCCCAGACGTTCTCGATAGCGTTCAGGTCTGGACTCTGGGCAGGCCAGTCCATTCGATGAACTCCATTGGCACCATGCCAAGCCTTGGTTAACGTCGAAACATGACAACTGGCATTGTCGTTCTGAAAGTAACAGGGGTCCAACCCGTAAAACTGCCACAACGTAGGAAGCACATTGTCATCCAAAATAGTGCAGTAGGCATCGGAGTTGAGCTTACCATGAATGGGGACCAAGAGTCCCAGCCCATACCAGAGAAACACCCCCAGACCATAATTCCACCTCCGCCGAACTTGACTGTTGGCACAATGCATTCTGGCAGGAGACGTTCTCCAGGTAGACGCCAAACCCATACCCTGCCATCCGAACGGTGAAGGGTGAACCTTGATTCGTCACTCCAAAGAACCCGTTTCCACTGATCTACGGTCCAATTTCGATGTGCTTTGCATCACATTAACTGAGCAGCGCGGTTGGACTTTGTGATCAAAGGCTTATGGGCAGCAGCACGATCATGAAAACCAAGCAGATGTGCTTCCTTACGGATGGTATTCATTGAAACAATACTCCCGGATGCCTGTTGAAATTCCTCGCGGATGAGGGCCATCGGTTGGGTGCGGTTCTTCCGAATTTCTCTGGACAGCACTCGTCGGTCTCTATCTCCCAGTTTCGTTGGTCTGCCGACTCGGGGCACATTCTGACAATCACCGCTCACCTTCCACTTCTTAATCACATAGGCCACTGTCGAATTTGGGTACTTCAGATCGCTAGAAACTTCCCTTAAGGATCGGCCATATTTGTGATACCCGATAATTATACCTTTCTCGAAATCAGAGAGCTCCGAACTGCGAGGTATCTTGCATACGACTAAAGTCGATGCTGTTTCCTAAACGATATAAAACGGCGGAGTCCGTGACGTACCTTAGGACCGCAGATATCGTCATTTGCACAGGTGTCCAAATACTTATTGGTAGTCAGTGTATATTATCAAAACACATTTTAAGAATTTTATAATTAATTCTTATTCTATTTATTATCATTCGAAATACCTTTATTAACATTATGCTTTTTATTATTATTAAGATATTTTTTAATTAAAAATAGAAGACCCCACTGTTTTCTCTAAATACTAATATATCCACCTGATGGGCAAATCCACTTAACCTGACCGATATATTCATTCATCAGTAGCTAAGGGATGCTCTGGCAGTTGCTTATAAAGGCATCCGTTTCTTACATAAGGTAATTGTGGTTTGTGAACTGCATTAATACATTTCATCAGACATGAAAAATTAAAACCACAGTCCATTACATACAAAAAAAGAAACACAAATAATAATAATTATATATGAAAAAATTATGAGGTAGGAGTCTTCAAAGTTTATTTTATATGTGGAGGGTAAAAGGAACAATTATTATACAGAGTTAATAATAGTCCTCTCTTTCTAAACCGGTACTCCCTCATCATACTGTATACTTTATTTTCAATTATTCACTCCATAATTATAACATTCAATCACCATAACATGAAATTATACCCATTTCACTTATTAATTACATTATAATCATTCAATTTCATCACAATTATTCAGCTTTTAAATTATTGCAGCCTTTAATATTCATTACGATAATGCTAAATATTACATTTTCTGTGTTTCCTATATTATTAATCAAGACATTTTTTTATCATTTTGCATGCTTGTATTCTAAACTATTTAAGCTGCATTCTATTTTACTTATTATTAATTATAAAATTCTTAATATTATTTCGAGCATTTTAAAAATAACTCAAAAAGTAATTTAATCACATCAGAATTTAATAATCTTCCTTGGGAAAAATATTAAATTAAAAAAAATTCTAATTAATTATAAAATTTATATTTTTATGCCATAAATTTAATTTTTGATTTTTCTTAAAAAAAGGAAATACTTTTAATACAATACAAGAAGAAACAGCATTATGCATTCAGATTTTCAGTATAATAATATTAATAAGCAATTTCGATATGATATTTCCAGCTGCACTTGCAGCACATTGTTATTATTTAAGCATTGGTGGAATCATTTATATTACATAAATTTAGATATTTAATATGCTTTCACGAAGTTCGGATAGGCACCCGTGTTTGAAGGGAGAAATGACCTTGGCTTAATTGAAAATACTTTTAATGACCACTCAACTGCGCACTTGATATCAATTAGGGAACGTTCCTATCCTTATTACTCGCTGGTTACTTAGACAACACTTTTTTTTTGATTCACTTCTAAATACTGAAGAGGTTGCCGATATAAATTCGCAACTGCTATGAATTGCAATAAATTCCACATTGCGTTTTCGCTAGACGTTAGAACTTTTGAACATTAGATATTTTTCCATTGGGGGTCGAAACAGGTCCTAGTCCTCAAATGTTAAAATATAAATCACAATAATGAAAATTAGTTATGAAATTTTGAAATCTGTTGTGATTATTAAAAATAAGTAATGGGTGTAGACAAGTTTTATAACTGTGAGAGTGTGCGACAAGGTTTGAAAAGCCTTTCCTGAAAAAATATAATTATGTGGACTCTAAAACACAAAGACCTTTGGATGGAAAATTTTGATAGGACTCTAAAATATTATGAAAGCTTTTATTTTTCAGTTATTTAAACAACTATTTTGGACAAAATTTTATGATTTGTATTTTTCAAATTACTTCTCTTCCTTTTCTAATGCTTTAGCGCTTTATCTCTTAAAAAGGCTTTTCTCTCGCCAAACATTTTTCTCTTTGAAGGCGGAGAGAACATGTAAATGAAAATTATAATTTAAATTATCAATAGCCTCGTAAATACTCATTTTAAATTTGGGTATTTCTTCTCTCTCTTATAAAAATAGCAATAACTATTTCTGAACTGAGTCATTTTTATCTCAGCCCATATCACGTGACTTGCATAACGTTGGTGACGTAGCAAAGTCGGAACTTCACCGAAACTTTCTCTTAATAACCTGCCATACTGGAATTAACTGCGTATTTTTGATTCTACCTGTGTCCACGCTGAGACGTTGCCTCTCTGCTGTCTTCCTGTGGCAAGAATATCAGAAATGTAAATGTTCTTCAATAGGCGGAATAGAGTGCCAAGTGAACTGTGGTTGCAAACGGCAATTGAAATGAAGATAAATATTTAATCTTCTGCTGTTGCAGAGTTTGCTTTTCAATATGCATCAATATTCTACGCCATCATTATTTCGAAGTGCTTTATTACATACACACATACACACACACATACAAACATATGTTACGGTGAAACACCGAAATCTGGAGAATGTCGACTTTCACCAGTGAATGTCAACATTCACATAGTCTCTCGGTGTATGTCCGAAATATTTTCCAAATACTCTTATTTCTGACTTACACCGGTCAATGTCGACATGCACGAACATATAACAATATTATATTTTCGTCTCCGTAATTCAGTCGCGAATAAACGCACTTGAAACTTGAAATAACAACTTGAGAACATGAGAACCTAAAACACACAATACATTCAAAATGGGAAAGGAAAAGAATAGAAGTTAAAAACTTAATTATACAGTACGTTCTAAATGAGAAAATAAAATAACAGTAATAAAAAACTTACTAAATTATGTGATTCAAATCTTATTTATTGCAACAACTTAAACTATTATGGCACTTTATAACCTCTCTTTTCGACTTTCACCAGAGCATATCTGTGATTGTCGACATACACCGGTGACAGTCCGAATATACAAGAATGTAGTGCAATATTCGATCTTTCACTGACGTATTTGGTGAATGTTGACATTCTCCGGTGAAAGTCGACATTCTACAATTTCGGTCTTGCACGGTAACATATGTTTATATATATTACCAATTTAGATTATTAATATATATTATCAAATTATTATAATTTGCATATATAACTGTGAAAATATGAACTTTTATTTTGTTAACATAAATTTTATATGAAACATTTTGAGCTTTTAAAGTCACATCTGTTCTTCCTTAAGAATGTTTTATACTACATTTGATAAAACTATGCTATGTATGCGTTTTGTTAATGTTATAGTATACATCAAATTAGCACATAAAGCGAAATATTATCTTAAAAGACTTATCTTATCTAATCTTATCTTGAAAGTGACATTAGAGCAAATCCATGAATTTTATCGCGGCGAAGAGGCAAGCTTTGCGCCTATCATACGCAAAGGTTTGGTTCACGTCTTATGGATAATATAAGTGATAATACGAATCAGCTAAACTTGATCACAATTTTGAAGGAGAATATCCTGAGAGAGAAAGATACTATACAATTACGACTATCCATGCCTTCTCCAGGATTCAAACACAGATCCAAAGCTATGGAAGGCAGCTTCTCTACGGCTATGCCAGCAGGATCGCAACTGTATATCCTATTGATGAAATTTAAGATATATTTAATTTGTAGTATACCAAAACCATATGAACTTTTGCGGCATTATTGTAATTAATATCTGGTACATTTGGGACAGAAAAGTTTGGTTTACTTCTCCGTAAATAATTTTCAAATTAAAAAGTCAGTATAGTTTTAACCAACTGAAAAGCCATCATAAAAGTAAACTAAATATAATTTGTTAATTAATAAAAATTAAATTCTGTAATTTACTCTTGGAAATCTTGATTAGGCCACTGCTCTGATTCTTTAACATATATGACACTGCCTGTTGAACATATTTTTACACATGAAAGATAAACCTTAAATTACTGTTACTAGACCAGAAAATAAACTCACTTAGGAATTCAGTTGAATGAATTTAGAGTTGCATAGAAATATCATTCAAATCATAAAATACATCTTGACAATTGCTTGGTTGTGATGTGAAACGCTATGATATTGAAAATCTTAAAACATTAAACTCTCCTTGGTGCAAACAATAAGAAAATTTATCTGTCTTTTAAATCAGCAGTCGCCAACCGGTAGTCCACGGACCACTGGTGGTCCGTGAAAACTTTTTGATGGTTGAAAATTGGAAAAATTGGGATATTATTCATATTTTTATAAAGATTGAGTTTAAAAAATAACGAGTAACAAAACCTTTAATGGAATATGGACTATACTTTTTTTTAAATTCATAAATACTACTTTCAGCGAAATTCCTTCTCAATTTAGCGACTTTTTAGCTACTTTTGCAGGTGTATCTAGCGACATTTGAAGGTGGGAGTTGGCATGAACTTTTATTTTGAACTTTTATTTTGTTAAAATAAATGTTATCAATAATATATGCTGCTGTTATCAATAATAGCGCGAACTGGAATTCTCTTTCCTTTTGAATTACAGACATATGCTATAGTGGTCGTTAATAACACAGTTTTTCTCCGTGTCAAAAGGCATCTTGATGGATTTTTTATGAGAACCATCTGCATTCTTGTTTATAATTGCATCACTGGAAGTTCCCGTTTTTGTTTTGTCTAACTGTTGATCGATGGCGTCATTGCTGAGTAAGCGATGAGTACTAAGTTAACAATAATTAAAAATTGGCGGCATAACACTGTCAGTTTATTGATATTGCTTTGCGTTTGTAGGTTTGTTCTTGCTTTTCGTGGAATCCTTTTCAGTGATATGGAAATCTAAAGCTTGCTGATTATTATTATATAAATGTATTCACCGTTTTTTTAAAAAAATCGTATTAGCGGTCCGCCAAATATAAAATTATATATGTAGTGGTCCGTGAAGTTCTAAGGGTTGACGACCGCTGTTTTAAATGAAAATGAAGAGGCAATTGACTTTTGTTTTACTTTGCTCATTTGTATAGTGAGTGACTTATACTATAAAATAAGTATTCATAAAAGCATTGAAAAGAAATTTCATACATTTATGGAAAGACTAATTTCAATTTGGTTTGTTGGTTTTCTTTTGCTAATCAGTCTTTTTCAATTTAGGGTCAGTTTTAAAAATCAGAGCATTCTGTGGACCCTTTTATTCCTATACTTTTGAAAGCAATTTTTTTACATATATATTTTACCAATTTACGTATACTTTTAAAATAGAAATAATTAAAGTTAATTTTGTATTCATAATGAAGTTAATTAAGAAAATTTTTATTAGCTTTTATTAATTTAAGTCTGTTATGATAATTTGGAAAATCTTGATCTTACTCGTATTAACCAAAAATTTAAAAAAAAATATATTGGTATACATAATAATAAGATGGATGGACCTGCCAATTCTTGCATAGCTGTTGTATGTTTGGATGCATGCATTACAGTCATAGTCAATAAATCCCTCTTTTGCCACGACCAGAATGGGAAGTCCATAGGTAGGGTAAACGGTAATAAATTTCATAAACTGTTAAACCTCGTAAGCCAAAAGTGATAGACGATTTCCATGTGTAATTTCCACACTTTGAGATTTTCAGCTCTAGTTGGATATACATAATTAATTTGATTTTTTATCTTTAGTCTTGTTTGAAAATCTAAGAGGACTACAACGGCAGATTTAGAGGACCACCTGTGGTTCCCGGACCATAGACTGAAAAACGCTATTCTAAGTGTTTTAAAAAAACGTATATAATGATTAAAATGTGATTTTATTGTTATTACAACTGAGCAATTTTTAATAAAATCTGGATAACTTTAAAGATGTCTATGTTATTACCATGCTATTTAAGCTGTCCACTTAATGAAGGGACTGGTGAGGAGGGGACTCAAGTGCTAAATACAAGTGATGACGAATTATCATCAAAGGCATTTTAGATTGGGACCACTTGAAAAATCTGTTAGGTTTTTAGAGGCGAAAAAGCACGAAAAATCAGCAATGTCTTCGCCATGATTCGAATTCTGGACCTTCTGATTGCCAACCGTGTGTGATTTCATTTACACCACAAAGAAACACGGTGAGAAAGGAGAACATTCATTTTAATTTTAACTATAACTACCCTGTTTATTTAATAATTCAACTATTCTCTAAGCATTTATTCATTTCTGAAAGAGCTTCATATCCCAGTGCACTTAAATCTAAACATTTAACATTAAATAAATGAGATCGTGACTTTCAGCAATATATTCTTACTCTGGAGAGTTACATTGAGATGCATGTAATTCACGACAGACATAGTTGTTTGCTTGCCAGAAACATCCAGATGATTAAAACCCTTAGGACATCAGACTTCAGCAGTGATACCTAATTAGATGACAGTGACATAACGAGTTACTACTTTTTAAATCTCTAACCACTTTTAGTTAGCAGATATTACTAAATCTCCTTTTTGCCTCTTCACAAGAAAAGTTCTTATTTCCCAAAAGCGTACATTACAAAGGTTTTAAGATTATACGTAAATGTTTATAAAACTAGTAATTTTATAAGTAAATTACTAAATACTAGTAATTTTACTAGTTATAAAACTAGTAATTTTGATTACGCTTAAAAATAAATATAAATGCAAGTATTATGTATTTTAAAGCAACTGTTTCCACTATTATAAGTTATACTGGCGTTTTCATTTCAGTGCATAAATTTGATTAACCTCATAACGATAGTAACGTGTTAACAGTAACTTTGGTTTTAGCTTTGATATCAACTAAAGTTTAGTGCTAATTACTTATGGCTAATGGGGTGATGTTTGAAGACAGAGCCAGACGTTAAAAAAAGGCATTCAAAATTTTGCATTTCATCTCAGAGTTTTGTTAGCACTATATTTCAAAGTCATCTAACATTTTTCATTTTAAAATGTATATAAACACGAGTCAGGGTATGAAATGTCTTTTGTTATACCCAGTTCTGTACAAAAGGTAGTTTGTTCAATAAGAATACACCAGAATCAAATGGAATGAACCGATTCTAAGATTAAAGTACGTCCTATCACTGATACATAACACTCACCAAGAACCTCCAATGACAAGACGACCTCATTACGAGAATCACCAGACAGGACAGAGTACTCACTTCCGAGTATAGCTTGTGAGTGAGATGTTAAAACGTACCACCAAGATCTGCTTAAGCGCCCCTTTCCATATTGGGAGGCCACTCGCAGCTTGGTGACAGGCTCGCCGCTCGGGAAATGTTGCAGCCCATTCATCGCACTGAGGTCGATTCCCAGAGGGGTCCATTAAAGATACATCAACACCAAATGTAATTTAACGATGCCAAGACTAAAGTACGTCTTATCCCCAGCATGTGACTCTCACCCAAACCTGCTTTGATAAGACAACCCCATTACGAATATCGTTAGCCAGTACAGAGTATTACTAGAGTACAGCCAGTACTACAGAGTACAGCTTTTGTGAGTGTGATATTAAATTGCTCATGCTCCCTATGGTAGGTCACTTGCATCTTGGTGGCGGGCTCGTTAGCCGTTTCCCCTTCCTTAGTTTCTGAGGCAAAATGATTAACAAAACTTTTTGTATGAGTATATCAAATCTGTATATCATGCAACCGAAAGCGTGCGTTTCTTGATGTAAATGTACCGTCCTGAACGTTATACTATCTTATTTAATTCGATAATGATCTTCAATATTCATTATTTCAAATTATTAATAAAATACATTCGAATCATCCTTTGAGGATCAGAGATGACGGTATAAGAAAAAATCTAATATTCAAATTTGAAGTTGCAGAAGCAATAAAACTGGCTGATGCGCTGAGAATGCGGACCTGACACTTGCTAGAGTGGAGGGTTGTCAAACTTCTAAATACCAGTAAATATTAAAACAATTATAATATTCCGAACTGACAATTAGAATTAGAGCACTATTCCAAAACCTTTCCCTCTTCAACATCTCAAATGATTGGATAACATCGCATAATATGTATACATTCTTTGAATGACCTAATACCAAATCACAAGATATTGACAAAACTCCATTTTCCATTTTAAGTGGTACAACTGAAATGTAGTGAGTTTTCGTAGGCATAGTACCTTGATATTCCCCTTAAGAAGAATGCAAAATCGCATACTTTCGAAGAGAGGTTTCCTGTCTGGTAGTTTGATAAGTCATATCCAGTGGTCAAACAGTACTCGAGAATGATATTAAAATTGATAAATGGATAAATAATGGATAAATGGATAAAATTAGCAACTCATCAACCTTGTGCTTGGCGCAAATTTAGTCTATTGACGAAATCTATGCCAAATACAAGATAGTTGCTTTGCTAATTTTATGTCTTATCTTGGCGTGTTTCTCTTCCGCTTTGCTAAATGGAAGCTACTATTTCCCCACCATATGATTCATTAAAAATTGTCCCCCCCAAAAAAAAGTTACTCTGACGAAAATGTGTAAAGTCCACGACTGTTTTATTTGTACTTGAAATATTTACAAAGTGAAATCTTTGAGCAATTTAATATAAACAAAAAGCAAAAATAGTTCAATGTAAAAATTAGCACAAATAAGAGGAAATTATTTCTGATTGCATTTTCGTAGAACCTAGTCAAACATTTTGAAAGAATTGTTGTTATGATAAGCGCACAGAAAATTATAGTCTTTCACTCAAAGTTAGAATATGATGTCGAACGAAGAATAGTGGGTTCAGAACAATGCCTTTCATACCTTCGATAGGAACAGAATGAATATTAAGCTATTTTACTGGATGATTATGCAAAAACATTTCAGAAACTGAAAGGCGAACAAGTGCAAGCAACAATTTTGGTTTGCGAAAAACAAAAATTGGCAATTTTACTCTGACAAGGGTGCGCAGATGAAGGTATTTTTGTTTCATAATGTAGTCTAACGACTTCCATCATCCTAAATTTTAAAAATCTGCGCTTTTTCCTACATAGGCAAAATCGAATTAACAAGAAGTTTTATATACAAAGACTCTATAATTGAGAATCATGTATTTCCGTGAAGGCTATTTAACTTACGACCTCTTGTGTTTGTATTTATTATTATACTGCAACTAGAAAGAACTAGCTCACACTTAATGTCCTGGCTTCGTAATATATAGTTCTGTGCTATGTTTACCAAATTTTAGTAGTTTCATATCTATTGCTTGAATTTTATTTGGATATTCAACAGAACTATCCTAATCTTTCATGAACAAATCTAGACAAGGAGCTGTTGTTTTTAGAATACTTTAAATATATCTTTTACTAATTATACCTTTTAAGCTAGTTATTACTGCATATAGATTTAAAAGACTGTAACGTCGTGTATGCTTAGCTACCATAAAATGACGGTGGCTAAACACGGTTAAGACGGTTAAGTTGTGACTCTTTGGTGAATTATCACCAAGTCCTTTAAAGTACTTCAAAGTCAGTGGAAGGATGTAAGAAACCCTTTATTAGTGAACCCTTAATTTGTGATTACAAAAGCCAACACTTTTGGCTTAAATGAAAAGTTAATGAATACCTTAAAACTAATGAAGTTAAGTATAGCGTAACGGCTTCACAGGTTAACTACGCGCAAGTTGGCTCCGACTCAGAATCGGCGTAAACAAGTCTACTGGCAAGAATAACTCAACGTCGTAGAATACTAATCGCTAGAGAATCAGATAGCAACGTGGTGTTTAAGCAGGCTGAAAACGTTCTGATTTCACCCTTCCACACCTTCTTTTACATATTTTCTTTCTTATAGCTAATTTGAATATTGCGCGTGCTAGAAAACTGCATTCTGGCAGCGAAATGAGAATTGAAAGAAAAAGTACTTCAGCTTAAAATAACGGGTTACAAAATTAAATGATACTCTGCAAGATAATTTAATTTTCTCTTATTTTCCAATTTACAACAGGAATCTATGTAAAAATGCATTGAAGTTGAGATACTTTTCTTCAGTTTCAGAAACATTTAATTATTTTTCAGATGCCGCTTCGCAAAAATATTGTAAATACACAGGAAACAATTCTTGCAAATGAAATAAACAAATCAAAACATCTGATACATTAGGAACGACCTTCCTGGGGTTAATTCACCTCATTTGATGCAACAACGATTGTCATTAACGCCGTATTTAATTATATCTCTTTGCAGATCCTAATGACTGGCTAAAGCAAGCAAGCACATAATTATCTTAACTTGCCCATTAAAATGATAAATAAAAGACCCAGGTCGTGTCTCCTTGAGTGGTGTGTTGGAAACAGCGAAATAAATATGGTCTGAATAAATATCAAAAGCACTGCGTGCTTGTAACCGTTAAAACTTGTATTTAAAGCTTATTGTTCCAGGATCTCATTATATGAACAAATGCGAAATGAAATTTGAGAATTCATTCTTTGTCAAAGTAAATATAACAGTTGTGCAACTGGCATTCTATGAAACTGAACCAACGAATCAATAATAACACTTATATTTCACTGCTGGTACAATGAATGACATGCACACTGAGTAAAAAGATTCGTTATTTGTTGCCTCTTAAATTTATAATACTGTTTCGATATGAAGCATAGAATTTGTTCAAATGATATAAATTCAATACAAATAACTAACTGGAAACCTTATATTTGGAATTAAAAAGATAAGATGGATGTAAAGGATTGGATAACAGTATCTACTCCATAACTAAACAGTATATATGAGACTACTAAAATCATTAAATCAATAAAGCAGAGTGACATAGAAAAAAATGGTACTAAGAATTGCGGATCAAAAATGAAAACAGAGAATATAATCAAGGAAAAGGATTTGAAAGACCTGTAATCCTAATTTACTGCGTTTTAACAGATTAGAAAATTAAAACGATACTCTACAAGATATAAATTTATTAGTCCAAAGGGGCTTTGTCCTTGAAGGACTTCGTTTTACGTTTACATTGGATCACTATAAATGTCCGTTTCACTTTTCAAACTGCTGCCACCAAAAGTTAGAGTCCTGTATTATATTTGAAGAAATTAAATAATGAAAAGTCTGCACGAATGTATGAGTATTTCTCGCATTGTGATAAAACAACGGTACATAGAGCCTTCGAATCTTGAATGATGTAATCCTCTTACGAATATGGGCATGTGGAAGACCAATTTTCAAATTTGGAATTTGTTTTATTATCGATTTAATATTTTCTAAAACTTTAACGAATTTTTGATTAACAAACTCAAGTATTTAAAAGCGAGCAATGGCAACACTTTGAGTGTGAGGGGATCTTTTTATTTCCAGCGCGCGGAACTGTGTGACGGAAATTCTAAAGATGTGTTCATTTTAAAATTATTTTGCGACATTGCTATTGAACTGAATTTTATGGTTTAAGCGCAAAGAACCTGATATTTAAAAAATAAAGGTAACACACAAAACGTTAAAAAACGCCCCTTTGGACGTAATTTAAAATTTGAAACCTTTCAGATTTTTTTAAAAATTTTATTTTACTTTCCAATTTACAATAGAAATATATATTGTAAAAATAAATTTCTATTGTAAAATTAACTATTAAAAGATAGAAAAATTAAAGAAATACAATGAAATTGAGATACTTTGTGAAAGCAATTGCTACCAAATTTGAATTAACATCACCTAAATCTACGTACTTATTTGATAACACAAGCCTGTAAAAATAAAACTTGCGTCATAAATTGGAGTAAAACTGTTATTTGATACTACATTTAATATGTCAAGAAGTACACAATTTTATATGTCGGTGGCATTAAGTCATAATAATGAAAAGATGCTCTCAATTAATGAAGTTAGATCCTATCATTAAGTTATCATCAATAGAAAAAGCTCCAGAGAGTCTAGACCAATTAATTATTAAACAAGTTATGTATAATAATATCCTGTATTTTTCTTTTTAAATTTATGGAGTTTTAAGGTATTAGTTAACAAAGGTTTTAAATTCAAAACATTAATTATATTTTTAGTACACATGTAATTGTTGAATTAAAATAAAATGATAGTTTGATATGGCAGGACATTTTATACCCACTTAAAAATTGATTTTAATTATGAGTTAACATGATTTAAGTGAACAAAGCTAGCAGTTAAGTGAACGGTCATTAGGAAAGCTTCCGAAGATGTTATGTTCTGCCGTTTCAAATAACAGGAGAATAAAATAATTGTTAACAGAAATAACAGAATACTAAAAGGTGATGATGAAAAGAAAATAATTAAAGGGAGAAAAGGCTAAAAATAATCGAACTATAGCATATAGAGCAGTATGAAAGGTATTACTGCAGAACACAATCACAAAACATCAAAAAAAAAGCATAGTATAAGCACAAACAACTGTATGACTGTACTAAGGAAAGCAAACTATTCCAGTGCAATAGATAATATGAAAACGATAAATGTTCATTTCAAATGGGAAAACATCATTAGAGTTCGAAGAAATAATGAAAAGTTAAATAAATGCTTTGACTACAACCAATATGAAAACTGAATCCTGATTCATACAAAAATTTAAAAATTCCTAAAACAGTACGAAATATAATACAGTAAATATAATGCAGTAAATAATGTGCTGATACATGAGACAGTTAGACATTACAAAGAACATAATGGGCTTGCTGGGCATCCCGGTTTGATCAGAATTCTCACAGTTTGAAGGTATAGTCCAGTTTGACATTTTGCCCTTGTTATTTGTTAAAAATTTTAAAATGTCAAATATAGATCCATCAAAATAATTTTGATGCACCTCTGCGCAATTATACTGTATGCCACTGTTCATGGATGGCGCCATGCGCAAAGCGTAATTATTTGTTTTGCATTGTGGTGTTATATACGAAGGAAAATCACCATTTCATGGCTGTTCCTCTAAATGCCATATTTTATTTACTACTAGCTATATACTCACATTCTTAGTATACCTGTCTCCAACTTTACTGATGGTGTCTACTACTTCATTTTTTATATGCTTTGTTATTTTATACTCAAAATGAGTGACTAAAGTAAAAGACCAAAAACATAATTTTAATATTGTCTAAAATGAATCAAATTTTTCTAGACAATTTTAAAGATAAATTTGCTTGTTAGCTTTGCGGCAGCAGAGTTTCAGTGCCGAAAAAATATAACGTTGAATGTCAACTTTCAGACAATTTATGCCACCTTGAAGGAAACCTATTCACTTACATTTGAAAAGAAAGAAGAAAATAAATCAGCTAAATTCAAACATTTTCGCCCAGCAGTCATTTTTACTAAGTTGGTGGTAAAATGTAAAAATGCCATTAACTGGAGCCGACTGCTTTAATTAAAGGATTTCCTAATAAGCGTAAGCTTATGTTACCCGTTTGTGACTAGCAGCCTAGCAAACGTAAGCTTGAGCTAACTTAGCTTAAGCAGACTTACCTAGCAGTGTAATCTTATGTCAGCAGTTTGTAATTAGACAAGACTAGCAGTTTGTGTCAAAAGTACAAGACTAGCAGATAACGCCATCATAAAACAATTACATGCATACAAAGACATGGAAACTCAGTTAAAACGTGACTTGGAAATATCTGACTGGCCCTCATTACAATTTGACTAGTTTTAAAGTATATCAGACACTGCGCAGTTATCAGTTATGATGAGAATAGTATTTAATAATTTTTGTAGAAGAAGACCTACTGAAAATATTGCTTATGAAAGGACGAACCAGAGGTGATAATATTCACAACATATTTACAGTATATGCAATGTCGACAGATGTATCTCTACACAAGCTGTTGGAAATAAGTATTGATGAAGCACTAGCAATGGGTGGTAATATTAATTGATTTTTCCCCTCTGCAAGGAAAGTAACTCATTTCCAAACTTTACGTATATCTCTTCATCATCTACCAAGAAGCTTTGTGCGGTAAAATATTGCTCTTCGAACTCATCATGAAAAAGTTACAAAAATAGTAAATTTTATTTGAGTAGCCTCTTTGCAGCACAGGAAAGTCCTGAAAATCTTGATTTCATTCGGCACGTTGGCTCAATGTTCTTGCAAGTGTTCTTGCAAGAGTTCTAAATTTAACTGAAGAAGTATAAAATTATCTCATTACCCGAAATCAAAATTTTGCTGAAATAACGGGGTTTCGCTAGTGGTTGGATTTAAATTTTCTCACATAATTGAGATATTGGTTATTTAAAATTTTTGCTGGAAGGAAAAGAAAAATATATAGTTTTAATAACAGAGTTTGTTAACTCAGCTTATGTTTACTAAGCTTATGTTTTGGATATTGCATCTGTAGATGAAAACACTAGTATATTCCCTGAATATGAAACAAATGACACGCGAAGCAGAAATGCACTTGTCCTCATTTGTTATCAACCTTCAATTACTTCAGGATTAGTTTGAAAAACGATTTCAACAGTTTAATACTATCAAACCAATGGCCACGTTTTTCATCAACCCTTATACCTGGCAAGTAAACATAACTGAAATATATGCATATATTGCAAAATTTGTTCAAGAAAGAGTAGAAGAACTGGAGCTATAAATTTTGAATCTTAATACGATTTTGTCCTAAACTCCAATGTATCCAGTGAGAATTTCTCGTATATACTTGACAGAAACAAAAGTTTTATTCTTGAAAAGAGAATTACAGAAGATAAAACTGTTTTGGGTTCCACATACTTGTATGAATCATTGTTTTCAACAATGAATGTTAAAAATCAAAGTATATTAACCGCTATTACTCGGAAACGAGTCGGTTCCTTAAAGCAATAGAAAGATTTATCTCTGCTATAGACACACAAGGCGAAAGCATACTTTATCAAAAATTGTCTTGTTTATTTTTCCAGGATATTTTATTTAAAATTTTCTTGTTTTTTTTCCAGGGCTTGCCACAACAAAAGTTACTCGCCTTGTCTTTCACGGAATCAAAATAAACAGAAGTATTATTTCTGAAACGAGATCGCTACATAACATATCTTGAAAACGCACTTTTACTCAAGTTATAATTAAAATTATCTTCTAATGCATCGAATGTTACTTATTTAAATATAATTTTTGTCCAAATTATTTATCAGTACACTTTATGATCACTAAAACAATTTATGAAATTCAGTCAGCTTAGCATTCTTTCAAACATACAGTTTGTTAATTCTAGCTAGAATGGAAATATTTTTAAACCATTCGAATGTATAATTTTCCACACTTTAACATACTGACAAAGTGGTATGTAAATACTGCTATAAAAACAAGAAAAGGTCTTACACTGAAGAAAAATGTCATATTTAAAATGGAATAATTTTTTCAGCTTCATATCAGTTATTGGTATGTGCTCATCAAATGGACGAACTACTTGAATATTTAAAAACAGAGCACAATTTTATTTTGTGGTTGCTATCTTCACAATCATGTTTTACATCTGAAGTTAGTTCACATACTGAATCTCAGTATCGGAAATATTTTTGAGAGATTTGAAATATCTGAAAAAGAAATATACTACATTTTTATCTTCATAAAATAAAAGGTATTTTGTGTTTCATGAAATATTTTATATATATTCTACGGAAAAGAAAATGCATACGTGTTATAAAATGAGAAAGATATATCTTTTTATTTGTGTTCGATCACAGAATATTCTTTCGAATACTAGAGAAATTTTTAGAATTTTTCACTCCTTATGAATGAAACAAAAGCATTTCATAGCAACGGAGGGTTTACCTCAGATAAAATATGCATAAATGGGGAAAAGTTGCCAACCGTAATTATTGTAACGTTTATTTTAAGTATCCAAAACAATTTTATTGAAAGCGCTGCGAAATATTTTGTTATGAGTTGTTTGTCTATTTAACTCTTAGCTCCTTCTGTTTTGTCACTGATTTCATACACACAAGTATGTTAAAATAGTACTCATGTATGTAAAATAGTTAATGTGAAAAGGAAATTTGTAAGCAAGTAGGAAAAACAACTTAATTGTGAGATATGATTGTACGATTGTTGTTAATCTATTTATCGTTTACTGTCTAAGAATTCCATTGTCGGAGTTAGTTTGACTTAAAGACATTTTATGGTAGTAAGCGCTTTAATTCTGTTTGATAATAAATCTGTAAGAGAGTAATCACTTAGAATACATCAGAGCTCCTCTTACCTGGAGTTATTAATTATGAAAATCAGATATTCCTTGCATTTAAGTTATGACGATTTATTATGGATTTGAAAGGAGAGGTATATATTAAAATTTCAGTAGTAAACGGACTTGATCCAAATTAACTTTGTTTATTCAGAAATTAAGCAGCAAGACATTAAATTATGAAGACTAAATTTTACAGGGCGGCCCGCGGCAGAGCGATAAAGTCGCTGAACACTGGTAGTTCGGTCTGAGGCTAGAATCTCGCGAACGTGCTGGCTGCATGGCCGTTTTCGTGGTGTTCCCCATGTGTAACGTGTATACGAGCCAGTTTCCCTAAGAAAGTCCTCCATGAAGGCATTCCTCCCTTTACGCAGATAGCCCTCGAGGCTTTGCCATAATCACACACACACACACACACACACACACACACATTACAGGGCGGCCCAACCGGGATAGTGGTTTAACTGCTAACCGAAAAACCCGGGTTCAATTTCCCGAAAAATCATGGTTAGTATTTATGCGATATGGGGACAATGCGGCGAGCCGAAATTTCTATTGAGAGGTTGGTGGTAGGGTAAGAGGGGTGGGAGACCCTCGGTGCTATACCCCCGTGGTGCTGTTCATCAAAATTGGAGGCAGAACTTAGCAAAGTCGGGCAGTCACCTGTATAGACTGCCACCTGTTCAAGGCTCTTGCTAACGACAGGCGCAGTCTTGGACGCATTGCCACAATGAATTTCGTAAGCTTGTTTTGATGCTGCTTTCGAGACGAGTGAGATAAGTCACAACACAACAACATAGTTTACAGTTTCTATTGGTTTGGAGACGCGGGTAATTCGAGCAGCTTAACTGCAGGAGGATTGAGAGCTGAAGTAGAACAATGGGCTATATGTAGAAAATAATCAAATTCCATACTTATATGAAAGAAAATATTATATCATTAAGAAACACTTTATGAAGGATTCAGAAACAAATAACGTTTGGTTCTAAAACACCTTTAGAAATTTTCCAGGCACTGTTAAAATTACATTTCGTCAAAAGAAGTGTTAAACATCCTTGAATTGATGTTAGAATCTAAGGAACTTAAAGGTAAAACAAGTGGCTTATTAAAGATAATATAAGCCCTTGGTAAGTAAATCTCAGTTACTTTCACAACACTTATTCTCAATTTAATCTTATATTAATATTATTAATAAAGATGACTCATTTGATTTCTCTACTTGCGTACATATTTTTCGAATGAGAGCTTTGCACTTTGGGGTCCATTGCCTATCTATCTAAAACCTCAAGGATATATTGGGCAAATGAGTGCATTTCACACATCTGTCTGACCATGAAACTGGAGACAGTAAATATGGCACAATATGTTTGGAGACTATATCACCTGTGCATGTGAGTTGAAAGCTTAAGATGATTTTACTGCCAAATGAGCATTAATCTCAAGAAATGAAACAGCTGTATAAGCCATTGCGAAACCTTTTGCAGTTATTTTCTCCTGCTCGTTTCTCGTCATAGCAAGTCACATCTCGATGCACTGAACTAATTATGTTCTTGGCTGGAAACTATTTCTATCCTGCAATAAGAGCATTAAGAATTGGTAAACGTATTATTACCTCTTTTCTGTTGATACAATACTGTTCTCTTATATCTTCTCTAGAGTAAATAGGATGGCCTTTTTTATTCCTGAGGACGAGGCTCGACCGCCGCTTCACCATCTCATCATCCGAGTCGTAGGTGATGGTGTCCGCCGAGAGGTCTACTTGCACGCTCTCGTCTACCAATGGACCACCACCACCCGCTGACTTCAGAGAGACTGGAGTCCCCCCGCGAGAGCTTAGGGTTAGCCGGGAGTTGGCCAACGACCCTCCAACTGCAAAGACAAGAAGAAATATAAAATTAGCTGCGGGGGAAAAAGGGTAATGTAATATTATAAATAAATATAAAAGAATTTGATTCATTAGATTTATATTAAGTGCATATGTAATGCAAAATTAGTCAAAGAAATACAGGAATGCAAAATAATATTATTATGTTATGTAAATGGAGAAACAAACTAACTACTGTTTCTTTCTTACTGCTACTATAATGATCAATGATACATTCAAATAGTTAACAAGGACACCGATACTTCTGTTACAATATTTCATTGCCCATTCTAAATCAGCACTTGTCAATTATTTTATTATCTCAGCGAAATCATAGAAACTTGGCGAATGACTGCACAAAAATCTTGATTCTCAACTAGTAATGTATCACAATATAAATAGCATAGTAATTATGGTATAAGGTATTTCTTCCGCCGCCTTGGCATGCCTTTGTAGTGTGGTGGTAAGCATGCTGGGCGCGTATCAAAAAAACCTAATGCCTCTACAATAATATCGTTATAAATTTATTTTAGTAATAGCATGATATAATAATGTTTTTTTATCAGTGTACCATGCTACTTTCAACAGAACTCTAATAAAATAAGGGTGTTTCCAAATGCAGAATTATATTTCAATATGAATTTATTCAATTAAGATGATTTTCAATCTGACTATGGCTTTATCGTTTACGCAAATTAAAACAAACTCAAAGGGGAAAATATTTACAATAAAACTTGACGTAATGTATGACAATGTATTTAAGACACGTTCACAAGCTTTTAACTTAGGTTGCTAACAAGTATATAAATATATCCCATGTGATTAAAAATCGAAAATGAAAACAGACAGATGTCTTCTTTTCAGTCTCTCATTTTTATTGCGCTCAGAAACTATCTACCAAAGAATGCTTTGAATTTTAACTTTTAGCTATTTAAATATTGCTGTTTTAACCACTAAATTAAGAAACTTGAGAGAAAAATTATAATTTATTTCCAACAATTAAATTTGAAGTTTTCACACGGTCTTATTTTTTGGCTTGATTTCCATCCCAAAAATGCCTCTAATTTAGAATTTATTAAAAAGCTAGTTAAGCTAAAGTAAAACTAAATATCATAATTATTTAATTGAAATTTATGGTGACTCAAAACAAGATTAGAACTTTTCTTGCCTATGCTATAAGGTTTTTCCTGCGCAGTCGATCATAGCTTTGATCCTTGCGCTTAGTGTGAAGAGGAATCAAAAAATATTCAGGCGACTGATTGATAACAGCAGTATAATATCTGAATTACCGGAGGCTGTATATGAGTTACGTACAGGGGAACCGAGACGAAAAGTCTTAAGTTAAAATGTCTACAATACATGTATTCGATACATAAAGAAGATTCATACAAAAAAAAGTTTTTAAAAAAATCTGAAAGGTTTCAGAGTTTAAATTACGTCCAAAGGGGCGTTTTTTTAACGTTTTTTGTGTTACCTGTATTTATTAAATATCATGTTCTTCGCACTTAAACCATAAACTTCAGTTCAATAGCAATGTCGCAAAATAATTTTAAAATGAGCCTATCTTTAGAATTTCCGATACACAGTTCCGCGCGCTGGCGCCAAAACGGTCCCCCCCCCCCCTCCGTAGACTGTTTCCATTGCTCGCTTTCAAATCGTTGAGTTTGTTACTCAAAAATTCCTTTTAAAGTTTTACAAAATATGAAATCGATAATAAAACAAATTTCAAATTTGGGCTTCCACATGCCCATATTCGCAGTAGGATTACGTCATTCAAAATTCGATGGCTCTATGTACCGTTGTTTTATCACAATGCGAGAAATATACATACATTTATGCAGATTTTTCGTTATTTAATTTCTTCAAATATAATACAGGACTCTGACATTTGGTGGCAACAGTTTGAAAAGTGAAAGGGACATTTATAGCGATTCAACGCAAAATCGGAAAACGAAAACAATAGTCCTTCAGGGACAAAGCCCCTTTGGACTAACAATGGAGAGTGAACAATGAAGTTTTATTTGTTCAATCACACTATTTCTACATGTGCCCTACGAGTAGTACAGAGAATGCTTAGCATCTGATATCCTTTAGCGCTGAAGAATGTGCACGGCAAAGTTGCGCGTTTTGGATTTATCGTCGGGTTTCACCTCATAAACAATTACACTTTACATGCATGAAGCTTTAAGAGCTTGCGTAGTACGTAGCACATCTTGCGTAGTTTGATTTGGGGACACCAAGCTCAATGACGCCATACGAACGAATTTCTTAGGATTTCTTGCAAATGTATATGAAAAATGCGATGAACACAGTCTCCTCTTGATGGCCCACTACCATGCCTTTTAGCACCAGATCCCGTCTATAGAAATGCTGCTTTCCACGTCTTGATTCTTTTGACATCGGGAGGGTTTATGTGATACGCTTCATGGAAACGTCGTTGAATTGCAGTAACGCACTCTAATCCTGCATATCACCACACGGTTTGTCGGTTTTCAGCATTCGTTGCCATTTTTCAATATTTTTTTTTTTTTTTTTTTGAAATTTTCAATTTTTTTGGTTTTTAGCATATCCAATAAAAATTAAATAAAAATTAATTACAATCAAAATGAACTTGATAGGACATTATAAATATAAATTTCCATAGCTAATCTTCCATCTCATATTTAACAAAATTGCCTGGGTTGTTAATTATGTTCATTATAAGTGTTTCAAATTGGAGCGTTTCGTCTTGGACAACCTGTATTTTTTAACGACGTAATGAAATCTTCAAATTTTGCGTTGAGTACTATTTTAAAGTCAACCACAAAATTTGGTCTCCCAAACTCTTAGTGTTAATTAGTTGCTAGTAATTTATAATATCGATACAAAAGCCAAAAATTTAGTAATTTACAACGTAGGAAGATAATATGGCCTCATTTCTAATCTATACTCTGTTACTTTAAAAACAAATTTCAAGGTTATTTTTCGCCATCCGACGTGACTCATAACCGAGAAACGACAGCTGCAGCAAACGATTTAGGCCGCCTATTTTTTTTCCGCTATTTCATTTTCGTTTAACATCTTACGCTTCATGGAAAGCAGGCGAACGAGCTTCATGAAAAACAACTGAACACTGAACTCGCAAATCATACTATAGAAATGATCCTGTGCAGTATGATCTTGCCTGGCTTGAACTGCAAACTCAAAAAGAAGTGAAGAAATCAAGTGCTATGCGATGATGACGACACCCGTTACGATCCATGGACATTATAAGAAATAGACCAACCCAAATGGGTTTTCCCCCTTGCCCTGGCGCATTCCCGGCTGTCACCTTGACCGCATCAGGAGGAGTAGGGACGACTTGCAGAAACTAGTTGGCTATTGCAACGCGTATAATTTTCAAGAAAAAGCTGGTGATAGTGCCTCCTTTCACAAATTAGAATTTTTAAATATTTTTTTAAAACTGAGATTGATTTTTAAAAATTTAGCATGTGTATCAAGCATAATTAATGTTCTAAATAATTATAAAGCTGTTGCATGCTTTCAGGTCTGGATATCTGTTTAGCTTTTCCATTGCTGTAAGAAACTTTTTATCTATTTCTTTTAAAAAATAATATTTTAAATCTGAACTTATAAAAAATTCAAACAAACAATTTTCTCTTACAATTTTTATGCTTTTTATTGGTGTAAATAAGTAAAAAAATACTAAAATTAAAAAAAAAAAAAATGGATTTTTGAACGTTTTTGTTTAAAATTCTTAATTGTTCTGATTTTTTTAAATTATATCTGAATATTATAGCATAATATTCTACAAAGGAGTTTTATTTCAATAATATTTCATATAATACATCATAGTGATAAACACTTTTAACACTTTAATAATTTTTATGCGTTTATTCTAGTGCTAAAAATTGTATTTAATTGTAATAATTAATTGTGCTAGTATTTTATAGTGATTATCATTTTAATTTATTTCTAGTTCTGCGTAAGTTTTCTTACTTATTGTGAGTTTATTTTATTAGCCAAAATGGGCGGCAGCTCAGAAAAGCTATTAGTTTCGAAACGGCATTTTACTTTGTTTCACTATAAATGGTTTCACTTTGCAAACTCTTGCCACCAAATATTATCGCCCTGTATTATATTTAAAGAAATTAAATAATGAAGAATCTGCATGAATGCATGTATGTTTCTCTCTCACTGTGAAAAAAACGACGGAATTTTGAATAACGTAATCCTCCACCCGAACATGGGCACCTGGACGGCCTAATTTCGAATTTGTTTTAATCCATTTCACATTTTGTAACTGAAGTTTTGATTAACAAACTCAACAAATTCAAAGCAAGCAATGACAACCCTGTACAGAAAATAACATTTTTATCTCCAGCGCGGAAATTCTAAAGATATGCCATTTTCAAATATTATGTGATATTGCTCTTGAATTGAATTTTATGTGGTTTACTTGCGAAGAACATGATATTTAATAAATAAAGGTAACACGCAAAACGTTACAAAAACCGCTCCTTTGGGCGTAATATAAAATCAAATCTGAGTGCTTCCAGAGTTTATCTTTCCCTCCCCCCTTCTTACACTCAGAAACGTTTATGCTCCGAATTTTATGAATTACTAAAATAAATAATCATCTTATAATGTTAATAATTAATGATCATATAATCAAATAAATGATCGTCTTGTTATGTTATAATAATTTTAAAAACTACTGCTTGAAAATGCATATAAAATCAAAGAAAATTATCAGAGCTTGTTTAATTTTACCTTATTTGTTTCAAAGCATCATTAAAGTTTCAAGCAATATTATTTAACTTTTCTTTATTTGTACACAAAAATAAGTTCATAAGTTTTGCGTTTAGAATTTTTACCTTTTTACTAAAGCAAAGAAATTTACACAAGAATTACGCTTGAAAAAAATGCGCAAAATGCAGTAAAAAGTAATTTTATGAGATATATTAAATCTTATTTTCAAAATCTGTGACTTTCATAATTTCATCACTTATACAACGTATCACATTTAATAATTAAAAACAGTTATGTGATACAAACGCCATAGGTTTCCGTGTTAAAGTAAACCAGATCGTCCCTACTCTTTCTTGCGAACATGTGGGTGATCCACGCTCCGCCCACTGGGTTAGTCTATCTCTTATGAGGTCCATGTTACGATCGAAACGGGGAGGACAGGAAACGGCCTTTAAGTATTATTTTAAAGTAACAGACTGTAGCTGCGGCATTGTTAGTATAAGTACTATTAAATTTTTAATGTTATATAATTCTCAAAGGAAATTTTTCCATAAAAATTGTTTGAAGAAAATAACATGAATTAAATAAAACATTTATAAAGAAAATTATGTGGCAAGAACGGCGCAAGAAAAAATTAATTTTTTTATGAGTATTTGGTCGCGCCAGAGAAACATCATTATCTTTTAAGCAATATAAATATTGAAAAGGCTGCAAAGCTCATCATTCAGCATCTAAGTGCCAAAATCATCAAAAGTATGATAAATGTTTGATGTCTTTGCCATTTCATTATCACCAAATGCTTTTTTTAATCTGCCCGTAAAGGTATTGTTCGTGAATAAATTTGCTCTTGCAAGTCATATTGCTCTAAAAATTAATAACACAGAAGAAGACTTCGTCCGCAACTAGATTCGAATTGAAATTTCTGATTTTCAGCCAGCTACAATACCAACAGTTACATAAAATGATAGACTTCAGTAATAAAGATATTACTGGAACTTTAAATTTGTTTATTTATTTGTAAAATGTCAACATTAAGCGTTTAGGTAATTTTAAGAATTCTTTAAACGTTCGGTTAATCAGTAAACACATGGTTAAATTTTGTAACCCCAAGGTTATTTGCTACCTTTGTAATTTATATTTTATTCCTTCTAAATTCTCACACGAGTTTTCATTATTTTGGTGATGATTTAAGCGTAAGTAAATGTGTGAGGTAAATCTTTTAAAACACTTTTTTTCCGAAATTGTTCGCAGGGCAAAAATTCTATGCCAACAGAGATCAAATAGTCCGTTCGCTACCATCTCAATAACAAGAACAGGAATTCGTATGGGTTGTTTACCGAATAAAAATTATGCGCATGCTCACAGACCCACCTGGCAACGCCTTATTTGGCTTCGACATTTTCTCGAGTCTTTAATCAAATACCAATTTTCGAAAGCGAAGATCAGTTACATAGTTTTTTCTATTTTTACGTACAAGGTGCGGTTATAAAGTAACCGAACAGTTTCTTATAAAGAAGAAAACGTACTAATCTTCAAATAAATTTATCTCCTTCACAGTAATGCACAGAAGTGCAGACAATTTTTCCAATCTTTCTTCAGGTCATTGAAACACTCTTTATAAGGGTTACAACTTGTAGAGACATTACGTATTTTGGAAGCAGGAAAGATGAAAAATATGAAATGCCTTCTCCGGGAATTGAACCGCGGGGCTCTGGAATACGCACCCAGCGTGCAAACCACCACACTACGAAGGCGGGAGAAATACCTTATGTACTGCCCCTTTTAACCCGTTTACGACGGGCATCTCTGTTACTCAAGCGCTGTCGTGGGACGGCGCGTTAACCGGATGCGTCGTCTTGTGGGGACGGGCAATTCGCGCTGCTAAGCCTAACTTTGGGAACAAATTTCGTATAAATTAAATTTTTGATCCAATTGTTCCATTTTTTGGTACATTATGGGAAAAACGCTCAGGTAGTTGTCAGAATTAATTTTAAAGCTTTGTTATTATATTTTCTTTACAGATTTTATAAAATACTCATTCTAGAATAATAAAATTTTCCCTTAGCCCACACACTGGTTATCATAAATTAAGGAAAAATCACAAAAATAGCGATAACTCCTTGCCTGCAGAACTACCATGGAGAGCCGTTGGGAGAACTAGAGGCAGGATAAAGTCAAACAAAAGTGGCCAGATAGCTAAAGTGAGTTCTTCTGCTGTTCACAGACTTTGAAGGCGATTTCAAACCACAGATTCCGCCTTTAGGAGTGTGGTGTATAGGTGAAGCCAACCAACAAGATGTATAGAGGGCGCTGGCTCTTAATCTGAAAGCGCCAAAAGTTTTAGTTTCCAAGAGGGAGACCTACAGAGAGGTCATAGGGAAGGCTCGTGGGAGCCATTAATGAAACCGAAATTCACTTTTATTACTTTATATATTTCAGTTATTAGTATTGTAGCTTAGTATTAGTTTTGTGTTTGTGAAATAAATGTTTAAAATACAAGAAGGTGAAGTTGTTTCTCTATGAGGCGGTGGATGAAGAGAGGGATGATATCCCAAAAAGGTTCAGCCAAGGACGGCCTACTGCTACGACGAGCGCTGATGACCGATATTGGACATTATGTGCACACAGGAATAGAAACGCTACTCCGACTCTTCTTAGATCCTCCCTTGCTGCAGCCACCGGAAGGTTGGTGTCAACGTCAACTGTGCGTAGAAGGCTTCACGAAGGTGTTCTGTATGCGAGACGACCAGCCATGTGCGTGCCGCTTACGTCACGCCATAGCAGGGACCGTTTGCAGTGGGCACGACAGCATGTCCACTGGACGCCTAAGCAATGATCAGTGGAGGGCTGTTCTCTTTACGGATGAGTCCAGATTTAGTCTAGACAGCGATAGTAGGCGTTATGATATGGAGAGAACCCGGAACCCGTTATCATCCGTCAAACATCCGTCAAAGAGATGCATACTGAAGAGGCAGTGTCTGTGTTTGGGGTGGCATCTCTTTGGGTGGACGCACAGACCTCCATGTCATTCCAACGGAAACCGTGAATGGTCCGGTTTATAGAGATGACATCCTTTATGTTTATGTGCGTCCATATGCCGGGGCAATAGGTGATGCTTTCCTGTTACAGGACGACAACACAAGACCACACAGGGCTCGCATCGTAGATGATTATTTTCAACAGAAAACAATTATGCGCATGGAGTGGCCAGCTCGATCCCCGGATTTGAATCCTATCAAGCACGTTTGAGATGATTTAGAGAGACGTCTGGCTGTTCTCAGTCTGTCCCCTCAGACCCTTGCCTCGCTTGCAACAGCTTTGCAAGAGCAATGGCTTTCGCTTCCTATGAAACTGATAGACTGCATAATTGAAAGCATCACGCATCACTGTATGTGCTGTATTGCTTCTAGAGGCGACCATATTCCCTATTGAAGGTACTTTTCATATAGCAAACTGATACCTTCGATTTGTTCATTTTATACATGTGCTAAGTTCTACACAACCATAATTGTCTGGTAATTTATTTTTATGTTATTTGATACCTTACTATGTGTTGTATATTGTGGGTAAGTTTGATAAAATTCTACATGTAACTTTTTCAGTAATCGTGATTTTTGTGATTTTTCCTTAATTTATGATAACCAGTGTATATGGAAAAATATCCATAGAATCGCAGATTTTATTTAACACAACACATAATTAAATTAAAATATATTAAAACTGTCTTTCATAAAAATTCAATGTAAAAACAACGAAAAGAAGCAATATTTCAAAAAAGAGACAAGTGTATGAAGAAAGAAGAGACAAGTGTATGATATTCTTTCAAGGCAAGTGTATGATATTCAAAAAGAGACAAGTGTATGATATTCTTTGAAGCATGGAAGTACGCAAAGTCCAGCGTTGCATATGTCACAAGAATAGAATATCTACTGCTAGTTTACTCAGCAAATTTGACTCATTTACCATTTTTGTATGTTCTACGGTTAGAGAGCAATTTCGTTTTGCCATTAAAAAAAACAATTACGCTAAGCGCTACAAAATATTCGTCTCAGTGCCGGAAAACTCAAAGAGTAATAAAAAAAAGTCGCTAATGATAGAACGTCTACTCCACTATAAGGGGGATAAAAAAATAAAAATAAAAATAAGAAAAATTAATAAATTAAATTAAAAGGTATTCCAGAGCATTGAGAACATGTTCATTTGATTATTTAAAATGACGCAGTAAGAGTCATTACATTACTCAACACTAACGAATTAGCATTTGTGTATATTCTACGTTCAGATACTGTTTTACTGACGATACAAAATATTCATCTCAATCCGGGAAAAATCTAAGAGTAATAAAAATAATCTCTAATGATAGAACATCGGCCCACCAGCGGCCAAGCGGTAAAAGCCACTGAACACTGGTAGTTCGGTCCGGGGTTCGAGTCCCGGCGAACGGGCTGGCTGCATGGGCGTTTTCGTGGTTTTCCCCATGTGTAACGTGGATACAAGCCAGTTTCTCTTAGAAAGACCTTCACGGGGCATCCCTCCCTTTCCGTGTAGTGCCTAAGGGCGGAGCACGTAATAAGAAAAAAAAAATGATAGAACATCTATCCGAATATATGGCAAAAATAAAAATAAAAAGTACCTCAATGCAGCGAGAACACGTGCATTTGTTTATATCAAATGACGCAGTTACAGAGACATTACATTGCTCAACACCCACCCACGAATTCACTTTCATTCCGCAACAAAATACCAAAAATAAAAGACATTGCGTAGGAATGAAGATAAGCATACCTAACTTTCGATATATTTCACCATAACAGACATACAGCTCCATCTAGCGGCAATAAAAAACACTAATTAAATGTTCTATCCAAAAATACAAATGTGGTACCCCGGCCATAGAGAGAATTAAATGGCGAGTCAAATGTGACACATCCGGCCGTGAGATAATGTTTGCTGCTGATGCATATATGACACGCCCATAATGAACGGATTGAAGGGCGACTGGGGTTTTTAGGGGACCCAATCGCCAAAACCTGGTGTGGAGAATCATCATCCAATACCATTTTAGTTCGGGCGCCACTATAGAGACATTAGATAGTTTGGAAGTTGGAAAGATGAAAACTATGCAACGCCTTCGTCGGGAATCGAACCGCGGACGTCTGGAATGCGCGCCCAGCGTACTGACCGCCACACCACGAAGGCATGCTGAGAAGGCGGGTGAAATACCTTATAAACTAACCGTTCGCAGAATAGGCGTAATATTTCATTTAATATCCGAGATGATTTCAAACTGCTGCCCTTTCATGGCCATCTGAATCTTTTAAAAAAGAAAACAAAATCAGCTGGCGATAATTCGGAAGAATATGGCGAGAGGTATAGTACTGCAACTGAATGCTTAGTTAGATATTGTTGAACAAACAATCATGGGCCTTGAATTTTCGTGTGAAAGAAACCATTGGCCAGAACCTTAGAGTTAAAATGTTTTCTGTTACTTGCTGCGGGTATCTTATGCTATTCAATACAAAAATTACAGTTATGCTCTTTAAATTACTTAGTAAAGCAAACTAAATAAAAGACTCGAAACTGCATATATAATACCCCAATATGTATTAAACAGGGAAGTGTAGGAACTTAAAATTAAATAAATCAATATGTTAAGGAGAAAAAAATCAAATAACAAACACCAAGAGAAAAAAGTTTATGATACAAATTTGCAGCAGTTTTCTATTCAAAACAAGCAACAATGATTCCTTCAGTTTTATAAAACTACTATTTTTAAAGTCTTGTGTTTCGCACCGTATGAAAACCTTTTATTTATCTAGCATTTCTACGACTGCAATAAATTAAACTTTTCAGAAATACTCCTATGTTTGATAATTTTATGCTTGTATCATTTTAACGTCATATATCTAATTCTAAACTAATAATAACTCCAAATACCTAGGAGCCCTCCTGTTTTTGAAATAAAATGCAAATTGATTTCGACAAGTTTTTATAGGAAATTATACAATTTTTCTTTCTTTTTTTTTTTTTTTTTTTTTGATTTCTAGAGAAATTTTACATCTCCCAAGAAAAGATAATTTGAGAAATTTCGCTTTCTTAGGAAGAAGCAATATCATGGATCTTTAAAGGATCTTTATGGATTAATTTAGAAACATCGTCATCACAAAATGATGCTACACTTCTTGGAGCATCTTCCTGCCAGTATCTTCCTATCATATATTCAGAGCCGTTCTAGATATTTTTAAATGAAATGTGAGTAATTTGATTTATTTATCAGACTGTTATACAACCATCAACATTGGCAAGAATAGCCTTTTTCCGTTTGGTGTTGAGCACGTTGCACCCAATTGCAACGAAGAGCGAAACATCTAATACTTCAGCTAAGCTTGTACTTCAATGGCTAGGCACTTCCTGGGAAGTAATATGTAGGGAATGGATGAACTCAAGGGATCTTTATCCGCCTTATAACCAAAATGTTTGCCCAGGATTTGATAAAGGAGAGTAGATAAGGTTTCTCGTGCTGTACCGTTGACCAATGAATGTTGCCCCTTGACTGCAAACTTTCTGTGAGTAAAACACGTTTTCAAGGTGCAATATGTCTCCGACATTAATCAACATTTTCACGTCTGCTGTTTAAAAAAATCCCATGACTGAACAAATGGCGCTCGAACTAAAAGGTGATGGACAATGATTTCTCACTACCAGGGCCGATCCTAGCAGGTGTGCAGCGCGTGCACCGCATGCTGGCGGCCAAAACAAGGTTCAGCCGCAGGCCTCATATAGTTCAATCAATGAAGCAAAAATTTTTTACGAACTGCTCAAAGTCGAATAAATATAATGAATTTTAAATAATTATTGAAAAATCAAATTAAGTACCCATTTCCCGATAGCATAGTTTAAGAAAAATAGAATGTTAGTGCCCAGTGTGTTGGTGCATTGTCCATTAATGTCTACTTTTTACCCACATCGTTCATTTAACAGCAATATTCGTGGCAGAGCCGCCAGTATTGCAATAAAAAAGGTTTCAGCGGCACTGGTGGCGCGGCGCACTGCGAATCGATGTTTTTATCTTATATGGTTAATATTACCTAAGACGTAGATGGCTTTAAATTCAGTATGCATTTGGGGAAATTAAAAGTTTTCAATTTAGTAATAGCCTTAGAAGTTAGAAAAATAAAATAGAGGACAGAAGTGATTTTAGTGTCTATAGTTTTACAACGCTTATAAACAATGCCCCTTTTTCGTTTTAGTGAATATGTTAAACCTCTATTAAAAACTAGTAGTACTACTACTCTCTTGTATTTTAATTTGGTATCAAGTTGAAAAAAAAATCTTGCAGCTGCTTTTGATAAATGATTTTCAATGCAAAGCCTGTTTGAAAACCACTTCAATATTCACACAGCATTATTAATGTTAGCGAAGTTTGTGAAGTTCTAAATTTTATTTTTATGTTGTAGGTACTTAATGGTACTTTAGTACTATATTAAATAGTTTCGGGTTTTATGGGTTTTTTAAAGCCCTAAATGTAACAAGATGCCACATTATCAAATAGGCGAATCAAGAAATTCACAACATAGCACTAAACAACAGAAATAAAAGAAAACATGTATTACAAGTTAATCATGATCTATACATATCTGCCAGCGTACATGTAAAATCCATTTCCTAGTTGAAGAGTAATTTCATACTAATTCAGAAGTCAAACAACAAAAATCAACGTTATATTTTCAAAATTTTCACAGGACTAGTTTCGATGGTTTTACCGAACCACCATCCTCAGCTGCAAAACCGCAAATGAACAAGATAGGAAATAATGATTAAATGAGATAAGAAAGCCTGGACAAGAATAAGAAAGTGGCGCCATCTGTTGATGAAACAGGAACTAAAACATAATTTCTTTAAAGGCCGAAGGCAAATTTGGATTGGAATTAGGATCGTTAACTACAACAGAAAGATTTTTTTGAATGTGAAATGCCTCTAGAAAATCCATTTCTCCAATGGAAGATGTTTTTTGAATAATTTTGGCAGCAGAAAAATTGAAAGTGTGATTTTTCAGACCAACAATGCTGAGCAACAGAAGATTTCTGTGCTTCTTTTTTTCTAACATATGCCTCATGTTCCTTGACGCGAAATTTTAAGGCTCTCTTAGTTTGGCCAATGAAATTTCATATCATCTAATCCACTTAACCCCTTACCGTGTCACCATATTTACTATTTTCTCTATGTTAGCAAGATTAATCTAGCTGATGGTTCTTCATGAAACCTCCTGTATGAATCGCTTTTAAAATTAAATTGATGAAGCTGCGTTGAATTGTCACCAACTATTTAGCCTGATACATTTATTTATAAATTAAGTAACAAAAATTGTCTATTAGTGTTTGTTTTGGTGTGATTGCTGTAGCACAATTTTTAACCAGGAAAATTTGGCATTTAGAGGAACAAGTATGGAATAATTAGTACATAGAGATACTAATGATAATTTTGTAAAGGCAGTCGAGATTGTTGGCCATATTTAATCTACTTATGTCTCAACACCTTAATAATGTCAGTAAATGCAAAAATAACAAAGCACGAATTCCATAAAGCACGTATTCCATATTACTTAGGACAGCATTTTTAAAATGAAATAATTTATATTTTAGCCGAATCTATTCGTAATGAGATAACACGCATTGTCAAATAAGCCAAATATTACAATATATAATTCTCAACTCTACACCAGATATTAGTCACACAGAACATACAACGTTTGAAAGTAGATGTGTGAACACTACTAATGGTAGGGTAGCTATTTTAGAATTTTTCCAGTACGAATACTACTGGAGAAGATCTGTGCAATTTTCTATTAGACAAACTATTGCCTAGTTTGCAGCTCGAAGTTAAAGTTATACGGGGTCAGGGCTATGATAATGAATCGAACATGAAGGGGAAAAATATAGGGCTTCAAACCGGATTCTCGAAATCAATGCTAGAGCATTATACTTGCCGTTTGGGGCTCATACGTTAATTCTCGTCGTTAATGACGCTGCCAGCTCCAGCAGTGAAATTTCTGTTTTTTTTATATGGTATAAGAGGCATATAATTATTTCTCTGAGTCCTCATATCGATTGCATTTCCCCCGAAAAAGCATGTGAAAAGTGGTAATTTTAAAACCGTTAAGTGAAAGAAGGTGAGAAAGTCATATCAATGCTATTAGACCTCTAAAACAAGACATAAAATCATTTTTACCGCATTAAATACCTTAATTAAAGATACCAGTGGAGACACGAAAACAAAAATAGGTGCTGAATCAGCAAATTGATGTATTGATTAAAATGCTTCAAAATCCTATTATCAAGAACTGACGTATTGAGTAAAATGTTTCAAAATTCTGAATTAAACATAGCGAAATGCATTGAAGGCTTAGATAATTTTAAAAAATAATTATTTTCTCCAAGATCTGACGATAATTTTAAAATACTTGTTGATTCAGCAAGAAATCTTGCTGGAGATTTAGGTACTGATCCCAAACTGCCAATCTCGAAGCTCAGGAAAAAGGTATGTTCAATTTGATTACGAGGGAGAGATGAATCAGTTATAAATCCCTTCCAGCAATTCAAGACTGCTTTCTATTTTGCAATTCTTGATCACGCGATTTCTTCTGTAAATGAAATATTTGTGCTATTCAATATTCTACTTTCTGTATGAGTTTCACATCATTTCTAATGATGATCTCACGAAAGCCTGCATGATCATAGATAATAAGTTACAGGTATAGGAAGAAGGAAGTATTGTGAAATATATTTTTTAGACGGCATACAACTCTTTAATAAAATCACTTCACTCAGAGATATTTTTCCAGGAATAAAACAGCCAATTGAGGTATTATAATTTATAGTAAAAATGATCTAATTCCCTGTTTTCCAAATTTTGCTCTTTTACCTGTTTCTATGGCTTCAGGAGAAAGAAGTTTCAGTAAATTAAAAATTACTTGAGAAATAATATGACACATTAGATTACCTTAATTTCGGGTATATAAAGCGCACTTTAAATACAAAAAATAAGACCGAAATTTACGAGTGGGCGTTATAAATATATAAATATAATATAAATATAAAAATGGTAGATTTAAAAATAAGGGAAAGATGAGCATATAGAAATTAGATTTCTGCATGTAGCAAAGTGCTATTTACTTAAAAGAAATGATACAGCTTATGAGTTTAAAAATTTTCAGTATCGGCTTACATGAAAAGTTCGTTATATTTGTCTTCCGTTATATAAGTATCTTCAGACGTATCATTTAATTCTGTTTCATCTTCACCATCACTATCACTCTGAACCATAAATAAATAATCATCTTCTGTTCCATTTAGATTACCAGAAATACTAAATTGTTTAAATAACTTTTGAATTATTTCGGTGTCAATTTCATTCCACTCTTTTATTATCCACTGACACACTATTTCTAGACTGGCATAAAGCATTTACCTCCTTTTGTAAATGTCTTTCACCTTCTGATATCCATGTATTCCACGTTTTAAATTTTTGTTGATACACGCATTTATTGAACTACTACATGATATTACTGAACTAATGGACGCCTGGACTAACTGCCATGTCTGTATTACATTCTTTCAGCAATTTCTTCATATTGTTCATTAGATGGAATATGAACATGTCCCAAAATAAAAGACTTTCTGAAATCTTTTAGGCAACTGGACGCTTTTGACAGACATTTCTCACCACAATTTTACGCCGTCTTCGCCCACCATCCTTTCTTGTAAACACGAAAACACCACTTAGAAAATTACATTTTGGCACAATCTTTCTTTAAAAAGTAACCATGGGTTTTAATTTTGTACCGCTCGTTAAAGCACTATGAAGAGGTGAGATTTTTCGTAATCTGTTGTTTTATGTAAACCTTTTTTATGCCTTTTACATCAATCACACAAATATAGTTCTCCTTGTCGCTTGTCAACTCTGTATACCATTGTTTAAAGCCTGGAAAAAATATGTATACCATTGTTTGAAAGCCTGGGACGAATCTTCAAATAAATGACTTCCAAGAATAAGAGCATCGCAGACGTATCTTTCATGATTCTTCGTAAAGAAAGAATATTCGGCAAATATATCTAAAAATTAAAAAATATAGCTTAAAATCGTAGTTGCGCGTTATATGCAGAATATACGGTATATGTTTTGAGCAAATACTGTTATTTTACATTTCTTTTATAAAATGTCTATTTTTATTTCAAAGGTAATCATTTTGTTTGTTTATAATTTTGTTAAAGTATTTTGTCGCCATTATAACGTAATAGCTGGCCAAAAAATAAAGTTTTCCACTTCAAATTTTATTTGCATTTTTATTTAATGTTTTACATTAAATGTTTGCATTTTTATTTAATGTTATACAGGTTTATAACGTCAACGTTAAGTGTTAGTCTAAATATAAAAAGTTTTCTAGAGGTGCGGCACATTAGGCGGCGGACACCCTAGAATTGGCCCTGCTCACTACTAGGATTTGGCGTTTGGTATCCCGTAATCCCCTGTAACCCTTTAGAAGGTATATTCTTCCTCCTCCTAGTATGCCTTCGTGGTGTAGTGGTAGCATGATCAACGCGTATTTGAGAGGTCTATGGTTCCTGTTCTGGCAAGAGGACTACACATTTTTCCCGTGTCCTGCTTAAAAAAAAAAAAAAAAAAAAAAAAAAAAAAAAAAAAAAAAATCTACTTTTGTCATTCAACCTTACTTAAATTCATTTAATTTTACATTTGTATTAAGTTAATGGCAGGATATTTATACTTTGTTTTAATAGTTCAAGGCTATTAGAGGTCGGGTAATCTTTAACATGTTTTAAATTAAAAATCAAATAAATATTGCTAATCATATTTATGAGAGGGATGAGCCTTCCATTTCTTGCGCAGCTTTTCAATGCATGGATCTACTCTGGTAATGAGAACTACACTTACAGTAATTTAAATTTATAGGGGAGATGTCCATAGGCAAGGTAACTGGTTTTGAATTTCGTAAAACATCAGTCTGGATAGAAAAAGTGATAGAAAATTACCCTATGTAATATCCAAGGTTTGAGATTTTCAGCAATAGTTCATCTAAATTTTATTTTTTGCATCTTTTCCTAATCTATGAGAACAACAAGGGCAAGATCGGAAGACCTTGTGTGGTCCACAAACCACAGATTGACAAACGCTGGCAGAATGCAAAAGACTTGAGGAATTGATAAAAAGGGAAGGAATACTTGGCGAATTGGTATATTTCTTCCAGATAGAAAAATGTTTCATCAGGGATGACGTAAAGTTGTGCCTAAGTATTCATCATTTTGATGATATTTCATCTAAGCTTTTCCCTTTTTATGAGGAAAATTGAATATTTGGGAATTAGTTCATTGAAGAATGAGGAAGTTTTCTCTTATTCGACATTTAAATAGATAATGCTGAAGGTTAATTCATCGCAGATGAAAATTGGCGCGAGCTTTACCTAAAATTTGCACAAAACGAAATAGATAATGTTACCGTGAGAAGAGAGAAAAGGTATGCACAAACACTGAGCTCTTATGCGAGATTAGAAAACGCACTTTGGAGTTAGACCTAACAGTTAGTCTCCGCAAACTATAATACTGTCTAGTGTGAATCCATGAGTAAAGTTTGAATACAGGACTACCTGTTTCTGATAAGGTCTTCAACAGTTCCGCTACTCGAAACATTTAAGCAGTTGAAAATAATTTTTTCCTTCACTATCAGAGAAATGGTATTTTGCTCTGAGCAGGTGATATGATCGTCACTGTAACTGGATGCTGTCATTATCGAGAAAGTTCAAATGAATTTTAATGTTTGAAATTTTCTGCTTTCCGTTTTCTAACGGAAAATGTTCAGAATCGAAACGCAGAGAGATTGAAATGAATCTTTTAAATATTAAATCTCAAAAACGGGATATTTTTCTTCATATTTTATAGTGCATTCATAAATAAAATTGTAAACATGTTAGCTAATGTGCAGCTGTTGTTAAGTAGTAGGATGTGATACTGACTAAGAAAGTTTTGGTATAATATAAAGATATAAAAGCCTTGTTATCTGCAGCGCATATTTTGCTTTTTCAAAAACTTCCTGTATTTTCTAGCAGTTGAAATTCTTGGTTTATTTCTGAAATGTTTTGAACTCAGAGAAAAATAATTCGAAACTTTTGTGTTTCGAAATATTTGCTGAATGTTTCGCCCAATGGAATTCGTGTTTCAAATTCTGAGAAAAATATTTTTTGTGATACCAAATTTTCACAATTTTTACGTTATTGATCAAAGTGCGTACAATAAACAAAATAAAAGTTGTTCTCTTTTTTTTTAGAATATCTCTTTCATTTTAATCCCTCAGGAAAGAGCGAAATCTTTTTTTCCCTTCTCTTTTTTTAACGTTTTTTTTTTAATGGGCAAGAGTGACGCTTGCACTGCAAACAGACGTAGAAAATGTTTTTGACAATGCAGCCAAACAATTCTTCTTATAAACTGGAAAACTGATCTCTTGATACATTTCATTACTTATCTCTAGATTCAAGCACAAAAATTGTTTTAACAAAACTTATGTAAAAACCTACATGTGTTGCCGCTATTTCTATTTTGCAATAGCGTTTCTTTCTGTTATAAATTAAAAAAAAATCCATATTTTAAACTAAAAAAACTGTTTTATTTCCATATGCATTTTGTTCAAGATGGTTTTAATTTTAGCTTTCACTGAATACAGGATACTATATAAATACAACAAACTTTAATTTCTGAAATCTGACCCTAGACATATACTTACAGTTAGTTACAATTACAATAAAGGGCAGAAATTTAGAAAAATCATAAGAGTGCAGGGAAAAACATTTCTAAGAAATAAAATTTAATTTCTTTAATGATAGACCAAGTAAAAAAAAAATCAACCAGAATTCTAAATAGAAACACAACTTTCCATGCTTTTGTGCGCATTAATCGATGAGACTAGGTCAATAAATATGTTCAAATCTACAAATTTGATAAAGAACGTTTATTTCCTCCTTGGTGTCTGCACATACAGTAATTTAAACCAACATTATATGTTATACTTATAGACTAGCATTATAGTTTTGTACAACTACACTACAAACGTGCGCCCATTAGTATGGTAGTAGGATAACCAGCTGTCATAGTCTTGGACCCAGGACGTTCACAGCAATCTGCATGTTGTAAATGTGCAGTGTCTTTTCGTGGCATGGTTCATTTAATATAATGTCGAGCCGAAAGATTTCAAGACAGTAGTGGTAGGAGATTCTTAGATACGTCACTCGGGAGAAGGAGTTTCTTCATCTTGCTGGGATGGAGTTGGTAATCTCTTACTACCACCTACAAGGTGCTTAATGTCCTTGGAGAAAGGGAAGTGTTACGAATATTGGACATATGTAAATACTTTTAGTGAAATTATATATTAAGTGCAGTACCCCTTGTATAACGTAACATGAAAGGCCGCAGTAGAGAAGCATTGCTGGAAAAATAAAGGTATAGGGGAAAGTTCCCTTCTGTTTTCAGGACAGGATTCAGAAATGTATGTGTGCACGTGCGTATATATATATGTATATATGTATATATGTATATATATATGTATGTATATATATATATATATATATATATATATATATATATATATATGTGTGTGTGTGTGTGTGTTAACACAAATGTATGCAAGTGTGTACATGTGTTTGTATACACACATAACTCACATGCATACATTTTTGAACGCGGTCCCTATAACAGCAGACTACCGTTCACTTAATCTTGAGGTAAACTCTCACCACGCTAACAGGGATTTTTCGTAACTAATTTTTACTGCCAAATTTGGCGTGAAATTGTCAAAAGTTACCAGGCTTGGCGATATTTTGTTTCGGTTCATGTGTATCTGAATCCGGCTATGCCTAACGGCAATTTTAAGAATTCCAAGGTACAGTATATTTCACAGCAGACGAGGAAAAGTAGTATATAGGATTGGTGAGAGCAGCAGTTTTCACTCTAACTAGCGTGAAAGAACTTTTGATTTACTGGAAAAAAACTCAAAGCAGTTCATGCCAGCAGCAAATTAATTATCCATGATTCAGTCTCCACTCATTAACCAGAATCTTTCTTGGACTCCACGCATTCACAGTGCGCGTAATAAAGCTCTTTTCGTTTAATCACGAACAGATTTCTTCATGTTAATTGGAAATTATTCCAACCTCAGCCTCATTTAATATCTCCTAAGCGTCATAACCTACACTGCATGTATTCGTCCTGTTTTATATTACGTTACCCCTGCCTGGAACACGGCTACAAAAAACCAAATACATCAACTTTAGGTTGTGCAACATATATTTTTAAGAATAATATTCGATTCAGATTATCTTGTTCGAAAGGAAATCATAAATAAGGACTTTTAAGATAGAGGTAACTGAGGACTACATAAAAAGAAGGCTTGTTACAAGTTATTTTGTCATTTATTCGCAAGTTTTGAATATAACAACTTCATTTTCAAGAAGATTCAGACCTCTTGAAGCTCATATTATCAAAGACAGAACTTCGTCACATGAGTCTACATCAATGGTATTTTTACCTGTATGATTTTTCTTTCTTGATTAACTAACTGTATTTACTGTACGTTTATTTTGTAACGTGTACCATCTTTTTTAGTGTAACCATACCAGAGTTTTGATATAGATTATTCACCTGTATTTTCACTTAGTAACTGAGATTTATTCCATGCATTGCAGTTTTTTTCCCCGGATTATTTCTGGTTTTAGAGAAAGTCGGATTCTTCTCTCTGCGTACCTTGACCCTTTTGGTCATCTCCCTTTTTCTACCTCTCCTTGCCTCCGATTTCTCCTCTTGACAGAACCTACGTCCAGAACTTTATATTGTCATGTGCCTTTGGTACGTTATTTTACAGAGCCGGCAACGTTTAATTCGTAATTTGAAGTGGTAACTACTGATAGTACTATGTCATACCGATAACAGCTGTGCGATTACCTTTGTGTGAAGAGTCTTAGAACTGTGTAGTATTTGTAAAAAGCAATTTCATCAGGCTTTCAACGGTTTTGTGTGCCTTCAGTCCATTACGAAGCCGAACGCACCTAATAATAGGATAGATTTCAAAGTAAAGTTACAATAAAGCGGTAAATTGCTAAAGCAACTTTATTATTTTATTGTAAAGATATATAATATTCGCAGTTTCATGTATCAGAATAGTGAAAGAAGTACATGCTGGTTGAGTACATCTCACTTGAAATGCTCAAGACTAGACCTATGTAGAATTTCAGTTATTTTCGGATCTTGAATATTTCCACGCACAAAATGAGACCTGTGAGACTGAATTTAAGATGCAGGAAAATCATATATTATCACATATATTTTTAGCTCGTTCTATAATTAAGTATAGACAAATATATTATACAGTAATTAAATATGTACTGTAAATTTAATTTACGTAATTTATGTATGATAAGTAATTTAATGGATCATATAATCAGTCCTCCAATTTAACTCTCGTTTAAACCCCTTTTCCCATTACCTAATCCAATAAAATGCATAAGACTTCAAAAGGTATTTTCATTCGTGACTGACGAATATTAATTACATCGCACGAATATGTCCTATTTTTTAATTAATAGCAATTAACAAATGAATATAATAGCTTCATTTTGCAAAAACGTGTTTTAAATAAATGCTACGTTTCTATTGAAGTATGCTATTAAAAATTCTGTATCAATGATATACTTTCTTAATATTGATAGTTATGTAATAAAAAAGTGGCGTATCTAGAACTTTGGCCGTCCATGCCGGTCCCTGATTTTATCGTCCCTCTTGGTGCACAAACAAATAAGTGCGAACACTATCAAAAGACATGTAGGGAAATAAATTAATATTTACTTAAAGAAATTTATTTTTAAAGAAAACTTTAATTCTAACATTTTAAAATTACAGTTTATTATTTTGCTTGTTTTCGGTTTGCAAAACTATTAATGATAATGTACAGATCCGTTTGACTACTTCAGTTGTTTTATAGACCGTACAGAAAGATTTCTTAAATGAAAACATGCATTTGTATTTTTTTAATACTTCTGAAATGATTTTATATTTAGAAAACTCTTTTCACAAATAGTGACACTTACCGCAATTCCGTGGGAAGTTAGACACAGTATAATAATATTTTTAACTTTGTTTTGGAGATTGTATATTAGAATAAATTGCAAAAATTCAAAAGGACTGCTCCTTCATGCTTCGATTTTCGTGGCAATAATGGAAATAAAACTCTGAAATGCGTCTTTCGTAATAATGAACTGCTTCTCATTTATGTCATTGTGACCATAATTCAGTTAATATTTGTAATTTGCATTAATAAATGTTAACAGTAGAAGAAAGATAACGAATGTGCAAACGTATGGAAATATCGTGGGGATTTCATTGACTATTCGTTTCCTTCTCAATTTAATTCTATATGCAAACTAATGACTCTTCACCTGCCTTGACGATCCACCTTACTAACCCCTATAAAAAGAAGATTTCATGCAAAAAATATCGCCACTAAAAAGGTGCCAGCCGGCGTGAAAAGACAACCTCAAACTACGGCATACTGTGCTCATCTACCTGGTTTTTCAACAGTAGTTAAAAACAATTGCTAAATTAAACTTGCTTTTTGAGGGGAGGGGCAGAGAGGACATTTCTTCAGGGAACTACTGCGTTTAGAGTCTCCGCTAACAAACTGAATATTTCATATAAATAGCAAGATATTTCGTATAAGTAACAAGACCAAAGGCTCTTTACATAATTCTTCAATTATTAGATTAGAAATTGCACTATGCATCAGCAAATGTAGGAGATGGTACATGTGAGAAAGAAGAGAATGGTTCAAAGAAGTTTATTAACCTGGCCAAAAATGCAATAAATTATCTCTCAAACGTTTACCAATTATCATGAGATCTAAGAGTTTCATAAGTAGATTTGTGCAATGAGAACAAATAATATTTCAGTTTGTGCGAACATCTAAGCTATTATTCTGTTCAAGGGAGTTCTTTCGAACATACTGTCACTCATAATTACAGGAACATTTAGCAACGGGTCCATGGAAGCAAGTTAAAACAAATGCAAGAAAACGTTTTCAGTATTGGGTCTTTCTGTTTGCTGTCTTCTTCTGGTTTGAACGCTTCAGCTTAAAACTTTACAATATCAGTTTTTTCTGTTTCTCTATAAGAAAAATGGTACAAACATTTTTCTGCACAATACAAATCTATTCTCGCAGATAAGATCTTTAGCCTCTCATTGAATAACATATTTGTTTTAAAACTAAATTTGAAAATACTTTGGTTTAAGACATTCCTGATAACAGAGTATATTTCACAAATCCGGAATAGTAATATTCTAGAATTCGGTTTATCTCGACCACAAAGAAATCTGCATTGTGTATTCAGGAATTTATAATCTTTATCAAATATCAGGGACAAAAATGACAAACTGATCGGGACTTCAAAATATCACTGAACCGGGACATTCCGGTTAAAGCGGGACGCCTGGTAAGCCTATTAACAATTAAAGCATAAGAAAATTTCTTAAATCAGATTTCTTTATATATTAAATAAGAAGATTTTTCGAAGCGTTAAACTATCCAAAATGGCACGTGGATATGTTTGAAATATTCAAGGAAAAAACAAGAATACATGAAAATTCCACAATTTCCCACTTGTATAACAGAACATACTTAAAATACCGCAATGCCTGCCTCATTTCATGTACTAGGAAAATTTCAGAAATACCATACTGGATAGTGCTCACATGTTTCAAGCTTGTTCGAGAAGTTTAGGCTATAAACAGAAGTCAAATCTATTACCATGTTAATATCTACAGAAAAACGGCTGTTACGTTAAATCAAATATCGGAACTTCATTTACGCCCATCATCAGCTTTACGAATGTTCTAAGTACAGACGCATTGCAACCATAATATGAAGATAATTAATCAAGTACCTTTCAGTTTTTATGTTTTAAGATAACACATTTTAATGTTAAGTCATTGTATCAAATTTGGACCATCTATTTGTTTTAAACACAACTAAGGCAACCCCTGTTTTCAAGATGATGCGTTAGCCTTTAGTTTTTATGTTGAGTAAAAGTAAGTAAGTGAAAAATTGATATTTAGTAAAATGAAACTGATTTAAACGCATAATTAGTTCCATGCCCATAGCACAAAATTTAAACCATTAAGATATCTTGAACTTCAAAATATCAAACTCATGCAGCGAAGAAATCAGAATGTCTGCCTATTTAGAGAAAGCGACGGGAAAATGCAGGGTCGTGTTTCTGAGCGAAAATTTTACATTAGGGCAATAGGTTTACGTAACGTCGATGTTTTTTAACTGTTATTTCACACAATTGTTTACTCCTATCATACAACATAAAATTTATGTAATGAAATTCGATCAAGATACTAAATACATTTCTGAATCCAAGAAAATTTTTACAGTGCTTTTTATATTCATAAGTAGGATTACCGTCATATTTTTTGCTTAAACTAGACTAATTTGGAAAACATACTACAGAGAATGAAACACTAGGTTAAGAATATAAGACTTAAATCATGAAATGCTAAATAAAGTATCCAATACCAAAATGACTTGGTTAATGTTCATCATAACGTCGCCAAAAATCTCTAAATGCTGCGTAGAAGATCTAAGAGATCTGTTTAAAGGCCAAATCTAAATACTTAAGGATTAATCCCTTATTATTTTCTCATTACTGTGACGTTTCTTTTAACAATTCTTACAAGCACAGTTCGTATGTCGCTTTGTCAGTACGAATACAAGGCTTTTCCTCCAGAATGGATAATTGTTTTTTTAATTCATGAATCAGCAAACGCAGTTTCTTTTCGGAATCTTAGAAATTAATGCACAGTAAAAATAACTGCATTAAAGTCTAAAATCTCAACTCACAACGTTGCATGCTACAATTCTGGGGAAAAACATGAAGCCGACATTGAAAAGTATATGGAGTTTGGCTTGCTTTGGAACCATAAACTAGTTCTAAATTTGCAAGAGACGTGAAGCGAAAAATTACTGCGTGGGAAATAACAATAGAATCTTTTAAAGGTTCAAACAATGCCCCCTCACTTCTTGTGTTAACAGAATCAACCACCATTTGAATAACAAATTCAGATTTGAAGTTTAGACTGGTAGTAAAAGATTACACAATTAAATTTAAATCAAAGCTGGTTCAAAAACTCTTAATCTGCGTAGGTCTAAATTTAAATGTCCGCAGCAATACGCAAGGCCGAATAAATAAAAGATTATCAGAGCTGGCAGAACTGAAGTAACGTGGCCTCGAAAGGCACAAATTCGCTCCGTATTAGAATCCAAAAATCTCAGCTTAAACACTCTCTTAACCCATTTACATTACAGTGAGGAAACGGAAGGCAGAATTTGTAGTAACGGCTTAAATTATAAATGAATATTGCATTTAAATAGAAAAATTTATGCATATTTAGCTCTAGATACGAAATATTTAAATTGGCAGCAGCAAGGTTTATAAGAGGGGTTTTTTTTTTAAATTGCGAAATGGCCGTTTTACCAGAGACTGCATTATTTTTACTTCTAGCATATTCAGCACGTTTGAAATTTAACCAGATGATCATAATAGAAATGACAAACTGACCTTGACGCTGTCAAACATAATGACAAACTGGGCCAATTTCGGTTGAAACGAGACTTCATAAGAGCCTGTTCATAAGAGAACGACAAAACGTCTTAAATAAGATTTCTTTAACGTAAAAAATAAGTTTTTGAGTAATAGAAAGAGTGTAGATTGATGTGACAAATTTTCATAATCATATGAAAATCAAATGCTCATACCCTTAAATATAAATGAAAATTTATATATATAATCCAGCTATATTATTTATAATTAGTTATGAAATTTTAAAGTTAGCTAAACGTTTGTTCATTTAGTAAAATCACATTGTTTATGTAATTCAGAAATACAAACATTTTGGAAATGAAAAAGAAATATAATTAATTTTCTTAAGAAAAATTATAAATTGCAATTACAGAAGATAATGATTACATATGCAAATATCATTCATATTCTTTATACGTAAGGAAAAAACGTCATATACCTTAATAAAAAAGTAAGTATTAATGCTGTTGATAGAAATAAGTATAAAAACTGTAATTAATGCATTTTTACGACGAAGATTGTGCAAAGCAATATGCGAATCTATGGAAAATAATATCTATGCAAATCATATTTATTTAATGTACATAGTGTATGTATGATAAATAATTTATGAATTATATTAAACTTCTCTAATTTAATGCCTAAAAAGGCATTAAATTATTATTGGCTAATCTTTGGAATATGGTAACAGTAGTTTGGCGACATTTTGGTAAGGCGATAAAGGTTACTAGCTAGGACTTTAGTAGTGTACATGGATAAAGTCAAGAGTGTGCGCAATGCCATTTTTGTGCAATTCTGGGATGTTTTTTTAAGTAAAAATAGGTCGACGTGTACATGGGTGATACCGTGTATGTGCAATTCTTAAAAACGCGGCAAGCAGTGGGCGATTCTGCACTTTCTGTTAATTTCGCACCTAATATTCGTCATGATTAAGCACTTTTGTTCCATAAAAGATGTAGCATAAGCGTAATTCGGCTAGCAGATTGCTGAAAAAAAATTTTGAGTTAAAAAAAAAATGCCTTTACTTCGTGAAAACAAAATGGAGTCCAAAACAAAACTAGCAGGTTGCTGTAGAAGGGTTAAACGGCAAATTTTCGCCAAAGTTTCGCCAAAAAATCGCCAAGTTACCATAATCCAAAGATTAACCTTATTATTGCAACGGATAGCCTTCTTTAGTTTGACCCCTATTCTATCATTACTGCAACCTAAACCCAATGATAGGCGTAAGCCTTGAAAAGATATTTTCATTCGTGACTGACGAATTTCATCGCACGAAAATGCATTATTTTTTAATTATTACAGTTAAACGATTTAGAGTTAAATACAATACGTTCAATTTGAAAAATAATGTTTTAAATGAATTTTAAGTTTCTGTTCAAGTAATAAACAGCTTGAGATGTTGTGGTTCTGTATCATTCGTAAAATTGTAAATGTTGATACCTATGCAAAAGAACAGTGGCGTGTATATAAGAACTTTTGCAATCAGCTGTGATCCCATATTTTATCGCTTCTCTTGATACACAAACAAGTTAGGTACACAAAATGTCAAAAGAATACCAAATAAAATAAATTAAAACACAATTTTACAGAAACTTATTTTTAAAGACAAACTTATTTTTAATGAAAAAGTTTAGTTCTAACATTTTAAAATTATTATTTTGCTTATTTTCAGTTCGCAAAACTATCAGTGACATTGTAGAGGTATATTTGATTATTTTATCTGTAATGTAGACAGTATAGAAAAATTTCTTGAATGAAAACACACATTTGTATTTATTTCGATTTTTCTGGTCCGAATACGTCTTTCTTAATAACGAACTGTTTCTCATTAATGTCACTGTAATCATAATTTATTTAATATTCGTAATTTGCATTCAAAATTTTCGCCAGTAGAAAGAAAGCTATGATAAAAGTACGTACCTATAGAAATCAAGTGGCGATTTCTTTCCATATTTTTTACTCGTATTTTTCTCAATTCTATATGGCAAATTAATTATTCTTCACCAGCCTCGATGATTAACCGTACTGAATCCGTATACAAAGAAGGTTTTACGCGAAAAATGCTGCCCCTTAAAATCTGCCCTTCGGGTAGGGCCGCCACTCTTTAGCTACGTCACTGTACCAATCTGTTTTATTTTTCAATAGATTTAAAAATTAATTGCTAAATTAAACTTGCTTCTTTTCTGGGGGCTGGGGCAGGAGGTAAATTTTTAAGGGAACTTGCGCATTAACAACTTTTAATGCTAAAAATTGAAGATTTCATATAAACTGCGCAATATTTCGATGAAGACAAAGGTTCTACATATAGTCCTTTATTAGAACTTGCAGTATGCCTTAACAAATGTGGGAGATGAATAAATGTTAGAAAGAAGAAGAATGGTTCGTGAAAGCTAAATACATGGGTAAGTTTTCCAATTATGCAAATAAAGTATCCTTGAAACATTTACCAATAGTCATCAAACCCAAACCTTTTGTAAGTAGTTTTCTGTAATAAGAATGAATAATATTTAAGTTTCTGCGACATATAAACTAATGCTCTTCAACGAAGTTCTTCATTCTGACACAATATTACTCACATAACTAGAGGAACATTCAGCAACGGGTCCATGGGAGCAAGTTATAACATATTAATAATTTTTTCTCACCGGGTATTTCTATTTGCTGTCTTCTTTTATACTGAATACTTCAGACAAAAACTTTACAATATTAATTTTTGGTACTATTCCGTTTTGACGGCCGTAAAAAATTGCAACGAAAATGTATGCGCAAAAGCGCCAAATCTAGTGTACGCGCTGATTTCAGATTGCGCAAGTTTAGATAGTTCCGTTTTTCTTAAAACGCCATTGAAATAGTAGTTTAATTTTTAAATCATTTTTTGATATCCTATGGTTTTAACAATTTGGGATTTGCCCATGACGAAAAATCTGCAATAGAATGTTTTCAAACAAAATGCATCATTCATTATAAAAAAATTATGTTTGAACAACCAACGAGATGAAATTATGCTTTAGCGATAACTCGGTAGCGAAATAGCCATGTAGGAATCCATTCAATTATGTTTAGCCTTTTTTTATATAAATTATAATAATGATCTGAAATAGTTATTTACTCTTATTCTTCCATTCAAATATGTTTAGCCGTTTTTTATATAAATTATAATAATAAAAGTATTATATGAAATTAACCTTTCATCTAAATTAAAACAATAATCTTAAATAGTTATTTACTATTATTCTTTCTTTCTTGCGTTAGGGTTGCCGCAATTATTTTTGGCAGCACTGGCATCAACAAGAGTTTGCCGATTTTTTACGGTCCTCAAAACGGAATAGCACCCAATTTTTTTTCTGATTATGTGCAAGACAAATAGTAAAAATAATTTTTTATGTACAAGACAAACCTACGTTTCTCGGATAAGATGTCTGGCCTCTCAATGACCCTTGAATAATATATTTGTTCTAAAAGTAAACCTGAAAATAATTTGGTTTAAAACATTTCTGATTAGTGAGTCTATATCTCGGAAATAAGTTATAGTAAATAATCTGGAATTCCGGCTATATCCGGACCACAATTAAATCTGTACCTTTTATTCAGCAATTTTAAAATTTTACAGAAAAAGGTACAAAGTGAGAAACTAATCCAACGTACGGACCCCCATCAGTAAACATTTACGATTCAGGCGGGGCGTCTGGTAAGCTTGTTCATAAGAGAACGATCAAACATTTTTAATGATTTCTCCAATATTAAAAACAAGTTTCTGAATAATGGAAAGAGTTTAAATTGATGTGACGCATTTTCATAATCATGACGGAATGAAAATAAAACCATCAAAACTTTACATAAAAATAAGAATTTGTATATATATAATCTAATTATATTATTTGCACTTAAAACGTTTGTTTATAACACTTTTCATTTAATTCAGAAGTGCAAAAATTGAAGAAATATTACCCACATCTTTGACGCAAATGATTTTGGATACGGCGCGTATCGATGTTATACATGGGTAAAGTCAAGGGAGTGTGCAATGCTAAAGTTAGGGCAATTCTCTGAAGTGAAGATATGTCGATGTGTACATGGATACCTAGTTTGTGCAATTCTTTGACTTGCTATTTTCAAGTTGGCTATTTTGAGAAACGCGTGAAGCAGTGCACACTTTTCCAGTACAAAGACAAAAAAGGTGTGGATTCGACAAGGGTGTGGATATCGACAAGGGTGTGGATTCTCCTAGGAGTTTATCAAAATAGAAATATAATAAAGTTTCTTTAAAAAAATGGGTGAACGGCAGAATTACCCACTGCTTGGCGCATTTTTAAGAATTGCACTAACTCGGCATCTAGGTACACATCGACCTATTTTCACTTAAAAGAAATCCCAGAGTTGCATAAAAATGGCATTGCGCACCCCCATCACTTTATCCATGTACACATCGACCTATTTTCACTTAAAATGTCAAAGAAAATTAACAACAATCCAATTCTTCTTACTCTTGTAAAAAGCGGCAAACAAATAAGTGGGCAATTCTGCACCTTACCCCAAAAAATTATAAATTGCAGTGACAAAAAATACTAATTACATATGCAAATATCATTCATAATCTTCTACCTTATTGCAGGAACAGAACGAAAAAGCAAATGAATAAACATACGGTTTTTATTACTGATTACGGTTTTTATTGATAATTAAACAAACACGTTAGATAAAAAAACCTATCTCTGTGAACGGTATTAAAAACTGATGCATTAAAAACTATAATTAATTCACTTTCAAGACAAGCATGTTCAAAGCAATATGCGAACTTAATTGAAAATCATATCTATGCAAAGGATATTTTTAACAGTTCTTCTCTTAACATTTTTAATTTGGAAACATTCACGAGTTAAACTATAAGCATAATAATTTGAAAACAGAACACTCATATTCCAATAAAATGCTAAATTATCGTCACTTACGTACAAAAAATGAAGTACAACACTTGCTTTTTAATTTACCTCAAGATAACTGCAAATAAGCATTCTAGTGTATTCTAAACACGAAACGTTTGAAAAACATTTGTAATTTACAAAAATGACACTGCATTCATTCCCATAATTTCCCAATATGAATCAGCCTGGATGATCAGATTTTTTCAGTGAAAAAATATCGATCATGGATTCATAATGGAACACCAAATATGTCACACAAACTGTCACTGTTTTTGGAATCAGATTTTTCAGCAACCACGGTTAAAACTTTAGTCGCTAAGAGGGAATTTTCTTGCAGAAGAATTATCCACGGTTCTGTTGACTTCACGTACTGGAATGAAGAGGCAATAAAAATAATTGCTTTTTGCATCATTTCTTCATCCTCATGCTTATCAGCTAAAATTAACGTTTCGACAGCTGACGTAATGCTCAAATATGATATAATTATATCACGACACATATCTTTGAGATCCGATACGAAATACTTTTCAGCTGCATAATACAAATCATGGGCCCTTGAATAACTGGACGGGTTTATTTTACCACAATAAAGAAATTTCATCAGCTCTTCGAAGATATCAGGGTCGATATCCGTGATATCTATTCGGTTGTCGTTGCTTTCAATAGTGTCGTGTTGGAACATCTTAGCAAATACTGGAGATCTGGCAGAAAGAACACATTTGTGAACACGGATTTCCACGCCTTTGCAAATGACAATTAAGTCGGAATGATACTGCTTTTCATACATTTCATGCATATCGCACAACAGCTTATGGAAAGTTGACAGAGTCTGCACTGATTTTTCTTCCCTTTCTGTTAATTCTGTAATCCATGCATCTAAATTTACCGTCATTTCATGCTCGGGAAATATGGACCGAGTAGTTTCTAAAATTGTTATATGCTTGATATCGCTGTTCATAATACAATCAAAGTTATGCCTGCGAATAATTTCATATTTAAAAACGTAATACATAATTCCTTTTATCTGAAGTTTCTTACCAGAATTTTCCCTACAGAGCTGCACAGTAATCGTTGATGAACTATCGTTAACTGAGATGTAGTTCAAGTACCATACCGTACACATTGTTAGAGGAGATGGGAGACTTCGAAATTCCGCCCTCAAATCTTTCAGTGCCTGATCATCCCATTTATAAAACAGAGTGTTCCAAATGATACCCAAGTGTTTGCACGCCATTGAAATCTGATATAATTACACCGCACAAATCTGATCTTACATTTGACCGAAACTCCTCCTCAAATGCTAAGCTCAATATACATTATCGTCATGATACCGAGCAGGCGGCATGTTTAAAACGAAGGACGCCCTCTAAGATAAGCTATGACGTACTTCTTTCTTTTCGCCAAAATCTCAATACCAAGGACATACAAATGAGACAACAGGGATGCTTATGGGCTGCTTACGGAATAAACGTTATGCGCATGCCAACGGACCCTGCCAACGCTTATTTGGCTTAGACTTTTGCCTTAGGCTTTATCAAACCTCATAAATTTTCGAAAGCGATAAATCAGTTGCATCGTTTTTTTTTCATTTTTTACATACAAGGTGCATTTATAAAGTAACAGGACAATTGTACTACTCTTCACTCCTATAAAATAATCACCAGAGAAGTGCATACAATTTTTCCAATCATTCTTCAGATCATCGAAACACCGTGTATAAGTGCTAGAACTAACCTTTCTCAGAACATGTATAACATTTGATATAATATCTGAGAAGGTTTCAAACTGATGCCCTTTCATGGCCATCTTAAGGTTTGGAAAAAGGAAAAAAAATAGCTAGCGATAAGTCGGAAGAACATAGTGAGATATGTATTACTGCAACTGAATGCTTAGATATTGTTAAACAGACAATACTGCACTGGGCCTCGTATTTTCGTGTATACGAAACCACTGGCCAGAACCTTAGGGTTTTATATTTAAAATGATTTTTGTTAATTGCTGCGGTTATCTAATGCAATTCAATACAAAAATTACTATGCCGTCTAATTTACTTAGCAAACTAAATAAAGTACTCGAAACTGTAAAAAAATAATAATATATATTATACTTTAGTGTGTATATTAAACTGAAAAGTGTAAAAATTTAGAACTAAATAAATCAATATGTTAAGGAGAAAGGTTCAGTTTCGTAAAACTAATTTTTAAAGGCAATGTGTTTCACACGCCATAAAAACCTTTGATTTATCTCTCATTTTTATGAGTGCAATAAATTAACCTTATCCTAAATACTACTATGCTTAATAATTTTATGCTTGTATTAGTTTTAAAGTCATATATATAATTCAAAACTTTAATAAATATGTACAAAGAGCATGCAATTAACAAACGACGTTTCTGCATATACCTAGGTTTGGTTTGGTTTGGTTTATTACATTACGGAAAAGCACTCGAGGGCTATCTGCCTTTAGGAAGGGATGCTTTCGTGGATGACTTTTTAAAGTAAACTGGCTCGTATACACGTTACACATGGGCAAAACCACGAAAATACCCATGCAGCCAGCCCGTTTGCGGGATTCTAACCTCGGAGCCAACTAACAGTGTTCAGCGACGATACCGCTCGGATGCTGGTGAGCCACATATACCTAGGAGCCCTCTTTTTTGTGAAATAAAACGAAAAGAATTTAAAAAAGATTTTATATGAAATTATACAAATTTTTTCTTTTTTTTTGAGTTCTAGAGAAATTTCAGATCTCTCAAGAAAAGATTATTTGAGTATTTTTTCTCTCTTAGGAAGAAGCAATATCATAGATCTTTAGGATTTATGGATTAATTTCGAAACTTCGTCATCCCAAAATGATGCTACAGCATCTTTCTGCTAATATCTGCCTGTAAGATATTCGGAAACGTTCTAGATATTCTAAAATGGAATACGAGTAATTTAAATAATTTATGCGACTGTTATGTGACCATCAACAGTCGGCAGCATAGACGTTTTTTGTTTGATGTTGAGCAGTTCCCAGCCAAGTGCAATGAAGAGTGAAAAGTCTAATTCTTCAGCTAAGATTCTTTTTCAGTGGCTAGGCATTTGTTGGGAAGTAATATGTAGGGAATGTACGAACTCAAGGAACTTTTATCCGCCAAATAACCGAAACGTTTGCCCAGAATTCGATAAAATGAAAGCAGATAAGGGTATCAGTTCCTTACTGTGGACCAATGCCCCTTGACTGCAAAATTTCTGTGAGTAAAATATGTTTTTAAGGTGCAATACGTCTCCGGCATAAATCCACATTTTTCACGTCTCCTGTTTAAAAAAAATCCAATGACTCTACAAACGGCGCCCGAACTAAAAGGTGGTGGACAATGATTCCTCACCACCAGGATTTGGCGTTGAGGTCCCCTAATCCACAGTCACCATTTATAAGGTATATTCTTCCTCCTTCCAGCATGCCTTCGTGGTGCAGTGAAAGTATACTCAATGTGTATTTCAGAGGTCCATGGTTCGAGTCCCGGTGAGGGTATTGCACATTTTTCACGTATCCTTCTATAAAAACAAGCTTTTGACTCTACAACCTTGCGTTTGATCCCTCTGAGAGAAATCTTTAAGTATGTGTTACAACTAATATATTTTAAAGATACAATAAACTGAAATTCATTTAATTTTATATGGTATTAAGTTAATAGCAGGAAATTTATATTTGGTTTTAATAATTCAAGGCTATTAGAGTTCGGATAATCTTTAACATCTTTTTAATTAAAAACGAAATAAATATTGCTCATATTTTATGACAGCGATGAGCCTGTTATTTCTTGCGCAACTATTAATGCATGGATCTCCTCTGGTAATGATAAATACACTTACAGTAATTTAAATTTCTATTTTGTTGCTAAGTCTGGAAAGACGGCGTCCATAGGCAAGGTAACTTGTTTTAAATTTCATAAATTATCAATCTTGATAGAAAAAGTGATAGAAAATTGCCGTATGTAATTTCCAAGCTTTGCGATTTTCAGCTATAGTTTATCTGAGTTTTATTGTTTCGCCTTTTTTGCTAATCTCGGAGGCAAGGGCAAGATCCGAGGACCTCGTGTAATCCACGAACCACAGATTGAAGAAAGCTGGCTTAATACACTTTAGGGTGCAAATGACTTGAATAGACAAAAGGCAGGGAAACATTTGGCGAACTTGTACATTTCTTCAAATGGAAAAGCTTTATTTTGATATTTTATCTGGGCGTTTTCGAAAGAGAGAAAACATATACACAAACACTAAGCTCGTATATGAGATTCGAAAATTCACTTTGGAAAGTTTGATGTAACAGTCAGTTTCCGCTAAACGTTCTACTGTCTAGGGTGAATCCACGAGTAGGGTTTGAATACAGAGCATCCTGTTTGTGCATAAGTTCTTCAAGAACAGAGCCATCCAAAACTTTTAAGCAGCTGGAGGAAATTTTTTTCTTCACTGTCAGACAAATGTAATTTTACTCTGAGTAGGTGATGTGATTGTGACTGTGACTGGATAGTCTCGTTACCGAGAAATTCCAAATGAATACGAATGTCCGGTATTTCCTGCTTTCAGTTATCTAACAGAAAATGTTCTGAATCGAAACGTACAGTTATCAAAATGAATCGTTGAAATATTAAGTCTCAAAAATGAGATATTTTTGTACATATTTTGTAGCGCATTTATAATTAAAATGACAAACATGTTAGCCTAACGTTCAGGCGGTGTTGAGTAGAAACATTTGCTACTGAATTAAGAAAGTTTTGGAATAATGTAAAATGTTAACAGCTTTATTATCTGCAGTGTATGTTATGTCTTTTCAAACACTCTTTGCATTTTCTAGCAGTTGAGGAAAAAAGCTAAAACTCTTGGTGTCTTTCTGAATTTGCAGAAATATTTTGAACCCAGATAAAAATAATTCAAAACTTTTGTGTTTGAAAATGTAATGTTTTCTGAATGTTTCACCCAATGGAATTCAGGTTGCAAATGTTGAGAAAAATAATTTTTCGTGATATCAGGTCATCACAATTTTTAATTTGTCGACCAAAATATGTACAATAAACAAAATAAATTTCACCTTCTTTTTGTCCAAAGCTTCTTCATTTTAAACCCTCAATAAAGAGCGCTTTTTTTCTTCTCCAGTTTTTTAGTGCTTGAGTAAAAGTGACACTTACATTGCAAACAGACGTAGAAAATTATTTTGACAATGCAGCCAAACAGGTTTTCTTGTAAACTGGTAAACTGTTCTTTTGAAATATGTCAATACTTGTTTCTAGATTGAGGTACAAAAATATATATTTTAACAAAGCTTAATGCATCTGTTGTCGCTATTTCTGTTCCGCAAAACCCATTTTTTTATAATATTTGAGAAAAATCCATAATTTAAACTTAAAAAACTGTTTTATTTCCATATGCATTTTGTTCAAAATGGTTTTAATTTTAGTATTCACTGAGCACAGGATACTATATAAACATAATAACAAGCTTTAATTTCTAAAATCGGACTTTGGACATACACTTATAGTTTCAATAAAAATAAAGGGCACAGTTTTAGAAAAATCACAAGAGTGTAGGGAAAAACATTTCTAAAAAATAAAATTTAATTTATTGAATGATAGCCTAAGGAAACACAATTCAACTAGATAGTTAAATAGAAATAAAAGATTCCATTTTTTATGATAACCGAAGGAAAAAATTCAGCTAGTCAGTTAAATAGAAACAAAACTTTTCATTTTTATTCGCATTAATCGATGAGACATTAAATATGTTCAAATCTACAAATTTGATAAAGAATGTTGGGGTACCCCGATAAAACCATTAATTTTCAAAACAAACAACTTTAGCTTTTTACCTGATTTCTAAATTTAGCCTGTCAGAGTTTCCGTGCCTAGCAGGCTTGCAATAAAAGACATCCTCTGAGACAAGTCAACACTTTTGCTCCTAAATATAGTAGCCTCCCAATATAGTTAATAACCAATTAATTTAGTGCTATATTGGGACGATACTGTGTTTAGGACTAAATGTACTGCTAAGGATCCTGTATTCAATGAAAGAAATTAATAATCGAAACAATTACACTTCGTGGAACGGCTTTGAATTGATTAGGAACTGAAGTAGTTTTAATAAACAGTAACATATATGGCCAAGAATGACCTCCACATATAAGATGAATGAAAAGTTATATGAAAAACGTAATAGTTTCAAAGTCAGTTTATATTATACCCCCTTCTTTGCATCTGCACATAGAGCGATTAGGACCAACTTTATAAGTTATATTTATAGACTAGCATTAGTTGTTTTATATCCTTACACTACAAATTTGCGCCCATTAGCATAGTAGTAGGGTAACCAGCTGCCATAGTCTTGGACCCGGAACTTTCAGAGAAATATGGTATGTTGTAAATGTACGGTGTCTGTGTGGCATGGGTTGTTTTAATATTATGTCGAGCCGAAAGTATTTTCAAGAGATTAGTGGTAGAAAATTCTGAGATACGTCAATTGGGAGAATGAGTTTATTTATCTAACTGGGATGGATTACACTATCACGTATAAATTTCACATCACTTCTATCTTACTATCACATATATTGCTTAATGTCCTAGAAAAAGGGCAGTGTTACCAATTTTGCACATATGTAAATAATTTTAGTAAAATTATACATTAATTGTAGTATCCCTTGTGTAATGTAACATGAAAAGCCTCAGCTGAGAAGCATTGCTGGAAAAATAAAGGTATAGGGAAACTTTCTCTTTTGTTATCAGGACAGGATATACGTTTACACTGCGAAAAAAATGGTACAGTTCTATATCTCCTGTTTTACTGGGCCGATTGACGAAATTCATATTGCGTTTTCCATGTCTCGAAAGCGCGGCTTAGGATATATATTAGATTTATATACAGCGTTATTCTAACATTGGTATTTTGACACAAAATCGGACGTTTTCTGAAATGGCCTGCCAGTGTTTTTGTTTTCATATTTTAATTCTGCGACCCAAATTATGCCAAATTGCAAAGTTTTGTAAAAATCACAAGAGTAGTTTTTAAAAAATTAGCTGTTAAAATTTTATCTCCTCCATTGTAATTGAATTTAGTATATATTTATTAATATGCCTTTTTTAAAATAAATTTACTTGATTCTTTCACCCAGAACTCGAAATTTAGGCTTAATCCAAATATAACTCACAAATTTTTTATATTTTATTTTTTGAAATTTGTATTTTAAAATACTTTTATAAATTTTTCGAAAAACGTTTTGAATTATAACCTATAATATTTTTATCATCATCTTAAAGTAGATTTATTTATTTCTAAGCATACCTGTAAAAATTAGAGGTTTCTTAATTCAAAATTTTCTAAGATATATTTGAATTTGCATTTTATTACGTTACGAAGTTTGTCATATTCGCTATAAGCAGCAATAATGGCAAATGTGGTTTTCGCACGTTGTTAAAATTATTTGAAACTATAAACATTCACATTCTGCTCATGTACAATGAAAAAAAGGAAATGAAAATAGGTTGCTATAAATTAAGAAGTTCACCAAGTGAATTATTCTTTGTACAAAATGAAAAAAATGCTCCAAGCTAAATTTTTCAATTTCTCCGTAAATTTCAGACCAAAGTTTACAAAATTTAATATTTATGCATAATTTGAGACGTAGAATCGTAATACGGCAAACAACTAGCATGTCATTTTAGAAAATCCGAATTTTTGTCAAAATACTTATATTAGGACACTGCTACGTATAAATCTAATACATATCCTAAGTGCGCTTTGGCTGTTGCAAGTTGAATTTCGTCAATCAGCCCAGTAGGACGGGAGATATACAATTGTTCTATCTTTTTTTGCGCATTGTACGTGCACATATATATATATATGTGTGTGTGCGGTTGTGAGCATTTTTCCTATGAGCCTTTTTTCTGTGGGTATTTTTCCGGTCATCGTGTGTGCACACATAAATGTATGCATGTGCGTACATGTGTGTGTACACACACACACACATATTCTTGGATACATTTTTTAATTCCGTTCCTATAACAGCAGACTACCCAGGGATTTAGACATGATAAGGCTCTAAGCTATTTCAGATATGGGGCTCTTTATAACTATATTTAATATTATATTTATTCTATATTTTAATATTTTTTGGTGCCCTAAGCTATAGCTTGTGTAGCTTATACGTAAATTCTGCACTGAGACTACCGTTCATTTAAAATTGAGGTAAACTCTCGCCACGCTAACGGTGGTTGTGGAGACTAATTTTTACTGACAAATTGGCCTGAAATTGCCAAACGTTGTCAGGCGTGGCGAAATTTTGTTTCAATATCTGTGTAAGTACTTCGGTCCCTGTGTAACTGTGTCTGGCTCTGCGTAACTGCCAGCCTTGTCTAATAGCAATTTCAAGAATTCCAAGGTACTGGAATTTTCACAGCGGATGAGGTACAGTGAGTGAGTGAATGACAGTTTATTGGCGCAAAATCAAAGATGATTAAAAAGCGCCAAACACTTGATGGGATCGGATGAGGTAAAATATACAGGATTGGTGAGAGACCTCAAAGCGCGTTTTGATTTACTGGCAAAAACTCAAAGTAGTTCATGCCAGTAGCAAAGTGACTATCCATGATCCATGCTTCAGCTTTCACTTATTAACCAGAATCTTTCTTCGACTCCGCACTTTAATAATGCGCGCAGTAAAGCTCTTTCAAATCATGAACAGATTTCTTCATGTTAATTGGAAATTATTCCAATCTTAGCCTTCGTATTAAGCGTCATATCTACACTGCATGCATTCGTCCTAATTTATGTTACGCTAGCCCTGTCTGGAACACAGCTACAAAAAATCAAATTCATCAATTTTAGGTTGTACAAAAAATATTTTTACGTATAATATTTTATTCAGACTATCTTGTTCGCAAGGGACTCATACATAAACGCTTTAAGACAGAGGTAATTGACGACTACATAAAAAGGAACATCGATACATTTTTCAATAAGGCAAGTGATTTTGTCAATTATTTGCAAGTTTTTTAACTGTGAGATTCTTCAAGAAGATAGAACCATCAGGGCTCTAGCAGCCCTTATTATCACTTAGTGTACCAGAATTTCGTTGCATAAGGGGGCTCACACACCTTAAAACCCTTATGATCTTCGAATATGTGACGGTTGCAAGGGATATTTTATTTATTTTAAAAGTAATTAGTTCCAATATTTTACAGCTGACTACATAATATAGCTGCTTTGGAAACTAGTAACCAGAAAGTTTGTGTTGTCACAAATATTTTTGTAATTTAATCCGCTTTGTGACGAACGTTTTCGTCATGTTTCCACCTTGCGCGCATGATATTTAAAAAATGGCTAATAATACATACTTGAAATAGGATGGAATTCTTCATATGGGCACTACCCTTTTAGCGGAACTAAAAATCTGATGAATATTTTAATATTAAAAAATTTTATGCACGAAATGACTACAGTTTTTTTTAATAAAATACATTTTATAAACTCAAATATATATATATATATATATATATATATATATATATATATATAAATAAAATAAAAAAAAATAAAAATAAAATAAAATAAATAAATAAATAAATAAATAAAATAAAAATTTAACATGAAATTGTTAGAATTTTTGATTCACGGTAGTTTCCAAATGCTGTGAAAGTTATATATTAAATATGGAATTAAATTATGCAACACAGATTTTTAAACTGTGTGCGCAAGTGGAAACATGACGAAACATTTTGTCAGAAATCGTATTAAATAAAAAAAATATTTGTTGCAACACAAACTTTGATTATTATTTCAGAAAGCACCAATATTATGTAGTCAGTTGTAAAAAGTTGGAAGTAATTGCTTTTAAAATAAGTTATCCTAATTCTAGCAAAACTCGCATATTCGAAGATCTTTTGTGTTTTAAAGTATATGAGTACTAAGTCTACTTCAATGGTAGTTGCATCATTATATTTTACACCTGTATGAGTTATGTTTTGACATAGCGTTTCTACAGTATATGCTTATTCTGTAACATGTAAAATTTTAGGTGTAACCGTACCAGGGTTTGATATATTTTATTCACCCCTATTTTCACTTAGTAACTATAAAATTTATTCCATCCCTTCCAATCCGTTTCGAAAATCATTTCTGTTTTCAAGTTAGTTCAGATTTTTTTCTCTGCTTACTTCGAGTTTTTTGTCATCTTCCATTTTTCTATCTTCCCTTGCCTCTGGTTTCTCCTCTCGATTACTCACGTCCAGAACTTTATATTCTCATGTCCCTCGGAGCATTATTTCCCATAGTCGGCAACGCTATATTCGTGCAATAGCTTAGTTATAAAGCATACGCTTAAGTCAGTTTTCGGGTTAGGTCAAAGAATTGCGAGATCAAGGAGCAAGCTTTCGCCATTTAATGCACTTTGCACTGCACTGTACTCGACATTCTCAGTAGTCTAAAGTGGTAAGCACTGACTGTGTTCTATCATATTGCGAAGAGCTGTGCGATTACTTTTGTGTGGAAAGTCTCAAAATTGTAAAGTGTTTTGGGGAAAAGAATTTCATCAAGCTTTCATCGGTTTTGTGTGCCTTCAGTTTGTAATGGACGAAGCCGTGCGCACGTAATAATATGGGAGATTTCAAAGTAAGGTTAAAATAAAGTGGTGAATTGCTAAAGCAACTTTATTATTTAATTGCAAAGATACATAATATTAGCAGTCTTATGTATCAAAGTAATGAAGAATTAAATGCTGGTTGAGTTCATCTCACTTGAAATGCTCAGGATTAGACCTGCTTAGAATTTCAGTTATTTTCGGATCTTGAATATTTCCATGCATATAATAGGATTTGCAAGATTGAATTTAAGATACACGAAAATCATTCATGTATATTTTAGCCCGCGCTATAATTAAGTATAGAACAAGCTAAAAAATACGATAGAGTAACTTAATATGTATGCACAGTAAATTTAACGCACGTAATTTATGTATGATAATTAATTTAATGTATCATATCATGAGCTTCTCCAGTTTAATTCTAGTTTAAACACCTTTTCCCATTACTGCAAGCGAAACCCAATAAAAAGCGTAAGGCTTCGAAAAGTATTCATTACTGACTGACGAATATTACGTGCATCACACGACCATGTCCTATTTTTTAATTAATAGGGTTTAACAGATAAATATAACAGCTTCATTTTGAATAAAAATGTTTTAAGCAAGTGCTATGTTTCTATTGAAGTCATAGTTTGACATGCTATTATTCTGTAACAATTCTATACTTTCGCAATGTTGATAGTTATGCATTAGAACAGTGGCGTACTATCTAGAACTTTTGCTGTCCATGGCGGTCCCTGGTTATAATGTCCCTCCTAATACACAAACCAATACGTAAGTGCAAACAACATCTACAGAAACGTAAGGAAATAAATTAATATTTGCTTAAAGAAACTTATTTTTAAAGAAAACTTTAATTCTAACACTTTAAAATTATAGTATTCTTTTGCTTGTTTTGGGTTCGCAAAACTATCATTGATACTGTAGAGACCTGTTTGATTACTTCAGTTGTTTTGTAGACCGTACAGAAAGATATCTTAAATGAAAACAAATTTGTATTTTTTAAATACTTCTGAAATGATTTATATTCAGAAAACTCTTTTCACAAATTGCGACACTTGGCGCAATTCAGTGCGAGTGTTAGCAACTGTATAATAATATTTTTAACTTTGTTCTGGACGTTATATATCAGAATAAACTGTAAAAATTCAAAAGGAATGCTCCTCCTTGCTTGGAGTTTCTTGGCAATAATGGAAATGAAACTCTGAAATACATCTTTTCTAATAATGAACTGCTTCTCATTCATGTCACTGTGATCAAAAATCAGTTAATATTCGTAATTTGCATTAAAGAATGTTCACAGTATAAGAAAGGTTATAACCAATGTATATACTTATGGTAATATTGAGGCCATTTCTTTGAATACTCCTTCCCAATTTAATTCTGTATGCAAACAAATTATACTTCACCTACCTTGACGATCCAGCTTACTAACCCCTATAAAAAGAAGGTTTCACGCAAAAAATATCGCTACTGAAAGTGTGCCAGCCGGCGCGGACAGTCACCCTCGAGCTACGCCACTGTCTTCATCTACTTTGCCTCTCAACAGGTGTTTTTCAAAAAAAAAAAATTGCTAAATTAAGCGTGCCTTTTTGGGGGTGGGACCCGGAGTACATTTGTTTCAGGGAACTACTGCGTTTATATTTTTCTGTGTTAATGAATTGGAAAATTTCGTATAAATAACAAGATCAATAGCTCTTCACATAATTCTTTTAAGTATTAGATTAAAACTTGCATTTTGCATCAGCAAATGTGGGAGATGGTAAATATGAGAAAGAAGAGAATGCTTCAAAGAGTTTTTTTAACCTGGCTAAAAATGCAATAAATTATCTCTCAAACGTTTACCAATAATCATGAGATCCAAAAGTTTCATAGTCTTCTTTTGGTCTGAACGCTTCAGCTGAAAACTTTACAATATCAGTTTTTTCTGTTTCTCTATAAGACAAATGGTAAAAATTTTTTTCTGCACAATACAAACCTATTCTCTGAAATAAGATGTTTAGCCTCTCATTGAACTTTGAATAACATATTTGTTTTAAAACTAAATTTGAAAATACTTTGGTTTAAGACATTCCTGATTACAGAGTATATTTCACCAATCCGGAATAGTAATAATCTGGAATTCTGGGTATATCTTGACGACAAACAGATCTGCATTATATATTCAGTAATTTATAAATTTTATCAAATATCAGGGACAAAAATGACAAACTGATCGGGACTTCAAAATATCACTGAACCGGGACAACTACGGTTAAAGCGGGACGCCTGGTAAGCCTATTAACAATTAAAGCATAAGAAAATTTCTTAAATCAGATTTCTTTATATATTAAATAAGAAGATTTTTCGAAGCGTTAAACTATCCAAAATAGCACGTGGATATGTTTGAAATATTCAAGGAAAAAACAAGAGAATAGTCCAATAAAATTCCACAATTTCCCACTTGAATAACAGAACATACTTAAAATACCGCAATGCCTGCCACAATTCATGTACTAGGAAAATTTCAGAAATATCACACTGGATAGTGCTCACATGTTTCAAGATTGCTCGAAAAGTTTAGGCTATAAACAGAAGTCAAATCTATTACCATGTTAATATCTACAGAAAAACGGCTGTTACGTTAAATCAAATATCGGAACTTCATTTACGCCCATCATCAGCTTTACGAATGTTCTAAGTACAGACGCATTGCAACCATAATATGAAGATAATTAATCAAGTACCTTTCAGTTTTTATGTTTTAAGAAAACACATTTTAATGTTAAGTCATTGTATCAAATTTGGACCATCTATTTGTTTTAAACACAACTAAGACAAACCTGTTTTGAAGATGATGCGTTGGCCTTTAGTTTTTATGTTGAGTAAAAATAAATAAAGTAAGTGAAAAATTGTTATTTAGTAAAATGAAACTGATTTAAACGCATGATTAGTTCCATGCCCATAGCACAGAATTTAAACCATTAAGATTCCTTGAACTTCAAAATATCAAACTCATGCAGCGGAGAAATCAGAATGCCTGCCTATTTAGAGAAAGCGACGGGAAAATGCAGGGTCGTGTTTCTGAGCAAAAATTTTTATTAGGGCAAATAGGCTTGCGTAACGTCGATGTTTTTTAACTGTTATTTCACACACTTTTTTACTCCTATCATTCAACATAAAAATTATGTAATAAAATTCTATCAAGATACTATATACATTACTCAATCCAAGAAAATTTTTACAGTGCTTTTTATATTCATAAGTAGGATTACCGTCGTATTTTTTGCTTAAACTAGACTAATTTGGAAAACATACTACAGAGAATGAAACACTAGGTTAAGATTATATGACTTAAATCATGAAATGCTAAATAAAGTATCCAACACCAAAATGACTTGGTTAATGTTCATCATAACGTCGCCAAAAATCTCCAAATGCTGCGTAGAAGATCTAAGAGATCTGTTTAAAGGCCAAATCTAAATACTTAAGGATTAATCCCTTATTATTTTCTCATTACTGTGACGTTTCTTTTAACAATTCTTACAAGCACAGTTCGTATGTCGCTTTGTCAGTACGAATACAAGGCTTTTCCTCCAGAATGGAAAATTGTTTTTTTAATTCATGAATCAGCAAACGCTGTTTCTTTTCGGAATCTTGGAAATTAATGCACAGTAAAAAATAATTGCATTAAAGACTGAAATCTCAACTCACTAGGCTGCATGCTACAATTCTGGGGAAAAAATGAAGCCGACATTGAAAAGTATATGGAGTTTGGCTTGCTTTGGAACCATAAACTAGTTCCAAATTTGCAAGAGACGTAAAGCGAAAAATTACTGCGTGGGAAATAACAATATAGTCTTTTGAAGGTTCAAACAACACCCCCCTCACTTCTCGTGCTAGCAGAATCAAAGTAACGTAGCCTCGAATGGCACAAATTCGCTCCGTATCAAAATCCAAAAATCTCAGCTTAAACACTCTCTTAACCCATTTACATTACAGTGAGGAAACGGAAAGGAAAATTTATAGTAACGGCTTAAATTTTAAATGAATATTGCATTTAAATAGAAACACTTACGCATATTTAGTTCTGCGAAACATTTAGATTGGCAGCAGCAAGAGTTATAAGAGGGGTTTTTTTTTAATTGCGAAATGGCTGTTTTACCAGAGACTGCATTATTTTTACTTCTAGCATATTCAGCAGGTTTGAAATTTAACCAGATGATCATAATAGAAATGACAAACTGACCTTGACGCTGTCAAACATAATGACAAACCGGGCCAATTTCGGTTGAAACGAGACTTCATAAGAGCCTGTTCATAAAAGAACGACAAAACGTCTTAAATAAGATTTCTTTAACGTAAAAAAAAAAAGTTTCTGAGTAATAGAAAGAGTGTAGATTGATGTGACAAATTTTCATAATCATATGAAAATAAAATGCTCATACCCTTAAATATAAATGAAAATTTATATATATAATCCAGCTATATTATTTACTATTAGTTATGAAATTTTAAAGTTAATTAAACGTTTGTTCATTTAGTAAAATCACATTGTTTATGTAATTCAGAAATACAAACATTTTGGAAACGAAAGAGAAATATCATGAATTTTCTTAAGAAAAATTATAAATTGCAATGATAGAAGATAATGATTACATATGCAAATATCATTCATACTCTTTATACCTTAATAAAAAAGTAAGTGTTTTAATGCTGTTGATAGAATTAAGTATAAAAACTGTAATTAATGCATTTTTAAGACATAGATTGTTCAAAGCAATATGCGAAACTATAGAAAATAATATCTATGCAAAGCATATTTATTTGATGTACATAGTTTATGTATGATAAATAATGTATGAATTATATTAAACTTCTCTAATTTAATGCCTTTTCCCCATTATTTCAAAGGATTGCGTTATTCAGTTATGGCAAAGCACACGATGGCTATCTGCATAAAGGGAGGGATGGAGGACTTTCTAAGGGAAACTGGCTCGTATACACGTTACACATGGAAAAAACCACGAAAACGTCCATGCAGCCAGCCCGTTCTCGGGATTCGAACCTCCAACCGAACTACCAGTGTTCAGAGTCTTTACCGCTCGGCCGCTGGTGGGCCATTATTGAAACGGATAACCTTCTTAATTTGACACCTATTTTCCCATTACTACAACCTAAACCCAATGACAGGCGTAAGCCTTGAAAATATATTTTCATTCGTGACTGACGAATTTCATCGCATGAAAATGCCTTATTTTTTTAATTATTACAGTTAAATATAATAGGTTCACTCGACAAAATAACGTTTTAAATGTGTGTGTGTGTGAGTATGGCAAAGCCTCGAGGGCTATCTGCTTAAGAGGAGGGATGCCTTCGTGGAGGACTTTCTAAGGGAAACTGGCTCGTATACACGTTACACATGGGGAAAACCACGAAAACGCCCATGCAGCCAGCCCGTTCGCGGGATTCGAACCTCGGACCGAACTACCAGTGTTCAGCGACTTTACCGCTCGGCCGCTGGTGGGCCTCGTTTTAAATGAATTTTAAGTTTCTGTTGAAGTAATAAATAGCTTGAGATGTTGTTTTTCTGTATCATTCGTAAAATTGTCAATGTTGATACCTATGCAAAAGAACAGTGGCGTGTATATAAGAACTTTTGCCATCCGCGGCGATCCCATATTTTACCGCTCCTCTTGATACACAAACAAGTTAGTGTATCAAGAGGATATCAAAAAATATATATCAAAAGTATGTCAATGTGTCAAAAGAATATCAAATAAAATAAATAAAAACACATTTTTACAGAAACTTATTTTTAAACACAAACTTATTTTTAATGAAAAAGTTTAATTTTAACATTTTAAAATTATTAGTTTGCTTATTTTCAGTTCGCAAAACTGTCAGTGACATTGTAGAGGTATATTTGATTATGTTAGCTGTTATGTAGACAGTAAAGAAAAATTTCTTGAATGAAAAACCACATTTGTATTTATTTCGATTTTTCTGGTCCGAATATATCTTTCTTAATAACGAACTGTTTCTCATTAATGTCACTATAATCATAATTTAGTTAATATTCGTAATTTGCATTCAAAATTTTCCGAAGTAGAAAGAAAGCTATGAAAAAAGCACGTACCTATAGATATCAAGTGGCGATTTCTTTCCATATTTTTTACTCGTGTTTTTCTCAATTCTATATGGCAAATTAATTATTCTTCACCAGCCTCGATGATTCACCTTACTAAATCCTATAAAAAGAAGGTTTTACGCGAAAAATGCCGCCCCTAAAAATCTCGCTTCGGGTAGGGCCGCCACTCTTTAGCTACGTCACTGTACCAATCTGTTTGATTTCTCAATAGATTTAAAAAATAATTGCTAAATTAAGCTGGAGGCTGGGGCAGGAGATACATTTTTAAGGGAACTTCCGCATTAAGATTTTTCAATGCTGAAAATTGAAGATTTCATATGTAAATTGCGCGATATTTCGATGTAGACAAAGGTTCTTCATATAGTCCTTTATTAGATTAGAACTTGCAGTATGCATTAACAAATGTTGGAGAAGAATAAATGTTAGAAAGAAGAAAAATGGTTCGTGACAGCTAAATACATAGGTAAGTTTTCCAATTATGCAAATAAAGTATCCTTGAAACTTTTACCAATAGTCAGACCCAAATCTTTTGTAAGTAGTTTTCTAAAAGAAGAATGAATAATATTTTATTTTGTGCGACATATAAACTAATGCTCTTCAACGAAGTTCTTTATTCTGACATAATATCACTCACATAACTAGAGGAACATTCAGGGAAGCAAGTTATAACATATTAATAATTTTTCCTCACCGGGTATTTCTATTTGCTGTCTTCTTTTATACTGAATACTTCAGACAAAAACTATGCAATATTAATTCTTGGTACTATTCCGTTTTGATGGCCGTAAAAAACTGCAACGAAAATGTATGCGCAAAAGCGCCAAATATAGCACACGCGCCGATTTAGCAGCGCGCCAAATCTAACGTATGCGCTGATTTCAGATTGCGTAAGTTTAGATAGTTCCGTCTTTCTTAAGACGCCATTGAAATACTAGTTTAATTTTTAAATCCTTTTTTGATATCCTATAGACTTAACAATTCGGGATTTGCGCATGACGAAAAATCTGCAATAGAATGTTTTCAAAGAAAATTCATCATTCATTATAGAAAATTATGTTTGAACAACCAACGAGATGAAATTATGCATTGGCGATAACTCGGTAGCGAAATAGCGATGCAGGAATCCATTCAGTTATGTTTAGCCTTTTTTTTATATAAATTATAATAATGATCTGAAATAGTTTTTTACCCTTATTCTTCCATTCAGATATGTTTAGCCTTTTTTATATAAATTATAATAATAAGTATTATATGAAATTAACCTTTCATCTAAATTAAAACAATCTTAAATAGTAATTTACTATTATACTTCCTTTCTTGCATTAGGGTTGCCGCAATTATTTTTGGCAGCACTGGCATCAACAAGAGTTTGCCGATGTTTTACGGTCCTCAAAACGGATTAGCACCCAATTTTTTTTCTGATTATGTGCAAGACAAATAGTAAAAATAATTTTTTCTGTACAAGACAAACCTACGTTTCTCGGATAAGATGACTGGCCTCTCAATGACCCTTGAATAATATATTTGTTCTAAAAGTAAACCTGAAAATAATTTGGTTTAAAACATTTCTGATTAGTGAGTCTATATCTCGGAAATACGTTATAGTAAATAATCTGGAATTCCGGCTATATCCGGACCACAATTAAATCTGTACCTTTTATTCAGCAATTTTAAAATTTTACAGAAAAAGGTACAAAGTGAGAAACTAATCGAACGTACGGACCCCCATCATTAAACATTTACTATTCAGGCGGGGCGTCTGGTAAGCCTGTTCATAAGAGAATATTTTTAACCAAACATTTTTAATGATTTCTCCAATATTAAAAACAAGTTTCTGAATAATGGAAAGAGTTTAAATTGATGAACGCATTTTCATAATCATGACGGAATGAAAATAAAACAATCATAACTTTACAAAAAATGAGAACATGTATATAAACAATCTAATTAAGTTATTTGTATTTACGACATTTTAAATAATTACTACATTTTAAAAGTTATTTAAACGTTTGTTTATCTAGTAACATTATATTTTTCATTTACTCATTCATTCATTCATTCTTTCATACTTTCATTTAATTTACATTGCATTATTTTTAATTCAGAAGTACAAACATTTTAGAAATAAAATAGAAATTTAATAAATTTTCTCAAGAAAAAGTATACATTGCAGTGAGAAAAGATAATAAATACGTATACAAACATCATTCATAATCTTTTACCTTATTGCAGCTACAGAACGAAAAAGCAAATGAATAAACATATGGTTTTTATTACTAATTAAACACTTTAGATAAAAAAGAGATTTCTGTGAATGGTATTAAAAACTGATGCATAAAAACTATGAGTAATTAATGCACTTTCAAGACAAGCGTTTTCAAAGCAATACGCGGACTTAATTGAAAGTCATATCTATGCAAAGAATACCTTTAACAATTCTTTTCGTAGCATTTTTAATTTAAAAACATTTATGAGTTAAAATATAAGCATAATAATGTAAAAACAGAACACACATATTCCAATAAAATGCTATATTACCGTCACTTACGTACAAAAAATCAAGTACAATACTTGCTTTTTAATTTACTTCAAGATAACTGCAATCTAAACATTGTAAACACGAAACCTGTTAAAAATCATCTGTAATTTACAAAAATGACACTGCATTCATTCCCATATATTATACTAATTTCCCAATATGAATCAGACTGGATGATAAGATTTGTTGAGTGACAAAATATCGATCATGGAATAAAAAATACGTCACACACTATCACTGTGTTTGGAATGCGATTTTTCAACAACCTCAGATAAAACTTTAGTCGCTAAGGGGGAATTTTCTTGCTGAAGAATTATCCACGGTTCTGTTGACTTCACGTACTGGAATGAAGAGGCGATAAAAGTAATTGCTTTCTGCATCATTTCTTTATCCTTGTGCTTATCAGCTAAAATTAACGTTTCGACAGCTGATGTAATAGTCAAATAGGATATAATTATATCCCGACACATATCTTTGAGATCCGATACGAAATACTTTTCAGCTGCAAAATACAAATCATGGGCCCTTGAATAACTGGACGGGTTTATTTTACCACAATAAAAAAACTTCAGCAGCTCTTCCAGGATATCAGGGTCGATATCCGTGATGTCTATTCGGTTGTCGTTGCTTTCAGTGGTGACTTGTTGGAACATCTTAGCAAATACTGGAGATCTGGCAGAAAGCACGCACTTGTGAACACGGATTTTCACGCCTTTGCAGATGACAATTAAATCGGAGTGATCCTGCTTTTCATACATTTCATGCATATCGCACAACAGCTTAGGGAAAGTTGACAGAGGCTGCACAGATTTTTCTTCAGTTTCTGTTAATTCTGTAATCCATGCATCCAAGTTTACCATTACTTGTTGCTCGGGAAATTGGTACCGAGTATTTTCTAAAATTGTTACATGCTTGGTATCGCTGTCCATAATATAATCCAAGCAACGCTTGAAAATAGTATCATATTTAAAAAGGTAATATACAATTCCTCTGATATGAAGTTTCTTACCAGAATTTTCCCTACACAGCTGCACAGTAATCGTTGATGAAATATCGTTAACTGAGATGTAGTTCAAGTACCATACCGTACACATTGTTGGAGGAGATGGGAGACTTCGAAATTCTGCCCTCAAACCTTCGAGTGCCTCAACATCCCATTTATAAAACAGGGTGTTCCAACTGATACCCAAGTGTTTGCACGCCATTGAAATCTGATATAATTACACCGCACAAATCTGATCTTACATTTGACCGAAATTCCTCCTCAAATGCTAAGCTCACTATACATTATTGTCATGATACCGAGCAGGCGGCATGTTTAAAAAGAAGGACGCCCTCTAAGATAAGCTATGACGTACTTCTTTCTTTTCGCCAAAATCTCAATACCAAGGACATACAAATGAGACAACAGGGATGCTTATCGGCTGCTTACGGAATAAACGTTATGGGCATGCCAACGGACCCTGCCAACGCTTATTTGGCTTAGACTTTTGCCTTAGGCTTTATCAAACCTCATAAATTTTCGGAAGCGATAAATCAGTTGCATCGTTTTTTTTTTTCATTTTTTACATACAAGGTGCATTTATAAAGTAACAGGACAATTGTACTACTCTTCACTCCTATAAAATAATCACCAGAGAAGTGCATACAATTTTCCCAATCATTCTTCAGATCATCGAAACACCGTGTATAAGTGCTAGAACTAACCTTTCTCAGAACACGTATAACATTTGATATAATATCCGAGAGGGTTTCAAACTGATGCCCTTTCATGGCCATCTTAAGGTTTGGAAAAAGTAAAAAAAAATAGCTAGCGATAAGTCTGAAGAACATAGTGAGATATATATTACTGCAACTGAATGCTTAGATATTGTTAAACAGACAATACTGCACTGGGCCTCGTATTTTCGTGTATACGAAACCACTGGCCAGAACCTTAGGGTTTTATATTTAAAATGATTTTTGTTAATTGCTGCGGTTATCTTATGCCATTCAATACAATTACTATGCTGTCTAATTTACTTAGTAACGCAAACTAAATAAAGTACTCGAAACTGTAAAAAAATAATAATATATATATTATACTTTAGTGTGTATTAAACGGAAAAGTTTAAAAACTTAGAACTAAATAAATCAATATGTTAAGGAGAAAAAAATCAAATAACAGACATTCAACAGAAAAAAAGAAGTTTATGATAAACATTTCCAGCAGTTTTCTATTTAAAATAAGCGACAATCATTCCTTCAGTTTCGTAAAACTAATTTTTAAAGGCAATGTGTTTCACACGCCATAAAAACCTTTGATTTATCTCTCATTTTTATGAGTGCAATAAATTAACCTTATCCTAAATACTACTATGCTTAATAATTTTATGCTTCTATTAGTTTTAAAGTCATATATATAATTCAAAACTTTAATAAATATGTACAAAGAGCATGCAATTAACAAAAGACGTTTCTGCATATACCTAGGTTTGGTTTGGTTTGGTTTATTACATTACGGAAAAGCACTCGAGGGCTATCTGCCTTTAGGGAGGGATGCCTTCGTGGATGACGTTTTAAAGTAAACTGGCTCGTATACATGTTACACATGGGGGAAACCACGAAAATACCCATGCAGCCAGCCCGTTTGCGGGATTCGGACCAAACTAACAGTGTTCAGCGACGATACCGCTCGGATGCTAGTGAGCCACATATACCTAGGAGCCCTCTTGTTTGTGAAATAAAACGAAAATAATTTTAAAAAGATTTTATATGAAATTATACAAATTTTTCCTTTTTTTGGAGTTCTAGAGAAATTTCAGATCTCTCAAGAAAAGATTGTTTGAGTATTTTCTCTTTCTTAGGAAGAAGCAATATCATAGATCTTTAGGATTTATGGATTAATTTCGAAACTTCGTTATCCCAAAATGATGCTACAGCATCTTTCTGCTAATATCTGCCTGTAAGATATTCGGAGACGTTCTAGATATTCTAAAATGGAATACGAGTAATTTAAATAATTTATGCGACTGTTATGTGACCATCAACATTCGGCAGCATAGACGTTTTTTGTTTGATGTTGAGCAGTTCCCAGCCAAGTGCAATGAAGAGTGAAAAGTCTAATTCTTCAGCTAAGATTCTTTTTCAGTGGCTAGGCATTTGTTGGGAAGTAATATGTAGGGAATGTACGAACTCAAGGAACTTTTATCCGCCAAATAACCGAAACGTTTGCCCAGAATTCGATAAAATGAAAGCAGATAAGGGTATCAGTTCCTTATCGTGGACCAATGCCCCTTGACTGCAAAATTTCTGTGAGTAAAATATGTTTTTAAGGTGCAATACGTCTCCGGCATAAATCCACATTTTTCATGTCTCCTGTTTAAAAAAAATCCAATGATTCTACAAACGGCGCCCGAACTAAAAGGCGGTGGACAATGATTCCTCACCACCAAGATTTGGCGTTTGGGTCCCCTAATTCCCATCACCATTTAGAAGGTATATTCTTCCTCCTTCCAGTATGCCTTCGTGGTGTAGTGAAAGCATACTCAATGCGTATTTCAGAGGTCCATGGTTCGAGTCCCGGTGAGGGTATTGCACATTTTTCACGTATCCTGCTTTAAAAACAACCTATTGACTCTACAACCTTGCGTTTGATCCCTCTGACAGAAATCTTTAGGTATGTGTTACAACTAATATATTTTAAAGATACAATTAACTGAAATTCATTTAATTTTATATTGGTATTAAGTTAATAGCAGGAAATTTATATTTGGTTTTAATAATTCAAGGCTATTAGAGTTCGGATAATCTTTAACATCTTTTTAATTAACCCATTATTTACAAGGAACAAGTTAGGAACATTAACTACAAGGCCAAAGCTACAAGGAATGTTTCTTTTCTCATGAAAATAATAACAAATATTAAATTAAGCATTTATAACATAAATTTACATTAAAAATAAAAAAAATTCTCTTACCTGTGGAAAAAGCGAGTGTTGCGTTCGCGCAACGTCAGCGGAATAAGACGGATGTTTAGTGAGTAGGATTGTACTCGTGTGATGTTTCTTTTGAATGGAGCGCAGGATTACTTTTTTTTACGTTTTTACGGATAACTTTTATAAATCTACAAATCACTTTACTTGTAATTAATTTAATATTAAAATATACATTGTATTTCTTTTACAAATACAGATTATTTCATTTGAAAGATTCAAGCATGAAAAGCTTGATTACAATCATGATGTAAAGCTACATTACATACTTTGCATCTATAAACAGTCTGGCTATGGTACTCTTTACAACAAAGTCTTTTGTTATCAACGGACTTAACGATAAAATGTCTATCATCTCCATGCAACGTTTTTGAATGCTGAATTTACTACGTCTTCCTGTTGCTGATCTATTTCTGGCTAATTCTACACTCTCAATAGGAGTTTGCAAAAGGAATAATGCATTCTCGCGTCTGAAATCTAAAAGAAAATTTTATTTCCAGTAGTAAAAAGTGGTGATATTTAGTAAGTTTAGATACGGTGTCACCTCATATAATTTATCAGTATTGTCAATTTGACTATTGTCAAATGCAAATTCTGCTTCATATTCTTGTACTGGAAACGTGAATACATTTTTTCTTGAGGTAAAGAATGATATCCTGTAAACAATAATATTCCAATAAATCTTCTCATATAGGCTTCAAATGCAATAAATTCACGGCATTTGTTTTGAGCGTATATATTTGTCTGTTCAACGAGAAGAGAGTAAACGTCTAAACCGAAACGAAAATCGAAAATATGAGCACAAGTTTTACCTTGTGTTTTGTCTTTTATAATTTCTCTTCTATCTCTTTCTTCATGTTCTTCCTGAGACATAACTAACAGTTCCTTTTTTATCCACTTCAAGATTTCAGTCTTCTGCTTTTTAAACTTTTTAGTATCACTATAACTGCTTTTAGAAGGCTGAAATTTACTTCTTACGTGAATTTCAAATTCCTCAGCAAATATAATTTGGTAAAATATCATTATTATTTAAAACATTGCCATTCCTTTCGTCACTAGCCTCTGCAATTTCTGGGGGAACAACAACAATATCAGTTTCATTCTGGTCATTATTAACATTATCATCATATTTTTCTTCACCAAAAAATCTTTGAAGGGCTTCTTCTAATGTAAGACACCTCGTTCTAGGCATTTTTAAACAACCAGAAAATGAACCAGAACATCGAAAGAAATGAGTGAAAAAGGAGATTGACTACCCGTTTCCTGCTGACGTTGCGTCAACGCAACACCTGTTTTCCCTTCCTTCCCAACACAAATATAAACATCTGACTAATGTAATGTTCTAATAAACGGTGTCCTTGACTGAAAATAGATCACTCATAAAGACGGCGATTCTTTTGGTAAATATTTTCAGCAAAAATACCCGGTCGAAAATTTTGCTTAAAGTATGAGAATAATTATTATAAACAAAATGATTGTTGAAGGCAAATACTTTTTTACAGAAATAATCTTCATAATATTCACTACACAAAATCATCTGCTGGTATAAAATATCTTAGGTAGTTATATTTATATACGCATTTATTGTGACCGTTGCGTGAACGCAACACCAGCGGCTAATGGGTTAAAAACGAAATTAATATTGCTCATATTTTATGACAGGGATGAGCCTGCCATTTCTTGCGCAACTATTCAAGAATGGATCTGCTCTGAGAATGATAAATACATTTGAAGTAATTTAAATTTCTCTTTTGTTGCAAAGACTAGAGGGACTGCGTCCACGTTCAAAGTAACTGGTTTTAAATTTCATAAATTATCAGTCTTGATAGAAAAACTGATAGAAAATTTCCATATGTAATTTCCAAGCTTTAAGATTTTCAGCTTAGTTTATCTGAATTTATTTTTTCGCTCTTTTTGCTAATCTCGGAGGCAAGGGCAAGATCGGAGGACCTCGTGTAGTCCACAAACCACAGTTTGAGAAATGCTGGCTTAATACACTCTACGCTGCAAAAGACTTGAGTAGACAAAAGGCGGGGAAAAACTTGGCGAACTGGTACATTTCTTATTCAGATGGAAAAGCTTCATTTTGATGATATTTTATCTGGAGGTTTTCCTTTTTATGAGAAAAATTATATATTTGGGAATTATTTCTGATGAGTGAAGAATGCGGGAGTTTTCTCTTAGTAGGAATTTAAATATATAATGTTGACAGTTTCTTAATTCATCGCAAATGAAATCTGGCGCGAGTTTATTTATAATGCACACATAATTAAATCCATAATGTAGCCGCGAAAAAAGAGAAAACATATACACAAGCACTAAGCTCGTATATGAGATTCGAAAATTCACTTTGGAAAGTTTGATGTAACAGTCAGTTTCCGCTAAACGTTCTACTGTCTAGGGTGAATCCACGAGTAGGGTTTGAATACAGAGCATCCTGTTTGTGCATAAGTTCTTCAAGAACAGAGCCATCCAAAACTTTTAAGCAGCTGGAGGAAATTTTTTTCTTCACTGTCAGACAAATGTAATTTTACTCTGAGTAGGTGATGTGATTGTGACTGTGACTGGATAGTCTCGTTACCGAGAAATTCCAAATGAATACGAATGTCCGGTATTTCCTGCTTTCAGTTATCTAACAGAAAATGTTCTGAATCGAAACGTACAGTTATCAAAATGAATCGTTGAAATATTAAGTCTCAAAAATGAGATATTTTTGTACATATTTTGTAGCGCATTTATAATTAAAATGACAAACATGTTAGCCTAACGTTCAGGCGGTGTTGAGTAGAAACATTTGCTACTGAATTAAGAAAGTTTTGGAATAATGTAAAATGTTAACAGCTTTATTATCTGCAGTGTATGTTATGTCTTTTCAAACACTCTTTGCATTTTCTAGCAGTTGAGGAAAAAAGCTAAAACTCTTGGTGTCTTTCTGAATTTGCAGAAATATTTTGAACCCAGATAAAAATAATTCAAAACTTTTGTGTTTGAAAATGTAATGTTTTCTGAATGTTTCACCCAATGGAATTCAGGTTGCAAATGTTGAGAAAAATAATTTTTCGTGATATCAGGTCATCACAATTTTTAATTTGTCGACCAAAATATGTACAATAAACAAAATAAATTTCACCTTCTTTTTGTCCAAAGCTTCTTCATTTTAAACCCTCAATAAAGAGCGCTTTTTTTTCTTCTCCAGTTTTTTAGTGCTTGAGTAAAAGTGACACTTACATTGCAAACAGACGTAGAAAATTATTTTGACAATGCAGCCAAACAGGTTTTCTTGTAAACTGGTAAACTGTTCTTTTGAAATATGTCAATACTTGTTTCTAGATTGAGGTACAAAAATATATATTTTAACAAAGCTTAATGCATCTGTTGTCGCTATTTCTGTTCCGCAAAACCCATTTTTTTATAATATTTGAGAAAAATCCATAATTTAAACTTAAAAAACTGTTTTATTTCCATATGCATTTTGATCAAAATGGTTTGAATTTTAGTATTCACTGAGCACAGGATACTATATAAACATAGTAACAAACTTTAATTTCTGAAATCTGACTTTGGACATATACTTACAGTTACAATTAAAATAAAGGGCACAAATTTAAAAAAGTCAACACTTTTGCTCCTAAATATAGTAGCCTCCCAATATAGTTAATAACCAATTAATTTAGTGCTATATTGGGAGGATACTGTGTTTAGGACTAAATGTACTGCTAAGGATTCTGTATTCAATGAAAGAAATTAATAATCGAAACAATTACACTTCGTAGAACAGCTTTGAATTGATTAGGAACTGAAGTAGTTTTATTAAACAGTAACATAGATGGCCAAGAATGACCTCCACATATAAGATGAATGAAAAGTTATATGAAAAACGTAATAGTTTCAAAGTCAGTTTATATTATACCCCCTTCTTTGCATCTGCACATAGAGCGATTAGGACCAACTTTATAAGTTATATTTATAGACTAGCATTAGTTGTTTTATATCCTTACACTACAAATTTGCGCCCATTAGCATAGTAGTAGGGTAACCAGCTGCCATAGTCTTGGACCCCGAACTTTCAGAGAAATATGGTATGTTGTAAATGTACGGTGTCTGTGTGGCATGGGTTGTTTTAATATTATGTCGAGCCGAAAGTATTTTCAAGAGATTAGTGGTAGAAAATTCTGAGATACGTCAATTGGGAGAATGAGTTTATTTATCTAACTGGGATGGATTTATACTATCACGTATAAGTTTAACATCACATGTATCTTACTATCACATATATTGCTCAATGTCCTAGAAAACGGGCAGTGCTACCAATTTTGCACATATGTAAATACTTTTAGTAAAATTATACATTAATTGTAGTATCCCTTGTGTAATGTAACATGAAAAGCCTCAGCTGAGAAGCATTGCTGGAAAAATAAAGGTATAGGGGAACTTTCTCTTTTGTTATCAGGACAGGATATACGTTTACACTGCGAAAAAAAATGGTACAGTTCTATATCTCCTGTTTTACTGGACCGATTGACGAAATTCATATTGCGTTTTCCATGTATCGAAAGCGCGACTTAGGATATATATTAGATTTATATATAGCATTATTCTAACATTGGTATTTTGACACAAAATCGGACGTTTTCTGAAATGGCCTGCCAGTGTTTTTGTTTTCATATTTTAATTCTGGGACCCAAATTATGCCAACTTGCAAAGTTTTATAAAAATCGGAAGAGTAGTTTTTAAAAAATTAGCTGTTAAAATTTTAGCTCCTCTATTTTAATTGAACTTAATATATATTTATTAATATACCTTTTTTAAAATAAATTTACTTGATTCTTTCACCCAGAACTCGAAATTTAGGCTTAATCCAAATATAACTCACACATGTTTTATATTTTATTTTTTGAAATTTGTATTTTAAAATATTTTTTATAAATTTTTCGAAAAACGTTTTGAATTATAACTATAACATTTTTACCATTATCTTAAAGTAGATTTATTTCTAAACATACCTGTAAAAATTAGAGGTTTCTTAATTCAAAATTTTCTAAGATATTTGTGAACTTACATTTTATCAAGCTATGAGGTTTGGCATATTCGCTATAAGCAACAATAATGGCAAATGTGGTTTTCGCACGTTGTCAATATTATTTGAAACTATAAACATTCACATTCTGCTCATGTAGAATGAAAAAAAAAAGGAAATGAAAATAGTTTGCTATAAATTAAGAAGTTCACGAAGTGAAATATTCTTGGCGCAAACTGAAAAAAAATGCTCCAAACTAAATTTTTCAATTTCTCCGTAAATTTCAGACTAAATGTTACAAAATTTAATATTTAGGCATAATTTGAGACGTAGAATCGTAATACGGCAAAAAACTGGCATGCCACTTTAGAAAATAAGACTTTTTGTCAAAATACGTATATTAGGACACTGCTACGTATAAATCTAATACATATCCTAAGTGCGCTTTGACTGTTGCAAGTTTAATTTCGTCAGTCAGCCCAGTAGGACCGGGAGATTTACAACTGTTCTTTCTTTTTTTGCGCATTGTATATGCACATACTATATATATATATATGTGTGTGTGTGCGGTTGTGAGCATTTTTCCTGTGAGCCCTTTTCCTGTGGGCGTTTTTTCCGGTCATCGTGTTTAAATTTTGGACGTTTTTTCCGGTCATCGTGTGTGCACACATAAATGTATGCATGTGTGTGTACATGTGTTTGTATACACACATAATACTCATATGCAAACATTTTTGAACCCGGTCCCTATAACAGCAGACTACCGTTCATTTAACCCTTTGCACTCGAGCGGTGCCTCTCAGGCACCACTGCATGTGATGCGATAACTCGAGCGGTGCCTGAGGAGGCACCATTCGAATCGATGTGTTTATTTGTGTTTGACCTAAGGAATATCGCTTGAGAGATCTACTTGGTCTTTTGTAGATCATATTACGAGGTGTATGAATAGCTATAAGGATGTCTTATCTCAAATAAAGGTTGTCTTTGCAATGCGTATGCGATTAAATGTCTTATCTCAAAAATACTTGCGACCTCGGGTAGGACTCTGTCTTCGACATCAGTTCGAACTTAACCTTCTTGCCGATCGCAGTATTTCTTTGAAAGTTACTGAGCCCAATAAGTATGGAACACGACGAAGAAGTTACTTCTAGCGAAGATGAGTTTAATTTTTCGGCAATAACGAACGAAATTACATCACTACATAGACAACTTGCCCATGAGAACGAAGACGGAAGTGATAAACAGAGTGACGACGTTAGAGGAGCAAGAAGACGAAAAATCCGAATAATCGATAGTGAATCTGGAAGCCAAAGTGACTGTACAGAAGAGACTGAACCTTCAGAATGGACAGTGTGCACAGAATCCGAAGAAATCCCCAGAAGAATACCGTTTGTATCCGGTAAAAGACAAGTAGGACCGCATGTATTTGCACACATAAAAGAACCAATAGATTTTTCAAATTATTTCTCACCGAGGAATTAGTTACTGACATAGTGTAGGAAACTAACAATAAAGCTGCAAGGAAGGTGGAAGGGAAGACCTTATCATCCCGTTCTATATGGCGATCATGGTACGATGTAACAGTTACCGAATTTTGGACGTTTATTGAGGCAATCATAAATATGGGGACAATGCCACTAAGAAACATACAAGAATACTGGTCGAAAAATGATACTAGTTATATTCCGTTTTACTCAGACACGTTTACGAGAGACCGATTTTGTCAAATATTTTGGAGACTTCACCTCAAGACAATACCCTCAGAAAACACAAACCCTAGAACCCGTTTGCAGTTAGTATCTGGTTTCCTCGAGTATATAAATGAAAACTTCTTGAATTATTTTTTACCCGAAGAGCAGATTTGTGTGGATGAGTCGACTGTCAAATTCAAAGGCCGCATATCATTCATTACGTGCAATCCAATGAAACCTACAAAATGGGGTATGCGGGTTTATACCCTCGCAGATTCAAATACCGGCTTCGTTTGTGCTATTCTGCCGTATTAAGGATCTCTAACAACAGAGACTTTGATAAGATCCGATCTACCGGTATCAACCAGAATACCGCTGCATCTATACAAAATGATACAGGATAAAATTCCCGGTGTTCAGGGACACCACATGTTCACGGACCGTTATTATACGAGTTACATATTGGCGGAAGAATTACGCAAACAAAAGTGCCACTTAACTGGGACGATCATGACAAATAGAAAGCACCTGCCGTGTGAAATACGAAAGCCAAAATTTGAGAATGGAACCACATGTCCATATCGTAAAGGTAATATTTTGGTTCTTGCGTGGAAGGACAAGAGGATTGTGACGGCTTTGACTACTTGGAATAATGCGGGAATAACTTCTGGAAGAAGAACTCTACGAGGTGGTATTGAAGTCGTTATAAAAAAGCCCAATGTTATTGTAAATTACATCAATTTATGAGCGGTGTTGATCGAGCTGACCAACTGGCTCCGACATATTGTTTTTTAAGAAAATCCGTAAAATGGTGGCGAAAACTATTTTTTGGGAATTTGGAGATCTGCTCTATCAATTCATACATTCTTTATAAATCAGTAAAGAAGCAGAGAAACGAACGCCACCTTCAATATTTGAAAACTTTAGTGGATCAACTGAGAGGAGACTTTCGACAAAAACAACCCAGCACAGCTTCTACTTCACACAACATTTCTGAAGCGATCCGACTAAATGGGAAGCTGCATAGTATTTTGATGGCGAAAAAAAAATTGCAAGGTTTGCTCCCAAAGAACGTCCAAAAGGCTACAAACTGTATACTACTGTGACACATGCTCCGACAAGCCAAGAATGCATATTGGAGATTGTTTTGTAAAATATCATACGAAGCAAAATTTTAGAACGTAATGTTTAATACATATGTTTCATTAAGTTAAAAAAATATGTATCATGTTAAAATATACGAGTTTAAAGTGTTTTATTGTGTCTAAAATTATTTTAAGTTTACAATAAGGAACTCATGATATAAGCGGGAGTGGCTGATTACTCTTGAGTTGCTGGTTCACCCGTAAGAAAAGCGCCTTGAGCGCAAAGGGTTAATATTGAGATAAACTCGCTATGATTTTCGTAACTAATTTTTACTGCCAAATTTGGCGTGAAATTGGGAAAAGTTACAAGGCTTTGCGAAATTTGGTTTCGGTCAATGTCTAACTGAATCCGGCTCTATGTAACTATCAGCTATGCCTAATAGCAATTTCACGAATTCCAAGGTACAAGATATTTCACAGCAGACGAAGTAAAAGTATATAGGATTGGAAAGAGCAGCAGTTTCCTTCTAACTATCGTGAAAGGAATTGGAGCGCATTTTGACGTACTGGAAAAAACTTAAAGCAGTTCATGCCAGCAGCAAAGTAATTATCCATGATTCAGTCTCCACTCATTAACCAGAATCTTTCTTGAACTCCATAGAGTAAGAGTGCGCGTAGTAAAGCCCTTTTTTTAATCATGTTAATTGGAAATTATTCCATCCTCAGCCTTCGTACTAAGCGTCATATCTTGATTGCATGTACTCGTCCTATTTTATGTTACACTATCGCTCCGTGGAGTACAGCCAAAAAAAAATCAAATACATCATTTTCAGGTTGTGCAAAATATATTTTTACGGTATAACATTTGTTTCAGGCTATCTTGTTCGCAAAGAAATCAAACATAAAGACTAAGAGGTAATTGAGAACTACATAAAAGGGATATCGATAAATTTTTCAATGAGGCTTAATACAAGTGATTTTGTCAATAATTCGCAAGTTTTCAACTACGAGTTTCTTCAAGACGATAAAACCATCAAGCCTCTTGCAGCTCATATTATCACAAACAGAACGGAACTTCGTGACATAAGTCCACTTCAATGGTAGTTGCATCATTATGTTTTGTACCTGTATGATTTTGCTTTCTTGATTAATTCTATTTTACTGTATGCTTATTTTGTAATTTGTGCCATCTTTTAGTGTCACCACACCAGGGTTTGATATACGTTATTCATCCGCATTTTCATTTTGTGACACTGACATTTATTCCATCCATTTCAGTATATAGTTCATTCATAAAGCTTATGTCTATGCCTATGACAGCTTTCAGGTTCAGGTTTCAAAGCATTGATAGATCACCTTTCGATTTTTCGCCTTTTAATGCATTTTGCACTGCGTTCTGTCCAACGTTCTCAGTAGTTTTAAGTAATAACTACTGATTGTACTCTGTCATACCGAGAAACAGCTGTCCGATTACTTTTGTGAGGTCTCGAAACTGTGACGTGTTTTGGGGAAAATGATTTTCATCAAGCTTTCAGAAAGCCGTACGCACGTAATAATATGATAGATTGCAAAGTAAGGTTGGAATAAAAGTGGTAAATTGTTAAAGCAGCTTGATTATTTTATTGTAAAGATATATAATATTCGCCATGTTATAAAATAGAGAATAAGTAAATGCTGGCTCAGGACACTCATCTGAAATGCTTAAGACTACACCTGCTTAGAATTTCAGTTATTTTCGGATCGTGAATATTTCCATGCACATAATGAGACCTGTGAGATTGATTTTAAGATGCACGAAAATCACGTGTATATCATATATATTTTAGCCAGTTCTATAATTAAGCATAGAATAGGCTAAAATATACGATACAGTAAATTTAACGCACGTAATTTGTGTATGATAAGTAATTTAATGGATCATATAATCAGCTTCTTAAATCTAATTTCTAGTTTAACTTTCCCATTACTGCAAGCGAAACCCAATAAAAAGCGTAAGGCTTGAAAAAGGTGTTTTCATTCATGATGCATGAATATGTTCTATTTTTTAATTTTTAACGATTAACAGTTAAATATAATGGCTTTATTTTGCAAAATATTGTTTGAAACCAATGTTATGTTTCTAATGAAGTTCTGAATAGCTTGAGATGCTGTTATTCTGTATCAATCATGTACTTACTCATTATTGATAGTTATGTAATAGAACAGTGGCGTATCTAGCACTTTTTCCGTTCATAGCGGTTCCAGATTTTACCGCCCCTCTTGTTATATAAAAATATAAGCACAAAAAGTATCCAAAGGACATGTAAGGAGATAAATTAAACTTTATTTAAGGAACCTTTATTTAAGGAACCTTTTTTTTAAAGAAACATTGTAATTCTAACATTTTAAAATTAAAGAATTATTTTGCCTGTTTTCGGTTCGCAAAACTATCAATGATATTGTAGAGATCCATTTGATTACGTTAGTACGTTAGACAGTATATAAAAAGTTCTTAAATGAAAACATGCATTTGTATTTTTTAACTGCTTCTGAAATGGCGTGTACTCAGAAAACGCTTTTCACCAATAGCGAAACTTATTACAGTTCAAGGGGAAAGTTAGCAACCGTATTTGGTACTATTCGGTTTCGAGGGCCGTAAAAAATCGCCAAACTATTGTTGATGCCAATGCTGCCAAAAATAATTGCGGCAACTTTAATAATTGCGGCAAGAAAGGAAGTATAATAGTAAATAACTATCTAAGATTGATGATTTAATTTAGATGAAAGGTTAATTTCATACAATACGTTCTTATTATTATAATTTATATGAAAAAGGCTAAAACATGACTGAATGGAAGCATAAGAGTAAATAACTATTTCAGATCATTATTATAATTTATATAAAAATTGCTAAACATAACTGAATGGATGCCTGTATCGCTATTTCGCTACCGACTTATCGCTATCGGTTGTTCAAACGTAATTTTCTATAATGAATGATGCCTTTTCTTTGAAAATATTCTCGGTAAAGTGCAGAATCGCTCACTTATTTGTTTGCCGCTTTTTACAAGGGTAAAAACAATTGTCAATTTTCTTTTACTTTTTAAGTGAAAATAGGTGAATGTGTGCATAGATAAAGCCAAGGGTGTGCGCAGTGCCATTTTTGTGCAATTCTCGAATTTTTTTTAAGTGAAAATAGGTCGATGTGCACATGGATACCGAGTATGTGCAATTCTAAAAAACGCGTCAAGCAGTTGGTTATTCTGCACTTTACTCAAAATTCTATTGCCGACTTTTAGTCATGGGCAATTCCCATATTGTTAAATAGAAAGGATATCTAAAAAGGATTTAAAATCAAAAAGGAATTTAAAAATTAAACTAGTATATCAATGGCGTCTTAAGAAATATACAACTATATAAATTTACGCAATCTGAAATCAACGCATACGCTAGATGTGGCGCGCTGTTAAATGGGCGCGTTTGCTAGATTTGGCGCTTTTGCGCATACATTTTCCCTGCAATTTTTTTACGGCCCTCAAAAAATAATAGAATAGTACCCAGTATTTTTTTACTTGTTCTGGATAGCATGTTTTAGAATTAACTGCAAAAATTCAAAAGGACTGCCCTTCCATGTTCCGATTTTCTAGGCAATATTGGAAATAAAACTTTGAAATAAGCTTTTCTTAATAATGAAACGTGTCTCATTAACTTCACTTTAATATTAATTCAGTTGATATTCGTAATTTGCATTAAAAAAATTTTGGCTGATCTTTAGAATATGGTAACTGGTAGTTTGGCGACATTTTGGAGGCGATAAAGGTTACTACCTGGGACTTTGGTAATAATGTGAGCAGTACTCAGTTCCGATCACGCATTATTTTTTTTGTGTGAGGGAAATGAGAGATCATGGGATATGTCATGTGATATTAATGGACGAATTACGGTTCTTTAATCGGAAAAGGGGGATAATCGGGAAAAAATCTGGAAATTTTGTATTTGGCTTTATTCTGTGTTGTGTGAAACAGTGTTCGTTAATTTTGGATCCAATGGCCCTAACTAAAGTGAATTCGAAATGGGTATTTAGTGGGATTGAAAGAGGTAGTAATAAGTGTTTAAGGTTGTGCGAGATAGAAGTAAAGATGTTTTATTAAGTTATTTATTTTACCTGGTACCTTGCTTTGAACTAACTATACGTATGATTTTAAAGATCCTGAAACAGGCGCACATACGCTTGCTTTTTATTTAGCGGATGAAATAATAAAAGTTTATCGGACACGTAATCAAGGTTCTGAAGAAGATTAGGTAAGTTAGTATTTTTAATTATTTGAGGATATTATTTTTATGCATTGTTCTAAATGTAAGGTGGAAGTATAGTAATTTGGTATTATTGGGAAAGTTGTTATTAGCAATGATTTAGTTTAAAGTAATTAGGATTGTAAGCTAATTTTTATTAATTTAATGTATGTGCTTATTTATATTTTAAGTAGTCTTTTTGAATTTAATTATATTTTAATTAAATGATAGTTATTTTGCGAATTTTATGTTTGTAGGAATTTGGTATACGTTTTAGTTGAAGTAAACGTGCATGGAAAAAATTTAAATATTTGACACTAAGTATTTGTAATGTTTGCGGTATGAATTCGTTGGTAACGTATATAATATAATAGATAATTTAGAGGTAAAAGTTTTTGGATATTTTATTTATTTTATACGTGGAAATGTTCATATTTGGAAAGGGTATATACTTTTTCGTTATTAGGTAATTTCATATATGTTCTTTTTAACGGGTTTAAAGATTCAGAAAATTGTCATGCATTTTCGTGTAATTTTTCTAATTTATGAGAAAAAAGGAGTGTACCTGGATATGATGAAGAGTGTGCGCAATGCCATTTTTGTGCAATTCTGGGATTTTTTTTTAAGTAAAAATAAGTCAACGTGTACATGGTTTAGTGATATTTTAATTAAATGATAGTTATTTTGTGAATTTTATGTTTGTAGGAATTTGGTATATGTTTCAGTGGAAGTAAACGTGCATGGAAATAATTTAAATATTTGACACTAAGTATTTGTAACCATTTGTAATGTTTGTGGTATGAATTCGTTGGTAACGTATATAATATAATAGATGATTTAGAGGTAAAAGTTTTTGATATTTTATTTATTTTATATGTGGAAATGTTCATATTTGGAAAGGGTAAATACTTTTTCGCGATCAGGTAATTTCATATATGTTCTTTTTACCGGGTTTAAAGATTGAGAAAATTTTCATGTATTTTCGTGAAATTTTTCTAATTTATGAGAAAAAAGCAGTGTACATGGATATAGTGAAGAGTGTGCGCAATGCCATTTTTATGTAATTCTGGGATGTTTTTTAAGTAAAAATAAGTCGACGTGTACATGGTTTATGTGTATGTGTTATTTTGAAAAACGCGTAAGGAGTATGGTATTGTGCACTTTTTTCCAATTTTGCAGTGAATATTTGTCATAAATAAGCAGTTTTGTTAGATAAAATTTCTAGCATAAGTGTAATTCGGCTAGTAGATTGTTGGAAGAAGTGTTCAGTAGATAAAAAGAAAAGAAACATGTCTTTACTTCGTGAAGACAAAATGGCGGCGAGGAAAAAAAAATAGAGGGTTGCTGTAGGAGAGTTGGTCGCCAAATTTTCGCTAAAAAATCGCCAAGTTACCATAATCTAAAGATCAACCAAAATGGCTACATTATAAAAATGTATAACAAAAGTATGTACTTATGAAAATATCGTGGCGATTACTTTAAATACTCTTTTTCTTCTCAATTTAATTCTATGTGCAAATTAATTATTCTTCACCCTGCTTTGACGATCCAGCTTAATAACCTCTATAAAAAGAAAGTTCCACACAAAAATATCGTAACTAAAAGAGTGCCAGCCGGAGTGGACCGTCACTCTCGAGCTATGTTACTGTGCCCATCTACTCCGTTTTTTAACGTTTGTTAAAAACAATTGCTAAATTAAATTTACTTTTTGAGTGGGGGGTACAGGGTGTACAATTTCTTCAGGGATGTACTGCATTTATATTCTGTGCTAACAAATTGAAAATTTCATATTAAATAGCAAGGTATTTCGTATATATAACACGATCGATGGCTCTTGACATAATTCTTTGAGTATTCGATTAGAACTTGCAGTTATACATCAGCATAAGTGGGAGATAGTAAAATGTGAGAAAGAAAAGAATGGTTCAAAGAAGTTTGTTAACCTGTCCAAAAATGGAATAAATTATATCTGAAACGTTTACAAATAGTCATCAGCCGCACAAGTTTCATACGTAGTTTTGTGTAAAGAGAACAAATAATATTTTAGTTTATGCGAACATCTAAGCCACGGGTTCTCAACCGGTGGTACGCAAGAGAAAAGTGGTACGCAAAGAGGCAAGGTACTATCTTACTGTTCAATAGAGTTCTACTTTCTGACATACTGGGAATCTTATAATTAGAGAAACATTCAACAGCGGGTCAATGGAAGTAAGTTAAAACAAATTTATTCTCTATAAGTTTCTTCTCTATAAGGTGTTTCTGTTAGTTATCTTCTTTTAGTCTGAGTACTTCCAGCCCAAAACTTTACAATATCAGTTTTTTTTCCTATTTCTCTATAAAACAAATCATAAAAATAATTTATGTACAATGAAAACCTATTTTTCTAAGATGTTTGAAATCCAGAATAGTAAAAATTTGGAATTGCAGCTGTTTCAGATTTTAAATTACGTTCAAAGGGGCCTTTCTTTTAACATTTTGTGTGTTACCTTTCTTTGTTAAATATCCTGTTCTTCGCATTTAAACCATAAAATTCAGTTCAAGAGCAATATCACAAACTAGTTTTAAACTGGGCATATCTTTAGATTTTCCGATACACAAACTCACGCGCTGGAGATAAAATTTTTTTTTTCTGTACAACATTGCCATGGCTCGCTTTGAAATCATCCTTGAGTTTGGTAATCAAAAATTCGTTAAAGTTTTACAAAATATGAAATCGATCATAAAACAAATTCCAAATTTCAAATTTGGGCTTTCACATGCCCATATCCGCAGCAGGATTACGTCATTCAAAATTTGGTGGCTCTTGGTACCGTTGTTTTTTTACCACAATCCGAGAAACATACATACATTTATGTAGATTCGTTATTTAATTTCTTCAAATATAAAACCAATCGATAATATTTGGTGGCAACAGTTTAAAATGTGAAACGGACATTCAGAACGATTCGACGCAAAATCGTAAAACGAAAACAATAATTCCCAGGGACAGAGCCCCTTCGGACTGAAAAAAAAATAATAGTTAGTAAATATAAGTGATTTTAACCTATTCAAGTAGTTCCATGTACCCATAGCACAGAATTTAAACTTTTAAGATACCTTGAACTTCAAAACAAACTCATCTGCAAAGGCGTCAGGCGAGCGTTCAACAACAACAACAAAAAAAAAGCAATGCCTTAATCTGAGCGAAAAGCTATACATTAGGGCCAATACGTCTTCTTTTATCGGCTTACGTAATGGCGATGTTTTCTTACTGCTAATTTCACGCATATTTTGTATTGCTACTATTCGACATAAAACATTCTGCAATGAAATGTAATCAACATATTAAATAAAATTCTCAAGAAATATATTTACACTGCTATGACAAATTTTTATATTCATATGTAGGCTTACCGTTTAGTTTAAACTGGGACAATTTTGGAAAAAAAAATAACCAAACCTACTAGGATAAGTATATATGATTGATATGATGAAATGCTAAATAAAGCAGTTGTTAGCCCCTTCGCGCCGACTGTCACGTATACGTGGCAGCAACAAACGCACTTACCTACCGGCCGACACGCAGGCGTGCCAGAGGATTGTTCCATTCTCTACCGACTGTCACGTATTTGTGCCAGTACTTTGGAACGTTTTTCAAACTATAATTTCTGCCACAAGATGGCACTGTATGTCCATATGGTTTCAGATACATGTAAATTAGACCTTCTACTCGAAATGAGAGAAGCATGACTCACATACACGTGTTTTTGATTATATAAACAAACGGGGAAATAAATGTTTCCGAATGGCGTGATTTATGACGTCTCTTTAAATCGCACTTTATTCGCACGTGGTAGTTGTTTACTGTAAGTAGAGAAGTTTTATTTGCTCTAAAGCGTTGGGTATTTCGGTTTGCAGTTCAGTTTTTAGAAAATAATTAGATCTTGTTAGACGTGAATTCTTTGTTTTTACCGTTGCAATGTCGAAGCGTCGAAAATGTTTAACAGAGCATGAAATAGCAGAAATGATGCAAAATATTTCAGATATTGATTCTGAAATTCTGATATTCTGATATTGATTCTGAAAGATTAACTGAAAGACATTTTGGTACTTTTCCGTTTCGCCGGCGCAAATCTCACCAAGCAGACTTTGTTGGCGACAACATACAGTATACACATAAAAAATGTTAATTCTAAGAATTTTTTTTTATTTTGAAGGCATAAACATTTTAATATGGTTTAAAATTTTGTAAAAAGCCAATAAATAAAGACAATAAATTTGTAAAAAGACATTAATTTAAGAATTTACTATGATTTCATGGTTCAAAATCCTGATTCGCCGGTTCGTATCACGTGACCCCAAGTTATCTCATCTCACGTAAACTACGCTATTAAAATCTAATTCGCTCAGTAATTATCTACATTAATTTCAAGTTAAATCTTAATTTGGAATACAACTTTAAATGCAAGAATTATTTCAATTCGTACGAATAGTTTACTCAGAAATTATGTAAAACCGCAGTGCTTTACTTCGCTAGTCCATTCTCATTAGAATTGATGAATTTAACACTTGATTTCGCCTTCGGATGAGCGGTGTAATTGCGTTCTAATTGACTTAGAACTAATTGACTTATTACCGTGAATTGCCTTAGGGGATAAAATTTAAATATCGTGTAAAAATTCTATATGCCAGTATTGAAAGAAACAATCTGATAAGAAATGGCTTCAACTTGTTTTGAAACTGAGGCGTAAAAGGTTACCAGCGAAGATACTCGTATTTCGTCTGGCATCAGTTAAACCATTATTGGCGACTTTATCGTTTGCGCAGGCAAAACGGAAAAGTACCGACATTTTCCAAAACTTTGTTCAGAAGAGACTGATAAGAAAATGAGACGACGATGCTTCGTTTGTTCACATTCCCAGAAAAATCCTCCAAAACGGCAAATAAGTTATTACGAGTGCAAGGAATGTAATGTAGGACTGTGTGTAGATCCCTGTTTTCAAATTTTTCATACGAAAAGAGAATTTTAAGTAATATATTTAGTTTTCAGATGTATAATGTTAAAATTCATAAAATGGTGAGTAATTAAAATGAAATGTTTCAAATATGCATTTAAACAAGAAATAAGGTAATTAAAGTATATATATAAAAATATCTATAAAGCATAAGCCGTTTAAATACTCTATAGAGCATTATTAAACAATGCGTTGATACTTCGGAAATTTCATGGATTTAGGCTTAGTAGCAAAACAGCCCCCGGCCCTGGAGAGACGCTCGCGTAAGACACTGTCGGCCTCAGCGATAAGCGCGCGTTTTCGCTACCCGGCTTGAAGGGGTTAACAAACGATAGCAAAGACTTAAAAATAGAACTAAACTGAGCATATCTTATTATTAACAAGTTATTCGTAATTCTCATTACTGTGAAATTTCTTTCAAAATTTTTAAAAGCACAATTCATCTTCCGCTTTGTTAGTACGAATAGAAACTTTCGCTAATCTTTGGAATATGGTAACAGGTAGTTTGGCGACATTTTAGTAAGGCGATAAAGGTTACTAGCTAGGACTTTAGCAGTGTACATGGATAAAGTCAAGAGTGTGCGCAGTGCCATTTTTGTGCAATTCTGAGATGTTTCTTTTAAGTGAAAATAGGTCGACGTGTACATGGATAACGTGTATGTGCAATTCTTAAAAACGCGGCAAGCTGTGTGCCATTCTGCACTTTCTCCCAATTTCGCACCTAATCTTCGTCATGATTACGGACTTTTGTTTCATAAAAGTTCTAGCATAAGCGTAATTCGGCTAGCAGATTGTTGGAAAAAAATGTTGAGTAAAAAGAAATGCCTTTACTTCGTGAAAACAAAAGAGCGTCCAAAGAAAAACTAGCAGGTTGCTGTAGCAGGTTGGTTGCCAAATTTTCGCCAAGTTACCATAATCCAAAGATTAGGAACCGCTTTTCCCAAAACGGATAATCCTTTTTTAATTCATTAGTGAAAAGAGTGTCTTTTCGGAATTTTAGAAATTTAATGTACAGTAAAAAAATAATCGCAAATGATGAATAGAAATTTGAACTCAACATACCGCAACAATGATCTACCACTTACCGTTAAGTTGAAGCATTACCAACATTAAATGAAACAATCTAAATGTGAAATAAAATATTTGACCATCATATCCTACATGAAATTATAAATTCTAGGAAAAAATACCCGAATGAAGGAATAAAATATGAATTCATTAAGCCACATGCTACTAAAAATTCTGGGAAAAAATACCTGGACGAAAATATAAAACCTAAACTCATTAGACTACATGCTTTAATTCTGTGGCAAAACATAAAGCCAACATTAAAAAGTATACAGCGTTTGGTTTACTTTGGGATCATAAAATAGTTCCAAATTCGTAACAGATGTGATGCGAAAAATCGCCGAGTCTGAATTAACTACAGAGATTTATAAAAATTCAAAGAAACAGCACCTTCAACATAAACGCACTTCTTGCGCTAACAGAATCATCCACCACTTGTGGCAATGTAACAAAAGTAAGTCAAACTCAAATTTAAAACTTTGTCTAGTAGTCAAAGAGTACACAACTAAATATAAGATGGCTCAAACGCTCTAACCCGCGTAGTAAATTTAAATAACGGCAGTAATAACGCAAAGGCAAATATATATAAGCTTAATCAGAGCTGGCAGAACTGAAGTAATGTGGCCTCGAGTGGCAAGAAATACGCTGTCTTACTATCCAAAAATCTCAGCGCTCTCGTAAGTCATTTACATTCTGGGGTGAGGGTACGCACGGGATTTGTCGACATTTATGATGAGCAGTCATGGATCTTTCTTATAAGGTCCATGTGAGCAATACACGCGACATCTCGATGAGAATTTAACAGGTCATTTTGGTGTCGGCGTATAGTATAGTAACAGCTGAAAAAACTGTCTAGTTTAAATAACAGATCTTACAAGTATTCAGATCTAGATACGAAATATTTAGATTGGCAGCAGCGAGTGCAGTAAAGAGGGTTATTTGATTGCCAAATCGCCGTTTTACTCGAGGCTGCATTCGTTTTACTTCTTGCATATTTGGCACTTTTAAAATTGAGCCAGATGACCGGGATAAAAATGACAACTGACTTGACGCAGTTAAACATAATGACAAACCAGGACAGTTTTAGTTAAAGCGGGACTTCTGCTACGCCTGTTCGAAAGGGAACGACAAAACGTCTTAAATATGGTTTCTCAAATACAAATAAGTTTCTGAATAATGGAAATACTTGAAACTGTTGCAACAGATTTTCATAACCATATGAATACAAAGCGCTCGTACCTTCAAATATAAATGAGAATTTATATATATAAAACCCAGTTTTATCTATAACCTAATATAAACTTATAATAATTACTACATTTTATTTAAAGGTTTGTTTGGCTGATCTTTGGAATATGGTAACTGGTAGTTGGTGACATTTTGGAGGCGATAAAGGTTGCTATCTAGGACTTTGGTAATAATGTGAGAAGTACTCAGTTCCGATTACGCATTATTTTGTGTGAGGGAAATGAGAGATCATGAGATATGTCATGTGACATTAATGGACGAATTACGGTTCTTTAATCGGAAAAGGGGGGGAATCGGGAAAAAATCTGGAAATTTTGTATTTAGCTTTATTCTGTGTTGTGTGAAACAGTGTTGGTTAATTTTTGGTTCCCATGGCCCTAACTAAAGTGAATTCGAAATGGGTATTTAGTGGGATTGAAAGGGGTAGTAATAATTGTTTTTTAAGGTTGTGCGAGATAGAAGTAAAGATGTTTTATTAAGTTATTTATTTTACTTGGTACCTTGCTGTGAACTATAAGTATGATTTTAAAGATCCTGAAACGGGCGCACATACGATTGCTTTTTATTTAGCGGAGGAAATAAGAAAAGTTTATCCGCCATGTAATCAAGTTTCTGAAGAAGATTAGGTAAGTTAGTATTTTTAATTATTTGAAGATATTATTTTTATGCGTTGTTCTAAATGTAAGGAGTAAATAAAGTAATATGGTATTATTGGAAAATTGTTATTAGCAATGATTTAGTTTAAAGTAATTAGGATTGTAAGCTAATTTTTATTAATTTAATGTATGTGCTTATTTATATTTTAAGTAGTGTTTTTGAATTTAATTATATTTTAATTAAATGATAGTTATTTTGTGAATTATATGTTTGTAGGAATTTGGTATATGTTTCAGTGGAAGTAAACGTGCATGGAAATAATTTAAATATTTGACACTAAGTATTTGTAACCATTTATAATGTTTGCGGTATGAATTCGTTGGTAACGTTTATAATATAATAGATAATTTAGACGTAAAAGTTTTTGGATATTTTATTTATTTTATACGTGGAAATGTTCATCTTTGGAAAGGGTATATACTTTTTTGCGATCAAGTAATTTCATATATGTTCTTTTTACCGGATTTAAAGATTCACAAAATTTTCATTCATTTTCGTGAAATTTTTCTAATTTATGAGAAAAAAGCAGCGTACATGGATATAGTGAAGAGTGTGCGCAATGCCATTTTTGTGCAATTCTGGGATGTTTTTTTAAGTAAAAATAAGTCGACGTGTAAATGGTTTATGTGTATGTGCTATTCTGAAAAACGCGCAAGGAGTTTGCGATTGTGCACTTTTTCCCAATTTTACAGTTAATATTTGTCATGATTAAGCAGTTTTGTTACATAAAATTTCTAGCATAAGTGTAATTCGGCTAGTAGATTGTTGGAAAAAGTGTTCAGTAAATAAAAAGAAAAGAAACATGTCTTTACTTCGTGAAGGGCGGCGAAAAACAAATAGAGGGTTGCTGTAGCAGAGTTGGTCGCCAAAATTTCGCCAAAAAATCACCAAGTTACCATAATCCAAAGATCAACCGCGAATTTATATTTAAATGATAATTTTTAAAAATTCTTGCATCACAACTCTAGTTAACAGAAGATGTTTCTAACACCTTGGCATAGCTTAATCTCCAGCATGTAGCTTATTTTCTAACCTAGTTTCAGGCTGATTTATTTGTAAAATTAATTACTTGAAATTATTTGTTAACAATGATGGTCGCTAAATCACGCTAATAATATTTCTAACTGTTGTAATTTATAATGCAACGAGTTCGTGCGATTTATAATATTATTCATTTATAAATTTTTGAGCGGTATTGAAATTAATAGCATATACTGATAATATTATACATAGATTACAGTGTTTTAGATTTCTGTTGCCTTCTTCATTGATGCTTTTATGCTACATTCCTAATATTTCATAATGGCATACTTATTTGTATGGCATACTTATCTATGTTTAACTCATTCACCAAACATGTTAATCTATCATTCAGCACACTTTTGTTTTGACATGTGCTGTATCTTCTACTTTCTTTAATATATTGTTCAGCTTAATTTCGAAAGATCTTACGATCAAGCGGAAAAGTCACTAAACATTGGTAGTTCGATCCGAGTTTCTAATCCCAGAGATCCTCCAGCTTTTTTTTTTTTTTTACTTATTTACTGTGTAAATATGTAGCGTAAAAATTTCAGTTCATGAAGTAAAAATACTTTTTAAATTTATTCTTTAAAAATATTGCAAAAATTTTCACCTTTACCTTAGCATATCTTTTTACAAATCCCTCTAATAAGAAAAAATAAGGAAAGAAATTAACTCGGTTTCGGTAATTGATACCTCGGTGGAAATTATATGTAACATTTTTCCAAAAGCATAGAGTTTATATGGATATAAATAAATTAAGGATTATTTCTCCATCTAATTTTCTTAACATGTTTATTCCAGAATTTACTTTTCACACTGTAGCGCTTAACTTTATGAGTTTTCTATAACCATTCAATTTCTCTAGCCATGGCAACTTTGCATACCTTCTGACAAGTAGTTATATTTTTAACCACTGCATTTTAATTCCTGTTGACTATCAGTACATTATTCACTTGTTTCACAAGTTCAACTTTTATTTTATACGCAAATCTACGTAAAATAGCATCAAAACTTCAGTTACGCTGAGCTCATCGATTGCTTGTTTTAGATTGAGTGAAATTAAGCTTAATGTACTGTTAATTAGCTTGTTATTAATTTAATTATATATTTCTAATTAATTCTATGTTCAGATATTTCCAAGTATATTATTCAAACTTTTGCATCCCAATTAATTTTTGGTTAAAAAAATAAACTTTTATTTATTGAGAGGCCTGACTGATTATATTAATTTGCAGTATTGTTTATCTAATTCCTTTCTTCTAGATAAATTTTAGAATAAACTTCTTAGCATAATAATTTAAATTTATTTACAATTTATACGTCAGTGTTCCAAATGCATAGTAATGTTGTTATAATAGATTTCATGCTAAGCTTTTTTTAAATTTAACTAAATTTAATTTCTGCAAACACTCACATGATTACTTTAATACACAAAAAATACTTTAAGCAGACTTACATTTTTATATGGAATAATTTTTTGCACGCTAGTGCACTCTATTAAATTTTCCAATCTAGTTCAGACATCTTGACTATTATTGATGTAATTTATTAAAAATATAATTTGTATGCTTTATAATTATTTAATTTATGATATTATTATAATAAATGGAAGATGTTTGTAATGCTAATATGTATGTTTACCAATACCTTTTATTTTCTTTGTTAGCTCTCGCATTTATTACTGTTATTCAAGTAATTAGCCTGCTTGTTAGATAGTTTTTTTCTTGGTCTTGTGATATGTAATTCTATTTATTTATTTTTATTTTCCTCTTGGCTACAATTGGCTTCGGAAAGTTAAATTGCAACAGCAGGGGGAAGAAATTCTGATCGGCGCAGTTGGACTATAGCAGGACCCGGGGGAAACTTTCATTAGCGCAGTTGGAGTACACCCTTGGCGAGAATAGTAACTTCTGAAATTATAAATAACTGTCCAGTTTACATAACAAAGTTCACAAGTATTTAGATCTACATACGAAATATTTAGATTGGCAGCAGCGAGTGTAATAAGAGATTATTTAACTGTAAAATCTCCGTTTTACCCGAGGCTGCATTATTTTTATTTCTTGCATATTTGGCACTTTTAAAATTTAACTAGATGACCGGGATAAAAATGACAACTGACTGTGACGCAGTCAAACCTATTGACAAACCAGAACAGTTCCAGTGAACGACAAAACGTCTTAAATATAGTTTCTCAAATATTAAATAAGTTTCTGAATAATGGAAAGACTTCAAACTGTTGAAACATACTTTCATAATCATATGAAAATAAAACGCTCATAACTTCAAATTTATATGAGAATTTATATAATATATAAATCCCAGTTTTATCTACATTATCCATTACAACCTTATAATAATTACTACATTCTAAAGTTATTTAAAAGTTTGTTTATTTAGTAAAATTATATTTTGCATTTAATTCAGAAATACAAACATTATGGAAATAAAACAAAAATATAATGAATTTTCTTAAGGAAAATTATAAATTGCAATGACAAAAGATAATGATTTTACATATGCAAACTTCATTCATACTCTTTTCCCGTATTTCAACAACAGATGATTTTCATTATTAATGAAAAAAGCATCATACACCTTCGATAAAAAAAGATAATTCTATCAACAGAATTAGAGGACTGCAAAGTATAAAAACTGTAATTAATACATTTTTAAGACAACGGTATTCAAAGCAATACGCGAGCATATCAGAAATCAAAGACTTTTTTTAACAGTTCGAAAGACTTTTTTTTTAACAGTTCGTATCGTGGCATTCTAAACATGGAAACATTTATGTGTTAAGTTATAAGCATATTTTTAAAATGGAACTCGCATATTACAATAAAATGATAATTTACCTTCACTTAATTGCAAAAAATTATAATGTTCAAAACTTGCTTTTAAACGTACTTCCAAATAACTGCAAATAAATCAAGTTTAAAGCATTCTAGTTAATTGTAAACACGAAAAAAAATTGGGGAAACATTTTGTAATTACAAAAATTACACTACATTCATCAGTATATATTTCAACAATTACTGACGATGAATTAGCCGGGATGATAGATTTCTTCAGTGACAAAATGGCGTTCATGGATACATTAATGGAATATCAAACACGTGACTCACTGTTTTCGTACTGTGATGTTTCAGATACACTGAACTAATACACTTCACCTGCTAAAGGGCAATTTTCTCACACAAGAATAGTAAACAGTTATGTTGAATTTACATGTTGAAATGAAGAAACAATAAAAGCGGCGGCTTTTTGCATCATTTCTTCATCCTTATTCTTATCGGCTAAATTTAACGCTTCCACAGCTGTCGTAGTGGACGCAAAAGAAGATGTAATAAAATCACGACACGTATCTTTGAGATCCGTTATCAAATACTTTTCAGCTGCACAATACAAATCATGAATCTTCGAATACATGGACGAGTTTATTTTACCACAATAAAGAAACTTCATCAGCTCTTCAAGGATATCAGGGTCGATATCAGTGATGATGATTCGGTTGTCGCTGCTTTCAGTGGTGACGTGTTCGAACATCTTAGCAAATACTGGAGATCTAGCAGAAAGGACGCACTTGTGAACACGGATTTCTACGCCTTTGCAGTTAACAATTAAGTCGGAGTGAATCTGCTTTTCATACATTCCATGCATATCGCACAACAACTTAGAGAAATTTGGCAGAGTCAGCACTGTTTTTTCGTCCGTTTCTGTTAATTCCGTAATCCATGCTATACAAATTATCTTTGCGGTACTACAAGGTAAACATTTTCGATCCTTTACAAAAACAGTTACATGTTTACTATCGCTGTCAATAATGCAATCCAATTCGAACGACATGTTAGAATAATTTTCGTGGTACAGAACTCCTTTTATCTGAAGTTTTTTACCATAATTTTCCCGACGAAGTTGCAGAGTTATCGTTGACTTATGGTAACGACCACAGTCGCTCATACCTTGGTAAACTGCGGTGTGATTCAGGTACCATTTCGTAGACATTATTGGACGAGAAGGATTACTTCGAAATTCTGCAGAAGAACTTATATCTGTAAAAGTTTTCCATTCGTAATACGTAGTGGTCCAATCGATACGCAAGCGTTCACACGCCATTGAAGCCTTACCCAGAAAAAATACAACTTACCAGATCCTAGGCTTCACCAAAAAAACGATGGCGCAGTAGACACTCTTTTCCAGTTTCAAATCGTATTTACATATTGCGTAAGAGTAGCAATGACGTATTCCGGTCTTTTCGCTAGGATATCAAAACCAAGGTCATCTAAACGGGAGAATGAGGATGGATTACTTATGCACCGCTGCTTCCGCTATAAACATTATGCTCATGATCGCTGAAAGCATGCGAAATAGAAATTTTGAAAGTGAGAATGAATTTATCGTTTATTTTATTTTCATTTTTTATGTACGAGGAGCGTCAATAAAGTAACCGGATAATTCTTATAAATGAGAAAAAGCTTACTTATCTTGAAGTTCATTAATCTACATTAAAATAATAGCTAGGAAAAGTGCATACAATTTTCCTAACCCTTTTTCAGATCACTGTATATAAGCGTTCGCAAGATTCTCATAGCATTTTTGGGCAAGCGCCAGCGAAAGAGACATCTATTCCCTACAAAAAATTCAAAACAAGATACTTCGGATAATCACCGGAGCTCCATACTACGTTAGAAACAAAAATATGCGTGTTGATCTGAAAGTGGAACTTATTTCTGATTTTCTGCACAGAATAAATACTAAATTTTATGATAAAGCTACACAGAACACATCCGCCGGCTTTGCAGATACTTTCGCTTACGAAATACTTGAAGAAGACAGGAATAATAGGCCATTTGCAACTTTTTCTCTTAGCTAGCGCAAACACGCAAAAGCAAGATCAACATATGTAACCTTCGTATTAATTTTATTGCAAAGTTTGGACTTAAAAACGTTCAGTAGCTCAGGAGTCACAGAACTGCCACCACACCCCTGATAGGACAATGTTAGTCTTCTGTCATCACATCCTTACTCCCCAGTGAGATTTCAGAGACAATGTGTTCTTATTTTTACTATATTTTATCTTACGGTACACACCTTAATGGTGGACCAATTTGATGAGCCCTTATGTGAGAGGCCCCTCGTGGGATTCTGAGAAAAGCTCTGGTAAGAAGGGAATTAATTCCCGCTGTAAACCAGAATATAAAAAGCATCAAAGCATAGCATTTCATATAATATCCGAGGCATTTTCAAATTCCTGTCCTTTCATGATCATCTTAATTTTGGAAAAAGGAAAAAATCAGATGGGGATAAGTCAGAAGAATATGATGAGATATTTATCGTTGAAACTAAATGCCTAGCAAGATATTTTTGTACAGACAATACTGCATGGAGCCTAGCATTTTTTCGTGTAAAAGAAATCATTGCTCAGAATCATAACGTTCCTTCCTGGCTCGCCTTATCTTGTTTCTTGATTGAAAAATAACCTGCTTGTAAAACTACTGATTACTGATTGACTTTCAGGAACAGTATGTAAAAATACTGATACTAATTGACTTTCAGGAATAAATTCATGATGAATTAGTCCCTTTTAATTATAAAATGCAACCAGCATTACCTCAGTCTTACCAGCTCTTTCTACTGTGCATTTTATCTTTCATCATGAGTCATATTGTGGATGCCAGATCTCATCTGCCGCTATGATACATTTTAAGAAAATGTTTTGTCAGTAGTCAGCGAATAACTACTCACTCCTTTCAGAGGAAGGAATACGCCAGAGAAGAAAATGAGTCCCAGATGTGCTGTTTTTTAACGTTTTGTGTGTTACCTTTATTTATTAAATATCATACTCTTTGCACTTAAACCATAAAATTCAGTTCAATAGCAATGTCTCAAAATAATTTAAAAATGAGCATATCTTTAGAATTTCCGATACACAGTTCCGCGGGGGGGGCGCTGGAGATAAAAAGGTCTTTTTTTTCCATGCAGAGTGTTGCCATTGCTTGCTTTTAAATCGTGAAGTTTGTTACTCTAAAATTCTTTAAAGTTTTAGAAAATATGAGATCGATAATAAAACAAATTTCAAATTTGGTCTTCCACATGCCCATATTCGTAGGAGGATTACGTCATTCAAAATTCGATGGCTCTAAGTACCGTTGTTTTATCACAATGCGAGAAATAGACATACATTTATGCAGATTTTTCATTTTTTAATATCTTCAAATATAATGCAGGACTCTAACATTTGGTGGCAACTGTTTGAAAAGTGAAACGGACATTTATAGTGATTCAACGCAAAATCGCAAAACGAAAACAATAGTCCTTTAGGGACAAAGCCCCTTTGGACTAATAATCAAAGAACGTTTTTTTTCTGTTCATATCTAAATAAAAAGCTCAAAAATTAAAATGAATTAAGAATTTAAATTAAAATTTAATCTTAAGATAATTAGCGGGCATCTTCTAACCTTAGGCTTCTATATTTAAAATATTTTTGTTAATTGCTACGGCTATTATATGTAGGTCTGGATTTATACTTGAATAGGCTTTAAGTTATTTGAAATATGAGGCCTATTTATAAGTTTATTAGACTATATTTTAATGCTATAGTTATACTGCATTTAAAAGTTTTGGGGGGCGAAGTGGGAGAAGTAAGCTATAGTTTGTGTACTTTACACGTAAAATCTGCATTGATTCTATGCTATTCAATACAAAAATTAGAGTTATGCTCTTTAAATTACTTAGTAAATAAAACTAAATAAGGATCACAATAAACAGTAAAAACGTTAAGTCATATATAATACCCCAGTGTGTATTAAACAGAGAAGTGTAGAAACGAAGAAATAAATAATTCAATATATTAAAAGGAATTAAAATACAGAAAAGAGAAAAAAAATTATCATCAAAATTTCCAGCAGTCTTCTATTCCAAACAAGCAGCAATCATTCCTTCAGTTTCGTAAAACAGAAATTTTAAAGGGAATGGACGAACGAAAGGTGCTATTAACCGCTATATACCCGAAAAGATTAACCATGATAATTGATAAATGAGAGCAGTAAGAGCACCAGCGCTTTACCGTGCGTCAATGGATGCTGCTCCATGACTGCAAACTTTCTGTGAGTAAGACACGTTTTCAAAGGTGCATTACTTCTCCAGCACCAATTATTGAGCACATCTGCGAGACTGGATTTGTTGTATATATTCAACGTTTGTATTTTTGACGAAAAAATGCTTGTGATGAGTTACTTTGATGATTAATTGCTTGGTTAGATTTTTATAGCAGAACTTGTAAAATAAAAGCTAATGGCTTAATGCAGAGTTTCGCAAACGTTTTTTCCATGTGGAAATACTCGAGAACTCCAAGACTGGAATTTCGGCGAGAACACTGCACTTTTTCACGTCTCCTGTTTAAAAAATACCCAATGACTCTACAAATGGCGCCCGAACTGGACAATTGGTGAATCACCAGGATTTAGCGTTATCCTGGATTTATCACCATGATTTGGCGATTGGGTCCCCTAATCTCCAGTCACCCTTTAAATGGAAGAGTATATTTTCTCCGTCTTTCCAGCATGTTTTCATGGTGTAATGGTAACATACTTAAAACGTATTTGAGAGGACCAGGGTTTCTCCAGTTAAAAAAAAAAAAAAAAAAAAAAAAAAGTGTCTCTACAAATGTCGCCCAAACTGAAAGGTTGTAGAGAATATTTCATGATCAGCAAAATTTGGCGATTGCGTCCTCTAATCCCTAGTCATCCTTTAAAAGGAAGATTATATAATGTAGATTCTCTTTCCTTTCAGCATGCCTTCGTGGTGTAATGGCAGAATATTTATGCATATTTGAGAGGTCCAGGGTTCGAGTTCCGGCGAGGGCACTGCGTATTTTTCATGTATTCTACTTCAAAAATCATTAACTCTACAACCTTAGTCTTGTCTCCTCTGAAAGCAGTCTTTGATAATGTGTTACAACTAGTATAGTTATATTTTAAAAATACAACGGACTGAAATCAATTTAATTTTACATTGGTAACTGCAGGTAATTTTACGTTAACTGCAGGTAATTTGTATTTGGTTTTAATAATTGAAGTCTGTTAGTGTTCGGATAATCTTAATCATCTTTTTAACTAAAAATATAATAACTGTTGCTACTTCTATTCCTGAGAGGGATGAGCCTGCGGATTCTTGCGAGCTGTTCAATTCATGAATCTACTCTCGTAATGAGAACTACACTTACAGCAATTAAAATTCCTCTTTTGTTTCTGAAAGCGTTTTTCTTTAGACCAAGAAATGTGCCCATCAACACTGTTTACAAGGCCATCCTGGTAATGAAAAAAGATAACACTGAAGCTTTTGAGGTTGCTGAAGATCATAAAGCTCTCAATCAAATTGGGAACAGCGGAAGTAAGAAGAGACTACCAGAGATGTGATTATTTCAAGTGAAGACAAATGGCTCAGGCTGTTTGGTCACTTCAAGGAGAATCACATAGCAGCCCCCAATCTGATCAAGATTTCTGAGTATGCTTTCTGCTGACCTGGGACATCAGCACCAGTTGAGAGAATATATTCTTTGATGAACAACGCATAGACTGATGATAGGAGTTTGATGAAAGAATTTACGGTCAAAGGCTTGATGAGATATAAAATTAATATTGGATTAGCTTTTAAAGAGTTTTACAAGACTAAAAACAAAAAACGACTTTCTAAAAAACGTTCTAGCTAATGAAAAGTACATGTAAAAGTTTCATTCCTCATTCAAAGTGTTTCTTCTTACTTAAAGATCTTATAAATATTAACATGTAAGAAATAAAAATTTATATGTTTGTATCATTTACTATAAACCCTGGTTTACGTTCCTAATCAGTAACCATTTATTCATAACACTGAGAATAAACTACCCTCTAAAACCGGCCAAGGATGTGCACCCTTGAATATACGTGACGTTGCGGGGGGGGGCGACATCCCGTGTCCCCGTTCAACATTTCAGAAATTTGACAAGCCTACCTATGCCTGTGCCCGTTTTCAGATTTAGCTCAAGGCACTGAGAAATTACCGTGCGAGCTTCCGCATTTTAATGCACTTTGCACTGCACTGTGTTCAACGTTCTCAGTAGTTTGAAGTGGTAACTACTGATTGAGTTCTATCATAGCGAGGAGACTTGTCCGATTACTTTTGTGTGAAAAGTCTCAAAACTGTGAAGTGTTTTGTGGAAATTAAATTTCATCAAAGTTTCATCGGTTTGGTGTGCCTTCAGTCCACTAGGAAGCCGAACGCACCTAATAATAGGATAGATTTCAAAGTAAGGTTACAATAAAGCGGTAAATTGCTAAAGCAACTTGATTATTTTATTGTAGAGATATATAATATTCGCAGTCTCATGTATCAAAACAGTGAAGAAATACATGCTCCTTGAGTACATCTCACTTGAAAATGCTCAAGACTAGATCTGCTTAGAATATCAGTTATTTTCGAATCTTGAATATTTCCATACACATAATGAGACTTGTGAGACTGAATTTAAGATGCAGGAAAATCATGTATTATCACATATATTTTTAGCCCATTCTATAATTAATTATAGAACAGGCTAATATATATATATATATATATATATTTCAGCCCATTCTATAATTAATTATAGAACAGGCTAATATATACATATGATACAGTAATTTAATATACGTAATTTATGCACGATAAGTAATTTAATGAATCATGTAATCAGCTTCTCCAATTTAATTTTCTAACCTCTTTTCCCATTAACTGAAAGCGAAACCATACGAAAAGCGTAAGGCTTGAAAAGGTATTTGTATTCGTGAATGACAAATATTAATTGCATCACACTAATATATCCTATTTTTTTAATTGTTAACGAGTAACAGTTAAATATAAGAGCTTCATTTTACAAAATGTTTTAAATCAAAGCTATGTTTCTATTGAAGTAATCAATAGCTTGAGATAGTGTAATTCTGTATCACTCATACACGTTCTCAGTGTTGATACTTATGCAATAGAACATTAGCTTATCTATAACTTTCTCCGTCCACTGCGGTCCCTGATTATACCGCCCCTCTTGTAAACAAACAAATAAGTACAAAAAGTGCCAAAAAACATGCAGGGAAATAAATTAAAATTTGCTTAAAGAAACTTATTTTTAAATCTAACAATTTAAAATTATATTATTATTTTGTTTGTTTTAGGTTCGCAAAACTGTCAATTACATTGCGTATATCTATGTGATTACTTAGCTGTATTTTAAACAGTACAGAAAGGTTTCTTGAATGAAAACATACATTCGTATTTTTTACATACTTCCGAAATTACGTGTACTTAAAAACCGCTCTTCACAAATAGCGACACTTATCACAGTTCAAGCGAAAATTAGCAACAGTAAATATTTTTAACTTTGTTCTGGATATTATATTTTAGAATAAACTGCAAAAATTCAGAAGGACTGCTCCTCCATGTTTCGATTTTTTGGCAATAATGGAAATAACACTGAAATACATCTTTCATAATAATGAACTGTGTCTCGTTAATGTAAGTGTGATCATAAGTTAGTCAATATTCGTAATTTGCATTTAAAAATGTTGAGTGTAAAACAGGTACAACAAATGTATGTACCTTTGGAAATCACGTTGTGATTTCTTTAAATACAATATCGTTTCCTAAATTTAATTCTATATGGAAAATTAATTATTCCTCACCTTCCTTGACGATCCATCTTACGAGAACGCTCTAACAAGATTTCACGCAAAAAATGTCGCCCCTGAAAGTGTACTACCCCTGGCGGACTGCCACCCCTTAGTGCCCATCTACATGGATTTTCAATAATTAAAAAAATGCTAAATTAAGCTTGCTTCGTGGGGGTAAGGAGGTATATATTTTCAGGAAATTACTGCGTTTATATTTTCTATTCTACAAATTTTGTATAAATAGCAAGACATTTTGAAGTATTTTGAAGTAGAAGGCTTTTTACATAATTCTTATGTATTAGACTTAAATTTGCTGTATGCATCACAAACGTTTGGAAATAGTAATTGTGAGAAATCGTAGAATGGTTCATAAATTGTAAAGAAGTTTCCTGTAAAGTAAGCTGGTCCAAAAGTATAATAAATTATCTCTAAAACTTTTACCAGTAGTCATCAGACTCACAAATTTCATAAGTAGATTTGCGTATTTAAAATCAATAAATTTCAGTTTGTGCGAACATCTAACTTATTACCTTTCAAGTAAATTCTTCTTTTTGACATATATACCTCATATAATTAGAGGAACATACAGCAAAGGGTCCACGGAAGCAAGTTAAAGCAAATTTAATAAATGTTTTTCACTATTGGGTATAACAGCTTATTATCTTCTTTTAGTCTCAATACTTCAGCCCAAAACTTTACAATGAAAGTTTTTTCCATTTCTCTCTAAGACAAATAGTAAAAATAATTTTTCCTGTACAATAAAAACCTATTTTGCTCAGATGTTTAAAATCGGGAATAGAAATAATTTGGAATGCCAGCTATATTCTGACAACAATCAAATGTCTTGTATATTCAACAATTTAAACATTTTGCTAAATAACCGACGGAAAGATGACAAAGAAATCCATACTCAGGGACATTATTTAACATGAATATTTCTGATTAAAACGGGACGCCTGGTAAACCTGTTCATAAGAGAAAGACAAAAACCTCTTATCAATTTCTCTTAATGTTTTAATAAATTGATTTTTCGAGGATGTAAATATGTCCAACATTGAACAGGATATGCTCGAGATATTCCAGGGAAAATATGAGAATAGTGCAAAAAAGCTCCACAATTTCTCATTTGTGTAACAGAACATACAAGGAATATCGCATTGTTCGCCTTATTTCATATAATAAGAATGTTTCCAGAAATACTAGATATTCCTCGCATGTTTTAAGAAATTTACGCTATAAACAGAAATCGAATCCGTTACCATGTTAATATCTACAGAAAAACCGCTACGTTAAATTTAAAATATCGGAACTGCATTTGCCTCCATCCCAGGATTACGAACGTTCTATATACAGACCTATGGCAACCCTAATATGAAAATAATTAATCAAGTACCATTCAGTTGTTATGTTCAATGAACCTCGCCCCCCGCATTTTAATTTTATATTATAGTATCAAATTTAGAACATTTGTTTCTTTTAAATGCGCACCTAAGGCAACCCTATTTTGAAGATTATCTGATAGCCTTTAATTTTTATGTTGAGAGAACAAACAAACTAACCAAAATTAGTGAATGATAAAAGAAAAATAATTAGTAAATGTGTTTAATCCTATTGTACGGTACACAAGGGATTTAGCAACATTATGATGAGCACTTAAAGCAGTATTTATGATGAGCAGTAAACGAGTCATTTTGGTGTTTTCCACAATTTTCAAAATCGCCCTTACAAGGATTTTACCACTAAATGTAACTGATTTAAAAACATTCAGGTATAGTTTCATGCACATAGCACATAATTTAAACAATTAAGGTACATTGACCTTCAAAATATCAAACTCACGCAGGAAAGAAGTTAGAAAGCGAGCGTTTTTTTATGAAAACGGTACTTTTAAAATTTGTAAAATGTAAATTTTTTACATTTGGCACTTTTAAAATTTAACCAATGAACAGAACAAGGTAGACAAACTGACCGGGACCCAGTCAAACAAAATGACAAACCGAGATAGTTTTAGTTAAGCGGGAAGTCTGGTAAGTCTGTTCATAAGAGAATGAAAATACGTCTTAAATAAGATTTATCTAATATTAAAAATAAGTTTCTGAATATTGGAAAGAGTTTAAATTTAAGTGATAATATTTCATAACCATAACAGAATGAAAATAAAGAACTCATACCTTTAAATATAAATGAGGATTTATATTTGTAATCCAATTATTCACACTTGAAATAATTACGACATCTTAAAGTCATTTTAAAGTTTATTTAGAAACATTATATTTTTCATTTAATTCAGAAATACAAACATTTTGGAAAGAAAAAGGAAATATAATGAATTTTATTAAGAAAAATTATAAATTTCAGTGAGAAAATAAGATGATTACGTATGCCATAAATCATTCATACTCTTTTACCTTATTTCAGCACTAGAACGAAAAGCAAATGAATAAACACATGGTTAATGAAACAAACTTCATACACTTTAGATAAAAAAGATAATTCTATGAATAGTATTAAAAACCGAAGATTAAAAACTGAATTAATGCACATTTAAGACAAGCGTGTTCAAAGCAGTACGCGAACTCACTGAAAATTCTATCTATGCAAAGAATGTTTTTTACAGTTCGTCTCTTAACATTTTAAATTTGGAAACATAAACGAGTTAAAATTCTAAGCATAATAATTTTAAAACAGATTACTCAACATTTTAAATTTGGAAACATTTACGACTTAAAATTATGAGCATAGTATTTTAAGGGGTCATACTTCCCTTAAACCATCAAAATTTTTTATTTTTTGAAAAAAAAAAAAATAAATAAATGTTATAGCCTGATTCTTTCTGCGCAGTTTAAAAAAAAACCCCAAGCGAAAATTCGTACAATTTCATGAGTTATGAAGGAAATTGTATCAGCTGAACTAATGTAAACAAGGTTTAAAGGTCCAAGCGAAAAGCGTCAGCAGTTTCTACTCGAAGTGTTATGTAGCAAGCCTAATAATTTATTTTTTAATGATATATTTATGGAGTAGCAATATTATTTCTCAACTCTTCGGTAGTTTGTTTACATTCTTAACGGTTCTTGCGTTTTATTTTTATTGCTGTTTTTTCCTTTCATTTCATTATATTTTAGTAGTGTTCCATATCACTCCACTTGTTATTTCCGTCACTTATGATCATTCAGTTGTGATTTTAGAACAGTTGCACTGCTCCGTAAAATGACTGATAATGCTTATAAACGTGCCTCGGAAAGCGTTCAAAAAAGCGCCGATTTCATGGAAACCAGTTCACCAGAACTGGTAAATCAACAGTTTCAAATGAAATAAATAATGGATTTTCTATTTCTTCCCCAAACCAAGCTTTTATTTGTGAAATTACAGCTGCACATAGTTTCCCTGGAAATTCAGATGAACTAAATACAAATGCTTCTTGTAAAAAGTTAAATGTAATAGACATTGATTTTTCAAGTGAAAGCAATCGATTTGATGGCAACATGATTGTCGATAAAAATATTCCGTGTTCCTTTTTGGAAGAAAACACTGTGTGTAAGGTATGCCATGGTAAATTAAAATTTACTTTGAAAAGATCTGCAGGGCTGTGTTCCAGAATGATCTTGACATGTCAAGGATGCAAAAATGTTGTGATGACAAGCAACACTAAACTTGTTAAAGGAACATTGCAGAAATTAATCGTCGTATTATTTATGCAATGCGTTGTATTGGTCAAGGTCTTGAACCATTGAAAACATTTTGTGGAATAATGGATTTAGATCCTCCTGTGATGCAAAACACTTATGACAGATTCTATAACTTAATCAATAATGCAACAAAAATGACTGCAATTGAAAGCATGAAAAATGCAGCAGCAGAAGAAGTATCACTCAGTAATTCTAGAGACATAAGTGGTGATGACACCTGGAAAACAAGAGGCCATACATCTCAAATTGGTGTATGTACGGTTATTGGTGCTGAAGAGTGGAAAAGTTATCGACGTAGAGGTTTTATTCGTAGGGGCCATGTAAAGGATGCGAATTGTGGAAGGGTCCTCGATCTGGTGAAGGCTTTGATGAGTGGCAGAAAACCCATTCTCGCACTTGCAGGAGAAATCATTTCGGTTCATCTGCCAAAATGGAAGCTGACGGAATGGTTAAAATTTTTCAGAGGTCTCAAAGTGCAAGGAGTGTGAGATACATCAATTATATTGGTGATTCAAAAACATTTCTTTCCATAACAGAAAGCAAACCATATGAAGGTGTGACTGTGTCAAAACTAGAGTGTGTAGGGCACATCCAGAAGAGGATGGGCACTCGCTTACGTAAATTGAAAGCTGATTATAAGGGACGAAAGCTTTCAGATGGCAAAAGTCTATCTGGAAAAGGTCGACTTACAGATAGTGCAATCAGTCGACTGTCATTGTATTATGGAAATGCAATTTTGCCAATATGGAGATTCACTGAAAGATATGCGAAATGCTATCTGAGCTTTGTATTTTCATACTCGGTCTACAGACAGTGACCCATTACATAATTTTTGTTCAACTGGTGAGTCCTCATGGTGCAAGTACCAAATTGCTTCGGCGAAAGGGTTTGTGAATGGTTTTCGCCATAAAGAAACCTTACCACTGGCAGTCATGGATGTGATCAAACCAGTTTTCAACTCACTGTCGCATCCAGACCTCCTAAAACGCTGTCTTGGACAGGGATAAATAGAAGGGCTAGCTCATTTCTTTGTTCGACTCCTCGCCGACGCGAGCCTAACATGGAGGTAGGAAGTAAGATGGAGTCGCCCTAAACAAGTTTCTCCGTACCCTGCTCTGAAGCACCGGCGATCCCTACGTGGTGACCAAAACATTGGGTCATTTACCATTGAGTTCTATGGGATTTGACGCGTTCGGGTGTAAATATTTTGTAATTACGTCGCAAATATACATATAAATGTATATATTTTCTTTTTCTACAACACTTCAGAGTCCTAAGTATGTGAAAACAACATATTTTTAAACAACATTTCATTCTGAACGGAATTAAATGCTATACTTTTCACAGGACAGTTTTCTCAGAATGGTTTAATTTGAATGAAATATTTTCACAAGTTTTCGTTAATTACATTAGAAAAAAAAATAAGTTTTTTTTTAAGCATTATTTAAAACTTGTAACTAAGTTATTATAAAATGTAAAGGGAATAATTCTTTTAATTATACTTATCAGATTATTTTTACCCTTCATTTCAACAATACATATTCCAAAACTCTTTATTACGTCCTTAAGTGCGCATCTCATAGCATTTGCTTTACAATACCTTTTAACAGATTGCTTTCCAATACGAACAATTCTTGCTTAAATAGTTTTATAACGTATTTGTCAACAGGATTTCAATTTATGTTTACAATTCAATATTAAGGTATTTTTATATTTAGATAACATTTATAATCATTATAAATTAGATACATTTAATCATTAGATTTCTTCACAGTACTTTCACAGTTGTTTATAAGTGAATAAATTCTTCATTTCAAATACATTTATAAATAATTTATTGAATATTTAAGTATTTTGTCAAAGGCAGATACATGCTTTTTGCAAGCACATGCATATAAATACCCATACATATTTCCTATTTATCATTTCCGGCATGTGCAAATCTTTAATTTCTGTGCATTCACTATATTTTTCGTGTAAAGTAATTTACACTAATTTAGCATACACCCGAAAGTTTTACATAATATATATATATGAATATAATTTGAATGAAAATTATAAGTATTATTTTTAATACCCACTCAAAGGTCAGTTTTTCTTCAAAATTCCTCCACGATGGCATCTCTCTCTTTAGGCAGATAGCCCTTGCATGCGTTACTCTATTTAATAAAAACTTAATCTGACCTATGTGCCTAATTACAAATATTTTAACATACATAATTTCATATTTACATTTAGCCATCAAGTTTCAAACTTTTCAAATCTTCTAGAAAATAAATTTTGGCAGATCTCTTTTAGCAATTTTCTTAAAATCTATATTTTTGTAGTGCAACAGTTTAGAATTTTATAAAACAAATTCATAATCAAAATCGCTGTTGTTAGTTATCGAAAAATAACCAAGATGTGATTTTTGCGTAAATGTCAGTAAACTACAGGGATAAATAGAAGGGCTAGGTCATTCCTTTGTTCGACTCCTCGCCGACGCGAGTCTCATAGAGGGGGGGGGAACCGAAAGTAATCTGACGTACCTCTGTTGCACCTGCTCTGATTTCGCGCCTTTAAAACTGTAGTTTCATTCAGTTGCGAGACGATTTTCTGGAGATCGCATATCCCAAATTAATTTTAATCATACATATTTGTTTTCTAATAATGCAAATATTTAAAATAATTTGTGTATATATAGTTTTAGTCAGTTTTCCTTTTAAATTCTATATTTAAAGTATCCTTTATGAAATATGGCTTCTTGTGCTGTAGCAACGTGCCGTAACACTTATAGAAATACGAAAGGAAGAGATATTGTATTTCATGCTTTCCCCAAGGACAATTTGCTTTTGACGAAAGAATGGATACATAAATGTCAAAGACAGGATTCTATTAATGTGAAAAAGCAAGAATTTGCAGCGAACATTTTCTGTGCAGTGATTATGAAGATGACATGAGAAATCGCTTGCTTGGATTGCCGCAAAAGAAACTGTTGAAATGCAATGCTGTGCCGAAAATAAATTTATCGTGTGCAGTAAACAAAATAACACCAAGAAATCGGAGACATTTGAAAAAACTAATGCAGAGTGCTTTTGAAAGACTACATGAATTAAGCCCAAAGAAAATTTATTTTGAGGCCGAGAACGAAATTGAAGCTGACAATAATAAATCAAATGTGAATTATTTTGAAATAAAACTCACAAGTGACAATGCCCTATGTGACAATATCCCTGAGTGCCCTAAGTGTAAAGATAAACAAGAATGTATTGATAATTTGAAGGACAAAATAATATCCTTAGAAAATTGTAATAAAATATTGAAAAATAGAGAAAAGAAAGATTTTAGAATGTTTGCTCAGCGACAAAGAAGGTGGACGACATTTAGAAAGAAATTTGTATCGGAAATTCAGAAATTAAAATCCCAAACAGCGAAATTTAGGAAAAAAGAGAACAGATCGGAGAATTTGGAAAAACGTCTAAAGCATATTTTTACAAAGACGCAGATTAACGCATTGCTAGAAAAGAAGGAAAAAATCCGGTGGACTAGTGAAGATATTTCACGTTGCATTGTTATAAGAGCTCTGTCATCTAAAAGCTACGATTTTTGGAAAGAAAAAATGGGAATTCCTTTACCTAGCACTAGCACATTAAAGAGATGGTGCGCTAAATTTTCATGTAGTCTAGGAATTCAGAGTGATGTTCTTGCTGTAATGAAGGAAAGATGCCAATATTTGAATTCTGTAGAAAAAATATGCGTTCTCAGTTTCGACGAAATGCACATAGATTCTAAACTCTGCTATGACTGTAAACTGGACCAAAATCGGTCCTTTTCAAAAAGTGCAGTTTGTTTTAATCAGAGGTCTCATTTCACAGTGGAAACAACCAATATTTTTTTATTTTAACACTCCAATGAAGAAAACTTTTTTCACTCATAAGACATATTCAATCATCTAGAGTAGAAGTGAAAGCAATAGTGTCTGATTTAAGAGGATCTACTACTTTGTGGAAAGAGTTACAGATTTCGATTAATAGTTCTCATTTTCCAAATCCAGTATTCCAAACGAAAAAAATATGGGTTTTTGCAGATTTAGCGCACTGCCTCAAATTACTGAGTGTTGGTGTATTTAATTATGACAAAGCACACTAGGGCTATCTGCCTAAGGGGAGGGATGCCTTCGTGGAGGACTTTCTAAGGGAAACTGGCTCGTATACACGTTACACATGTGGAAAACCCCGAAAACGCCCATGCAGCCAGCCCGTTCGCGAGATTCGAACCTCGGACCGAACTGCCAGTGTTCAGCGACTTTACCGCTCGGCCTCTGGTGGGCTCAAATTACTGAGAAACCACTTTTTAGATAAAGGATTTGTTTTAGAAGATGGAACTGTTTTAAATGTTTATATTATTAAAGAGAATTAAATTGTGTCACAAACTAAAACCAAATTATTTAATGGTCAAGGGAAATGAGAGACAAAAAGTAAGTATATATAATATGTTTTGATTTGAAATATTTCTAGATTGCATTTTAGAAGTAATAGCGTAAAGCATATTTCAAATGAGAACTAATTCTGTTAAGTTATTGTTACAGTTATTTTTATTTTATCCTCTGTTATTATTGATTCGATTTTGTGCTAGCTTAGCATTCTAGATAAAATATTTATAAAGTATAATATTAAAGTAATTGCCATAAGAAGACCTGCCTCCTTAACCCCCACTTTTGAAAAATTAAATAATTATTTTAGGTACTGTGAATAAAATTGTTTTGTCTAAATTAAGATAACAATCTTACATGTATTTATTTAAATGAAATATTGATGTAAGCCTAAGTTACAAAATTATTTAAAAAAAATATATGTTATTATAATGTGTGTATGTGTGTGTATTTAATTATGGCAAAGCACACTAGGGCTATCTGCCTAAGGGGAGGGATGCCTTCGTGGAGGACTTTCTAAGGGAAACTGGGTCGTATACACGTTACACATGGGGAAAACCACGAAAACACCCATGCAGCCAGCCCGTTCGCGGGATTCGAACCTCGGACCGAACTACCAGTGTTCAGCGACTTTACCGCTCGGCCGCTGGTGGGGCTGTTATTATAATGAATCGGGAGAAAAATATGCTAATGTAAAATTTCCAATTAGGCTGAAACTCAAACTTAGATTAGCAGAAATTTTGCCATATATAACCTTACACGTTTAAAACTATGCCAATTTAAGGTTATTTTTTTGATTAATTTTAAATAGCTGTTATTATAGTTATCTTAGCAGTAGTACAGTTATCTTAGTTAACATGCAGATAAAGAAATGATTAGAAACAAACAGGCATTTAAAGAAAAAAAAATCCCTGCAAATAAAAAAAAGGAACTTTATGCTAAGAGTAGCTCATTTTATCTATTATTTTAAAATTGAGTAAGTACTATTAAATTTTTTAATGTTCAGTGTAAAATGCATACTGCAGTAACATTGTCTCTTCCAAATTATAGCTATCTTTCACACACAGCTCATTTTAAACGCTGATTCTTCAAATTTAAAACGCTAATTTCTATGTTGTCAATTGCATCTCCGCGCTCAGTGCCATCATTGCTACGTCATCACTCCTCACTGTCTGTTTCAGGGGGAAACGCTCTATGAGCTAGCCCTTCTCTTTAGTCCTGAGTAAACTATACAAATTGCTATTATCCATCACACTATGAATGTTTCTTTCATGAGAGAGTGTCCCATTTTCGATTTCTATGGAACTGTCGTGTATCGAAATACTATCAGAATCTTGTCAAGCGAGCTTCTGAATGTAAACAAAGAACACCCCGTCTGGTGACCCAAGCTTCAAAGCAGTGCTTCACTTCTAGCGCGGAATGGCCCTCCTCCCTTTCCTACCTCCATGGAGCCTAATGGGCGGACGTAACAGGCAATTATCTGACGTCACTGTGATGCCACCTGTCCTGATTTCCCGCGTTTAAAACAGTAGTTTCATCGAGCTGCGAGACGATTTTCTAGAGGTTACATATCCCAAATTAATTTTAATAATATATATATCTGTTTTCTAATAATGTATATATTTAAAATAATTTATATATATGTAATTTTAGTCAGTTTTTATTTTAAATTCTGTATTGTAAAGTATCGTTTACGTAATATGACTTTTTGCGCTGCAGTAACGTGCCGTAGCACTTACAGAAGTATGAAAGGATGAGATATTTTATTTCATGGGACCAAAGGATCCAAATGAGAGTTTGCTTTTGACGAAAGAATGGATACACAAATGTCAAAGAGAAGATTCTATTAATGTGAAGAGCGGAAAAATCTGCAGCGAACATTTTCTATACAGTGTTTATGAAGATGATATGAAAAATCGCTTGTTTGGATAGCCACAAAAAGAAACTGTTGAAATGGAATGCTGTGCCGAAAGTAAATTATGATGACAATAATAAATCGAAATTGATGATGACAATAATAAATCAAATTTTAATGATTTTGAAATAAAACTCACAAATGAAAATGTAGATCATCCTGAATGTTTAAGGATAAACAAGAATGCATTGATAATTTGAAGAACAAAATAATATCCTTAGAAAATTGTATTAAATTGTATTAAAGTATTGAAAAATAGAGAAAAGAAAAATTTTAGAATGTTTTTTCAGCGACAAAGAAGGTGGACGACATCTAGACAGAAATTGTTATCAGAAATTAAAATCTCAAATAGCGAAATTTGGGGGGGGGGAGCACAAATCGGAGAATTTGGAAAAATGTATAAAGCCTATTTTTATAAAGACGCAGATTAATGCATTACTGAAAAAGAAGAGCTCTGTCATCTTAAAGCTATGATTTTCGGAAAGAAAAAAAATTAAGAAAAAAATTGGAATATCTTTACCTAGTATTATCAAATTAAAGAAATGGTGTTTATTTTATTTTTTAGTGTTTTCTAAATTTTAGTGTAGTCCAAGAATTCAAAGTAATGTTCTTACTCTAAAGAAGGAAAGAGGCGAATATTTGTATTCTGTAGAAAAAATATGCGTTCTCAGTTTCGACGAAATGCATATAGATTGAAAACTCTGCTAAGACTCTAAACTGGACTAAGTTGGTTCTTTTCAAAATGTGCAGTTTGTTTTAATCAGAGGTCTCATTTCGCGCTCTGTCTCAAATTAATGAGAAACCGCGTTTTAGATAAAGGATTTGTTTTAGAAGATGTAACTGTTTTAAATTTTGATATTATTAAAGAGGTTTTAAATAGAGATTGAGAAGAAATCAAATTGTGTCACAAACTAAAACCAAATTATTTAATGGTCAAGGGAAACGAGAGACAAAAGGTCGCTCCAGAGAAAACATTATTTTCAAAAAGTACCGCGAAAGGTATACTATACCCCACAGGAAATCAGAAAGCATCTGACATCTATGAGTTAATCGATAATATCTTCGGTATTATGAATAGTACCAAAATAGTACCAACAAGAATAACAAGTATTTAACAAACTAATCTTGTTAAACTTATTCTTATTGTATCCTTTGTAAATAATTATTGATTAGATTTTGTGCTAGATTAGCATTGTTGATAAAATATAATAGTATAAAACATCAAAGTAATTGGCATAAAAAGACCTGCTTCCTTTACTCACACTTTTGAAAAATTAAATAACTGTTTTAGGTGCTCTGAATAAAGCTATTTTGTCAAAATTAAGGTAACAATCTTATATACATTTATTTAATTGTAATATAGATATAAGTATAAATTACAAAATTATTTAAAAATATCTATTATATTGAATCGGAAGAGAATTATAACAATGTAAAATTTACAATTAGGCAAAAAATCAAACGTAGGTTAGCAGAAATGTTGCCATATATGTCATATATGTTTAAACCTATGTCAATGTAAAGTTGTTTTTTGAGTAAATTTAAATAGCTGCTATTATAGTTATCTTAGAAGCAGTATAAAAATTCTCTCAGTTAGCATGCAAATAAAGAAATGATTAGAAATAAACGTGCATTAAATAAAAAAACCTGCAAATAAAAATAAAAAAAACCACGGAACATTATGTTAAAAGAGTAGCACATTTTATCTATTATTTTAAAATCGAGTAAGTATTATTAAATTTTTTAATGGTTCAGTCTAAAATGCACAAAGCAGTAACATTGCCTTTTCCAAATTATAGCTATCTTTCACACACAGCTCATTTTAAACGATGGTTCAAAAGCGTTAATTTCCAAGCTGTGAATTATATTGGCGCGCTCAGTGTCATCATGGCTACGTCATCACTTCTCACTTTCTGCTTCAGGGGGAAAAGCTCTATGAGCTAGGCCCTTCTCTTTCCTGGTCTCCTCCTGGTCTTGGAGCTCATACTCAAAATCCAAATGAGTCACTGAACTTGATTTGGCAAATATGTCCAAAGACATCTGGTAGTGGCAGAATCATATCAGAATAGCAGTTCATGAAGCAGTTACTCTTTTTAATGATGTTAGAAAGGGTAGATTATCTACTCTGAGATACCTGAATATACACCTTGGAATTAACTGCATTACTGCACAATTCAGGAGTGACTATAAACGTGTAACTTATTCGAAGAAACGAGTAATAGCTCGTACGATTGATGCTCGTCGCGCCAAGCGTCATGCAAAACTGCATGAAATTAAAAAGACTCATAAAGCTGAAGGAGTAACATACCTTTAAGGAGCATTTTAATGCTAATAGTGTGTGTATAATTATTATATGATGAATCTGTATTGATATATTTTGTGCATTTTTGCTATTCGGTGTAATTTCACATCACGACATGAATTGTCATGTTAGTGTGAATGTTGTGTAAGCAGTTGAAATTTCTATCAAATACAAAATAAGTAAAGAAAACAATATTAGGTGATAAGTTTTTCATTTTGTATAAAATTAAGGTGCAATAATAATGGTTATTAGGTAATATGTGTGAAAAAACTTTTAAGTCATTTTTCTCAAAACATGATTTTTCATTATTGCGCGAATCATAACAGTTGAAAGATTCAATATATTCTAATGAAAGTTGTATCACAGATACAGTATGTAATTTGCTACAACCTAAACCTAAAATTTGCAATTTCCATTTATATTTTGTTATTTTTCTGGGTTCTCAAAGTAATAAAAAGTATGCTATTTTCAGTAACATAAAACCACTGTTTTTAAAAAATATAAAATTTATACATATTTAAAATTTTAAAAGTTCAAAATTATAATAAGACTATAACAAATATATTACAGGTGAAAATATTTTGAAAAAACATCTAATTTAAGAGTAATCTTGCCCGCAAGCTGATATTACATTTTCAGATTATATAAAGTGCCATATAGATTTCAGCATTATTCAGTATTTTATAAGCTTAGTCACATTTTCAGATAGAGTAGTATTTTAAGTGTCTTCTGTAAAAAATTTAAGTTTTATAATAATTTTCAGTTCCATTATTAATATTTTGTAAAAAAACAATTTAAAACGTAAAATGATTGCATATTGTGCAGACAACATGAACGCAAATTTTGGAGGAAAAGCGAGAAGTGGTATAATATCTTTTATAAATTAAAGAAGAACCTTAATCAAAATTAATGCTGGTTGCGCAGCGCACAATATGAAATGCTATTCAAACAGCTGGCTACAGTTTTGGCTACAGTTTGAACACAATCAAGCAGCTCTTTTTCAAAATGCTATAAAACTTATTGAAGGTGACAAAATTTCGAAAATCGAAGTAGCAAATGAAGTTAATAATTTAAAATTTCAGTGCCAAGAACGGTTAGAAAATAATTTTCTTCCGTTAACTATCCGTAATAGTATAAGCCGGCTCGAAAAAAAAAAGGCAATAAATCGTGCAGATATCATGAATCACATTAAAAAATTCTCTGGTAACTGTATAAATTATATAGACGAATGGACAGAACATTACAAATGATATTGAACGTTTTCAATGGGTTACATTAAAACAAGAACTTAATTGGAATGATGTGCAAAAATCATTCTATCATATTACTCAAAATTTCCCATATATTAATATTTCCGAAAATGATATTTTTAATGAGGTATTATTATTAAAAAATCGTATTGATATGGAAAAGGCTAAATCTTGGGCATCAGCAAAAATCACAATACACAACAAATGGTTACAAATATTTCATCAGTTTGAAACAAACCATGTTCCATAGAATAATGCGCTAAAAATTGTGGAATACGCGCTGTCCTTACCAGGAATTGCTGGGACTGAACGTATTTTTTTACGTTCTAAGTAAATTCAGTTTCTAAGTAAATTGTGAACATCAGAATATCACAATAAAGTGTTAAAACTTTGAAAGCCATTTTGTGTGTGAAATACAATTTAACAAATTTTTGTGAAAAATTTCATGACCTTTTAAACAACGATAGCAATTTACTAAAACACAGTCACTCAAATGAGAAATATGCCAAAGAATAAAATAATACTATACATAATTTTTTAATATATAATATTTATAAATTGTACTTATGTTGAAATAAAAAAATATATATTACAATACTATTTTTGCGTTCTATGGAAATTTTAGTTGTTCCTTATGACCAAATTTTTTATCAATACCCGCCCCCGGTCAATGGTGTCCCGCTTTACCAATGTTAAAATCTAGTCACCTTATCCTAGAGCCGAAATCCTCGACATTCTAGTTCCTATACGGGTGAGAGAAAGAGGGATACTTACGGTACGTTTTTCCTCCAATAAACTTTATGCGCGTGATCGCGGACAACATGCCAACGGGTATCCAGTTGCTACTTGAATCCAAGAAGATACTACCGTATGAATCCCAGAAGTACGGTGGTATTTTCTTGGAACAGGTGCTTTCCAGTTTATTGCAGACTCTTCCGTTCTCCATCCAGAAAGACATGTGATTTATGCACGATGGAGCCCCAGCACATTTTTCCGTGACGGTCCGTAACGTTTTGAATGCCACATATCCCGCACCATGAATCGGACGTGGTGGACCGGTGGTTTGGCCTCCTCGCTCACCAGACCTCAACCTACTGGTATGTATGTATGTATGTCTGATTATGGCAAAGCCTCGAGGGCTTATCTGCCTAAGGGGAGGGATGCCTTCGTGGAGGACTTTCTAAGGGAAACTGGCTCGTATACACGTCACACATGGGGAAAACCACGAAAACGCCCATGCAGCCAGCCCGTTCACGGGATTCGAACCTCGGACCGAACTACCAGTGTTCAGCGACCTTACCGCTCGGCCGCTGGTGGGCCCTCAACCCACTGGAGGTTTCCTTCTGGGTCTTTAGTGTACGAGAAATCTGAATGATGATGAAATCTTTAATGTACGAGACGCCTGTGGACTCAGCTGAAGGTCTCGATTGTTGCCGCGTACAAAATTAACACGGCACCAGGAATCTTCGAGAGAGTGCGCCAGTCGTTCTTTCGCCGATGTCAACTGTGCAACGACACGCGTGGTCGGCATTTTGAGCACACTCTGTGAGTTTTTGAATAAACAATAAATCTTATTGCGCAACCTTTGGTCTCGTTCTTTCCCAACACTGTTGCCCAATGGAATTTGGGTTTCAAATTCTGAGCAATTTGGGTGATACCAAATCTTCACAATTTTTTACTTATAGATCAAAGTACGTAGAGTAAACAAAATAAAGTTCATATTCTTTTTGTTCGTATGTCCTTCATTTTTAAACCCTCAGGAAAGAACAAAACATTTTTTCCTTCTCTTTTTTAACGGCTAAGAGTGACGCTTGCACTGCAAACAGACGTAGAAAGTTATTTTGACAATGCAACCAAACAATTCTTCTTGGAAACTGGTAAACTGACTTTTGTTAAACATTTCATTATTTATTTCTAGATTCAGGCACAAAAATAAATATTTTAACAAACGATAAAACCTACATGTGTCAGCGCTATTTCTATGTCGCAAGAGCGATTATTTTTGTTATAATCTTTAAGGAAAATCTGTATGTTAAACTTAAAAAACTGTTTTATTTCCATATATATATTGTTAAAAATGGTTTTAGTAATAAGTGATTACAGGCTACAAAATAACACCACACTTCAATTTCTGAAATCTGACTCTAGACATGTACCTACAGTTACAATTAAAATAAAGAGCAAAGTTTCATGAAAACCTCAAGAGTGTAGGGTGTAGGGAAAAACATCTCTAAGAAATAAAATTTAATTTATTGACTCGTACGCGAAGGAAAAAATTTCAGCTAGGCATTTAAATAGAAACAAAACTTGCCATGGCTTTGTGTGCATTAAGCGACGAGAAGAGTTCAATAAATATGTTCAAACCTACAAATCTATCTACAAATTTGATAAAGAACAATAGGGTATCCCAATAATACCATTAATTTTCAAAACAAACAACTTTAGCTTCTTTCCTGAGCTCTAAATTTGTCTTTTAAAGTTTCTATGCCTATCAGGCTTGTAATAAACAAAATATATGAGCCAATTTAACACTTATACTTCTTAATATAGTACCTTTCCAATACAGCTCTAAATTATTTTCACTGAAAGAAATTCATTCATTTAACTGAGAGAAATTCACAATAGAGACAGTTACACTTCGTGCAACGGCTTGAAATTAATTTCGACAGGATTTGAAGTAATTGTAATTAACAGGAACAGCTAAGGCCAAGAATGACCTCCGTATATAAGATGATTTAAAACATATATGAAAAACAGAAAAGTTTCGAAGTTATTTTATACTATATACCCTACTTTGCATCTGCACATAGAGCGATTAGGACCCATAGTTATAAACAAACATTATAGTTTTTTTTATATAATTACACTTCAAATCTCCTCCCTATTAGCATGGTAGTAGGGTAACCAGCTCCCACAGTCTTGAACCCTGTACCTTTAGAGAAATTTTGTATGTTGTAAATGTACAGTGTCTTTGTGGCATGGGGGTCATTTAATATACTGCCGAGCCGAAAGTATTTTCAAGAGGCTAGTTGAAGAAGATTCTTTTAGTTAGTGAGTTGGCCCCTTAATGCTAACTAACGGCGAAGCTATTAAGGCATAAAGTACGGCTAAGCGTAATAATAGCTTAAGAGAGAGAGTAGCCTAAGAAGGCGAACGCGCGCTAGTCAGAATATCTAGCTCTCTCACGAAGTCAGTAGAACTTTACAGTTAAATACTTCCCCTCCTTTGCATTCAAACGCGATTCTAAATATACGTTCTGGCTTGAAGTTGTAAGCTAAAATTCAGGAAACTAAAAATTAACTGTGAGACAAATCAACATAAACCTTACATCATCACCAAAACGTTTTAAAAACATAATTATTCAAAGTATTTTTGCGCAGTAAGCAGCTGAAAATTGATCAGTATAGACAAAAAGTAAGAAATGTAGAACATATTTTAATTGCTACTTCGTCATCTAAGTAAGTTTTAAATTCATGTTCTCGGTTTATTTATTTATTTATTTATTTTTTTGTAGTTCAATTTTAAATTCAGTGAAAAAGGTCTAATTTTATTCTTTTACTTGATTGCACATTGAAGTTTTCTTGCGTCGACGAGGAAAATTTTAGGATGAACTCTTATTAAATAAATAAAAAAAAAACTTTCGAATAGCTCATCAGCTGATTTTGAATAGAGAAACGCAAGTGTTTTTCTTTTGGGTTTTAATTTGATATTTCTTTAATTCTTATTTTGTATATTTATAGGATATTTTAAAATTTATTGGTATTGAATTTAACTCTTTGGGGGGTCTTTTTGTAAAACAGGTTCTAAATTTCTTCCTTTTTATCACTCTCTCATATCTCTCTATATATGCATAATCGTTTGGAACGCCTTCATTAAATAAAAGCAATTTCAGTATATTTCCTATAATAACGTTTAACCGAGACTTAGTGGGCGCTTCCGCTTATTTTCGGAGACATTGGTTTTGCTTTTTATCAAACGCCGATAAAAGTGACCCATACATATTTTTTTAAATATTTATTTGGGTTCAAACATTGAAATTTATTTTTCGCTCCCTACTTTCTTTTAAATCCTGCACACTTACGTATTCGTGATAAAACTGCGATATTCTACAGCGACGTTTTTAAAATGTTGAGGTGTAATTTTTACTTAACTCAAATTTTTACTTACTGTCTGATGAAGTTAATGATTACTAAATTTCAATCTTGGCATTGTTGGACCGACCGAACAATAACCGTCCATATAAAATTCATTGTGACCTGAGTTGGCGAAGTTTATCGCCTCTACAGAAATCTTTTCACGTTTTTAGCTATGGTGCAACTGATGGTTTTAAATTCAAGCTCATTGCTAGTATTTCTACAATTTTATGCAATGATAAGATCAAATCTTTATGTCAAAAAAATATTTAAATGAATTAAATTTAAACTTACTCACCATATATATGCAAAACCATTAGAAAGAAAGGTGACATCACATATTTTGTTGCTACTCTGATTCAAAGGAGTAATGTTTTGATAAGGAAAGCTATTTAAAGATTTGGATATAGTTTTTCGGCAATCGCAATTCAAGAATTGTCCGCAAATGGTTTGTTTACAAAAAGATAATTAAATAATCAAGCATCATTTTCTTACTGTTCATAACTAAATAATAAAAACTGAAAAAAGTAAAATGAATTAAAAATTAAATTAAAAATTAAATTAAAATCCAATCTTAAGATAATTACCGGGCATCTTCCAAACCATAGGGTTTTATATTTAAAATATTTTTGTTAATTTCTGCGGGTGTCTTATGCGATACAACAGAAGCATTACATTTATGTTCTTTAAATTGTAGAGATATTATGTTATTTCGAAGCTGTATGGATGAAAAATGAGCAATGCCTTCGCCGGGAATCGAACCACGGAATTCTGGAATACGCGTCCAGCGTGCAGACCACCATACCATGAAGCCATGCTAAGAAAGCGGGACCAATACCTTATATACTATATGCTCCCCCTTTTAAGGGGCGACTAGGGTTTTCAGGTGACCCAATCGCAAAATCCTGCGTGCGGAGAATCACCATCCCCTAGCCTTTTAGTTCCCGCGCTCGCCTTCGCCGGGAAGCGAATCACGAACTTCTGGAATACGCGCCCAGCGTGCAGACCACCACACCACGAAGGCATCCCAAAAAGACGGGAGAAATGTCTTATAAAATTGCTTAGTAATTTTAAGCACACTAAATGAGGAGGTTTCATAGCGGAAAAAAGTATGGAAATATATAATACCCCTGTGCGCATTAAAGTGAAAAGTGTAGAATCTTAGAACTAAATAAATGAATACATTATGAAGAAAAAATGAAATAATTGAAAAAGAAGTTTAAGATTAAAATTTCCAGCAGCCTACTTTTGAAAAAAACCAAAGCAACAATCATCATTTCTGTTTCTTAAAACTCCAAATTTTAAGAGCGACGTGTTCCATGCAACTTCTGAGTGTAATACATTAAGCATATCCGAAATACTATGCTTGATTCTTTTTATGACTATTTTATTTTTAAATCATATATCTTATTCAAAATTTAATGTATGTGCACAAAATACATGTAATTAACAAAATACTTTTCTAGTGTTATTTATAACGTCATAACGTACTACAGAGCAAATTACCTAGGAATCCTCTTGTTCGTAAAATAAAATATTGAAATTAACTTCCATAAGTTTGCAAAACAAATTATACAATTTTTCCTTTTTCGAATTTCTAGAGAAATTTCACATCTGTCAAGATAAGATAATTTAAGAATTTTCTCTTTCTTAGGAAGAATCAATATCGTGGATCTTTAGAATTTTTATGGATTAATTTCTGGACTTTGTCATCACAAAAGGTTGCTTCACTACTTGCAGCATCTTTCTGTGAGTTATTTGGAGACGTTGATAGACTCGATATATTTTAAAATGAAATGAGTAATTTGGATATTTATGCGATAGCTATGTGACCATCGACACTCGCCAGAATAGCCTTCTTTCGTTTGCTGTTGAGCATGTCCCAGACAGTGCATCAAAGCGTAAAAGATCTAATACTTTCAGCTAGGACTGGTTTCCAGTGGCTTGTTCGAAAGTAATATATAGCGAATGGATGAACTTTTAACCGCCGTTTAACCGAAAGGTTTGCACAGGATAGTTAATAAATGAGATTATCCGAGGTCACCAGTGCTTTACCGTGGGTCAGTAGATGTCATCCCTTAACTGCAAAAATTTTGTGGTTAAAATACGTTTGAAAAGCGCAATACTCCTTTCGCACCAATCCTTGAGCACATCTGACAGAATAAATTGTTGTTTATGTGCAGCTTCTGTATTTTTAACGAAAAAATTCTTGTGATGAGTTACTTTGATAATTAATTCCCTGGATCGTAATTTTTGGGAGAACTCCTATCATGGAAGCTAATGGTTTTCTAAAACTCTAAAACGTTTTTTCATGCGGAGACCATTTTTATAAATCAGAAATTTCTGCGGACGAACTTATAAGGTATTTTCTTCCTCCTTCCAGTGTACTTTGGTTGTGTAACGGTAGCATACTCGACGCGCATTCGAGAGGTCCAGGATCCGAGTCCCGGCGAATGCACTTCACATTGTTTAACGCTTCCTGATTCAAAAAACCCCATGAATTTACAAATGGCGCCCGAACTAAAACGTGGTGGGCAATGATTCCTCACCACCAGAATTTGGCGTTGGGGTCCTCTAATCCCCAGTCATCCTTTAGAAGGTATATTCTTCCTCCTTCCAGCATGCCTTTGGTGAAAGCATAATCAACGCGTATTTGAGAGGTCCATGGCTTGTGTCCCGACGAGGGGATTGCACATTTTTCACGTATCCTGCTGTAGAGACATTAGAATTTTTGGAAGCAGGAGAGAGGAAAAACAAGCAATCGCCTTCGCCGGAAATCGAACCACGGACCTCTGAAATATCGGCTCAGTGTGCTGACCACTACACCACGAAAACACGCTAGGAAAGCGGGAGAATTACCTTATATATTCCCACTTTTAAAGGGCGACTGGGCTTTTTAGGGGACCCAATCGCCAAATCCTGGGTGTGGAGATTCATCATCCACGACACCCTTAGTTCGGGCGCCCCTGTAGAGACATTAAGTAATTTTTGGAAGCAGAAGAGATGAAAAATTAGCAACGCCTTCACCAGGAATCGAACCACGGACCTCTGAAATACCGGCTCAGCGTTGAGACCCCCTACACCGCGAAGGCACGCTAGGAAGGTGGGAGAAATACCTTATGCTGCTTCAAAAAAACCTATTGACTCTACAACCTTACTATTGTCTCTTCTGACAACAGTCTTTAAGTATGTGTTACAACTAATATATTTATATTTTAAACATACAATGAACTGAAATTCATTTAATTTTATATTGGTGTTAAGTTATCTATAGGAAACCGTTAAACCGGTTGAAATTCACCGCCTGACGGAAGTGTATGGACAGTCGTGCATGGATGTCAAAAACGTTCGCAAGTGGTGTAGAGTTTACAGCCGGTCGTACTGAAATTCATGACGAAGAAAGGAGCGGGAGGCCATCAACTGCCGACGAGACAATCGCGAAAGTTGAGGAACTCATGAGTAAAGATCGGAGGATCACTCTGGATACTCTCTGCATTTTGGTTCCTCAGGTTTCCAGAAGCACCATCCACAGGATTTTAAAGGAAAAGTTGCAATATCGGAAGGTGTGTGCAAGATGGGTGCCACGTATGCTGACAGAAGACCACAAACAGCAACGGGTTGATTCTTCTGAAGATTGAACTGTTGATGATTCAACGCTTCCTGAAGGGCATGGCGGGAAGCTGGTATGACATGGGCATTGTAAAATTGCCACAGCGTCTACAAAAATGTATCGACCGAAATGGCGATTATGTTGAAAAATAAAGCATTCTTCAATCTTTAAAGTGATGTAGCAGTTATAGAAAATAAACGGTTCTTTGTATATCTAAAAATATAGGAGACCTTTTTTTTTGGGATTGCCCTCGTACAAATTTGGTGAAGAATGTTAATGTATCCAAGATGAAACCATTAATCTTCAAAACAAACAACTTTAGCTTTTTAGCTGAATTCTAAATTTGCTGTTCAGAGTTTCTATCGTATTAGGCTTGAAATAAATCGGGGGCCTATGAACTCAGTACTTTTACTCTTAAATATAGAAACTTGGTACTTACGTATTATCGCAACCAGGTTGACGCTATTCGTAAGTTTTGACGCTATTTGTAAGTTTGAGTAAAAAAGTATGAATAGAAAGAAAATGTACATTTATTAATTACAGATAATTTTTAATACAGTTTTTTTTATATTATTTTGTTTTAAAATATAAATAGCAATTAAACCCTTCCGGTTTCGAATTTGAATAAGTTGCAGAATTATTTTTTCGGCGGAAATCTTTTGGCTATTGCTTTTAGCACTGATTAAAAACCGTATTCGCCATAACCATGTACACATCGACTTATTTTTACTTAAAAAACATCCCAGAATTGCACAAAAAAGGCATTGCGCACACTCTTCACTTTATCCATGTACACTGCTATTTTCTCATAAATTGTAAAAATTTGCACGAAAATGCAGGAAAATTTTGTGAATCTCCACATGCTCTTTTCACAAAACTACGTATAACACGTAGGGTTGTCAAATTTCGCAATTTATGCGAATTTTGACCTGGTTGCGATAATACGTAAGTACCAGAATCTTTCCATTAGCCAATAGCCCTAAACTATTTTAACTGAAAGAAATTCATAATATAAGGAATTACATTTCATCCAACGGCATTGGATTGATTTGGACATGAAGTAATTTTCACTAACAGTAATAGCTAAGAGGAAGAATGAACACACCGTATTGTAGAATCATTAGTTCTTTTGAAGGTGGATACGTAAAAAATGTGCAAGCCCTCGCCAGGACTCGAACCTGGACCTTACAAATAAGCCCCGAGTATGCTACCGTTACACCACAAAGGCATGCTGGAAGAAGGGAGTAAATACATTATAATATATAAGATGATATAAAAGTATTATATGAAAAACATAAAAGTTTCTGAATGAATTTATACTCTATATCCTCCTTTGCATTTACACTTAGAGCCATTAGAACCAATATTATATGTTATGGTTATAGACTAAAATAGACTAGTTCTTTTATATAATTATACTACAGTTCGCCCTATTAGCATCGTATAGGGTAACCAGGTTCATGGTCTTGAGTCCGGGACTTTAATATTTTGTGGCATGGGAGCATTTAATATACCCTCGAGCTGAAAGTATTTTCAAGAGACTGGTGGCAGAAGATTCTTGGATACGTTGCTTGGGGAAAGGAGTTTTCATCTAACTGGGACAGAAATGGTAAAATTTTACTACCACCTACGGAGCTACTCCTTGCATCTTGGCCATGGTAAAATTCGTCGACCTGATCTGGCTGAGGCTCAGATTCAGAGGATTAGTAACGACCATAAAAAAAATTTTATCCTTTAATTACAAAAGCTTGGGTTGATTCATTATTATGTCGCAAGTTAGACATCCCTAATCAAAATTTTGAGTCCGTCAGTGTAACAAGGCGGCATTACCAACTTTGCACAGACCGAGAAAATGAACCGAAACTATATAATTAAGAGGGAAGAAGGTGGCAAAATGTGCTACTACACGGCGCAACAAAATTTCCAGGCCCAGCCATATCGACCGAAATGTATAAGACCGATGAACAGTAATAGTTCGAGACTTTTGTTTCAAATCTAGATGAACGATCTAGGTAAATGGTGTTTTAGCAATTTTTCTCTGTGAAGTGTAAGCACAAGTTATTTCCCTTATAAAGTCCTTTATGAAGGCATTCCTTCTCCTAGCTTTCGTATGTTTTTCCTCATGCTTAAGCAGGTACACAAGCCTATACGAATTTATTGTCTGGTATCACTAAAGGCTCTTTTTGCTCGTAAGCACCTTTGAGGATAGCCAGAACATCTAATGGTGCATTTTCTTGTTGATTCTGATCTACGAATTCCTTATGATTATTTATGGCGTGATAAATTGATAATATGATTGACTGTCTTGACTTATTTTGATTAGGTTGTTCGGTTACGGTGTAGAGACATTAGAAATTTTTTGAAGTAAGAGAAACTGAAAAATGTGCAACACCTTCACCAGAAATCGAACCGTGAACCTGTGGAATACGCGCCCAGCGTGCAGACCACCTAGCCACGAAGGCATGCAAGAAGGTGGGAGAAATAACTTATATGCTCCCCCTTTTAAAGAGCGACTGGGGATTTTTAGGAAACCCAATCGCCAAATCCTGGGTGGAGAGAATCATCATCCACCACACTTTTAATTCGGGCGCCACTGTAGAGACATTAGGTTTTTTTCGAAGCAAAAGCGGTTGAAAAATGTGCAAAGCCTTCACCAGGAATCAAACCACGGACCTCTGGAATACGCGTCTAGCGTGCAGACCACCACATGCCAAGAAGGCGGGAGAAATACCTTATAACGATTATTTGGTATTAACCAGTTATTTATAATTTCAGCTTTTACTACCACTTCTCTTTTCCGTTTCTTCATCAGAATGCAAATTATTTAAAGAGAATTTAAGTTTTTGGATTGTAAGGCAGATCGTGTTTCTGCCTATGGAGGCCACGTTATTTTGTTTTGGTAGCTCTATTAAACTGTAATTATTCGGTTTTGAGTTATTGCCGCCCACATTTTCCAGTGAGACGTTCTGAGCTAACTTAAAATTAATTGTCATTTGACTACTAAGTTTAACTTTGGCTGTTACTTTACGTTACATCCCACAGGTGATGGTCGATCCTGTTAGCACGAGAAGTGCATTTAATGTTAGAGTTCTGATTTAAAAGAAAGATTGTTTTAACCTCGTGAAGTTTCTGTTGTTAACTTCAGACACAGCGATAATTCGCTCCAAGTGTGTTAGGAGTTTGATGCTAGTTTATGTTAAACAAAAAAAAAGTCAAAATCTATAATGTAATGTCAAATGTATTCCCGTCGTTACACTAAAGACACTTAAAAAGAAAGAACAACAATACAGATAGCAATCACTTTCATTACAAGGCCTTATAAATTTTAATGAAACTTTAGAAATTCGAGTGCATGTACAATGTCACGTTGCAATCATGAAACAAGAGGAAATAATAAATTTTGATGGAAAGTAATAAAGTTTGAAGTAAAATGTAGTTTACGGATCAATCCGCACAGCCAAAGAAAAAAGTATTACTTTCCCATGAAATGCTACACTCAGGAAATTCGAATCTTTATTACCAACAGTCCCCGGAAGTCAAGGGTTCCTAAGAGGATGGCAACCATGACAGCGCGATCTAACGAAATCTTTGGGATGGCAATGGAATTCTAAAGTTCTCTGCAGTCATCCATCTTTTACCACCTTTAAACGCATTGTTACAAGTACTCAAAATATTTGATCAATGGTTCTTTATAAAGTCACTTCGTAGATGTCTATTTGTTTAAATGAACAAAATTTCTGAGACATGTTGAAATTTTGATTAACTCAATAAATTGACAAGACTAAAGCTAATCATATTTTATAAACTGAAAAAAAACAGTTAATTCATTAGTAAATTATGAAGTCTTCTTTTGTTCTAAAAAATTGGTTACCATATAAGTTTCGTAATTAAAAAAAAGGCGATTATTTTGTGCGAAAGTGTTCACAATATGTAGTATCAGATATTTCTTTTATTAATTACAAAAATATTGCAAATGTTCATAAAATTAGCAGTTAGATATAGCATAAGGTATTTCTGCCGCCTTCTTAGCATGCCTTCCTCGTGTAAGGGTCAGCACGCTCGGCGCGTATTCGAGAGGCTCGAGTTTCGAGTCCCGCTCAGGGCATTGCACATTTTTCATGTCTCCTGCTTCGAAATAACCTGATGTCTCTACAGTAGCACAAATAGGCAAATAAAAACATTATAAATTATAGCATTAACCAAATGAATAAAAACAAAATGAGGATATCAGGATGAGGATGTCATATTACTAAAAAGAAGGTTTATTTAAGTAAACAGTTTGTTAAGCAATTTCTTCACAATTTAAACATAAATTAAAAATCTAAATCTCTGTTGAATGGCTAAACTTACGAATTGGCTATCTGGTTTCTGCACGGAAGCTGAGTAAAGGTAAAGGTAAAAGTATGGGGGACACCAGCGATGTACCATAGGCCAACTGGTAATGCCTTCCCATACTAACTCTTAAAAAAAAAAAGAGGGGAATTGCAAGTTTTATAGGAATTTACATAGACTGAAGCTTTCCAAAAGGTCTAGAGTTTGCCTATTATGGTACATCGTGCAATCTCACAGTACGCCCTGCATCCAGTATTTAACTAAAATAATGATGTAAGACATAAGTAGATTACAAAATAGTCGGAATACAATTTGAGATTCACAAGATAAATTGAACATCTGATTTGGTGCAACAAAAATAGGAGATAAACATAATTAATAGGCAGATAAACATAATGAGATAATTATAATTAGTACTGGCAACACAATGTTAAAATGAATTGTGATAATAATGCTCAAGAAGTGGGTGTCCATGGGTTATTTCAGATATATTGGTTTATTGCAGTTTATAAAGTTCACGAGGGGAGCCATAAAATCCCCAAGAACTGATCTCCTGGCATTCCAAAGGTTTTTAATTAAAGATAAACATCAGTATCCAAAGTTTCAGAAAATTATGCAACGACTCTCTTCCTACGGCCTAGATCTCTGTCAAGTGTAAGTCCACATACTGCTTAGTAAACTTTTACATGCTGTGATTATGGATAAAACCGAAGCTGAATAAAAGGTTTTACGCCCTGTGCAGCAACAACACTTGTCAGGCCACACGGATGGTAAATTACCTTGGTGACATAATGTAAGGTGACGTGGTGCAAAGATCCAGAAAATTTTGAAGCATCTGGTTACAGACGTTTCAAACACCAAAGAATAAACAATGAATGAATGAATAAGACTGAATACTACCGGAATGTATTTGATTAAGCAAGCATCAGATGAACTCAACATTTAGTAATTTTGAATATAACTATCTGAAATATGTATATAATTAAACATAACGGTCGCATTTGTTTAAACAATTTGTGATATTTATTTAATCTCTGTTATGCATTCTGAAGAACGTTTGATATGTTGACATAGATTTCATTGTTGCATAACAGTGTTTTCCAGAGATCGTTGGCCCACCAGCGGCCGAGCGGTAAAGACGCTGAACACTGGTAGTTCGGTCCGAGGTTCGAATCCCGTGAACGGGCTGGCTGCATGGGCGTTTTCGTGGTTTTCCCCATGTGTAACGTGTATACGAGCCAGTTTCCCTTAGAAAGTCCTCCATGAAGGCATCCCTTCCTTTTCCCTTCCCTTCTCCATGAAGGTTGATCTTTTCCCGAGATAGCCCTAGTGTGCTTTGCCATAATTGAATAATCCCAATCTCAGAGATCGTTGCGTCACCATAACAATAATCCTGTCGCAAAATAAGTTATAGCTTCAAAAGTACCTAAAACTAAATGCTAGATTTTGTTAATTTTTAACTGTTAAGTTTCAGTTCATTTATAAAGATAACCAAAGTTCTCTTAGGTTCAGGAGCTGTCCGGTTTTATGAGTATAAAAACTGATAGAAACACCAAGTGTGCGAATTTCGCCAAAAGCGCCAGTGACAGAACTTTGTCAAAATCGGCAGTTGCGAGAGCGGAGAGAAAAGAGGAGGTGATGTGTGTACGTGAACCGGCACAGTGTGCCGGTGTTCTACTACGTAAAATTTACTTATTATATTTTTATTCGTGTATGTGTAAAATAAATTTGCGTTATCGTGAAGGTGTCTTCATTTCTGATGATTGATTGTCCATTTATCACGAATTATCAAGCTTTTTTAGGTCATGGAATATGCATATTTAAAACCAAAAGTCGAGTTCTTTCTTCAAGTATAATGAAAGTGTTGTGGTAATCGTTCCGAGGATAAAATAAAGGTAAACTTTATTAGTATTAAATTAAACAAGGCTTACTTCAAAATTTATGCAGACTACTTATTCGTTACGATGTCAGAATGTCATGTTGGCCTTCAAACTGGATTGAACTAGATTTTTAAATCAAAGTAAAAGATAGAAAGACAATCTGCTTCAGCATCTCCCCAAATTTGGTAAATAGTAACCTGAAAGATAGCATCTCGGCCTTATTCCTTGCTAAATAGTCTGAAGCATGTTTGAATCTACAGCTCTCATATGTGCGTAAAAACATACAAAAGTCAGAATGGCTAGAAAATTACTGTAAGTTGAAGGTCTACAAAAAGCAGTTAGGATACAAATCCGAACCTAAGGACATGGCCGTCAGCCTCTGGTAACCACCGCAATTGTCTCGGCCGACCGCAATGTAGTCAATGGCAACTAAAATGTCCGAATAACCTTAAGATTTTAAATTGATTTTCAGTTCATGTTTTTAATTTTATCTTATTAATGAATATTTTCTTAAGGTATATGCAAATATTTCTTAAAGTGTATGCAATTCAATATGATCTAAAGGCAGCGTTTCTCAACCTTTTGACTAACGCGAATCATCTAAACAAGAACTGGAAAACTTTAGTAGCACCTCTACATTTTACAACGATTATTTTTCAATTTCAATATTTTCAATTTTTATAATATATCACAAAAAACGGCTCATCTTTTTATTACATTCCACCAATAGTGCAAATTTGAACGTTTTTAGAGACGGTAGAAAGTATCCGATTTAGAGTCTGAAAATACAGGGGAACACAGAAAAACAAGAACTTTTGAAATGCAGTTCGGGGCAGCCATGTACAGTTTGCAGCATTATAGGGACCTTGACCTGTAAGTAGTCTTGATATTTATAAGTCATGGATAAGTAGGACATTAACAGCGTACTTACGCCATTAAAATATTTTTAGAAAAACAACGATTCATTGAACAATTTTCCAAAAATTTACGTAACCTGGTTTCAGCAGGATGGTATGTCTTCGTACACTGCAAGGTAATCAATGGCAGCTATGGGAGAATTATTCGGTAACCTTTTCAGCTCAAGATTTGGTGACATTCTCTGGCCCTCAAGATCACGAGATTTGTCCTCTTGTGATTTTTTTCTTGAAGGGCTGTCTTGAAGAGTCGTGTATACACGACTCGGCCAGGACACTGGATGAAACAAAAAATTCAAGACGAAAGTGGTGATGTCTCAGCTATGATTTTGCAGCGATCAATGGGGAACCTCATAAGCAGATTGGAAGAATGTATACGTACAGGAGGACGCCATCTACAGGACGTAATTTGCAAACGTTGATAAGCTGGATAATTGACTTTTAAAAGGTAAGTTGAAGTGGCTCAGTTGCTGTCAACAAAAATTTTTGAGGAATTTCTACTATTTTTATTGGGTTTTCAAATGTTCCTGCTTTTCTGTGCCACCTTTACACTTCCTGGAAAATGATACTCCAGATCTAAATGTAAAATTTCTATTGTTAATTACTGTGGTATATGTCGCTCATGAAATCATTTCTGAAGAAAGTATTATGGTCTTTCAACATGCAATGAGTATCCGCAGTAAAAACATGAATTTCGATCTCTGTTGATTTGATCTGTGAAGATTAATGCTACTGTTGATTTCTGTTTCAGCCTCTACCCAGTAAATCACTAGCATCAAAATACAGTAGACGTCTGATTATCCAGGAATGTACTGGGAATAACGTATACGGTTAATCCAAAGGTAATTAAAAATAGAGGTTAAAGAGGAATAACTAATATTATAAGTAATCGAAGAATGTTATAAAGATTTTACCTGTATTTTTAGCAGTTTAATTTGGGGCATAATTTTACTTGATTAGGCAAATTAAATCAGTATTCAAAGCAGAATAAACAAGTTTTAATTAACGGAAGAGGACAATCATTCAATCATTAAGAATGAAGAAGCTGAATTATAATGGCAATAAAATTAATATTTACAAGTGAACTTGAACCATACGATTGATCTCAAACTTGCATAAAATAGTTGGTTAAAAGCTGTTCTTTTTTTTTTTTAAACATTTCTTTTTAAGATCCGTGACATTATTTTACAAAGCGTCATCTTGTCATTTAGGACAATGTTGTCTTGCCCAAATCAGCAACAATAATTCACAGTTAGCAGGTTCAATAATTATAACGAAAAAACGTGAAAGTGAAACAAAACCAAAGCTAATATGCATAAATGGCGTGATTTATATAAAAATTTCAAAAACATAAGTCAGGGCTAAAGTGAAAGTGATGAAGTTAACAGAAAAATCACCTGTTGTTAGATTTGTTTACATTACCTTTGTACTTCACTAGGAGTCAGTCTTAAATAGAAGATTAATTAGCTGTACACTTAATTTATATTTATGATTTAGTAAGTTACTTTTAACGGATGGATTAAACCAGGGTTTCTTAAACTCTTTTCAGTGGCGACCCCTTTTTATCACTGAGATTTTTTTTTAAATAAGTAACAGACGAAATGACAGCGTCACGTGCAAAGCAAGTAAAATGAACGTTTATATTATAAAACGAATGCGTCAAAGCATTTTCGTTTTTTCTTTGTCTGTGTTATCTTATCCATTTTCATATACATTGTGTAAAATATTTGGTAATTGTAAAATTTTTATAATGAGAAATACTAAAACTGCTAAAATTGTTGCAGGTCCCGCGACCACCATGGGTGTCGCGATCCACAGTATGAGAAACTCTAGGTTAAACAATGATTTTATATTTCGGATTACGAAGAGTTAGTTCGCAATATTATAGTATCATCCGTCAGCAGTACTGTTATTCTAGCACTCTTCCTTTACGTTTTGCATTTCTTGTACGTAATTTTGTTTCACTCGTAATTTTGTTTCGCAGTAAATAAACTTATTTTTTTAGATGGGATCCGGTTAATTCGCAAGCTGGTTAATTCCTGCACAGAAAAATAAATATCTCGCGCACAAGACTGCTTGAATATTCGCTGTTTAAAGTCAGGAACAGAAGGATGGTTAAAATTACTCGTTATTTTTGCAGGAGTGGCATTCGAGGGAGAAAATTAATTTTACAGAACGTGCCCATGGAAACGGTGAATAATTTAATGAAATTTAAGAGATTAATTGAAACTTCTTAAAATGAGAATTTCTAAAAATCTGTATAAAGGAAGAAAAGAGGATTTAAAATGTTAACCTAAACTTCGCCGGTTTTCTACATTTGCCAAGAAATTTTTAGTTTTAAATAATGAAATCTTTTCACATTCTGTATCTTATTTTAAAATTCGTTACAGTATAAAGCCCACCAGCGGCCGAGCGGTAAAGTCGCTGAACACTGGTAGTTCGGTCCGAGGTTCGAATCAAGCGAACGGGCTGGCTGCATGGGCGTTTTCGTGGTTTACCCCATGTGTAACGTGTATACGAGCCAGTTTCCTTTAGAAAGTCCTCCACGAAGGCATTCCTTCCCTTAGGCAGATAGCCCTCGAGGCTATGCCATAATCACACATACACATACGTTACAGCATAAAATAGTGCCAATGATGTCAGATTTTTTTGATAAATGTTAAAGCAGCGAAAATGAAAATTTCTTCTGTCAAGAACACTGAATTACATGTCAATTCCCATAGAAGCAAAAATTACATATTATTAAATGACGTCTGCAGTAACTATTTTCATTACCATTTATTAGATTTCTGTTCGAGCATTAATCCAGAGGTAAGTAAAGATTGCAGTTCATTATTAATACACACAAAATTTATTTACATATAATACAATGGTTACAAGCATTATTATTAGGCACATGCCTTTATTAATTAGCCCACCAGCGGCCGATCGGTAAAGTCGCTGAACACTGGTAGTTCGGTCTGAGGTTCGAATCCCGAGAACGGGCTGGCTGCATGGGCGTTTTCGTGGTTTTCTCCATGTGTAGCGTGTACATGAGCCAGTTTCCCTTAGCAAGTCTTCCACGAAGGCATCCCTCAGGAAGATAACCCTAGTGTGCTTTGCCGTAATTAAATAAACCAAACCAAACCTTTATTAATTATTATTAGACACACGCCTTTATTAATTATTATTAGGCTTAAAATCTTCTCTCGTTCAAGAAACTAAAGTTAAGTTATCGAATAACATCAGAGAAAAGACGCTCAGAACGCCACCTAACGGCAAGAGCGATCAATTTATAATAACGTCATTTGAGTTTAATAGCATAACGTTAGAAAAAACTAAACGTCAGTGTTCTATTTTTTATAAGCTACATCTGTGTAATGTGGGAAGATTATTTGAGACCAATATAGGTAAACTTAAATAAATGCATCTATGGATAACAAAATTCTGGAATTCTACTTATTATATAAATACGAGTCGAAATTTAAGGCTTCTGAATCAGTACTTAATATATGCTGTCTGTGTCGGTTACGAAATGTTATTTTTGCCCAAAAATTTTATTTAGTTATTCAGAAGAATTTATATGGATAATCATGTACCAAACAAATATCGGTGTACAAAACGAAAGCCATTTATTTCTGATTATTCTATTTAATTCCCGTCAACTCCTACATTTATTCTTAAAACATTTAACTAAAATTTTGAGAAGTATCAATGTTTAAAAAAACTTAAATTTTTTAAAGTTAAAATGAAATAATTTTGAATTGTTTTTATATACAAAACATTTTAAATAAAAAATTTGATATTGAATTTGTATTGCCTGTAGACTCAAAATACAAGTATAACAGGCATGCACATTAAATATGCATTTCAAGTTCTGGCAACATTCCTTTCAAATTTATACTCCAAAATACTTTTAAGCATTGTTAGTTTATCAATTTTATCAAAATCTCTTTGCTTTAGAAAATAAAATTGTTTATAATGCACAGATGTAATTAAAAGTATTAGTCTTACATGGTCGGAAATTGAGATACTTAAAAATAATTATGTTTTTTTTCTTTCAATTAAGCCTGGAAAAGATTAAATAAATAATTTTGTATTCAGCAATCTGCGAAAGCGCGAGGGATTTCATTGGCAAAATTACATAATTTATGCAAAATAATCTTTAGAAAATACAGTTGTTTTAAAAACGTGACAACAAATTGGATTAAATTAGAAGAAAACATTTTAATATATTTTTGTTTTTTGTAAAATGTAGTGTAAAGATGTATATAAATTCTTCTAAAAAAGAAATAGCCGTCTCGGATTTGACAGCAAAGAACTAATTATTCTTAGAGAGAGCAAAGGTTTTGAATAAGTTGTGTCAAACACGTGTTTCGAAATAATTTACATACATTTCAAGGCGTTATGTGGGAAATGAAAGAAAAACCTTTCTTATGACACTTAGCAGCAACAACAACGATAAAGATAACAGTAATAGTAAGATTTATAGCAATGCTGCCTTTAACATCAGTCAATTTGTACATAGATTAAGATTTCATAGTACAGAACAAAATGCGTTACAAAAAGAGTAATAAATCTTCCAGCCTTCAAACATTCTTTAACTTTGCTAAAACTATTCAAAACTTTCTTCGGTGGTGACTTAGGTTTCATTGAAATCTGTCAACTTTAACTAAACAAATCAGTAATTTTAACCAATCGTCAAATGATTAATGAAAAAGGCGATGATTTTATATCCATTGCTCTTGTTTCCAAAGAACCAGCTTAAGATTTATAATTATTTTACAATTATTTGCTTTCTGTCCTTTTCAAAACACCAACTAAAATTTTTTCTTCCTTTTATTACTAATCTTTTATTATTTTTTCCAGCAATAGTTATATTTTCAGCAAAATAGTGCAAAATATATTTGCTGTTTGAAGCAGATGATTTAATAAATAATGAATTATTATTGCATGAGAATTTTTCTTCAGACAAATAAATGAACTGGACAAGTTTCCCTAATAGTAAAATATTCCTTATTGAGCAATTTAAAAGTATTTAGAAGTATTCAAGTTCACACGTATCACAAAAGGAATAGCATATTTTTCACAAGCAAAATTCGACATTAGACTCAAATCGTTTGATACTCATGTAGACTGATGCCAAGGCGTTCTACAGCATATATGCAATAGGTGTTGTCACAGAGTTTCTCAAAATTAAAATAAAAATGGCTTCTGTCAGGTCGCTTCTAAGTGCAGTAGAATTTTTTTCTATGAAATCAAGCTGAATCGAAAACTGACTTTTGGACGAAAATTAAAAGCACAACAATTCAAACATTTGATTTATGTTAACATGCTTTTGATCTAATTCGACTTATAATTGTTTCAGATGGCTTTTACAAAAAGGTTTTGATTCAACAAAACACGTTTGTTTTCAGTTTCACTTATCAGGTTCAATGTTCCGTCTTACTTTATTCGGGAACATGCAAGGACCTGACTCGGAACAGAGAGCTTACTAAAGCTATGTTCAATAACTGTGGGAAGTAGACAGGATACACAAGAAGGGTATACAAAACCCTTTATTTTTCTCTATTTACAATAACTTCCGTACTTCGGAATACAAAGACCCACTACTTGTGGTCTAAACGTAAAAATATAAAAATAAAACTAAACTCTTAACTTTGAAATAATAAACGTGGAAGATTGGCCTTATATTAACAGGAAGCCGTATGTAGTACAGAGAACTGTGAACACTACAATACGTTTAAAGTTATCAAGAGGATTAAACCTCTGGCCTGGAAGGCAACCAGCAACTGAGTAAAACTTCTAAGGTAAGCGGCCTGTTTCGACTAACTGCTTCCTCTCTCTCGCTTGGCAAAAAGCCACAACTTAAATACTTGGCGCTCGTCAGACAAACTTTGCATAATTACGTTAACGCTTATAATTCTGGCCGGAAGTAGAAAATAAGAAGTGATAGTAAAGATTTAAAATAAAATAAACGTTAGTAAAACTTAAGATCCTTACACACTCTATAGAAAGTACTACATTGACTCGAAATAATATTACTTTTCAATTTGATCTCACTCTCAGCCATAGCCTGAAATGGACAACAATGGTTAAAACATGTATTAAGGTTATTATATATATTATCAATTATTCATATTTTGTAGCACTTCGGACCACAGGCAAAATTTTGTTTCTTAACCAAACGAATTATAATTATTTAAATATAATAATTACGGCAAATTCATTAAAATAGAATTAATTCGATAGTATGCAAGTTAGTAGTTAAACAACAAAAAAGCATTTGTAACGTTAGAATATTTACATCAAGAAAATTTCACACTACGTAGAGAAAATTAAAATTATAAAGATCTGTTGTACTATTTTGTTGGATTTAAATCGCAAGTGTTAAATTTAGAGTATTAGTCTGATGTTAAAAGCACTTAGTAATTAACGTCAAGTTTTGCAGTCTTCATGCTTTCTTTGAAACTGTGGTACAAAATGGTGAGCGCAACTTGCTACTTGTTTTTTAGAAGTGATCTTTCTTAAGCTCTGTGGCAACCCCAGTTCAATCTTATTTTTCTTTGCTGTAAAGGATTGCAGCATTTCATTTTGATTTATGTTTAAGCTTGGGTAACCACATCTCTGTCTAAACTCCAGGAGTGAGTAGAAATTATTCCTTTTATTCCAGTAGCTATATTTCCTAGTAAAATTTTATTCATTCTATGCCATTTTCTTTCCAAATAATAAAAGTAAGCGGTTTACGAAATGTAACATACTGATCTGCGTTGTAGCTTATCTGAACTTAGAGCCGTATAAGCGGTGCATTTTGTTATGTATTTGATAACAGAAAAGACCGCTTTATAAATTTCGTTCTAAACTTGCAGCAGTGAACAGTAAATCCGATTAATGTTGAAGTATCTTGTGGTACACTAAGGTCATTTAAGCATTTAAAATGTAACAGAATCACAATTATCCGGGCTTCATTATTCGTATCGGCTAATGAAATTTGCATTAGCAAACATGAACCTGCAAATGTAGAAAAGGAATAGTACGTTTTTCTTATAATACGCAAAATTTTTTAATTATAATTAAAAAGTGTTGTTGTTGATTTGTTGCTTATGCTCACTTGTCTGACGTTGTCAGCCCAAGTCCACGAAATTTCTTGTGGCAAGGAGCGCTAGAATACGCCTGCCGTTGGGAGCAGCCTTGAGCACCTTTCAGGTGACAGTGCGATTTAGCTCAGTTCCGCCCCCAATTTTGATGGAAAGCACCCCGGGGAGACGGGTGCGAGGGTCTCCTACCCCTCTCCCCTTCCACAAAACCACACAAGAGGTCTTTCGGCTCTCCCCATATTTAAAGTGTCGCCATGCCGCACCGACACTATACATTTACAAACATCCATGCCTTCTCCGGGATTCCACCCGGGCCCTTCGGCACAGCAGTCAGCGACGCTAAGCACTATACCGATTGGGCAGCAATAAAAAAAATAAATGTATAAAATTTAAAAAAAATCTGCTGGCGATTTTATGGTGAAATGATTAGCATACCCACATACAAAACAGGAAGACTCAGTTTAATTCCCCCAGGGAACGGGGAGTTTTTAAGAAATTTTTGTTCTGTCTACCCTTTTCTCCCAAATTAATAACTTTATTGTAATACCTACCGCAGAAAACATAACACGCTTTATCTTATACAAATAGGTGGCTGAAACAACTTTTTGGTAAACTCGCATGCCGAAAATTTTATCCTTAATTGATTAGAGAACACTGCTGCGAAGAACTCAGAAACCCCGCAAACATATTTTAATGAGTTCAGGACACTAAAATAATTATGAAATCATCTGTTTTTGTACATTTTATCATATTATTCGAAAATGAAATTCAAGCATACTTTCATTCTAAAAATCATTGTATAGTTCGACCGTCTGAAGCGCAACTCTGGTTGGCATTCTGCCAAAACACATAGACTCGTCCAAAAGGGACGGTATTACTTGATGCGACGTGAAAGGTCTCATCTTCTCCGGAAAGAGCTATGCTGGAGGGAAAGAAAGTCCCCGTCCTTCCACCCTATTTTGAGAATAAATTGGTCCGAATGGCGCATACGTGTTTGCGCTCATGGTCGCGGATGAGGCGGTCGAGCTATACCTAGAAATTTTATAATAAATGATAATATGTGTGAAAGGAGCATTTCTTTAAATAACATTAACTTCAGTTAATTTTTAAAATAAGTTCGAACGATTCTGTGTCATATGGACAGGAGAAATATTTGATATTCGGAATTTTTGGCTCCAAATGTCTTCTATTTTAATCATAGATTGTTGAACTTAACATTGGCTCACATTGCACGGGATACAGTAGCTAAATTTTAATATCTACTCACATTTTGCTTAAGAAGGATAAAAACTTGCAAATTTGCCAGCTGTTAATCAAAACAAAACACTATACTTAGCTGTTTCGAGTAAGCATATGTAACACCGCACAATACAAGTGAAGGATAATCCAAACAAGTAAGAAGTCTGTCGGCAAATCAAATAAAATAATAAATCCGATCATATAGTTCAAATACACATTTAAGTAATTTATCCCACTAATACACTACCGCCATAAATTACCCACGTTCTTTTTGATAGAATCCATGTTTTCACTTGAGGATCATATGGGGAAATGAATAGACCATTAAAATACACATAAAAAAATTACAATTAAAACACATTCATAAATCAATAATTAACATAAGATAGCTGTCCAGATTACCCCTACATCAATTTGTTAAATAATATTTCTATTATAAACGCACTATTGGGAGAAAATGAATTACCAATTTCAACATAATTTATTAGTGTGCAATATTTTGTTTGATACCGAAAAGATATTTGCATTTCATAATTAAATTTCATTTGGATTTCAAAAACCCTTAAAACCTCAAATAATTAAATACTTCTACAACATATCGATACTTAGCTTACACGTTGCAAATCATTTTCAATTACCGTAAGAAATTATAAGTAAATAATTATCCTTTTCAAGCATAAATTTTAAAATCACCTAAGCACAATCTAGTTTCTCTATAATTAAAATTTTAATTACCATTTCTACCAGTTAACTTGAAATAGAAATAAAATGACCATAACTAGAAAAAACAATGGCATTAGAAAATACTGTAAAGAAAACTCACATAAGGTCTCCATTACAAATATCCCACTTGATAAGCCTCAACAGAGTCAGATGTATATCAGTCTCTGAAAGCGAGAATGGTCCCACTAATGCAAATCAAATATTCTTCACTATTTGTTATCTTCTTAGCGAAATTCCCTATATGTCCACCTGTCTGTGAAGGAAGGGATGCTGCTGCATGTTGCACTATGCAAATCAAATATTCTTCTTCCTAGCTAAATTCCCTTCATATCCATCACTCTCTAAAGGAAGAAGTGCAGTTGCATATTGCGCTGTCCAAATCGAATAATCCTCATCCTTATTGTCTTGTTAGCGACACTGTGAATCCTGCTTCTAAAGTATGTCTTAGAAGAAGAAAATGCCATGAAAAACCCGAAATTTCAAGCAAAAATTTTCAGTGGCTAGTATGAGCTTTTCCGGGAACACGAAAGGAGCTCATGTTGTCGGCTACGGGTACACGGTCACTCTTTAATAATTCTCATATGACTTTTCATATGTGGTCAGGACGGCTGTGAAGAAACGCAACAGTTGCATTCTTTTTCGCCAGGAAACCTGAACTCGCAGAGCGCGGCCGTCGCTAGGGCCGCCGGATTTCGGTCGAAACCTTATTTCTCTCTCTCTCTTTTTTTTTTTTGGAATATTCAGTAAAGTAAACAAAAAAATCTCTCCTTCCTCTCATGCAACAACTTTTAAAAGCTCGGCAGCTCTAAAAATAAGAACATTCTCTAAATTCACTATTGGCTCAAATTAACTGTAAATTAATATCTATCCAATCAAATATTCTATTTTATTACTTTTCTCTCCATACAACAAGAAAAGAGTAATAATTTACCCCCCCCCCCAAATTTCGAAGTCTTAACCCTCTTTTAAATGTAACATACCCTGTTTTCGCACGTCAACGGCTGTGGTAAACAATAAGAAAATTTTCCATTTTAGACAAGGCCGAAATGTTCTCGCTTCTAACGAGCGAAACACATACACAGTTTAGAAGTTAAGGTGGGGGGGGGGGAATCTCAGATGTCCGCCGACTTGTGAGCCTAAAGCAGAGAAGCCCGGGAAAGCTTGGGAAAGGAAATCATCCGCTTTTTATAGCTGTAAAAGCCGCCAATTCTTTTCTCTAGCTTTTTAAGAAATTTCAGGCATTCAATAGCAAATTGTGTTTAAATGATACTAATTTAACACATTCAGAATTAGTTCACAAATATTAACATTCATGAATTCATTAAGCAAAGTGAATTAATATACAACAATGGCAATATTTGACGAAGGCACATGGATGATAAATACATTATGACAAATATATCATATTTCTTACAATATGATATATTACAAGAAAAACTGAAAATGCAATATTTCTGAAAAAGTAAATTCTCAACTTTTTTTTTTTCAGTTTTAGTCTGTTATTTTATAATAACGTTAGGAAATGTACAGGCGCCTTAAGTTGGCTTTTCCGCAAAGCAGTTTTATGGGTGCCATAAAATGGCAAGGAATAGCATAAAATGGCAGAGTTGCCACATTTGGCGACAAATCGCCCGTTTGGCGACAAAATGGACGGATGGAGAATCTTCTGGAACGAATTCTTACCGGTTTAGCCCAGAATGTGCTGGAGCACTAACCGAAAGCTATATAAACCCTGCTGGTCCTCAGTCAGCAATGAGTGTGCCTCGTCGAGAGGGCGAATGAGTGCCTCGCATAGAGTGCGAGAGAGTGTGTCTCATCTAGTTATTCCGTGCGGAGACGATCGAGTTGACAGCCGGCCAGCGAGTGTCGAGTGGGTCGTCGAATGCACCGAAAGAGTCTCGTAGTGTATCGCGGTTATTGCATCTTCGAGAGAGCGTGTTGAGCTTCGGGAACGACTGAACCGAAGAGTCGGGAGCTGTGCTCTGTGTGTCGTCGAGTGTATCGCGAGTTGTAGCGTGGAGAGGCTCGAGAGTACGTGGAGTTCCGAGAACGGCCGAGCAAAGTCGGGAGTTGTACTCTGGTGCTTTGCAGTGAAGCTGTCTCCACCGTTATTGCCTGACAGTGTGAAGGATGTATCGCTGATTGTTCGTGTTTATTGTAGATCTTCAACGACTGTAGAAGTGTTTTGGAGCTGTCCTGATTAATATTGGTAAATAAAGTGTGTTTCGATACTTCATCAAGTGTCGTCGTTATTCACTCCAAATCCACACGAACTCCGTACTAACGTAAAGGAAGAAAATAACGTAACAATATCTTCTGAGATATAAAATGCTATTTCAGTCGATTATGTTTCCCCATTCAGCAACTCATGTTAATGAATCTTTAAGTCTTAGAATCATCAGTGCTTTGGCTGGGATTCAAACTCCGGACCTCTAAATTGCCAGACGGACGTGTTTCCAATTATACCACAAAAGCACGCGGTAAGGAAACAGCCCTTAACATGATGTCCAAACATTTGAAATGACTTCATGTTGCTGATTTTAATATAAAAAATCTAAATACTATTTAAGAGAATCATTTTGTTGTCGAACAGACTCTTTTCAAGAATGTATATTCTGAATTTTAAACTTCACATTTTCTCCTCCGTAGAATGCAGACAAACTTAGGTTGACAAAGATTATATATTATTTGATATTTTTCAGAATATTTTTTGTTAGATCCTGTAGGCTATCAATTTCATAAAAAAAGTAAACATCACTCTATAACTGTATCAACATAATTTACCTTTTTGTAAACTTAAATGAAAGTTAAATTACACCTTTTTAAAGTATTGTAACATGAAAACCCTTTAAAAAACCATTAATTCGATCAAAATATAAATTTTATCGCTCTTTAAAAGAAGATAAAAGTATCAGTTTATACCTACGACAGAAAGTTTTATCGGAGTGACAGGCAAAATCTCTCGAAAACAAACTCCACAAGCTCAGGGATTGAAAACAAGCAGCTTTAATGCCACTTGAAGTCTTTTATAGAAGAAGAGGCGATCTTTTGTCTGTTTCTGTCAAATGCAATATGCGAGTTTCACTTCATGCTGTAAACGGAACACGAAGTAGCTGAAGGTAAAATTTTATGAAATATTTTATTCTTCATAATGTATGCTAAGTTCTATCTTTAGATGAATAATTTTTTTTACAGATTTAAAGTCTTTGTACGCTGCTTAGTTAAATGTACTATAACTTTGTTTTACAGTGTAAAATATTTAACACTCCTTTACAATTTTGGGCTATAAAGTGGGCAAGAAATAGATGATAAATATAAGCTGCATACTTTCCATACTTTCTCTTTGGTTAAAATTGCTGCACAGAAGTTTTCGAAATTTGGAATTGAGTTTAAGGTTAGCTTAGGTTATTTGGATATGGCAAAGCATACAAAAGTTTACCAGTATAAACAAGGTATGCTTTAGTGGAGGATTTCCTTATTTGTATTCACGTTACACATGGGGAAAATCAGGAAACGCACTGATGCGGCCAGTCCGTTCGCCTAGGTTCGAACCCGGGTTCAACTCAGCTACTGATGAGACAGAATTGAATTTAACTTATGCAGTGATGCAAGCCAGCTTCATAAATTCATACCTAAATTGGTATTATTTTAACTGAATGCATGTCAAGGTAATTTCTCCCTCCATCCAGCATGCTTTCGTGGTGTAACGGTAGCACACTCGGCGCGTATTCGAGAGTTCTAGGTTCGAGTTCCAGAGAGGGCATCGCTCATTTTTTCACATTCTCTTGCTAAAAGCGTATGGCTTTGAAGAAGAGGTAAGACGTAAGTGCCACTGCTTTCCTAGCTCATATATACACACACACATTATATAAGGACATATTATATGAGTGTCCACAAGTATATACATTTCTGATAAACAGTTTCAAATATCATAATAGCAATAATACAAAAAATAAACTTTCGTATTCATCTGGTTAGAAGACATACTATGCATTATGCAACAAATTGATTGGTTTACTGGGCTTGCTATCTGCTGTATGTTTTCTAATAGCAGATGTACAGGCCAATGTCAGAAGCGTTCTTGCAACACACTTATGCAGAGATTTTCCAATCAAAAATAAATCTAATGCACGATTCAATATTAATTTTTCATTTGCAGTGTAATGTCATAAAAAGTAATGTCATACTCTGCAGCAAATCTGATTCATATTCTCTAAATCATATATTATTTATCTGTGTTATAAAAACATTACATTGGGCAAGCAAATTTATGGAACATTTCGCAGTAACTATGCGAAAAACTGTACAGTCATTAGGTTATTTTAAAGAAGGAGACGTGAAAAAAGCGCAATGCCCTCACCGGGAATCGAACCTGAACCTCTCAAATACGCACCGAGTGTGCTACTGTTACACCACGAAGGCATGCTGGAAGCGGGGAGAAAATTATACACTTTCCCTAGCGACTGGGGATGAGATGACCTAGTCGCCAAATCCTGGTGCAAACGAATTATTCCCTACCGGCGCCACTGTAGATTTATTAGATTATTTTTATGCAGGAGATGGAAAAATGGCAAAAAAGCAGGAGATGTGTGTGTGTGGGGGGAACTAATGCTCTCGCCGGTAGTCGAACCTGGACCTCTCGAATACGCTCCGAATATGCTACCATTACACCATGAAAGCATGTTAGAAAGAGGGAGAAAATATAGTAAACAACTAAGATCCCCTTTATTCCGAACTGAGCGGCGTGGAGAAAATTGAGAAAATTTTTCGGATAAACCGTTGCCAGCATTGTCGGCAGTAGAAAGAAAAAATAAATTCTGAAATACTCCAACTAATGGGAATTCGAAGTCACGCGTTTGCGTATTTTTGATATTTTATTTTACATGTTTATCCTTATCATTAATTTTCACTTGAAATTGCCAGTAACTGAGAAAACGCTGATAAACAAAACATTGCTCAGATTTAAATGAATTATATGGCTTAGACATTAATTATATGTCAGACTAGATTTAAATGAATTATATATCTTAGACATGAATTATATGTCAGACCAGATTTAAATGAATTATATGCTTTGAAGTACAATAATTTATATTAAATGTTTTAAAACTCCACACCATCTTTAAAACCTGCACTTACATTAGAATTTTATTCACAGTCAATGTAATTATTCTACACTTATACACAGCATAAGAATTGGAATAGCCGATTGGCACCTCCAATACAAGAGGTATTTTTGGAGCTAGAGGCTAAAAGTTTGAAAACGTAAAAGGTAAACACCAAAATTCAGAATAAAATTAATTAAGAAATTTTATATTCTCCCTATTTGCAAAGATTTGTTGACCTTGCCAGTATCTTTATTACAATGCGATCGTTATTTACATATTTACAGTACGATAAAGTAATACATTTTAATAGTTCATTACAGTGTAAGTCAAACATTGCCGTAAATATCAAATATAGTAAATTGTAAACTTAAGGATGATTATGCAGTACATACAATTAATTACATACTATTACAATATTTCAAAATGATATTAGTGATACAGTTCAGCTTCTTTTAAATATAAACATTCCATGAATCGGGAGATTGCGGATCATCCTCGATTCGTTTCTGATAATTTATACAACATGTGTTCTAACGATTTTTGTGAAATCAGTTTTGATATTTCAGCATTCTCGGGCATCCTACAATCATGGGTGTTGCACCCGCTGGTAAATATCCACAGCTGCAGGAACAGCGTGATCCTTTCAGATTAAATCTATTGATGCATTTTGGGAAAGTTCCATGGTTTATAAGAACTTCATTTCAAAAGAAATCCTATTTTCAGAAACCTTTGGGGAGAATTTAAAAGTTGTTCTTCCAGTGTCATCTTCTGTCCATGTCTTGCCACTAATCCCCTTTTCTTGGCTTTTAATCTTAGATAACCTCGTGGGATTTTGCATTGTGTTGTAACATTTGAATAAATACCTAATTTTTGAAGTTCGTTCGTTTTTTTCCATTTCCAGTGGTATCTTGGTATCCATGGATACAATGCAACAGTTTCGTATTTGTTTTTGATAGCACCTTTTTAAGTTCTTTGAAATTTTTATTTATAATATTAAATGTGTCTTTTGACTTCAGAACTGCTAGACTATTATTAAATTCATCCTTGAACTTATTTTGTTATTTTTAATCCATTATAAGGCTTTTAGCAAAGCCGTTGATTCAGCCTGACATACTGAACATCTATTATCCAGAGAGAAGGACCATCATTCGATATGTATACCGTCTGGAGAAATGCAGAATCTTGCAATAGTACCATCTTCGTTTTTAGATCTACCCGAAAATATAATTCCAAACCTTTATTAAGAGGGAAACATGAATTCCATATGTAAGTTTTAATCTTGGCTGGATTTTGAGACCATTTCGAAATTGGATTTTCAAGTTTCCCTTTGTTAATAAGTTCAAAATCGTACCATCTTCTACTCAGTCTTTGGGTATAACTTTCAATATCCAGCTGAATATCCAATGGAATCATTCTTGCTAGGATTTGAAGAGTTGAAGTCGATAATGTTTTATAGCTCAGTATGATCGCTAATAAAGCCATTCTTCGAATAGCGTTTGCTCTTTTTCTCATTTTTACTGTCGGTAACTTGCAATCACTGTTTTATTCTTTTATTCAGAAAGAGCGAAGAACGGAGTTTAATATTCTTTAATTATATTATTTTATGATTATAAACTTTATCAACAAAGGATTTGATTCAATTTTATGAAGCCGTATGCATAGAAATTACTTTGCTTTTATGTAGAACTCTTGTTTTAATGCTGTTTTGTGTTGAACGTTTTTGTAAGAAAACTACAATTGTTTATTACAAATTTTCACACTAATCCAGTACTTAGAAGCCCCCATTCAATTTAGCTAAAATAATACCCAAGTACGAAGTTAGATCCCAATTTACGCAAATACGACTTACCACGCTTTTCAGCGGTTCTACGTATCGCGTAATTTCGGAGTATTACAGTATCTTGATTTTCGAGCATGATTTTTTAAACAGGTTAATAAATGAAATAAACATCCAATTTCCATTTTAAACCTATTTTCTGGTAACCTTTTATAATTAAAATACATTGGAATGGTTCATCGGCTAATTCTGGATACAGAAAAGCAAGGATTTTTTTATAGAAGAGAGATTTCAATTGATTTTAATGTTCCTCCTCCTGACGAACTGGCACTGAAGTTGATTGAATGCATCTACTTCTATATTCTTTATTCTCTTCATTTCAGTGATTTTTTTTAAATTAGAGTATTACTTGTTTGAAGCATTTTAGTTCGCGTAATTTCGGAGTATTACAGTATCTTGATTTTCGAGCATGATTTTTTAAACAGGTTAATAAATGAAATAAACATCCAATTTCCATTTTAAACCTATTTTCTGGTAACCTTTTATAATTAAAATACATTGGAATGGTTCATCGGCTAATTCTGGATACAGAAAAGCAAGGATTTTTTTATAGAAGAGAGATTTCAATTGATTTTAATGTTCCTCCTCCTGACGAACTGGCACTGAAGTTGATTGAATGCATCTACTTCTATATTCTTTATTCTCTTCATTTCAGTGATTTTTTTTAAATTAGAGTATTACTTGTTTGAAGCATTTTAGTTCGCGTAATTTCGGAGTATTACAGTATCTTGATTTTCGAGCATGATTTTTTAAACAGGTTAATAAATGAAATAAACATCCAATTTCCATTTTAAACCTATTTTCTGGTAACCTTTTATAATTAAAATACATTGGAATGGTTCATCGGCTAATTCTGGATACAGAAAAGCAAGGATTTTTTTATAGAAGAGAGATTTCAATTGATTTTAATGTTCCTCCTCCTGACGAACTGGCACTGAAGTTGATTGAATGCATCTACTTCTATATTCTTTATTCTCTTCATTTCAGTGATTTTTTTTAAATTAGAGTATTACTTGTTTGAAGCATTTTAGTTCGCGTAATTTCGGAGTATTACAATATCTTGATTTTCGAGCATGATTTTTTAAACAGGTTAATAAATGAAATAAACATCCAATTTCCATTTTAAACCTATTTTCTGGTAACCTTTTATAATTAAAATACATTGGAATGGTTCATCGGCTAATTCTGGATACAGAAAAGCAAGGATTTTTTTATAGAAGAGAGATTTCAATTGATTTTAATGTTCCTCCTCCTGACGAACTGGCACTGAAGTTGATTGAATGCATCTACTTCTATATTCTTTATTCTCTTCATTTCAGTGATTTTTTTAAATTAGAGTATTACTTGTTTGAAGCATTTTAGTTTTGACATTTATTAAACTTATTTTTACCTTTATAGGATTTTATGAAATTTATTACTTATGAATTTCAGTTTTTGGTTTTTATAAAAAATTGGTTCTAAATTTCTTGCTATACGTCTTTACTTACACACACACACACACACACATATGAAATACTGTTATTTGTTGAAAAAATTAGAACTTTTTTACAGTATGTTTACAGAAAAAGGAACTTGCAGACTTTCAAAATTTCAGTAGCATTTTTAATTTACATTTCTCGTTAAAAATGATGTTTGCAAGATTTTGTTATTTTAAAACATTTACACCAAAATTTTATGATTATATTTTTAAAATTGTATTTCCTTTGTTTAGCTACTATTTTAATGCATTTTAAAAAGGCTTTTCTGTCGCCAAGCCTTTTTCTTCTTTGGAGGGGTGATATGTAAGATAAAAAAAATTAAAATCAAAATTATAATTTAAAATGTCTCTTAATTGCTCATTTTTAATTTGGATACTTTGTCTCAAGTAATAACATTCTCTAAACTGCGCCATATCTGAAAACGTATTCCGCATTATGCCATCTTGAAACTTCTGCATTGCCTATAAGTTTTAGCCAATCAGATTAACGAAAAATTTACTATAAATATTGTTGCAATCCTACCCCACCGTCTTTCTCTGCTTGTGGTTGCTGGCTGAAGGACGTCTCTTGCTTTGCTGCTTTTGTTTAGAATGTATTGCGCCATCATCAAAATTGTGGGGTGCAGATGGCCTCTCCCCCATTGTGAAATGCCACAAGTAATGAAGGTATATTTGGAATATCAAGTGATTTTGTGATTCTTGAAAAGTTACCGACTGTCAAGGTAAATTTTATCATCACACACACATATATATATTCATTCGTCTGTTCCTCTGAAATAGACAAGCAACGGACGCTGAACTGAAAAAAGTTCAAGCATGCACTTCCTAAGCCCGTTCGTCTGAAACAAACGAGCAACAGGAAGGAAGTCTGAAAAACGTACGAGTATGCTCTGCTCAAGTCCGTTAGTCTTTTAATACAATACAAATTGAATCTGACATTATAATATAGTGAAAATAGATACTAAAGTATCAGTAAAGTGATACTAAAATATCATATGGTGTTCAGATCAGACATTTCGGATGTCTGAAACAGACGAGCAACGGGAAACAAGACTGGAAAACGTTAGAGTACGCACTGATCAAGCCCGTTTGTCTGAAACAAATGAGCAGCAGGAAGGAAGACTGCGGAACGCTCGAATATGCACTGCTCAAGTCTGTTCGTCTGAAACAGACGAGCCATGGGAAGCAAGACTAAAAATTGTTCGAATACGCACTGTTTGATAAAGACGAATACTGCACGCTGATTTAAATCTTGGTACATTCCATTACGATGCTAATTATTAATATATATATACATATATATAGAGAGAGATCTGTGATTAAGTTTTAAAATGTTTCACAAAATTATATAATTAGTTATATATATTAACACTTCAGTAAATAGAATTAAAGCACAGATGCTTTCTTTCCTTTAAGTAGCATTGTATGTCTTTAAGTAGTGTATCTTCTGCTTATTTAGTGCTCTGTACCACCATCATTTTGGCCTACGGCTTGTTTAGATCTCCTCTATCTGCTTTTACGTGTCTGGCGGATGATTTCCCAAGCACGCTGTAGACATATTTCGTGTCTCTCTTTCCTTTCCATTAATTATACGAGAGAACTAACACTGCTATTTCAACTAACAATGCTTGCTTCCTTTGCTTTACGTGATCACAAGTATTCACAGCCTATCCTGACTTGAAACTAAGCCATTTAGCGTGATAGCTGGCTTTCAATAACACACTGTACGAGTGGTTTTGGAAACTGTAAGTTTGGAGACTTTCTAGTGTCTGTTTCGATTTAGAGGTCAGAGTATGGTTTGATTTAGAGATTAAGTGTTGAACTGAGAGAACAGTAATTAACAAATACTTTCGAAAAGTTTTATTATGTCTTTCATCTTACTTTCGAAGTAAAAAAGGTAGAACAATCGTTAAAATGTGTTAAATCCAGGGTTTACAAAGATACTATTAAATGATGATATATTCTGAGCATTACTATTATGACAAAAGCAAGAAATACTGCAGAACTTAATTATAAATGCTTTTAAGACAGAATAGCATTTTTAAAAGAGAAGGAATAATCTGATTCTTTAGTTACTGAATACGTTTAAAAAATAGTATTTTTAAAAGAGAAAGAATAATCTGATTCTTTTTCACTGACTTTGCAATTTTTTTAGTTTTACATCGAGGAATAATGCAAGTTCATTTTATTTACATTGACAAATGTTTGAAATAAATCCTATCATCTACAAGATGTTTTCAATATTTCTATCACTAATGTATCGGAATGCAGTCCCTTTTAGTTGAATCTTCTTCTTTGTTATTCTTTGTGTTGCTTGTGAGCGTCAAGGTAAAAGTGAAAGAAAAATCTGACAGGAATTTTTGAAACGAAGTTAAATAATATGTATATTAAAAAAAAGTGTAAAGCAACTACATTTCATGACTTCTTTTTAAGTTACTGGCAAATATACAGCATCGTTTCCTATTTACATAGGTGATGCTCTACGGTTTTACTAACGGCAGATTTTCGTGCAGATTTTATGATAGTATCGGTTATTTCAAAAATTCACCTCTACAGGCGTGCAATTGGCCTCATAAGATACAGCACAGCTCTAGTTGTCTACTTTCAAAAGGTAGTTCTAGCCGTCTACTTTCAAAAGTTACTTCCGTTTTGACAGACATTTTTGTATTCCTTGTATATATGTTAGGGTTATAAAATTTTATAATTTAGTGTTCTTGGGTACTTGAACTTTTATGGAAATGTCTAGCGAGTATTCCCTGGCCTTCTTTCAAATTTAAACTGTAAGTCCAAAAAAGGAATAAAATACTCTTTCATTTACTCAACACTCACAGACAGACCCTATTCGGCCTTACAGGAAATCCTCCACCTCGGCTTTAACTTCAGACAGAAAATAAAAAACTAATAATTCTAGCTAGCTAAACTTTAGCCCAAGCTGTACAAAGATAACTAACCGAGTTAGCTCGTAATTAAACTTCACCGGCAAATAGTAACAAGCACGTAAGAATACGCCCGCGCGTAATAAGATAGGCTTAAAGCAACGACGTGGCTGGCCCGAAGGCAGAACATGCTCCACTGAGAACCTTTGAGCTCTTCTCGGCAAGTGTCTAAATTTTCCCATTAGTGGTTCTACTTCATTTACATAAAACGTGATACTGAAATCTCATTCTGGCAGAGAGTTGTAGGTAGAAAACAAGAATTTAAAAGTAAGGGCTTCAAAATAAAAAATAATAACTATTAGGAAATTAAAATAATCCCTACAAGGTCATAAAAAAAGGAATTATTATGCATTGTTTTATCATTATTTAAGTTACCCATTAAAAATGCTAAAATATATTCTTCATAAAAATTGAAGTAAACAATTCATAGATTTTTTTTCCATTACGTTTGCATTTTGATTATTTATTTTATGGTAAATAATACTGAACGTACGTAATATTTACATTTATTTCACATACGTTCTCATAGATAACATTTTAAATTAATTAGAGTATAACATTAGTATAACTCGTATGATGAAATAACATATAGTATATTTTTCACTGCGTATCCTTTAGAATTGCTGCATTAGTTTAAAGCGTCATCGAATTCTCTTCTGTATCTCAACTTTCCTTTCGGTTTTGCTTTAAATTCACGCGAACCGCATATTAACGTTCAAGAATGACATAAAGCAACTGATGATGAGATTATCACATGTGCTTTTATTTTTCTACATTTTTGATGCTCATCATTAAGAACACAAAACTCCACTTAGTATACATGGATTACGTGTCTGAATACATCAAATATAAATACAGCAAATTTAATCTTCAGCTTCCATTGGTAGCATTAACAAGTACCATGAAAGCCCATCGCTTTAGTTATCTCAGCTATGTTTACATCATTATAGCATAAAACTGGAAACGTACTACCTTTCTTAGCTTCCTCTAATTTCACTATTTTTAATTAAATTTTAGGATAACATGAACGGTTGTTTATTTCGGAGTCACCTATCTTCCGTTCTAGGGATCAGCGATCCTCAAGAGTAAATCGACCAGTCCCTAATTAGCAGGTTCAGGGGATAATTTAGGAAGGCGTAATGATTGGCCGACGCTTCATGTTGCATATTTATCCTACTTTATTCGTCAGTGGATGGTATCAAAATGAAGTTTTGGACAGTGAAATGCGGCTCTCTAATTTTGGGCATCCCGGTAAGGGGCTATTTAAAAATTGTAATCTTGAAAGATTTAACGTTTTCACTTTTGCAAAGAAGAATAAAATATGTCATCACTAAGCTACAAGTAACCTCTCGTTAACATAGAAAAATGGGAGTCGTGAATATTATATGCATAATGCGTTGAAAATTTTTCTGTTTATTTGATCCCTGGCATTATAGTGCAGTGGAGATCAGAGATGGCTGACGTACTTGCTTGGTATTTCAAATATTTCCCATCATAAACGTTTTACAATAGAAAATATAAATTGATATATTTTGCAGCAGCTGATTTCTGATTCAAAGAAATCTTATTTTACTCTTTGGTTATTGAATAAAAAAATTTTCTTTGTAGTTTATGTACTCCTGTTCTTAATAATGTACAGGTGTTTTGCAATTAGTACATTATAATATGGTTTTTTTTCTTTCTTATTTTTCTGTTTGTGCAAGTACATGTAGTAGAAGATAGTTTTTCACTATTATGTGAATGTTTCACCATTCACTATTCTGGAATGTGAGAATAGTGAATGTTTTTCACTATTCACTATTCTGGAATATCCAGTTTCCTGAAAATATTTATTCCAGTGGCCTTAGAAAATTATTTGGAGCACTGGTTTGCCACCGTTCTGCAAGACTCAGATTTATGTTAATTTTTTTTTCGAAGGATATAAAATAGAAACTGTTTTTGTTAAGTAAAAGAAACGCAAAATTGTTTTCACTTTGAAGGAAAAGACGAAAAGCAAAAACAATACACAATTTAGAAAAACAAAAATCTGATTTTGTGCAGAAACCACAATCGATGTTTGTTCTGTGGATTGATGGAAGAGAAATTTGATTTTACTTGTAAAAGATCGGACACGTTAAAACACTTTGTGAGTGAGCCCCATCGCTGAATTATTTAATAGAAAGAGGAATGAGTCTATGAGTTTATGCAATTAAACATACTACTGCATTTCAAGAACTTTGTAGATGCAGCAGCTGATGGTGTAGATATCCGATACTGGGTGAAGAGGGAATAGATAGCCCAGAAATAAGATCTCAAGTGTCATTAATTAAGCGCACATCGATAGCGCAACCGAAGTTGGGGTTTTGAGTACGAACAAATGGGCTTCTACTGCTCTTCTAGCATTGAATCTCTCGTCACATTGAGTTTTAATCTTATTTTATTTAGCATTCGTTATTCAGTGTCCGGAAAGTACTTGCATTCCTTTCAAATTATTTCAATCAGACAATGAAATCTTTACAGTTAATGACATTTGATCTAATTTCGCATTGTAAATTTTTGAAAGAAATCCATGATATTTTAATTACTTTTTAGAGGAAATTCGGTGACAAAAAATTTCAACCACTTTGCTTAACTACAGCAAAGGTAAAGTGACATAATAAAGAATACCGTCGTAATTGGTTCGTCCCTCAGTTGCGATTCCAATGTGCACCAACAAATTATGCTAACGCCTGCAGTACCGGGGTAAAACGTGAATGTATAATCCTTTTCTCCTCTCACTAGTTTCCTATATCTCTATTATTCGATCTTCTTAAATGAATTTGACCTACCTTTTCATTTTAGAAACTTAAATACATCTCTCTCATAAATTATTCGTAAGTGCCTCTTCGTTTTATACAATTTCGAATTGTGAAAGAGTTCACAGGATATTTTTCTTTCATTAAAACAAAAGAAAACCATCATTCTTTTATTCAATGAAGCGCCCGCTTAGACATAAATATATATATCCATTAGACATAAATGTGTTTATATTTTTCAGAAATATTCCAGTGCGGAAACATCTGACATATTATTCAGATCATCTCTTTGATTGCTAATAAATTCCAGAAGAAATATGTTAAGTGGAAAGATATTCTTTAAAGTAATATGTTTTTTGCGATATGTAAAATTTTATGCGCGTTAAGACTTGCAACATTTAAGAACGATTCTTTTGGGTAGATGGTATTTAAAATTTTGGTGATGAAATTTGTGATGTTTTGTTGAATTATAGCTAAACAGGAAATACTTTATCTATGTCTTGATTATATTGATTATGGTAGAGTACACTAGGGCTATCTGCCTAAGGGGAGGAATGCCTTCGTGGAGGATATTTTAAGGGAGCTCATACACCTTAAAACCCCTTATGATCTTCGAATATGTGACTGTTGCAAGAATTGAGATATTTTATTTATTTTAAAAGCAATTACTTTCAACCTTTTATAGCTGACTACATAATATAGCTGCTTTGGGAACTAGTAACCAGAAAGTTTGTGTTACCGCAAATATTTTTGTAATTTAATCCGATTTGTGACAAAACGTTTCGTCATGTTTCCGCCTTGCGCGCATGATATTTTAAGAATGGCTAATGCTACATACTTGAAATTTAATGGAAGTCTTTATATAGGCACTTTTTCTTAACTGAATCAAAAATTTTACGAATATTTTAATACTAAAAATTATATGTACGAAAACATTACAGATTTTTTTTAATAAAATACATTTTATAAGCTCAACTCCAAATAAATTTAAAATTTGACATGAAATTCTTAGGATTTTTGGTTCACAGCAGTTTCCAAATGTTATAAAAGCTATATATTAGATATGGAATTAAATTATGCAACAGAATGTTTTAAACTGTGCGCGCAAGGTGGAAACATGACGAAACATTTTGTCACAAAGCGGATTAAATTATAAAAATATTTGTGGCAACACAAACTTTCTGATTACTATTCCAGAAAACAGCTATATTATGTAGTCAGCTGTAAAATGTTGGAAGTAATTGCTTTTAAAATAAATAAGTTATCCCAATTCTTGCAACAGTCACATATTCGAAGATTTTATGGGTTTTAAGGTGTACGAGCCCCCTTAAGGGAAACTGGCTCGCATGCACGTTACACATGGGGGGGGGGCAACCAAAAAATGCCCAAGCAGCGAACCGTTTCGCCCGGAACTGAACCCAGATTGGAAGGTCCCAGTGTTCAGTGATTGGCCCCTGGTGGGCTACGTTCATTGGCGGAATGAATAGAATCGCACTGTCTTTGTTAGATATAGCATTGGCTCTACTTTATTTTAAAAACAGAGGGACCTCAGAATGGCATCAATGTTCTAAATCTTCCTGCACGAACAAGCAATTCCATTTCTTCTAGCTCGGATAACCACACAGCTGAAAATCGATCAATTGTACAAATTCAAAAAAGCCAAAGACATGCTTGAATATGATATTTGAAATAATCTTCGCAGAAAAGCAATACCTGCCTTAGGCATATAAATTTACAATACGGCATTTTATCTTCCAGTTTATTAAATCTGTCAGATTTCAAGACAATTACTTACTCCTCGGGTTAGAAAAATTTTAATTTCGTCATTAGTAGCAATCGTCAGAGGAATAATTTGTCTGCATTTTTATCACAATACTTATTTTAATACTGTTATGCCGGAATGAACAAATATCAATTTGCATTTGCTTAACATAATTAAAAAGTGAAATGCTCGATGAGTCATAAATTTCACTCACAAAATGTTTTATATGACAACATACGGAAATAGCCTTTTGAGGGGAGACCTTTGACTATTAAGCGACAGAAAATCCTTGAAAGCTCAGGTGCGAAGCACATGGAGAACAGGCGCCTAGGCTAAAAGCCACATCCTGCGTCTAACGCATGTAGAAATGACATGACTTTCCTACCATGACATTGGGGAAAGTTGGCTGAGAATTCTAAAAATAGGATTCTTGATGTTGCGATAAGATGAGCCTTGCCTATAACGCCTTCAGGAGGGACTCCGACTAACATACAGTAAAAACTGCTCTGGTTGAAGAAGGTAGAATGTAAAAAATTGAAAAGTTCTGGAAATAACTGTGTGAATTTCTTGTGTTCCTATTGATCCGTCATAGGGGGAGTGCTAAATCTTTTCTAGTCTTCAGATTCCGCGAAATTAATAAGTAACATAGCTGCTTGAAAGCCTGTTTGTAATTTTTCTGCTGGTTTCTTTCCTGCTCTGATTTTACCAATGCATGAGATGATCGAAGTTAGGAAAGCGTTAAATTTTTCGTCTTGAATCCATTTAATAGCATCGTTTAAGTCTTTCGGTGGCGGGATGATTTTTCCTTTCAATTTCTCGCTGTAAGTGGCTTGAAGGGAATTTTTCTGCGCTGGGATCGAGGCAGACTTTGAGCTAGGAAAGTTTTCCTCAGAGAGTTCGGGAACTTTAGGCTGGGTTGGGCTGCTTTTCTTTTCAAATCTTTTCTTATACTCGCTGCAACCTCTGTATCTGCTCACGTGACAGAGACCGCAGAAAATACATTTTGGCTTATCATCGGATTTTATGGCGCATTAATTGCTTCGATGTTGTTGCCCGCACTTCACATATCTAATGGTATTACTGCAACAGAATTGAGAATGTCCGAATTGCTGGCAGAGGTAGCATTGGACTGGTCCTTTCTTTTGGGATTGAAATTTTTTGTGGTAACGTTGAAACTGAACATATTATTGAGCTGGTGAATCTTATTTCCTACGGGTGATCTTTTTAAATTTCCAGTAAAGCTTCTGTCGTTTCCAATTTATGTTTTTGGGGAGATATTAGGTTTCGACTTCCAGAGGAGCCGAAAGATCAATTGTGTGCTCGCCAGGATTTGAACTTCAGATCTATCACTAGCTAACCTGTGCTAAATACTTACATAACAGAAGCACACAGAAGAAAATGCGAAAAATCCTTACATTCTCCAGCGATTAACACTTTAATTGGCGAATGGCGGAAGCACATGTTGCTTCTGAGCAAAATTGCCAAATAAAGAGTTACAGAGCGACTAGGGAAGATACGAGATGTGCTCGACCAAACCCTTATGGTGACGGATTATAAACGCTGTGTTTTAATCTATGTGAGACTCCGTTGGGATTGAGATTTTTCGAAGATCAGTCACTTATGCCCGGCCGGTGCTCAAGCCAATGATTTTGTATTTGCTAGCGGTACGTGCTAAATATTCTACCACAACCTCAAGCATGCGCGAATAAGATAATTCCTTACAAGTTTTATAAATCGAATGTCCTTATGCTACTGTCTCTTTAATTTTGGTGTGCAGCGCGTATTTGCGTACCCAAAACTAACCTGCGTTTAATATTGGCAATCTACATTTCTACAATGATAGAAGGCCTAATATTGATGTTGACATATCGATTTTAGAGACTGCATAAACATCTATTTTTTTTTCAGATAAAATGCATTTAAAATTAGCAGTGTTACAAGAGGCTTTGTATTCCACTCTTATATCCTTTCTTTTAAATAATGCGAAAGTTATCTCTTAGAGATCTGCCTTGCAAAATTTATATTTTCTTTTATTATGAGCAACTGCTTTTAGCAGAGGTATACGGTCCTTAATATCGGTTATCCTTTCTGCAGAGAAAGTTTGGTATCAGGAGACCTACAGAAGGCAACAACCGTTCCCGTTTTTACCTCCTTGTACGAAGTAAAGGATGTACTGTCATCGCGAAAAATTTCGGGTATAATTTTGCAACGAAAATATCCATTTTAACCATTTCATTCGGGAGGTGGTTCAGGTTCGGCAGAGACTGTGCTGGCACCGTCTTCTCTGCCCTCTGGCTATTGGGTTGCAACATGGTTAGATATTGTTGCCATACTTGTGGGTTTGCTCACATTCGTACCTCTCGACGGCGACTGGCAAAGTGCGGAACTCCCCTTGAATTTTTCGATGCAATCGGAATACTGCCCGAGGGCAAAGTTGATTTTGTTACTTTTTTGTCAAAGCGTTTAATCCGTTCTCATGCTTTGTATAAAGTCGAGGATGTACCGTGGGACTTGCTCCCGTTTGGATGGTCCTCGGAGTTTGGACGTTACCTTCACGAAAGACTAGTTCCAGAGCAGGTGTTTGTCTCTGTTATTCTGTACGTACGGACAGCATAAATGACACTTTTTCCAAAGCGGGTTATAAAATAGATTCAAAAGAATTTTTTTCATACATACATGCGTATGTATGTATCTAACATGAGTCAAAAGCAGTTGGCCGTAGAATGTTGAAATTTTGTACATAAGACTGCTATAACATCTAATTCTGCACCTCCTTTTTTATGCTGAAATCGGCAATGCCAAGAATACATATATATATATATATATATATATATATATATATATATATATATGTTTGTGTATACTCAATGCTTACCCGGCTTAAAAGTCCTTCCCTGGCCTTTATTTTCGCAATCGGTGGTTGTAGTCATAACCTTCCAATTACAGAAATATTTTAAATGATGAAAGTATTCATGTTCTATAATGTCAAATTTAAAAAATTAATTTTCGACAAATAACGAAATCCAACTATATATATAATAAGAGTTTGTAGAATCATTAGGCATTTTTTGAAAGCAGGAGCGATGAAAAATGTACAATGCCTTCTCCGGGATTCGAACTTCGGACTTCTCAAATATGCGCCGATTGTGCTGACCATTACACCACAAAGGCATGCTAAGAATGCGGAAGAGATACATTATATACTCCACCTTTTAAAGGGCGACTGCGGATCAGTGGACCCAATCGCCAAATCCTGGTGGTGAAGAATCATCATCCATCACCGTTTTTAGTTCGGGCAGCACTGTAGAGTCATTAGGTATTTTTTGAAAGTAGAAGAGATTCAAAATGTGCAATTCCCTCGCCGGGACTCTAACTTCGCAACTCTCGAATATGCGGCGAGCGTGTTGACCATTACACCACGAAGGCATGCCAAGAAGGTGGAAGAAATATGTTTATGTATGTAGTTCGTCTAACAATAAATACCTAATAGTATTTAATATCGGGTTATTGTTGTTCTAGATAGAGTATTTAATAGGCCGTACAAGGAAATCATGTGGTTTCCACATCAGATGTTTTTCTGCTTGTGGATGAAACTGACTGATTGAAGTGAGAAAAGGATCTGATTGGTATACGTATACTCCTACTTCTAAAATTCTATTTTCCTTTTAATGAAATACATATATTGGCACTCTCTTTGCTAACCAAAGAAGCTCTAAGACGAATTCGCCATTTACGAGAAAATACAAAATTAAAACATACTTTAATTCTGACAGAACCATTTGGGGTCATATGCCTGCAAATAACCATATGCTGCAAACAATGGTAGAGATAAGGCTGCAAACAATGTTATGGTTACTTTAAACCTTTTATATCAGCAACATGTTACGACAAACATCGACATTTGTCTAGAGATAAACAAATATAGAAGCAGTTAACTCACTAAACCTATCTGCCTGATAGATTGATAAGGCGTTGAAATATTAATAAGATGACCCTCCTTCTTGCCTTCCTGTAACCCCAGTTATACTTACCTCACCAATCCAGTTCTCAATAATTTGAGTTAGCATATCATCATCACCACCAGCAACGCCCGAAGTGACATTATTTATGCATGAATATACTTTATTATGAATAAATTAATGATGTACTATTTTTGCTTTCAGAGTACGTTGCATATTGTTTCAGATTTGAGTTATTTTATTGATTATATTTTTAGTCTCAGTATACAGAATAATTTTTCCCAGTTTCGTTACTTCCACTTATGGAAGGTTTTGAGGCTATGGTCTTTCTGTTTGATGCTAGAAGGAAACGTATATTATTTTTGTTACTGAAATTTGAGAAATTTGTACCTTTTCTGCAATAAATGCTCTGCTAAAAGAAGAATTGCGCGGCAAGCTATATTTATAACAAATATTCTTCGTGTTATATTGATATCATTTAGTATGAAAAATTATGTAAAATATTGATATTTCTATAATGGTAAATAATTAAAATTATCCACGGACTCACCGAGAGCCACCCATAGATCTTCATGGTGGGTCGCGGCAGTAAATTTTAATCGGAAGTGAAATTAAAATTAAATCGGAATACATTGATGTGTTTCAAGAGTGTACTTTGTGTTAAATAGCTTATAAAATAGCCACAGAATACTTGGAAAACTATTTCAATGCTATGGCCGGAAGGTTTTGTGAAAACAAAATGCAGCTTTTCAAAGGTCTTGGCCGAGTTAAGCTCTCATTCAGAGGAGCACTTACGAAGTTGTAATGAATTATTAAGAAAACATTCTTAAAGACATACTTACAAATATTTACGAGACATATTAGTTTTCAGTTTAATGACGAATACTATCTTACCACCAAAAATCGAAAGAAAATGGCCAAAGAAAATAATGGCCTTTGTTTTTTTGCCTGTTTCCCATTTTCCCGAAAAAAATATTTTGACAAGCTTCTTCAGCTGAGACACTTTTATTTTTAGGAGAAGGACTTAGGTCCTTAATATTTCAGAGAACAGTCTTAATTACATCAACACTAAGATTTGGGAAAAAATGAATCAAAACAGTAAATTTGCTCTCTTAATATTTCCATACAAAACGCAAATATTTAAAACACTTTGGTTTATAATTAATTAAAACACAGTGAATTTAATTTTAATGACTGTTATGTTTATCTTAGTCTAAAACATAAGTGTATAAAATGAGTTTATTTGCAACTAATTAAAGCATTGTAGAGACATAAGGTTATTTCGAAGCAAGAGAGATGAAAAATGAGCAATATCCTTGCCGGGACTCAAATCACGGACCTCTCGAATGTGCGTCAAGTGTGCTGACCACTACACCACGGAGGCATGCTATGAAGGCGGAAAAAATACCTTATGTAATCCCCCTTTTAAAGGGCGATCGCCAAATCCTGGTGGCAGAGAATCATCAACCACCTTTTTTAGTTCGGGTGACACTGTAGAGATATTAGGTTATTTCGAAGCAAGAGAGATGAAAAATGAGCAATGATCTCGCCAGGACTCGAACCACGGACGTCTAGAATACGCGTCGAGCGTGCTCATCACTACACCACGAAGGCATGCTAAGAAGGCGGGAGAAAAATCTTATAATATAATGGATTTAATCTTCATTATTGTTAATATATAAATGCTTAAAACGATTATTTTTATATCTAATTAAAATACAATGAATTTAAATTTAGTGAATGTAAAACATCTGCTATACGGGATATGCAATGTAATATGGTAATATCTACTATACATATCTGCAATGTAAAATGTTTGATTTCTAATTTCTTAACGTTTAATCGCCTAACAAGTGCTTAATCTGCTTTCATAAAAATCTTCCCTGTAATTTAAGAAGTTATAATAAAAAATACACGTCTAGAAGTAACAGTTAAGGAAAGCCACTTTTCTGGCATTATAGCCACTTCTCTGGAAACTGTGTTTACACGCATAAACCCATCTCCATTTTACCACAGAGTCTTATTTTGAACAGAGCCCGTGAACAGAGCAAACACTTCAAGTAAATGAATTATTCCTGTTTAGTAACGTGTAAAACATGCTCCATTTAATGTTTTCTTCTCATTCTCTATCACTATCTTTCTGCTTCTTCACCTTCGTTCTCTTTAGGCTAGAAATAACTGCAGCGCTTCTTGCTAATCTCTCTTATCTTCGGTTCTGGGAAGTAATGTTCTCTTTTCTTATTGTTGGGTATTAGCAGAATATTTGTGCAATATATTGAATATTTTTATGTGAATAAAGAGAAAGATTTTGGCACCTAGAAAGCATTGTTTGATTACTGCGCTTAGCGGAAACTTTATTCTTTGCTTCAACCACTGCAGTTAACAAATGCTGGTGAAGTAACATAATATCTGTCACGTAATGCCTAGCTTCAAAACAATACAGAGAAAGACACACCTGGTTGATAAGCAAGGGAATTATGACACATAAGAGGCATGAGATTTAGCAAAGGCAAAATTCAAAACAAGGAGAAAACAATACAATTCAGTTACTTTTAAATCAAAAAATGCACAATTTACTAATATATAAGAATAAAAAAAATCTGAAAGCTCTAAGATTTTATATTACGCCCAAAGGGGCGTTTTGTGTGTTACCTTTATTTATTAAATATCATGTACTTCGCACTTAAACATAAAACTCAGTTCAACTGCAAGATCACAAAACAATTTAAAAAGAGCATATCTTTAGAATTTACGATACACAGTATTGCGTGCTGAAGGTAAAAATACTTTTTTTTTCCTACATTGTTGCCATTGTTCACTTTGAAATCGTTGAGTTTGTTAATCAAAAATTCGTTAAAGCTTTAGGAAATATGAAATAGATAACAAATTCCAAATGACAAAATATGAAATAGATAATAAAACAAATTCCTAATTCCAAATTTGGGCTTCCAGATGCCCATATGCTGAGTGGAGGACTACGTTATTCAAAATTTGATGTTTCTAGATATCGTCGTTTTTTCACAATGTAAGAGACATACATACATTCATGTATATTCTTCATTATTTAATTTCTTTAAATATAATGCAGGCCTATAATATTTGGCGGTAACAATTCGAAAAGTGAAACGCCGTTTTTAGTGAACCAACGCAAAATGCCGAAACGAAATTAATAGACCTTCTGGGAAAATTGCCCCTTTGGGCCAATAAATAAGCTACATGTTTAAATCAATGAAATGAAATGAGAAAAGCCGAGAAAACAATGAAATCCAAAGATTAAAAAAAAAGATACAAAATATATTGTAGTGCGTATGTCACAAACTCCAAGCACTTGAATTATTTTATCCTATAAAGTAAGATGAAACTTTGAAAGACATTTCAGATTAGCCACTTACGTTAAATATTTTTCTACTGCGAATAAAATTTTATACATAGCAGTTTTGATTACGTAGTTTTCAATGATTTTAAAAAGAATAACATTTTAGCATTTCCCAATAAATAAATGCCAATAATTTTATTTAAAAGAATTTGAGTTAAATTTGTTTGGATCTTAACATTCATTTTAGTTTTGATTACATCTTTTCTTTGAGACTGGTACTTACCAAAAGTGATACTGGGGGGGGGGGATTGACGCATCATGTTTGGTGTCTTAAATGTTTAACCTCGTTATCGTTGAAAATTAATAGGTTGTAAAACTTTTCGAGTTCAAATACATAATCTTTTAATTCATACGGGTAGACTTTCTAAACCTCCTTCTTACAAATTGTTGCAAATTCATAGAGGGGAGAAAATTTATTTTGTAACCGAACACAAAATACTGTTACGTTTTTTTCTGATACCAGCTGCTACGTTATTTTCTTCCTTCACGTTCGTACGGGGTTCGTGCGGATTTGGAGTGAATAACGACGACAGCACTTGATGAAGTATCGAAGCACACTTTATTTACCAATATTAATCAGGAGAACTCCAAAGTCACGTTTACAGTCGTCGAACTGTTATAAACACGCTGACACATTCAGCGACACAGCCTTCACACTGTCAGGCAATAACGGTGGAGACAGCTTCACTGCAAAGCACCAGAGTACAGCTTCCGACTCTGCTCGGTCGTTTTCAGAACTCCATGTACGCTCGAGACTCTCCACACTACAACTTGCGATGCACTCGACGACACACAGAGCACAGCTTCCGACTCTTCGGTTCAGTCGTTTCCGGAGTTTAACACACTCGACGATGCACTAACCGCGATACACTCAGAGACTTTTCGATACACTCAACGACCCACTCGGCACTAGACTTTGAGACACTCGCTCAATAACGACTATCAGCTCGCTAGACGAGGCGCACACACTAACTGCGGACTAGCAGGGTTATTATAGCTTTCGGCTTGTGTTCCGAGAAAATTCTGGGCTAAACCGGTAAGAATTCGCTCTAGAAGGTTCTCCATCCGTCCATGGCATATCGCCAATTTTGTCGCCAAATGGGCGATTTCTAGCCAAATGTGGCAACTTTGTCTTCCCTTGCTATTATATGCAACCCTAAACCTGCTTTGCGGGGAAGCTATCTCACGGCGCCTGGACCTTTCGTAACAATACATTGCGTTGGAGTGTAATTGTATTTAATGTATAGAAACTTATATTTTGCATTTACTGCTATTATTACTATTTACGCAAATAGTGTGAATTTCTATAATAATTATTGAAAAAATATAACAATATCTACATATAATAAAAGAAAGAGTTTGTGTATCTTTTGTTTGTGCTGCGCGTAAGCTAATAGACCAGGGCTACGAAAATTTGGTATATACTAGTTGCATCTATACAAGCGGCCAGGGCACCTCAAAGCGTCAGATTTTTTAAAATTTTATCTTTTCGATTTTATCGCATCATTTTGAGTAGTTTCATTCATTTAGAAATGTGGTTTTGGCAACAGTTTTTTCGTTCAATGCTTTGTATACTGGACTGCTGGCAGTTGAAAATCAGCACTTTTGCCACTTGGAAAAATGAGGGAGATAAATCTGTGCAGTTTTTAAATTTAATGTTTCTCTTGGATACTGGACGTTATCTCAACATTTATTTACTAGGATAATTAATATTTGTATTAAGGGATATTGCTTATTTCATTGTAATTTTGTTATATGTAATGTATTTTATCTAAAGGTTTTTTTTTTTTTTTTTTTTTTGATGAAGTTGTTCTGCAGACTAAAATTCTGCGCAGTTTTTAAATTTAACATTTGGTGTTCCCTTCAGACATTTACCCGGTACATTTAAAAGCCGGACCAAAGGCTGGCCGCGTAGCTGCTATTTAATAATAATAAAATAATATAATTATTAAAAATAATAATTAAATAATATTTAAAAACTTAATTTATATGTTATTTAAAAATAAAGATAAAATAACTGACTGAATCTATACATAGTTACTTAATATATGACCTTATCGTTTAATTACTACTATAATACTGCAGATATTCGTATAACTATCAACTAAATAGGTAAAAAATGAAATATGTTTAAACTATAGTTATTTATATCAGTTAGATACATTGTTTACATGGCATAATATTACTGGTCATTCATTATAATATTACATGACATAACATTATATATTCTTAGAGTAATGCTCTAAAGTAGCAGTTCTCAACCTTTTGACTAACACCTACCATCTGATCAAAAATTGAAAACCTTTAGTACCACTATTACAAAGTACTACTACCACCACCACCACCACCACTCTGGAACAAAGCTTCAAATCGCATAAATTTACGAGTGTTAAAGAAAAAAATGCAATCAGGATGTTGGGGTTTTTATTTTTGAATTTAATAGTTAAAAGTACTTTGCTTCATTGCGTACCACCAGTGGTAGGCGTACCACCGGTTGAGAACCCCTGCTCTAAAGCATTACTGTAAGAAATAGCTGCTTACTAGGCCACTTGAAAGGAATGCGAGATCGCATGTCACATGAATCAGACAAGATTATCTGTAACATATCTGACAAATGATACCCTAGCGTAACGTAGCGTAGCATAACATGGAAAGGAAAAGAAAGCTTGAGCAAAAGACATTTCTGACATCAAACTTATGAATAAATATCCTTGATTAACAGGGTAAAAGTATACATTAAAATGTAATAATCAATGATAAATGACACAGTCTGTTCAGTATCAATTATTACATTAATAATTAAATTTATTTGGTACTGTTTTATAAAAGATGAAGGAGAAATGCAAAGCAGATGTTTCATGCTTGCTCTAGCGTAAGTTATAGCAGCTGTTGTCGCTACAGAAAAAAGTTGTCAAAATTTTGCTAACAATTTGAGATTGTTTTCGCGGAATAAAATATTCTATAATAGCAAGCAAACGACTCTCCGTACTTTTTCAATTAAGCATGACTCCATCTTCTTAAGATGCATGTCCATCATGAGCTACATAAGCGATTCCAAATTGCGAAAACGTTTCTAAAGCATTTAAAATAAGTGTTCTGCATTCCGAAATTAATTTTAAAAAAAAACTATGGAACAAACTCATTTACATTGATCTGTTCGATAATGTAAAATAAATATCACAGAATTATATAATCATTTTCGTTATCACTCTGCATGTATGTTTTGCTGGAGTCGAAATGTAATAAGTTTTTAGAAGCTTTAATCTTAACTTAAATGAAAAAAAAAAGTTAAAACATAAATCTTTTGCGGTTTTGGTCTGAAAGCTCTGGCAGAGAAATATTGAAGTCACAATTTGATAAGGAATGAAAAATAGTTAAGAAATCTGAAAAATCTCTTTAAATTGGTTGCTGTTGTTGTGACTTATCTCATTTGACTGACAGTAGCATCAGAACAAGCCCACGAAATCCATTGCGGCAAGGAGTGCAAAATTGCGCCTGTTGTTGGCAAGGACCTTTAACACCATACAGATTACAATACGATTTTGCACAGTTCCGCCCCCTATTTTGGCAGAGAGCACCCGGGAGGGACTGGTCCGAGGTCCCCCACTCCTCTTCCCCTACCACCAAATTCTCGGGATGACTTTCGCCTTGCCACATATTTAGAGTGCCTCCATGCTGCAAAGACCCTAAACATTTACAAACATCCATGCCATACCCGGGATTCGAACCCGGGCCCTTCGCTACGGCAGTCAGCGTTGCTAACTACTATACCGGTTGGGCAGCTTAAAGTTCCTTCTTCTTTCATTTATGCACTTCTGGCGAATGCTACTTACAACCAAGAATCACATAAGAAGATATAGTATTGCGCATAAAATTATTCAAGCTCTGTTATTATTAATTTATTCTGAAAATATTATAAGAGATCCTCACAACAAGACGGAAGGGAAACGTTAGCAAGATGGCTAATGAAACAATGGAAATACTGCTTAAATCTTCTCTGACAGAAAGTAAATATAAAATTCTTAAATAAAATTCCTAAATTGTGGAGCGAAGAAAGCTAGCATTTCGATCAATAAAGGATTCTGAAATTTGCAAAGAAAAAAGAAAGATGGAAAATTGAGATTAGGTAAATGGAAATCTTTATAATAAAAGCTTCTCTGAAATCATTATCCTGGAAAGTTCCTTCAGGATTTGGTATTTCTAGCAGCTGGCTAAATCACGGCACCTTTCTAGGCTCGGGCGAAGACCGCGAAAATATTATGATATTCTTTGGATAGATGAATGAACACTGGCTTCCAAAATTAAACACGTAATGCAAATTAAAAGAAATTTTCGAAAGCGTATTTGAATTTTAGTGCTAAAAGTTGCTATTGCTACAACTGGCAGTATGCAAATATCGTATATTACAGCTCAAGTTTAAGATATGCTAATCAACGAGTCTTTGAAATGTTTGAGGGAGCTCATTTAATGCTGAAACGAAGAGTTTAAAATTTTCATAAGATAAATTTTTATAATATTCGTGTTTCTATGGCTGAAAGAAGACGGATAGCAGAGAGTCAGCGCTGGAGTATTGTCGTATTCCTTGAAGCAGTAGAGTCAATCAAAGATGTTGATCTTTCCTTCATTGATCATTCGGTAAGTTCTCAAATGTTCACCAAATTATCATTGCAATGTATTTGTGTAGTTCTTGAGTTGTTAATAATCTGGCCACGGAATTACCAAGGGCAGAACAAATAAGATGCTAAGGATACGCTAATCTCAGCCTATTAAATAAACTCATATTCACAAAATGTAAAGAAGAAACAAAATGCTTTGGGTTTAAGATTCTATGTATGTTTAAGCCTTAAGTCATGCGTTAAAGAGATTGTAAGATGAAGGCTAAATTTATCCCTAAGCGGTAGTAAACGCTTTTTACAGTAAGATTATGAGAAACGGTAAATGGGCCATTTTGAAACTTCTTGATCGATTTATCAAATTACGTAATCGTTTAAAAGCGATAGCCCACAGCAAGCTTCGAAAGGGCTTCGATTGAATTACAATATTCAGTGCGTAATAGTTACAGTGCTCTTATTTAGAAAAATAAATCGACTAGGGACACGCATTTAGCGTTTTCGGATTCATCATGCATTATATATCATAGCCCCGTTTTCGTTTTTCAAATTGAAGTGGTAATATTTTGTGAAATTGAGAAAATAAATTACAAAAACAGATCAGAGCAAGTAATAACACCTTGAACTGCAGCGAAATTAATGCATCTAGAGATGTAAACGGTCTTTATTTCTCTATAATATGACTTACGTTTAAATATGAGTAGAAACGCTCATGTGGATTTGGATGTCTATTTCATTGCTTGTGTAATGATTTGATTCAAAATGATATTTATAATATGATGCTTTCTTTCAAATAGGTACCTGATTTTGCTGTATATTAATTCACACGTTTGCTGCTATATCATTCCTCGAATTATTATTGCGCCTTGTTTTCGGGGGTGGGGGAGAGTATATTGTGAAAGTGCAATACAAACTGGAAGGCATTTTTTAAAAATTATATTTTATGTCGGTTATATGTTACAACATGGTAATTTTTCATGGATTTTTTTTGTGACCGGGATAGATGTTGAATTTATTACACTCCGATGCAAGGATACTAATATGTATAAATTTTTTGCGATGAATTTTGTTCGAAATAAAAAAGCAAAGTTAGTAATTACACTCATGATATTTTTAGGGTTGACTAAACGATGCTGTAGATTATTCGAGGCTAAAAAAAATTTTAGATTATTCAAAAATGAAAGCAGTGTGCGAAATCACTGCTGGTTTTTTTTTTTTTTTTAAGTCCAAAGGGATTTTAGTCCCGAAGGACTATTGCTTTCGATTTGGCATTTTGCATCGGACTCATAAACGTCGGTTCACTTTTCAAACTGTTGCCACAAAATGTTAGAGTCCTGCATTATATTTGAAGAAATTAAATAATGAAAAATCTGCATAAATGATTGTCTATTTCTCGCATTGTGATAAAACAATGGTACATAGAGCCATCGAATTTTGAATGACGAAATCCTACTGCGAATATGGGCATCTGAAATCCCAAATTTGGAATTTGTTTTATTATAGATTTTATATTTTGTAAAACTTTAACGAATTTTTGATTTACAAACTCAATGCTTTAAAAGCGAGAAATGGCAACGTTATATAGAAAAAAAAATACTTTTATCTCCAGCTCGCGAGACTGTGTATATCGGAAATTCTAAAGATATGCTTAATTTAACATTATTTTGCGATATTGCTCTTGAACTGAATTTTATGGTTTAAGTGCAAAGAACATGATATTTAATAAATAAAGGTAACACTCAAAACGTTAAAAAAACGCCCCTTTGGACGTAATTTAAAATCTGAAAAATTTCAGATTTTTTTTTTAGTCCAAAGGGATTTGAATCCCGAAGGACTATTAGTTTCGTTTAGTCATTTTGCGTCGGACGGATAAATGTCGGTTCACTTTTCAAACTGTTGCCATAAAATGTTAAGAGTCCTGCATTATATTTGAAGAAATTAAATAATGAAAATCTGCGTAAATGTATGTATATTTCTCACATTGTCATAAAATAACGGTACATAGAGTCATCGAATTTTGAATAACGTAATCCTCCAACGAATATGAGCATGTGGAAGACCAAATTTGAAATTTGAAATTTGTTTTATGATCGATTTCCTATTTTTTAAAACTTTGACGAATTTTTGATTAACAAACTCAAGGATTTCAAAGCGAGCAATGGCAACGTTGTGCAGAAAAAACATTTTTATCTCCAGCGCGTGAGTCTCTGTATCGGAAATTCTAAAGATATGCTCGTTTTAAAACTATTTTGCGATATTGCTGTTGCACTGGATCTTATGGTTTAAGTGCGAGGAACATGATATTTAATAAAGAAAGGTAACACACAAAATGTTAAAAAACGCCCCTTTGGACGTAATTTAAAATCTGAAACATTTCAGATTTTTTTTTTTTTTTTTTTTTTTGTGTGTGTGTGTGTGTGTGTGTGTGAGTGTAAAATTCATAAACTTATAATTTGTGTTGAAACTTGTCCTGGGCCTCCGGAAACTCACTTAAGATTTCGTTTGCTCGTGATCCGATTTCATCGAAGCAGCTGTTCTAAACACTGAGTAGCAGGAAAACAGGGAAAATGTCATAGCAAAAGTTAATTTTAACATACAAGATATCGTCTCCAAGAATAATTACTTAAAGTGTATGGAATGTGCCCAATAAGCAAAGATATTCCGACTAGAAATAAATCTCAATGCGCTGTGTGGGAGCAATAACCCAATTGCTAAAATGCCAGAATTATCGACTGTAACATTCAATAACATTAAAACACATTTACTTGCCAGTATAATGCCTCTTCTTAACTTGAGATCATACAAGAAACATACTTTTGCATTTTTCGATAATTTTATTAATTAGTAGCTACTGTCTGAATTTACTGATTTCTTGAATATATATATATAATTTTATCGTTACACCAAAATTATCGTTTATAAATGAATAAAATACAAGCATATCTTGATGGCATTCATGGCTTTGATTTTCAAGCTTGCACCTGCACATTACCATATCTTGAAACATCTGGATTATTTAATTAAGAAAACACAAAGTATGTTGACACATCGCTGCGAATGATATGTTTTTCAAATCACAAGTGATAGTTTTAGTATGTGAGAAGAATTATTTAGGAATCAGAAAAAAAAAAAAAACTGATTACCTACAACACGTGATGAACGATAGATAAAGCTGGTCGAATACGTCGTTAGGAAAATATTTTATTTCCACGATAACAAAGCTGAACTTTAATTAGAACTCGCTGGTAATTCAGAAAGGGTATTTTACACACACAGGAATATTTGTAAAGGATTGGAATTTGAGGAACTCGACTACACATTTACTGTTTGCAACGTGCGCAGCAAATGCAGCTTTTGGTGGAATAATGTATCACAAAACCGGTTCAGTGAGACGTTATGCTTTCGCGCTTAGCGATGACGATTATTTCATCGAAGTGGCAGTGTAAAAAAAGTAAAAAAGGTGCTAAAAGGACCTTACGCCTGCATCAATTACTTTAGTTGCGTGGTATTGTAGAAGCATGGATTTAGCCTGGGGATAAGGAACTGGAATGCCCTCTCCAAGAACAAGTGTAACATCGAGTTTTACAATTATTCTTCATCTAAGTCTTATACGGATTATTTAATTGGTCTGCCACGAAACAGACTTCACACCAAGATTATCTTCGATAATCTTCGATTCTCACGTCAAGATTATCTTCGGTAGTAAACAACACACTAGCAATAAAATATTGCTATGCTGCAGTGAATACATACTTTTATTTTTAAAGTTGTTACACTAATTAATTTGATAATAACTGATGTGCCATAAAATGTGTTAACATTGATTTTAAATCTTTTTCATCCAATACTATATTCATCTACATATGAAGGGAACTTAAAGCTGATACCTAGCAATAAATACGAAGCGTTTCTGAACATGATCTTTTGTACAGAAAATTGCTGCTGCCTTCTATTCTTACCGGGTTTAGAGAAAGTAGCATCTATCTATAGTGGACCAGGTAATCAGATTCGACTTCGTGTCGTGTCTAAGAATCATACGTGTACTGAAGTAATGTACTAATATTAGTATCCTACATATTAATTATATATTTGCTTACCAAAGACGCTTAACATGATGAAAAATATTGAGTTGTAAAGAAACAGAATGCTTTCAAAATAAGCGTCATATTAAATATTTTTTAAAAATGCTATTTTCTCTTTTATTACTTACGCGTTTCTCAAATATGAAAAAAAAAAATATAAAAAATCTTGGGAAGTCTTTTGATGGAAATAATTATATCGGACTATTGCAAAAGCAAGAAATATAATATGCTGAAAGCCAAAATAAAATTTAAGAATTCCAAAGAATATATGAAATTTTATTAAGATTCCTCATATCAAATATACTGGAAAAAGAAAAGAAAAAGCAATTTTTGCTGGAAACCAAGATGAATCACAACTGAATTTCGAAAGTAAGACAATACGCGCAATTTTCTCCATTTTAGTTTTCTTTCCTTTTCGGAACAGAACGATAACTACTCAACTCACCTGCTTGTGACAGCAAGGCTTTACTTTCACCGCTGGTGAGGTATTCTTCACATAGAGAAGGCAGGGAATCTTATTCCTTCATCGAATAGCTTTCTCCCGCTTTTCCAATCACAGATCGAATTCTTTATGTCATTACATAGTATGAATGTAGTTTGCCCAAGGCATGGACATCGATGAGATTTTGTTGTCGACCAAGCGATGAGAAGATGAGAAAAATTATTTATTTTCGATTGAAGCCAAACCATTTCTATCAACTAAATTGCCTGGAACTACGTCCGTCAATGGGAGTTTCATTTTCTATAGAATGTACTGTATATATAAGTAACCAATTATTTCTTCTTGCTATAAATAAATAAACAAAAGCTACACATTTTATAAAGATATAAATTCCATTATGTTAAGTTATTATTGCCTTTCATACTATTCTACTGTGAGAGAATACTGACTGCTTGAGAAAACTTCACCTGGATAAGGTATGATAATTAAGAGAGAAGAGCAACACGCCAAAACGAAACTTCACCTGGATAAGGTATGATAATTAAGAGAGAAGAGCAACACGCCAAAACGAAACTTCACCTGGATAAGGTATGATAATTAAGAGAGAAGAGCAACACGCCAAAACGAAACTTCACCTGGATAAGGTATGATAATTAAGAGAGAAGAGCAACACGCCAAAACGAAACTTCACCTGGATAAGGTATGATAATTAAGAGAGAAGAGCAACACGCCAAAACGAAACTTCACCTGGATAAGGTATGATAATTAAGAGAGAAGAGCAACACGCCAAAACGAAACTTCACCTGGATAAGGTATGATAATTAAGAGAGAAGAGCAACACGCCAAAACGAAACTTCACCTGGATAAGGTATGATAATTAAGAGAGAAGAGCAACACGCCAAAACGAAACTTCACCTGGATAAGGTATGATAATTAAGAGAGAAGAGCAACACGCCAAAACGAAACTTCACCTGGATAAGGTATGATAATTAAGAGAGAAGAGCAACACGCCAAAACGAAACTTCACCTGGATAAGGTATGATAATTAAGAGAGAAGAGCAACACGCCAAAACGAAACTTCACCTGGATAAGGTATGATAATTAAGAGAGAAGAGCAACACGCCAAAACGAAACTTCACCTGGATAAGGTATGATAATTAAGAGAGAAGAGCAACACGCCAAAACGAAACTTCACCTGGATAAGGTATGATAATTAAGAGAGAAGAGCAACACGCCAAAACGAAACTTCACCTGGATAAGGTATGATAATTAAGAGAGAAGAGCAACACGCCAAAACGAAACTTCACCTGGATAAGGTATGATAATTAAGAGAGAAGAGCAACACGCCAAAACGAAACTTCACCTGGATAAGGTATGATAATTAAGAGAGAAGAGCAACACGCCAAAACGAAACTTCACCTGGATAAGGTATGATAATTAAGAGAGAAGAGCAACACGCCAAAACGAAACTTCACCTGGATAAGGTATGATAATTAAGAGAGAAGAGCAACACGCCAAAACGAAACTTCACCTGGATAAGGTATGATAATTAAGAGAGAAGAGCAACACGCCAAAACGAAACTTCACCTGGATAAGGTATGATAATTAAGAGAGAAGAGCAACACGCCAAAACGAAACTTCACCTGGATAAGGTATGATAATTAAGAGAGAAGAGCAACACGCCAAAACGAAACTTCACCTGGATAAGGTATGATAATTAAGAGAGAAGAGCAACACGCCAAAACGAAACTTCACCTGGATAAGGTATGATAATTAAGAGAGAAGAGCAACACGCCAAAACGAAACTTCACCTGGATAAGGTATGATAATTAAGAGAGAAGAGCAACACGCCAAAACGAAACTTCACCTGGATAAGGTATGATAATTAAGAGAGAAGAGCAACACGCCAAAACGAAACTTCACCTGGATAAGGTATGATAATTAAGAGAGAAGAGCAACACGCCAAAACGAAACTTCACCTGGATAAGGTATGATAATTAAGAGAGAAGAGCAACACGCCAAAACGAAACTTCACCTGGATAAGGTATGATAATTAAGAGAGAAGAGCAACACGCCAAAACGAAACTTCACCTGGATAAGGTATGATAATTAAGAGAGAAGAGCAACACGCCAAAACGAAACTTCACCTGGATAAGGTATGATAATTAAGAGAGAAGAGCAACACGCCAAAACGAAACTTCACCTGGATAAGGTATGATAATTAAGAGAGAAGAGCAACACGCCAAAACGAAACTTCACCTGGATAAGGTATGATAATTAAGAGAGAAGAGCAACACGCCAAAACGAAACTTCACCTGGATAAGGTATGATAATTAAGAGAGAAGAGCAACACGCCAAAACGAAACTTCACCTGGATAAGGTATGATAATTAAGAGAGAAGAGCAACACGCCAAAACGAAACTTCACCTGGATAAGGTATGATAATTAAGAGAGAAGAGCAACACGCCAAAACGAAACTTCACCTGGATAAGGTATGATAATTAAGAGAGAAGAGCAACACGCCAAAACGAAACTTCACCTGGATAAGGTATGATAATTAAGAGAGAAGAGCAACACGCCAAAACGAAACTTCACCTGGATAAGGTATGATAATTAAGAGAGAAGAGCAACACGCCAAAACGAAACTTCACCTGGATAAGGTATGATAATTAAGAGAGAAGAGCAACACGCCAAAACGAAACTTCACCTGGATAAGGTATGATAATTAAGAGAGAAGAGCAACACGCCAAAACGAAACTTCACCTGGATAAGGTATGATAATTAAGAGAGAAGAGCAACACGCCAAAACGAAACTTCACCTGGATAAGGTATGATAATTAAGAGAGAAGAGCAACACGCCAAAACGAAACTTCACCTGGATAAGGTATGATAATTAAGAGAGAAGAGCAACACGCCAAAACGAAACTTCACCTGGATAAGGTATGATAATTAAGAGAGAAGAGCAACACGCCAAAACGAAACTTCACCTGGATAAGGTATGATAATTAAGAGAGAAGAGCAACACGCCAAAACGAAACTTCACCTGGATAAGGTATGATAATTAAGAGAGAAGAGCAACACGCCAAAACGAAACTTCACCTGGATAAGGTATGATAATTAAGAGAGAAGAGCAACACGCCAAAACGAAACTTCACCTGGATAAGGTATGATAATTAAGAGAGAAGAGCAACACGCCAAAACGAAACTTCACCTGGATAAGGTATGATAATTAAGAGAGAAGAGCAACACGCCAAAACGAAACTTCACCTGGATAAGGTATGATAATTAAGAGAGAAGAGCAACACGCCAAAACGAAACTTCACCTGGATAAGGTATGATAATTAAGAGAGAAGAGCAACACGCCAAAACGAAACTTCACCTGGATAAGGTATGATAATTAAGAGAGAAGAGCAACACGCCAAAACGAAACTTCACCTGGATAAGGTATGATAATTAAGAGAGAAGAGCAACACGCCAAAACGAAACTTCACCTGGATAAGGTATGATAATTAAGAGAGAAGAGCAACACGCCAAAACGAAACTTCACCTGGATAAGGTATGATAATTAAGAGAGAAGAGCAACACGCCAAAACGAAACTTCACCTGGATAAGGTATGATAATTAAGAGAGAAGAGCAACACGCCAAAACGAAACTTCACCTGGATAAGGTATGATAATTAAGAGAGAAGAGCAACACGCCAAAACGAAACTTCACCTGGATAAGGTATGATAATTAAGAGAGAAGAGCAACACGCCAAAACGAAACTTCACCTGGATAAGGTATGATAATTAAGAGAGAAGAGCAACACGCCAAAACGAAACTTCACCTGGATAAGGTATGATAATTAAGAGAGAAGAGCAACACGCCAAAACGAAACTTCACCTGGATAAGGTATGATAATTAAGAGAGAAGAGCAACACGCCAAAACGAAACTTCACCTGGATAAGGTATGATAATTAAGAGAGAAGAGCAACACGCCAAAACGAAACAAAAAATTAGGCAAAGCAATAACCTGCGTTCGGCATAGATTTGAATTTCGAAGGTCAGCAGATACAGGTCCCTTTTCATCAGCGAAAAATTGAATATTAATGTATAAAGTTGAAACATTGCAGGAATCACAAAAACACCAGTCAACGAATTTGGAATTATATGTAAGTAGGCAATGATCTGTATTTGAAAACGGATCACAAAGAATTCAGATTTAGAAATATGTCGTAAAAATAATGTGGAAATCTGGGATGACGAAGCTCTTTATAGTTTATGTTTATATAGACAAAAATGTCTCCCCCTTTTCGCATTCATCAAATATGCTTTTGGTTCATTGAAGCTCGAGGTATTAGTATCGAAAATTGAGTTAATGACTTTAAATCCAATACAGTCCTTCCTAACGTTTTCAAAATTCTATTAACTTATTGTTTCAAATTTCGGTACTATTTCTGCTGACAAATGGCACGACATTCTCTTTCACTTTACTTCTTTTGGGTGTAAATACAACCGTGGCTTTTGAGTGTCCCAGATTTCTTGGCTCGTGATCCCTCTCTTTCCCATCCTCCTTTTTTTCCCGTAAGCCGTGCCAGAAATGGAAATTATGTGAGCTTAAATAACGAGAAAAATATATGAAGAAAGAGGATACTTGGCAACCTCAACAAGTAGCATAGTAACTCTCATACTTTCATGTGCCAATTATATAAGTATAATCATTTTGTTGAGTTCTAAATTTTGCTTGTATTTACTCAGAGGTCACGGTTTATTTTGAGCCATTTTATTAGTCTGTAACCTGATATTTTATATATATGAATATTTAAAATATTGTTATATCCTCATCTGCATGAAACATTTGTTAAGTTCGTAAACTACCTGCCCAAAGTACAAATAAACCTGCAGTTAATTTGATGAGAGTTGTAGTCAGTTTCTGTCATAAGATTTTGAAGATAGGATAAAAATTTGTTTGCAGTCTAGACAAACGGTTAAAAGTGTAAATTTAAGTAGCTTAAAATTAAATTAGGTTTAACTTTGCATTGGCGCACAGACTAAAATGTGATAGCCGATAAATTCTGAACACTTGGACTTAGCCAACTAGATCTTGTGTGTCTCGCCAGTCGACTTTTAAATGTGGGAGAATATAAGGATTTATCGGATTCCTCAGCGTAGGCCGTATGGGTGTAAGTTGTTCAGCATTATTAGTTAGAATATGGACTATTCATGGTTAGAACTTCGGCACGAGCACTATTCATTTCTCAGGTTTTCCGATTACGAAAGCCAAACAATCTCGACAGAATCTCGTCTGTCGGAACCTTTTGTTTTCGAAACATTTAAATTTTCGACAATTAAGGCTTTATAGAAGTTCCTTTCAAGATAGAGTGGTAATGAACGCTCATTCTGGGAAACTAACGCTTGATGATCTCTTGTGAGTTCAATCTGATTGATTACGGCTGAGAATTTCTTACAGCTATATTTCTAGTGTAAATATATAAGTAGGTTATGGCTGCTTAGCGTATTGTAACTGCAATAAACCTTGTTCTTACTTTCCCCTTCTTATGCATATAGATTATATTTTGCAGCCCAGATCGACTACGGATTATTTAACGGTAAAAATAGTAAAGATGTTAAATTATCATACGAATTTGTACACACCTTTTTTTTGTCCTAATTGTTTCCTTTGCTCACTTTCTGTTGTGTTTGTAATAAAAAAAAAGTACAGATATATTTTGTTTTCTATTATATAATGTATATTTATCATTTTAAGTCCAGAGTTATATGCGGCTTATAATAACTGAATTAAACAACATTATTTTTGAATGGATTCAATGGATTTTTGAATGGATTTGATGGATTCAATCTATGGTAAAAATAATTAGTTATATGGGTGGTTTCATATTTTTAACTTTATGTAGCATAAAAGAGACAGATTTCTTAGAATAATTTCTATAAAGGAACACTTAAACTCAGGTAGACAGCGCTGCCACCGTTTTTCTGTAATTAAAGCATTATTTAATAAAATTGATTGGTAGAAAAATCTTTATCGCGTTCCACCCATCAGCGGCCGAGCGGTTAAATCGCTTACCTCGGTAGTCCGGTCCGGGGCTCGAATCCTGGCGAACGGGCTCATACTGCATGATCGTTTTTGTGGTTTTGCTAATGTGTAACGTGTACACAAGCCAGTTTACCTTAACAATTCCTCCACGGAGGTATTCTGCCTATCATGGCTATCTGCATCAGGGGCACTAAGAGGACTCTCTGCCAAAGGGAGGCAAATCATCCCTCGGTGAACACTGAATCGGTGAAAAAAGGTGTATTATACCGGTTAAGTTGAGGAAAACAATTAATTTAATGAATATCATTTAATGACTCAATAAATTGGTTGTAAACTGGACTATATGAGCCATCTATATAGCACTAAGCTCAAAAGCCATTGCCAGATGTAGAAATAAAACTTCTCTTCTCTCCGACAAAGTCCAATAACAAGCTCTCTAAATTACCAAAAAATGCACTTATAGGTTTGTTGCAAGAAGCAATTTTCCTCTTAACGGTACTTTTATTTTTCTCTCATCAAGAAGTGGTTTCCGATAAAGAAGAGAACAAAAACTGTTATGAGGCAGCAGACCGAAATTAATGCGAAACGATCGAGATTTTTCCGAAAGATTAGAGCCTAAAAGGTCAATATCATAATTACCAAGAGAGTCTGATATTATTACCAATTGCTTGTTGAAGTTGTATGATATCTAGTTATAGTTGTATGATCTATTTGGGTCTGCAATATAGAAATCCTCCCATGAACAGTAAGCATGAGATGTATAATATAAGATATTAGTATTTACCAAAACAAGTTTGCTATAAAAATGTTTATGGCAATTGCGCTTTAAAGAGAAGTGCATGCAACACTAGAAAATGCTGCTCTAAAAATACATATAATGAACATTCTAGTAATATTTGCTAAGAGATTTAGCGATTGTTTTTGTTAAGAGAATTTTGCAATCTTATTTGATTATTTCTGATCGTTTACAGACAAGGTACGAAAATATATTTGTGTTACAGTTTTTCTTCTTGTAAAATAGCGTTAATTAAGAAATAATGTCCATTCATAAATGAAACATATATATGAAAGATAAAAATATCTAAATCAAAATTATAATTTAAATTAGCAATAGTCCTTAATTCACCTCCCCCCCCCACTCTATTCTACAACTCGTAATAACGTTTCTGGACTGCATCATTTCTAGATCAATCCATCTCGCACGGCTTGCGTAATGTTGATGGCGTTGCTAATTCGGAACCTAAACACGAAATTTCGAAAACTGAAAGCTTTCACGTAATAAACATGCTAAACCAAAACCTTCTCTTGGTGAGTTCTATATTGGATAATTGCGCAGTTATCAATGAAATCTTAACCCAACATCTAGATATTAATATTTCATGTGATCCTAAATGTAATCTGGTATAAAAGGTCTTTACTGGGAAACCTATCTACATTCACAAAGATTTCTATCATGCTGCTATCTACCAAGATAAAGACTGTACAAATTGCGACTTCTCATCTGAGACTCCTATTATAAACTTCATGTTCTCCCGTCCTATCCCGATTTTACGTTTCTACTTGTGATCGCTTTAGACAAAGAGATTTATAGAAGTAAAGGCTCAAATACAGCCGATGGCTTCTTTTAGATAGACGATATGCGATCTCTCTGACCATTCCCGCGATAGGCACTGGCGAATCAGAATTACCACAGTATCAAATTGCGTTTCATTGTTTACATCTCATCAGATTCACTGTTCGAACAGCTTTCCAAGTTTTAGAACTTCGGATATGTAACTAAAGGTACATGGACTGCATTTCGTCTCACTGGTAAAGCGTTTTACGTTTGTATGCAAAATTTAAAGGCAGCACCTTAGAGAATAATTTCAAGATTTATGGTGAAAGCTACCTAGCTAAATGCCAAATGTACCATCAAGTTCCAAATCTCTCTCTTTTTTGCCTCGACTCTGTTTCCAGGCCGCTCTTTGGTTCACCGCTCTTTTTGTTTTGTATTGCTGCTAACTACGTAGTTATCTAAAATGTGATACACTATATAAAACTGTGAGGTGAGTATTGCACGCATTATCATGTGTGATGAAAAATATATTTTTGATAATTAGTTCATGTCCAGCAATAAAAATTATGTTTAATTCGGGCACCTGTCTACAAGTCTGTCCTTCGTTACGCATCATCAAATTACGCAACGAAACAACTGCCCAAATCTGTTACAGCTATTGACCAGTCATCAAGATAATTACAGTTGTGTTATTATTACATATACGACATTCAGTTTCTTCTTGTTGGTGTTTTAGTAACATGTGAAAATAACACCTTGGAAGTAACAATTATGATGGTATTTAATTAGCGTCGTAAGGAAGTGTTCATAAATATATTTTCAAAGAGCTTACCAGGTAGTAAAATTCCAGTAAACTGATGATACTTGATCACATCTTTATTTAAACAGTCTAAATAAATGCATTCCGAAAAGAAGTATATAATACAGCTACTGACTGTGCTACATATTTTCTTGAAATTATTATTCAATTTAATGGATAGCAAATTACCTCAAAATTATCCATAATAAAGGTAATAGAATTTTATCTGAATAAAATGAAGTACGGCATATGATTAACTACTTCTTTTCTACATTAATCAGACACCTAAAGAAATTAAATTTTTGTTAATTTAATTCTAAATACTAGATTATTACTACCTGCAATAATTAACTGGTATAGTACAAATTCCGTACAATTATGTATTTCCGTAAAGTTTGTATTAATACTGTTATAAATTATGTATGCACATAACGGTGCGCATTATGAAATTCCCTATGGATATTATATAAGAAACAAAAGCAACTATCCATTAAGTAACGCTTAAAACATTGTTTTGAAAATTTGCTTACTTCTAACACATTTGCTAGCAATTCTGTACTAAAAAGTAAATATGTAAGAAATTTATTTAATATATCTAAAAAAGTATTAGAGTTTACATCAGTTGCTCACGCGAGCAATCGGCAGTTAAACAGAAGAAGAAAGTAAAAGAATGAATAACTTTAAAACTGGAAATATCTTGTAAATTAGTGTTTTGAAAATAAGTACTTTTTATTTTGCTTTATAAGAAGCATGAAACAAAAAGAATGCCTTAAGAGACTAGATTTCGCTAAATATATTCAGCACGCATCTCCTCTATTATATGGAAAGTAAAAGAAATATAAAAGAGTAAATAATTCCGAAAACTGTTCGGAGTATGTAGTAATCTTCAGCGTACTCATAGGGAAGAGGTTTGGAACACTCTATCTTGTAAGTACTCATTTTCAGAAATTTTGAAAAACAATTTCACGAAATAGTTCATCCTTAAAATCCCATTTCGTAGAAATAATAAGATCGTACTACATACAATATCGGAAGAGCCTTTTTGAAAAGTATGAGCATCTAAAAAAAGTAAAAGTGAAAAAAAAAACTTTTTAAAGAAGCGTAGTACTGAATTGAAAAGAAAAGAAAATTCTTTTGTTTAGTTTTTTGCATTGCATTTCGTTTTCTCAGAAATTTCACTAAACCTTTAGAATCAGGTTTTAAATCATTAACACTGTTGTAAATTTGTTTACATTTGTTTTTTATTATGTATATTTGTTTTCCTTAAATTTTGTCCTTCATTATTTAAACTTAATTGGTCGACTTTTTTTATGACTTTGTTATATATTTATTTTAAATTTGAGTTAAAAATTTCGTATTTAGGCTTTTCATTAGTTTATTTGAGATCTAATATATTTATGTGTGCACAGATAATCATTAGAATATTTTAAATAATTTGAGTAGAAAGTGAAATATCGCATGTTAACATTTATAGGAAATTAGCCATATTTAATGATGAATTTATGTATTGGCGATCGTTCAGAATGTTTCAGAACCACATTTAAAAGCTTACGAGCATCCCAGGAACTTTTACAAGTAATTCTTTACACTCGACTCCGCAACGATAATACATAAACACTGCAGCAAAAGTTGTGCTGAGTTCAGCAAAAAAGTCAAATACCGATTAAGAGTTTTACTTCATTGCACGAAGTAAAGAAAGTACTGTACAAAGTCTGTAATCCGGACGTCCATTATCCGGAATGATCTATAATCCGGACCTCAAAGACACAAACTTTTTTGTATGCTTTACGCATGAGCGTAATGAGTTTACGCATTCAGTTATGTTACGCATTTAATGTTTCGCATGCGCGTTTAGTACAATAAAAAAAAGCAACTTACATTGAAAAAATGTTTAATATAGGAAAAAAATAAATATTAAGCCTTTTATTTTGTAAATTTTGATACCCTTTAAATCATAACTGCTCTTTATTTCATAAATTACGGTTTCATATTTTTAATTGAATAATTTCTGCATGCCATCTTACCAGATTTAAATTGATGATCTATAATCCTGAAAAACCCTTAACCGGAATCGCCGAAGTCCCGACGAGTCCAGATTACGGACTTTGTACTGTATTGTAATCGCAAGAAATTTCGGGTATCATATTTCAATGAAAATATCCATTTTGACCTTTTTCTGCTCGTTGAGCTCTTTCTTTTATTCTTATGAAGTGGTAAATTGTGTATTTTTACTTTAAAAGAGATTGAATTATGTTCCCCTTATGTTTTAGTTCAAGTAAATCTGCATGCAATTAGTTGAAGAATTATCAAAGATTATAAGTTTAAGGGGCACTAGGCCTAACGAGGCCGCCATTCGTATACATTTGTTCATTACGCTCAGTAGAGTAATGAATTAAGTCAGTTGGTGTACCAACTTCAGTATCATTTTGCCCAATGAGACCAAAAGTTACTTCAAACGTTTGCGCATCGAAAATTTTGTCTTCCTGCCTGCTGGTCGAATTGCTTGTTTTTTCGCACAAACTTTCATTTCAGTTATAAAACTTGTTTTTTGAACTGTTTTTAACTGTATCTGGTGTTTTAAATATTTTTGTAGTTAAAGATTTAATGAAGATGTTTTCAGATTTTACTCATTTTTGCCTTGCTGCGAAGTGAAAACTAAATTGATTGAATGAGAAATAGATTTCTAATGAAATCGAGGAAATAAGTTTAAATGAAGTGCAGCAAAAATGTGAATAATTTAATAGATCAGACAAGGTATATGGTACCCACATCAGATATTTAGATTTAGCTAGGCAAGCGTGCCAGCAATTTTATTTATATCTTACGTCGCACGTGTCATGCATTTGCATGAGATCCGAATTTCTCCCTTCTTTCAGCATGCCTTTGTGGTGTAACGCTAGCATACTTGTTGTGTATTCGAAAGGTCCAGGTTCGAGTTCCGGGAAGGGCATTGCACATTTGGTTTCATCTCCTGCTTCAAAATTACCTAATTACCCTATTAGTGGCGACCGAACCGGGACTTGAACCTTGGACCTTTCGAATACTCGCCGAGTGTGTTACCGTTACACCACGAAGGCATGATGGAAAGAGGGAGAAAATACCTTATAGTCTTTTGATTTTCGACTTTATATATTCCACACTGGGCAAGCTATTTTTTAGAAATGAATCTATGATACGTATTCCTATTCATTGAAGGTTCTTATCAATGTCTTGGTTGCTGGTGATGTAGTTCATATTTTGTTTGTACTTCCATGAGATGTTACTGATTTTCAGCTGCATTAGAGGACAAAAGTTTCCTTTCTATCGTGCCTGCCTTACTTAAGAGTTTTACAGGAAGTGTCAATCTTTACATGCAGTAAAACCTGTTAGTTTTATTTATGAATTTTAATTCTAGTTTCTTCTCGTCTAAAAATATTTCAAGTGACATTTGATTATAAATTTCCTCTTATTTGGTTCACTTTTGATTTTCTTTTTCGAGTTGGTTGGAGAAGTGGCTTTACAACTTTAATTTTGATTTTGAAAATTATCCAATTCCCTTCCCCCCAATTTGAGACGATGTAACAGTATCATATTTCAATATACTTACTTTTGATGCAAAATAAAATATACTTCGATGAGGATCTTTGTTCAAAATGCTGGACTTACTGCATCTTTATTTTCTTGGCATTTATTTTTTCATACTAAAGATTTGAGATTATTAATGAGGAGTTTTAATTTAAGTAAGAATCTGATATTTATTCTGCTAATAGTGTTTCAAAAACTTGCCTGAAAAAACTGATAGTGATCCATCAGAGGAAATATTTTCTTTCGTTGCACTAAAGAATAACGGTCTAAGTAGGCGTTCCATCATTGGAAAGCAATCAGATGTTATATCCGGACAAGAAATGCTGGTATCTATCTTGTTAGCTTGTCAGATAGTGAGTAGTGCTTATAAATATTCTCTGAGCATAACCTCTCATTCTTGCCCAAGTTATTGGTGAAATATTGTTATACAGGTAAGTTATATGTCATCCGGGCTCTACAAGTTTCTATAATGCATCTTTTCTCATGGGATTCTGTGTTTCAAGTATGCAGAATTCAGAACACAGAAAAACTAAATTATTTAAGTATAGAGCAATTGCAACTCTGAAGTAAATATTAGAAGAAATTTGCTGTTAAAAAGGCAATATAGATATATTTGACATTTTCAGGAATTTTAGTCATTTTATTACGTATTTTAATAAAATATTCACCTGAAAGACGAATGTATAGCATACAGTATCAGTAAACAATATTTAAAAGTTAGCTCTTTTATTTTCAGCAGAATCATACTTAAATAAATCTCATAGAAGCTAAAGTAAATGCTCTTTCTTTTATGGTTTAATTTTAGTAATCAGCCCAAAGGGACAGTTTGCTCAGAGGGGCTACGAATTTCGTTTTGGAATTTTCCCTTGTCCTCTGTAACACGGCGTTTCACTTTTCAAATTGTTGCCACCAAATATTAGATCCCTATATTATATTTAAAGAAATTAAATAATGAAGCATGAATGTATGTATGTTTCTCGCATTGTGAAAAAGCGACGGTGCCTAAAGACATCAAACTTTGAATAACATAGTCATCCACTCGAATATGGGCATCTGAAAACACAAATTTGGAATTTGTTTTATTATCTATTTCATATTTTCTAAAACTTTAACGAATTTTTGATTAACAGACTCAACGATTTCAAAGCGAGCAATGGTAACACTGTACTAAATAAAACATTTTTATATCCAGCGCGCGAAATTGTGTATCGGAAATTCTAAAGATATGTTCTTTTTAAACATTTTGTGATATTGCTGTTGAATTAAATGTTATCGTTTAAGTTCGAAGAACATGATATTTAATAAATAAAGGTAACATACAAAACATTTTAAAAAGCTTTGGGCCTAAAAATCTGAAACGTTTTAGATTTTTATTTTTATTCCTTTTACATTATAAAAACATTGTTATATTTGTAGATATTGAGTGAAAACATGAATAACACTTTAGTTATGTCACTCTTTTAAAATACTAAATGAACATCAGTTAGCTACACAGCTAATAATGAGTTATAGACTATGAAAAAACGTGGGGTGTCCTTTCGAGAGCACGTAACGTTACTTAAAAAATTTCTACTATTTTTATTGGGGAAAGAGAACACATATTCAAAAACTTACCAAAAGCCGATAAATTTCATAGAGCAATTAATTTGAAATAGTTCAGTTGTTAGTTCAAAGTAACAAGCTATTTTAAACTATATATTGTTGCGTGCGTACGGGTTCGTTACGAAATGAATGCACAAGTCCGATGAAAAATGGACAAAGTTTTATTATTATCACAATAAAAATGCTTAAATTTTCTCAAATTATCATGCAGTATTACAATATCTCACAGTAGTTATCTTTTAACTTACTCAAATGTCCAATAGAACGTAATTCAAAACAGCTAAAGAAAGCTAATCCGCGAATTCGCTACAATCAACAAGAGCAGTTTTCTAAACAACAACAAACTAAGCAACTACTATACGAACTCGAAATCGAAATCGAGTCAATGGCTAGGCGGCAATTAGTAGCCAACCGCTACTTTAACCGTCTCTGTTGGTAAATTGCCCTAAGGCGTTGGTACTTAAGTTTTTAATTAAGGCGATTTACGCCGCGCCAACTAGGCGAAACTTGTCAAATTTTGTGAAATGTAGGTGGAGTAAGGGAGATGATTGGCAGGAGCCTGTCACGTGGGTGGTCACCAGCTTACGCGTACAATGAGAAATATTGGAAATATTAATAATTATCAAGTTTTGAAACAGGTTATCTAGATTGGAATAATTAAACTAATATCACGATCTAAATGAAGACAAATGGCACAACTAAGTGCAACAGATTAGCTAAACAAAATATTCAAATTCATCCTTTCTGTAAAACACAGATTGGACAGTGGTAGTCACGTGGGAGTCACCCTCCCGTGAACTGTCCACAGCCCAATGCATCTTGAAATAGTAGATATCACAATTCAGTGAAGTCTTGGTCTGAGAAATTAAACACTAAAGTTCTTGTACAACACTGAGGCACATGAGTTACTGTAACTATACACTATGTACATATAGGGACGGCGGTATTTGAGCGAAGTGGCAAATGGTGAAAAACATTTTACACTAGCAATAAATAATCAGAGCTTTGAAGATCCAGATACACAGATCATGTCCATAAGTCCACAATATTACAAAGTCTCTGATATAACAATAAGAAGATTACGAAAATGACAAATATAAGATCAGTGCTTTGAAGATCCAGGTACACGGATCATGTCCATAAGTCTATAAAGTTTCAAAGACACTGGTAAAATGACACAATGAAGATAAAATAAAGATAATAGTACTATGTACAATATATACACATTTCACCATTTGCTGTTATGGAAGATGCCTCTTGGGCGCTTTGCTGCAATTTCTATAGTAGGATCATAATTTATCAGATTACGGATATGTTCGTATTGAGAAAGTTCTATTTTAGAATAGAAATTGTGCCTCGTGGTGAGAATTTGATCATCTATGGGTCTTATTTTTAGTTCTTTATGTATCTGCAGGTTACGTACGAACCATGGGGAGTCAACAATTTGTCTGAGTATTTTGTTCTGAAAGACCTGTAGTTTGTGTCTATAAGTCTTGTACACAGTGGCCCAGATAGGCACTGCATAAAGTAGGGTGGGTCTTATTAAGCTGGTACAGATCTTCTTCTTGAGACTGATATTTAATTTAGCATTTCTTCTTATTAAAGGGTAAAGAGACATTTTAGCAGCGGTGGCTTTGCGCAAGGCATACTCCGTGTGTTCTTTGAATAACAGCTGTGATTCGAAGACCATCCTAGATACTTGGTACTTGAAACAATTGCTAGGGCTTGATCATTAATTTTTATATTTACATTTACAGGAGTGAACTTCCGATGACGTCTGAAAAGGAGAATTTGGCTCTTTGACGGATTTACTTTTAATTTCCGTGAATCATAATAGTGTGATATGATATTTACTGCGCTTTCAAGTTTATCTACAGCGAGCTGAGGTTTTAGCGACTTGGTTAAAATTGCTGTGTCGTCGGCATATTTCACTACTTTTGCATTCAAAGGAACCGGCATATCATTCGTGTAGATATTAAACAGAAGCGGTCCCAGAACGCTTCCTTGAGCCACTCCGCTTTTAATTCTTTTTCTTGAAGAGAGAGAGTCATTAATTTTTACCTGAAAGGTCCTGTTTTTAAGGTAGCTTTTCATGAGCTTAATAAAACTGATGGGCAGATGAACAAGGTGCAGCTTGTAGAGGAGACCCTCATGCCACACCTTGTCAAATGCTTTTTCTAGGTCTAGAAAGCAGCTGGCGATTGTGTTCTTTTTTGCGAAGGAGTCTGCAATAAATTCTGTAACGTTCAGTAGTTGGTGCACGGTATTATGACTGGCTCTAAAACCAAACTGCTCTTTACATATAATTTCCTTATCCTCTAGATGTTGAGTTAATCTCTTTTGGAGCACACGCTCAAATACCTTTCCCAAACTGGGGAGAAGGCTGATCGGACGGTAGGAGTGTAAGTCCTTTGGGTTTTTCCCCGACTTGATAAACGTAATTATCTGCGCGTGCTTCCACTGTTGCGGAAAGTAATTGAGCCTCATAGCATTGACTATGTTTGTAATGCGGACTATGTAGGTTCTTGGGAGAGCTTACGTATTGGTGATGCTATCGTAGCCGGGAGCTTTCCTGGACTTTAAGTTGCTAATTATATTACTTATTTCTGCTGGAGAAGTTGGGTTGAAGTGATTATTACAATTTCTGTCAGCTAGGTGGTTAATGAAATTATCGACTTCTTCATCTGTCTCATCATTATTAGAGGCATGATTGGTGAACGTCTTTTCTAGATGCTGCGCAAGGGCTTCAGCCATGTCATGTTCAGAATAAGCAATTCCACTACTGGTGTGGAGAGGACCAATATTTCTGTTATTAGTATTCCTTACGGAATTTCCAATACGCCAGACTGTATTCGGAGAGAAATCCATGGAGTCTAAGAAATCGTCCCAACAATTTGATCTGTACTCTAGGAGGAGGGTCTTGATGTTACTAATTTTTACTATACGAACTGAGATGTGGTCCTCCTTTTATAAGATTTTAAAATCACGCGCTAGAATTTTCTGGTACTTTCTCGAAATAAAAAAGATATATTTACTTATTTAATGCACGCGCTCTTGTATTTTCAATTTTCCGGCTTAGCTTTCTTTTAATATTCGTCACGCGCTGCACTGCGCGAGAAATAAAACCATTGAATTTATAATTGAACTAACATTAGCTTTTTAAATGCCAAATTCGTAACAATATTGTAATTTACATGAAATTTAGATTCTTTAAATTGTTCAAAGTTATTAATAATTTCAAAAACATGCTAACATGTTAGAAATTTTTAATATAATTAAAATATATTTATAGAAAGCATGATATTATGTTTGTCATAAGTAATAATATAAATAAAATAATGTTCATCAAATATTTAGATATCTTACTTTATTGCGCAAAGTTAGGTTTTTCCCCCCTTGTATAATTTTTTTTTTTGTCTTTTTCTTCTTCAGTCTCTTTAGAAAGATATTAATATTTATAAATATTAGAATTATTTAATTACTATAATAGTTCATTAGGACTATCTATGTACTACATAATTATACAAATAAAACAATTTTGTATGTATGACTGTTATTAGTAACAATTGTATAGAATTTATAGCTTCCTTCCTCTTTGTCACCAATAATTATTTTTTGCTACTGTAAAATTCTTCCGTATACGCTTTATCAAATAGTGACTTTTAAATTAAAAGGACAGCATATCGATTGAAATAACTCGATTTTTTTATTTATGTAATTTTTATTTGACTGAAAGCATTAAGGAGATTTAAATTACCTCAACTGCCTTGTATTATCTTTCCTTATCTTACGTTATTGGTGATTTGTTTCGGATTGTCATAGTTTTACAATGCTCAATTCGTAAGAAGTAATACAATCATATTCGTGCATAGACCGTAAGTCAAAGCTGGGATTAATAGCTTGTGCAGTTATAGTCGACTAACCACTGTCTAACTAACTCGGAGCGGCATACTTTAAAAAGTGTGTAGAGACATTAGGTTATTTCGAAGCTGGAGAGAGAAAAATGAGTAATGCCCTCGCCGGGACTCGAACAACGGACCTCTCGAATTCGCGTCGAGCGTGTGCTAAGAAGGCGAGAGAAATACCCTATATACCCCCTTTAAAAGGGCGACTGGGGTTTTTAGGGGACCCATTCGCCAAATCCTGGATGCCTCAAACAGGTTCAAATTTGGAACTAAATTTTAGAATTAAAGTATTATAACTTAAATTCTGATAATTTAAAATGGTAACCAATTTTTAATCTAATATTTTTCATTTGTGTATATTTAATACAAATAGCCAATAGATTGTGCAATGGCAAAGTGTATATATTTTTTAATATATCTATTTAAAAACTGAAAAGTAATCATTGTAAAATATAGTAATGCTAGTAAAGATTTTCGGATTTTTTACATGGTACGCGTTAGTCAAAAGGTTGAAAACCGCTGCTCTATGCTATTTCTGGCTTTAATAGTAAAATCTAATTATCTAGAGTTTTCTTTTGTAGTGAAAGTATGCTAGACGCCAGTTTAGATGTAACATTTAAGATTACAATCTTGTGTTGTGTTTCAGTTCTCATTTAAGAAGAAAAGTGCTTTGGAACGAAATGAATGAATCTACAGCCTATAGACACTCAACACTGTATAATACCCCTAGTCTAATTTCCGAATATTGATGCCACCACAGGGAAACTTGAAGTACATGATATATTGCATTATCTAGTATACTTAATCCATCAAAATCAGCAACGTGTCTTGGGTGGCTGTCAGAGAGTATATGCTTAAAGCAGAATGTGGAACTTAATTCGCGTACCGCATTAGATGTATAGACTAGCTGCTTTAAAACTTTGTTATAGTGAACCACAGTATCTGCATAGACATTTATCTAGTACGTAAAATACCCCACCTTGTGCTACGTTAAAATTAGGTATTAGTTTCTTCTATTAGATACGTAGCTTTAATTAATCGATATTTGCTGCATAAATTATAACACGAAACATTTACAGCTCAGTCTTTCCTTTTTTGTAATTCATATTTCAACGATTCTTTATGCCAGCAAATCACTATCCATACATCATGACGTTACACCATTAATCACGCATTGAAAGTCTAACTTGTTAAAACATCCGAATGTGATGAACAAAAACATTCTAGAAAGATTACATACTATAGAGAGAGAGATATGAAGCAATATCAGTATATGAGGGCCTTTAAAAATACAATTTGTTCCACAAATAACATTGGTATTCTCAAAAATGTGTCTTTACACGGTAGATGATACAAAATGGAAAACATACTTAATTTTTTCCTTCGTACCAGTAGTTTTAAGTATAGTCTTAGGAAAGAAATGGTTTAGATAGGAAGTCTATGGAAATTTGGGGGTTAATTGTGAAAGCAAAACAGAGTAACCAACGAACTGGAGCTATTCGAATATCCCACTTCACATGAACATTTAAAGACACTACATATTCTAATTGTAGCTATGTCTAAACGCTTATAAATACTCAGCACAGAAAAGGGTTTCCATACTAAATACTAAATAATTATCAATATATAGAATGTTTTGTACATAAAAAGTTAAATTTATTAAGTTTGAAACTATTCTCTCTATGCGGTATAATTTGTCCATGTCTTTATAAGAGTTACAGTCTTTACAAGCATCACAAAGAGATTAATACTCGTACTATTAAAAATGGTATGAACACGGAACACAAAATTGAATGAACACAGAACTGATGATAGCCTGATGAAATTTGTTATCCCAAAAGAAATACCTTACAGTTCTGGAACTTTTCACTGAAGAACTAGTACAGCTGTCCTCAGTATGACAAAGCACAATTAGTGGTTACCACTTTAAACTGCGAAAAACGTTAAACACAATCTCAATGCAAAGCGCAACTAAAGAGCGAAGCTTGCACGGAGATATCTCAATACTCCGAACTAAAAATTCAAGAACTGATGCTCTCTCCGGTTTTGTATAGTTTTCCCCCGGTCGCCTATTAATTACCAGTCCCTTCCATTTCTCGAAATTACTAGAAAGCATATGCGGTTAAAGTTACATATAAGGGCCGGATATAGTTACGGTTACGTACAGGGATCAATTAGAGTCATTCAATTACAGTAACCGTTATAAAGAGATCGGACCAAAATGTCACCAAATAATCGCGACACCAAATAAAGTTTGGCACCAAATAAAGTTTATATCACCAAATAAAGTTTGGCGACGTTTGGCAATAAAATTTAGTCCATCAAAACCATCGCCAGCTTGGTGATATCTCGTCAGTTTAACAAGATAGTAATGTAGCTCAATGTTAAATAGATCTGCTCTGTAAGCTTTTCCGCGAGAGCTTCACATTTTTCAGGAACTTCACGTTACACTATAACGATATATTACAGTTTTACGTATAATTTCACTAAATTATTTGCATATGTACAAAATTCGTAATACTATTAATGAGAAATGTTTTTAACCTCCCACATGTACCAGTTGACATGGCTGATTTACGCATCCGTTATAAATTAATAAAAGGAAATTTAATGCTATAAATTGCGCATCTTGAATGTAGAAGTCTGCTATCTAAGCTTCAAATCAAAAAATAATTAAAAGGCTAGAATAAATTTATGATAATTGGTTAAACAAGCGGACAGCAAAAACAGATTTAATGCATTCAAATTTCTTCTTATTTTTAACATTAATATTTTACATAAAACTATGAAAGTGAGCATTAAATTAAATTTAATTAAGCTGAAATTTTTCTTAGCTTCACGCTAACAGCGTTAGTTCAAAAGTATGTAGTATAGTTATCACATCTTATTCCTACTTTTATTAACAGTTAATATTGTTTAAAGTCTTATGTGTTAGAGTGATTTATCAGGCTATATATTTTAAGTGCAAGTATGCTAAAAAGTTTAATCTTTTAAACTGGTGAAATCTTCGATTGGCTGTATTTCAGCTTGCAAATGGTTTTATAAGAAAGCACTGTTTCTGTACGATAAGATATACGGAAATTTCTCAAAACATAAATCGCGAAACCCATGGTAAGAGTTGTCAAATTAGGATCGCATATCTCAGCGTCAAAAATATATATTTTATAGCTCAATGTAAAAAAATAAGATTGTTTCTAAATATAACGGATATTTGTTTACGACGGTCTTATTACAGCATTCGTGCGTTCTTGTTGATAACAGGAAAAGGGAGAAATAATAACAATCCCTCTATTTTTAGTAACATGATGGAATAGACAAGATAAAAGTCCTTTTTTCTCTCAAAATGTCGCTTTCGGACGGGAGCCATGCTGTCGGTCGGAAGCGTTGCCTTGGTAACAATATCATCGACTGATCTTCCTCATCACGCAGCTTAGTTATTTTCTAAAGGGATCATGAATAAACGGGCGAGAAAGGAAGCGTTTAATTTCAGGCAAATTGCGAGCCCATTTCTTAATAAAAATGTGATGGAAAAAGTCGTATATGTGAGCAGAGAAATATTTTTTAGTGTTTAATCTTAGATCCAAGAATAGAATTTATTATTCTTCAACGTGTGAAAAAACGTTTGCTTTTTCAAAAAATTCAAAACGGGATGCAAACCAGTTTCCTAAACGATGTTATATTATTATATTTTTTATTAAAAGCAACTAGTCAGATTTTATGGGTATACATTTTCCCCCAGAAGGAACTAATATGATTATCGTAATTGGAATTTTTAAAATTATAGTGATATAAACATTTAGCGAAACGCAATATATCAAACGAATGTTTTTAATTTCGCAACTTAAATTTCCGATTAAAATTTAGACCTACCAAAGTGCCGCCATTTTCATGTTGCCGGTCACGAGAGATTTTACGGTACTTGAAACGGACTAGAAAGGAGGAAAGGTATTGAGCAAACATGAGAACATGATCTCAGTTTACAGAGATATCACGAGTATCATTATACTATATTTTGAGAAAACCCTTGCAGGGAAAACAATTTTTACCCTATGGGATCCTTACTGCTTGATAAGATCAGACCAGGGGTGCACAACATACGGCCCGCGGGCCTGCCTGGTGATTTTCTGCGGCCCCGTCACTGATCTTTTTGTGTAGCTTGCAACCAGAAAAAAAAGAATTAATTAAAACTATAAAACATGTTTTCTTGAGTACAGTCTGGTTGTTTTAAGCAAAAGTTTTATTTGAAGGAAAAATGCGGTTTTGTTGCAAGGATCCACCCCCCCCCCCAAATAATGTTAACACTGCTACAAAATTTCAAAATTTCTCCAGTTTTTTCTTAACAAAATCTTCTCTTTTTAATTCAAAAATACTTTAGTAATTAACTTTTGTAATTATAGCAAATTTTTGCTGTTTTTGCAAAATTTGGATTGCTTTGTGAGTTTATGTAACTGGATATGCGATTTATATAAACAAAGAAATTGTGCTATTAAAAAAAGGTATTCTTTAGCTGCCATAAGAGTGAAAAGTAAGGCGAGATGCTGCTGCTACCGAAACATGTTTTCCCGCTTTCCAAGTTTTATTTCAATATGATTCAAGCGTTTCTCTCATCCAAGCTGTGAAAGTAAATTAAATTACTTGGTACAATCTTATTGTATAGTTAAGATAAGATAGAATTTTAAATTTTCATTTTCTCATTTATATTTTGAGTCATGTGCTTATTTAAAACGATTTTTTATTACCGCTTACCAAAATAGTCTAAAAAATGTGCGAACAGCTTGTGTAAACTTGCGAATCATTGCTTGCAATTACGTAAATATTAATTTTTATATTACAAGTCGGAATCAAACTAGTACATCATTTTTCAAGTTTTTGATTACTTTTATGTGTAGTTAATTTAAAGTGTGTATCTTTGAGATTGATATTTTTTAAAGGTAAGAATAAGAGTTACTGATAAAATATTTATTTTTAAGTACGGCCCTCACCAATTCAAAATGCGGCCATCATCTGTTTCAACATTTCTTAACTGGCACTTCACATATTTGAGTTGTGCACCCCTGGACCAGATTGAAACGAAGACTTGATGATAACGGTAAATATTTCCTATATTAAATTATCTGATGTAACAAAGATACATTTGAAGTGGATTGGAAATTGGTATCAATCCTGTAAAAAAGACTGTCTTTTTCCTGAACCGCAAAAACTTTAAATGGACTATTAAAAACGAAGCAAATAGCGATCTCTGCCTAGAAGTACCAAGGAATCGTTATCAAAAGTAAAGTCATAACGGGAAAAGTGTGACTGCAGCATATTGTTGCAAAAACTGCGAAAATGAAATTTTGAACGCTAAAGCACATCTATACGCGGAAGATTGTGACAAAACTGGTGTCTAATTACGAGAGATATGTTTTGACATAATTCGCTATAAAAGTATACACTTGAACCCACCAGATCTCAAATAATATACCAGTTCCCGAGAATTCAAGTATGGACTACTTATTGCTTTCCTGAAAGGGATTTCTTCAGCGATTACTCTAGCCACTTCAGGACTGAAAAAAGCAATACGTACAAGAAATAGCAAGAGTACATAGACAGAAGACTGAATAAGACTGTAGGGAGAAACTACCGAAAATAAAACCTGAGAGGAAAAAAGCTGTTGGAGAGTTTTACTTTTTAAATGACCTTAAAAGTTATCTTTTGTGCTCTTTCGAGGGCTTAACCGAAGTTAAGAGTTTCGTAGGTAGCGGAAAGTATACTTTTGCAAGAATGGAAGATTTCTTTACTGTCGTGACCGATGATTGTGGGTTCATTTCATACCTTATTTGGAGTCAAACTTCTAATAAACTTGTGCTTTTTAAACTTTTCATTCAAGGTAATGCAATACTACAACTATATCTTTCATATATCCCACAAATCTGTTCTTTAGATTTTCTTTTATTTTTAAACCGTTTAACGCCTTCTGCGTGATCTGTTTTTGAATACAATGGAATAATCGTTCCGTTGATCCGTTTTGTTGTATTTTTCTCTGCATTTCACTGACGTTGGCGCACTCGTCACTTCATAAAGAGCGCCAGTGCTTCACATTTACCTTCACAAGAAATCGTATATTAAGCTTGCTTCCAGTAGTTGTTGGTGAAATTTCAATAGTTAAACGAATAGTAATTAAATACTTCTCAGCTCTAAGACAGCATAGCTTATAATGTTATTTCTTCTTTTCTTTTTAACTTTAATGCATTTGTTATTGCATTATTTTAACGATATATTTTAAATTAAAATATCTTACGCATTTCGAACAACACTTGTATATGCAGATTTAAATAAGTTATTGCCTACTGGGCGAAAAATCTTAATCATTACTTAAGCTTTGAAACTAAAAATTCTTAGCAACATTTTATTCATTGTGTACTTTTAAATGACTAATAATGCGTCAAAATGTGAAGGAAGGCAAAATGGTAGCTTCGAATATAAAATAATTCTTCAGATTTCTGCAAAAATACATGAGACGTGGCATCCTTTAGGAATAAAATAATACAGCAAACACAGAAAAGATAAAGGAAGTATGGGAAGAAACATTCACTATATTAGCAGTTCGTAGAAGGAGTTAAGGGAATTTCACTGCGAATAAGAAAATGGAGTTTCAGTTCAGCATTATACTTATAATGTGATACAAAGAAATATACAAAAAAATGTGTCTCAAAAGTTCCAGCTATTCTGTTAGAAAAAAATTTACAAAGCCTTAGGATTTATAAATTAGCAAGTTTTTGTGTTCAAATATATCAGTATGAGGAAAAACGGCAGTAATATTGATTTGAATTTGTATGAAAATTAGTTAAATAACATTCATAATTTGGCTTTAAGTTAACACTAATTAAATAAATATAAAATTAAATAATTCTATATTCAGAAATGTTAACATGCGAATAAAAAATTTCTTGCAATGTGTATTTATTAAAATTATGCATTACCTCTTCACTGAATTAATTATTAGCTACATAAGATTCCTTTATTTAACTTAACTAGTTATTTTTTGTTTTTGGTGTTTACTTTCTACCTCTCGTTTTCCAGCCAGAATGCAAATAGTTGGCGTGTATTTAATGTGAAGTTTTTACATTGTAAGACATAGCGTGTTCTGTCTCAAGAAGCTATGTTTCTTGGTAAATAGATAAGATAAAACATGTAGTCTTCGGCCTTGCATTATAATTGCCGACAGTGAATATCCACGCCTGTTAAGTTTTGAGCCAGTTTTGCGTTAACTGATCTGTGCAGCTTTGGCTACTAGTGTATTTGAAATTAAATTTTATATTTGGCTTAGTGCCATTTTAAATTATCTTGCCACAAGTGGTTGGCTGAGTTGCAAGCACAAAGTGTGCCTTCTGTTCTTATTTAGTTTTAAATAAAGGGTCTTTTACACCCTTCTCAAGTTTCAGTTGTTACTTGATAATTCACTTAACGTATACGATGAGTCTGAAAACTTTACAGTTACAACTGGGCAATTACAAAATACACCAGACTTTACATCTAATAATCTTTACAGTTACATGTCGTTAATTGTTTCAAAGCTATTTGATTTAAGAGAAGAAATCCTGTATCCAAGCCTCAATATTCACCCAAGGTCCCATTTTGACATGTAAAACTCTACCACAGAGCGTAGAGACCCTCACCCATTGCTCCATTTGACAGGAATTTGTATTTCTGAAGTTAATTGCTTCTGCAGAATTGTATGCCCATTCAAATTTTCTCACAAAGTTCTGTCATTTGGCAGCTCCAGCCTTCTGTAGAATAACACCTTCTGTCTGAAGGTTCACACTTCTATTATCTTCATCTTATATTTTAAGAAAATGTAGAAGTTACCCATGCGTGCTTTTGCGATGAAAATGATTGGCAATTCCAGGTAGCAGATGGCAGATACGTGGTTCGAATTGTAGTATTCACTCCTCCTCCCCCAGAACTGAGTTCTGTAAACTGGCATGCGACTGTGTTGAATGATAATACGTGACCACATAATCTCGCCCTATTGGCTAATTATCATCTAACTCTTGAATAATATAAGTAATTATCCTCTTTCGTTGTGCATGCTCTCGTTGAATAAATGGTTAACACATTCAGCTAGGTAGTGTATCATTTGTTGCTTAAAATACGCCGAGCTCACAGCAGTTTTATGTTTTCATGTTTAATTCTCAAAAGGCATTTATGTTCAACAAGCATAAAATTTTCCAAAGCTATGGCTGTACATTACAAAGTGCAGAAGAATGGGGATGCTGGATTTCATTCTTTTTGGATCTCTGTGCCTTTTAATTGTATAAATGATTTAATCTATAGCTATGCATTCACCATCTTATTCCATACTGAAAATCTCTAGCAACTCAGGTTCTAAAAAGAAAACTTTAAAGTAGCTACATAACTTAAATCACAAGCCTATGCATCGAACCGAAAATCTGAAAGGCAAAAATAAAACAAAAACATCGATGGAGCCGTGGATATCTTCCCGAACTTCAATTTCAATGTCTTTAGGACCTTTAGAGGATGAACTTATGTATCACAAGGCCAGGTATTACATTCATGGTAATCTTCTGCTTCATATTCGTTTGAATATTCATTGCAGGGAACGTTCAAAAAAATTATAACAGTGGAGTTATACATTATTAGACCGTTCATTTTAAAATATATGAGGTATATAGGACTTCGCTTTTGATCTGGTATAATTTTGTTCGATTTTACATAGTATCGTCTCGATTTTATCTTATAATAATTTATTTATACAAAGCTATTTCCTTTGGGTTGATTATCCATCTTGCTTATTTTGTTTTTCACTCACTTGTCATTGCTGATTTGAAAATTTTTCCGTTGATTATGATTTCCATGCAAGACTTCGAGATTCCATCGATTTGTTTCATGCTTTTACCTCACAGGCGGCCTCCGATGGGATTTATTTCATGGAATTCTTCCAAATCATGGGTTAACTGCGCTATTAGCTCACTGAATGAGAAACAGTTCACTTAACGTTAAAGGCTTTCAATTAAGAGCATGTCAAGGTATTAGGTTATTAATCCCAACTGGAATTTTAATGGAAGTGCAAACGAAAGTGATAATGCAAGATTTAATACTAGCAATGGTAACTAAGCGCTGCAGTTAGGGTAATGCATCACCAATGGGCCATTTAAATGGGCGGTTATTCAGTTATCACCAAAACTATGGAAAATCCTACTGTAAATACAGTCGTTGTCAAAGTTTAAACTTCTTTAGAATAACTTTTATACACAATATATTTTATACACAGTGAAGAATATTATTTATAAATATCATCAAAATAATTTTTATTTGTTGTATTTGCTACTCACAGAAAAGAAGAACTTTATACTCTAGTAAATTTTGCTGCTGATAAATATTTCTGTAGTATAAGACTTACTGTTTTATTTACAATATTCTTGGCGCATTGCTTGACACATTTTCAAATGTGTAAATAAATTAAGAGAGTTAAGTAAAAGAAACAGACGATAAAATGGTGAGGTCAAAATTCACTCTTACAAAAAAAAAGAAAAAAAAAAACTTTAAACTTTTGATTAATATTTTTTGCAAATTTTAAAAAAAAGTTTTTCATATATGTTTTTAATAAACATTTATTGCGCATCATTCGTAAAAATAAAAAAAAAGGAATTGCATGAGAATAATTTTCAGGAAAATTTTATTTGTAAATATAATGTTAAAAATAACTGTTAAAATTCGTTGAAGATTGTAACAAAGTGGGTAAACTATACTTGGTTTTTATCACTCATAACATATATATGTTATAAGTGAATTTTGAAACGTGTAGTAACGTATATCTTCGGAAATTTTGAATAAAGAATTATAAGTTTTTGCATATATGCTTGGAAAAACTTGTACTTTAAGATAATAACAAATACACTTTAGATAACATAGCAAATACTTTATCAAATATGCACGTGTACTTTAAGTTAATAACAAAGTATACTTTAATAACAAAGTATACATTAAGCTAATAACACAACTTTTGTAGGTTATCATTCAGAATGTTTTTTCGTAAAATTTTCATAATAAACTAGAAACAAAATATACGAATTTTTTTGTATTAAAATATATTTCAAACAATGAAAGAAGAAATTAAATTTAAAAATCAATATTTTAAAATATATACAAATTTATTTAACACTGCGGTTTTTTTTGAAGTTTTGAATTCTAATTAAAAAAATCTAATGTATACATGACTTTCTTGTACGGAATAATAAATTATACGCATCTTTCCCTGCATTTTTTAAGCTTATCAAACTGAATTAAATCTACTTCGTCGATAGCGCATAAACCACAATAGAATAAATGCATTTTTTTAAAAATTCCCTGTATTTATTTACCACAGCGACACTCTGGCACTAGGTTCACTTAACAGCATTACATCTCATTCAGTTTATAACTCAGAATGCACAAAAATTATATCATTTGAAGAATTATCCAATCATTGCCACGTGTTCTATTCAAATACTATAACAAATATAAAACGATGTATAACAGAAATTAAACAAAGAAAAAAGAAACAGTTTTTAACGGACGATTCATCGCCGGTTACCTAACGCACATGCGCTACTCGTAAACATTCTCCTCTGTCCGAGACAGACTGGAGACAATATTAGCTGCTAATACAAAACAATTACTTCCTCGAATTTCAGAGATAAATTTCTCATTGAATTAATTCAGTTCTCACTTTGCAGCACTGCAAAAATTTATTAAAACTCAAAATATCTTCATTAAACGATATAGAAAAACATAAAACCTCAAATAACGTTAAAACAATCAAAACATCAGCAATTTACAATTAAAATGAGAGTTCTGCTCAAAAACAAGCTATTCGGCCAGCAGGCAAGAAGACAAATGGTTCGGTGCAAAACTAAAATCTCCTTTTGATCCATTCGGCAAAAAGGTACTGAAGGTACAGAAAGACTTTCACTGTTCTGTTTAAGTTTCAAATGTAAACAAATATGGCTGCTATGGTAAGAAAAATTAGGCTTAGATGCCCTTAAACAACTTTTAAATTGTTGATAATTTAAAATTATTACATGCAGATCAATTAAAGGTATAAAAATCTTAACCGGAAGATAAGAACGATATTAATTCAACCATTTTTAAAGCAAAAAATGCGCAATTTACCAACATATGACAATAAAAGAAACTGAACTCACGGAGCCGACTAACAGAGTTTGTATATAGTATATAAATATATGGTATATATTTTTGGTTGCAACCAAAAAGGAAGGTGCACAAATACATGTTATAGCAGTCCTATAAACAAATTTTCAACGTTCTGAGGGTACTCGTATTTAATATGAATGAATGTATCTCGCATTCGCACGTACAGACGCCACAAAAAAAAGAAATCTTTTCTGCATCCATTTTAAATCAGTGTTATGATTCGTTTGGGAAAAATAGTCCTTTATTCTGTCCTTACGAACAGATGTTACGCAAAAACATCATTAAATTGCATTCGATTGCGGTAAAAATTGATATTTTTGTTGAAATATGATACTCGAAATTTTTCGTGATTATAATACTTCCTTTACTTCGTACAAAGAAATAAAAAGAAAAGAACATCTGCTATTTTTACAAAGTATGACTCTTTGGTATAATTTGAGGTGTAGAACCGAAATATGGAAAAAATCGGGTCGAGAACGAAAAATCGAGAAATCGGAAAAAAAAGAGAAAAGTCCAATTTTGTTTCAAAATACGTTATATTAGAATAACACTCTAAATATGAATATAATATAAGTCCTAAGTCGCGCTTTCGAGACATGAAAGACACAAGTCGAATTTCGTCGATCAGCCGAGTAGAACAGGATATACAGAACTGCCCCACTTCTTTTTGCCAAAGCGGTGTACATATTTAATCCTCCTTAACTACTAAATCACCATAAGTTACGCATATCCTTTTGACAGACTGCACTGACTGTAAAAAAGAACAGCAACATTCAACTCTTGCAATGGTATTAATTTTTTATCCTATTTTAGCCTTTCGTTCGAGACATTAATAGAAAGCAGCAGCACCAGGTATGGAAGACTTCTGGGGATCAGGTAAAACATCTTCAAATTTGTTGCGTCTTAACTCTTTCCGGCACGCTACCTTTTAAAGGTGGAGTTTTGATTAAAAAAAAAAAAAGTAGGCAGTCTAATTAGGCCTAGCCCCTTCGAGCCGGGTAGCGAAAACGCGCGCTTATCGCTGAGGCCGGCAGTGTCTTACGCGAGCGTCTCTCCAGGGCCGGGGGCTTTTTTGCTACCAAGCCTAAATCCATGAAATTTCCGAAGTATCAACGCATTGTTTAATAATGCTCTAGAGTATTTAAACGGCTTATGCTTTATAAATATTTATATATATATACTTTAATTACCTTATTTCTTGTTTAAAATGCATATTTTACACATTTTATTTTAATTACTCACCATTTTATGAATTTTAACATTATACATCTGAAAACTAAATATATTACTTAAAATTCTCTTTTCGTATGAAAAATTTGAAAACAGGGATCTACACACAGTCCTACGTTACATTCCTTGCACTCGTAATAACTCATTTGCCGTTTTGGAGGATTTTTCCGGGAATGTGAACAAATGAAGCATCGTCGTCTCATTTTCTTATCAGTCTCTTCTGAACAAAGTTTTGGAAAATGTCTTTCAGTTAATCTTTCAGAATCTATATCAGAATATCAGAATTTCAGAATTAATATCTGAAATATTTTGCATCATTTCTGCTATTTCATGCTCTGTTAAACATTTTCGACGCTTCGACATTGCAACGGTAAAAAAAAAGAATTCACGTCTAACAAGATCTAATTATTTTCTAAAAACTGAACTGCAAACCGAAATACCCAATGCTTTAGAGCAAATAAAACTTCTCTACTTACAGTAAACAACTACCACGTGCGAATAAAGTGCGATTTAAAGAGACGTCATAAATCACGCCATTCGGAAACATTTATTTCCCCGTTTGTTTATATAATCAAAAACACGTTCATGTGAGTCATGCTTCTCTCATTTCGAGTAGAAGGTCTAATTTACATGTATCTGAAACCATATGGACATACAGTGCCATCTTGTGGCAGAAATTATAGTTTGAAAAACGTTCCAAAGTACTGGCACAAATACGTGACAGTCGGTAGAGAATGGAACAATCCTCTGGCACGCCTGCGTGTCGGCCGGTAGGTAAGTGCGTTCGTTGCTGGCACGTATACGTGACAGTCGGCGCGAAGGGGCTAGAGGAGTACACAAGTAAAATTTTGTGAAGATAGTACTTATCGTTTTAATTCGGTGGGTGTGCCCGGGCACACTGAGTGAATACAGCTTCGAAAAGAGTGCTGAAACGAGAATTTTTGTCAATGAACTGCCCGATGAGATGCGGAGAAACAAAGAATACAGACTCTCAGTTGTCCTAGATTATCGGGGAACCCAGTCTGGGCACACCTAAGGTTCGCCGTTTGATTTTAGGCAAGATTTCAAGGTAAAAATTTAAAACTAATATAGAATAAGGAGATTAGCATACAGCCAAAAAATAACATAGAAATTTCTTTTCAAACAATTACTTTTAGACTCTCAAAAAAATCTGGAAGATTTCTTTGAAAAATGAGGGTCTTAAAAAACTAAACATGACTAAAATATATGGACTGGTTTGTGTTGAGCTGCCATCTACTATAAATAAAGAAGGTTCAGAGTAACCTATAACCTATAAATCCTTTTTCATTCAATTTTTCTGTGCGTTCAGAAGGAAATTTTTAGCTGTGTCCAGACCGGACACACTGTGCTGCAAAGGGTTAAATATATCCATTAAGGTTTGATTTATTTGATTATGGCAAATCACGCGGGATCTATCTGCCTAAGAGAAGGGATGCCTTCGTGGAGGATTTTTCTAAGGAAACCTTATAAACGTTACGCATGGATAAACCACGAAAACGCCCATGAAGCCAATCATTCGTTGGGATTCGAATCCCGGACCGAACTACCAGTTTTCAGCGACTTGAATGCTCGGTCAGTAAATACGAAAGCAATAAATATGAGCCTAGAAAATGTCTCTACGTGATTGCTTTTGGAAAATATATTTCCAACTCACAAATTATTCAAATTATCACCATAGATTACTATAATAATGCTTTCACATATTCATCTAATCAACTTGCTTCATTATCTTCTAAGTATGAATTTAAAATTATTTTCCGGTTTAGAAACTTGTGAAGATTTAAATGTGCTATTCTCTGCAGTAAATTGGTTGGTTAGTTGAGTATGACAAAGCACACGGAGGCTACTTGCCTAAGGGGAGGGATGCCCTTGTGGAGGACGTTGTAAAGGAAATCAGCTTGCATTTATACTACACGTACAAAAGACCAAGAAAATCAACCATGCAGGCTGCCCGTTCTTGATCATTTGAGAAACCACGCAAGAAAGAAGATTTAATTTTGAAAATTAATGAGATACTCAAAATTAATTTCTTTTATTTAGAAAAAACTGGAGAAGTTTGCATAATTTCCGAACAAATAAGTTCGCAGTAAGGGGAGAAAAGTAATAGAATAAAAATTACAAATGCTTTGGATTTCAATACGAAATTTTTTCTGGACTAATGCACAACACAACAGTTTTAACTTTCGGGGTCAATCTGAGTTAGTTTCTTTGCAAACCAGCAGCTGTGTATCAAATAGGATATTCAGTATATATGCAGGATTGGAACGCAAAAATAAACATAACAGAACAAATAAAGCCGAAACATTTTCATGAGGGTGGAAATTCATTGGCCAACTATACAAAACAAAACAAAAGAGAAAGAAAAGAAAGAAAGAGAATACCATAAAATATACTAAAACAATAACACAAACAAAAATTCTATATTGAGAGAGACTGGCATTATATGACTGGAATTTTATTATACTCATAAATAAGGAAATTCTTCTTGAAACGCAGTAACTTAAGTATTAAATACGGTAGACTTTGCCCACAAGATATGCGTAGTATTTATGTTATCAATCAACGGTACGTAAACTTGAGAGTTTAAAAAGAAAAATGCCTGTTCTAAGTTTCAAAAGAAAGTGAGATTTTTTAAATCTGAAAAAGAGAAAAAATGGTAAGCAATCATGATAGAATACAGTTTAAAAGTTTTCTTAGTTTTAAATTGTATTCTGTCATGAGACCAAGAGGAATTTTAATATAAATTAATTTGGCTTAAAGCATATTGCTACTTAAAGCTTAAAGCGTAAATACTGCGTACCGTCATATTTACCTTTCACTAGACCATATTTTACCACTAGACATTCATATTTTACCACTCACTTAAGTAGACTGGCAATGCTTGACGAAATAGCTTGTAAGTGAATTTGATTTTCATAGTAATGAGGCATTAAGTAAAGATAGAACTTATGGTTATGTATGAAGAAGCAATTTACAATTTAAAAACTTTTACACTTTTAGGTTGATTTTCGCACAGTAATATTTACAATTTAACTACCAATAATTGAATGCAATATTTAGTACACGTTTCTACGTTAGCGGCATTCGCATCAAATCTTATTTATAAGAATATAGAATTCAATATAATTTTTTTTCAGTTTTAAATCTGTTATATTAAAATTAGACCAATTCACTTTGCTTAGTGATCCGTTGCCAAATGTTTGCAAGGTACCAATGATGTTATATAGATAGGTAAAACGAAAGGAGAGAAAAATTCTCAGTAAAATATTATGCTCTAATGCCGCCCAGACGGAATAGTACTTACTTAGCCGACTGCGATACCAAAGGGATCGGGTTCAAATCCCGGAGGAGGCAGGGTTGTAACTGTACGTCCCTTCATAGGAACAAAGGTAGTCCATTTATCGGGTGCCTCAATAATAAAGTGACCACCGCATCTGGCCTTAATAGTGGTCAAAGTCTACATGATGACTTTTGCCCTCTATTGGGGGGGGGATACCGCGTTTTAACGAAAGTTTCCAGCCACTGCAAATATCATCTGCGGAAACAGTTTACATTAATGTGTTTAATCCTATTTTGTCAAACGATTCTCTGTATTTGAAAGAAGAAGGATTTCTTTAGATCACTGTGTTTTAAAATTTACGGAAAAATATCGTTAACATTAAGTACAAAATGTCTGAAATGGAACTATCACGCTACCAGATTAGAACCATCATTTACTTCCAGTTCTGTTCACAAATGTCAGCTACGGAATGTCACCAAATCATGTATACAGGTGCTTTAGGTGCTAATATTGTATCATATGACACTGTGAAAGTTTGTACCGAAGTTCAAAAACAATGCCTTTGACATTCAAGAAGTAGAGCGCTCTGGCCTTCCTACTGATTTGATGAGGCCCGCCTGCGGAGCTTGTGGAAGAAGATCAGTACGCAGCCATCCGAGAGCTTGCTATAGACGTTAGTGTCATCTCCAGTGTATCGCATAAACCTGACGTAAAAGTTCAATCGCTGGGTGCCGCATGAGCTGACTCAAGTAGATAAGGAAAGACGTGTTCGGATCTGCACTAAGCTGCTCGAATATCAACGCAAGGACAATTCTGGACCGAATCGTCACTTGTAATAGAGTGGATTTACTTAAACAGCACAGGCCGAAAAGGGGGTTGGTCTGCGCCTGTCAGCCCATCGGCAGCTTCTCAAACGCAGTTTGACTAACAAAAATATTATGCTTTTCATCTGGTGCTATTGCCGTGGTAATATCCACAAAGATATCTGGAAAAAATATAAAACCCTCGACAGTAAGGTGTACTGCGAGACGCTAGTCCGTGTTGACGTTGCTACAAAGGAAAAACGTCGAACTGAGTTCTGACACAAAAAGGTAATATTTCATCAAGATAATACAAGACCACATGTGTCTGCATTCGCCGACTGGCCTCTTTACGGACTCCAATGGGATCCTTTGTCAGACCCACCATATAGCCTCGACATCGCTCCTTTGAACTTTTTTCACATCTGCAGCAACATATTGCTTCCATCCTCCACAGAATGTTCAAAATGAGGTTGAACTGTTTTTACACTCGCAGCCACCCAGTTTCTGGGCCGAAGCCTTTGGAAAAATTCCCAAACGTTGGCAGAAAATCATAGATTTGGGTGGTGATTACTACCTGCACTAAAGATATTGCTTTCATGTTATTTCTAATTTTATTAAAAACGATTTTGGGTGGAAACCTTTCATTACAACCACATATTATGCTCTAATCCAATTGTGAGTAACTAAAAACTCGCCTGCTAATAGTTACAGAATTTCGAGTAAAAACTGTGACAGTCGGTTAACACGTGAAAATTCTATCAATTAGTAACAAGCCAGCCTATTTCAACAAAGAGTGATATCACTCCAGTGCAAATTAATGAAAATTTAATATGAACCACTCTGTGCCGAACAAATTGATGATGATGTCAATGTTGGAAGAAAATTCTGCGTTTGCGTTTTAAATAACTATATCTTTATATTACATTTCTTCATATAAACCGACGGTAATCTCAAACTCAATATTTGTTAATTTCTAATTACTCTGCTAAAATGAAAATGGCATGCATGGCTTTAACTTTCGTTCATGCACTAACATCCAAGTACCTAAACTGTAAGATCATTCATTCTATTAAATAGATGATTACTTTGAATAATGTTTGAAAAGTATTCAGTGAGCAAGAAATAAGCTAAAAAACTAATAGCAGCGTCACAACTAGTTAACAAGAAACAAATTTACATTTGATGACCCACCAACGTTTATAATACCCAGTATACCTAGTATTTTGATATAGATACTTTTATTCTTATAATATATATATACTAATAAAGTCATACATGCAAATTAACGTCAAGTATATGTATCCCCAACAATATATACATAAGTACCCTACGCTAATAAGTATATATGAATTTCTTCATCTGTGAATTATAACACATGCGCCATGATTAAAATTTTACGAAGAAAACTTATTGAAACGTAAATCACTTTTAAATGAGTTTTGAACAATCCGGATATATCTTTACAAAGTGCCTGATACGAATATTTTCAAACAATGGCTTGCTTATTCAAAATGGAAGAAGAACAGCTGGAATTTATTTTAACTCTTGCCGTCATAATTTTGAAAACATTTAGTTTTATTACAGTTTAATGCAAGCGTTTGATTTTTTTGTAGCAATTTATTTCTGACGAAAGAAACAACAGGAACATTTTAACAGAAAATAGAAACTCACCACGTAGGAAGAAACTTCGATAATATGAAGCACTTACCTAAAATGAAAAAAGAAAATTTGATTAAATTATATGCAAAAGTACACCTTAGAATAAGAAAGAGACATTTAAAAAAAGCACTAACACACTTTTATTTATTTTTCACAATGTTACCTTCAACTAAAATAAAGTTTTCAACTGTATGTATTCATTATTTTTGTAAGAATGATAAATTCTACCAACACTGAAGAAATTGTGAATTTGGTGACTCTTCTTTTACATAATTCAATACGCAAAATATGGTACTTTGCATATTTTACGTCTTATTTAATGAACATTTCCATATGTTATTATTATGTGGTCAAAAATTATTTCTAATATTTAACACGTTGTAGGGATTATTTTAATTTGTTAATCGTTATTTTTAATTTTGAAATCCTTCCTATTAAATTCTTGTTTCTTAGCTTATCAAGTGGAGTCTTTTTCTGTAAGTCCATGAGGGGCCGTCTGTCAAATTTTTCTTTGAGTGAATGAAAGGGTAACTTAACCCTTTTCCTTTCCTTTCCCACTATTGCCGTGTGTAGCTTGCATATAGCAAGCTGTATACCGGCTTTCATGAATTAATAAGTACACTGCAAGTATAGCAAATGCATGAGTGTTGCCAGAGGACAGAATGCAAGGTGAAAGAAGTCCAAGAAATTTTTACGTGCTCCGTACCGCTCAGCTGCTGTTTTTTCCTGTAGTTTAATCCTTCTACCAACACTGAATTTAATAGACTTACCTTTATAGTTATAAGAAGACCAGCGAATAGTCGTTAAACTCTTCCCTAAAGTTCTAGCAGCCAAGGACACGTAAATTAATTAGAACTGTATAAGGTAATAATGCAATTAGTTGAGGTTTAAGCGCATATACAGCGTAATATCGCATGGCTATTTTATTTGATAAATATGTGCAGAAGTAGTTTGATTTAATCTGAAATAGAGAATGACAATCCAGCAGAGATACATTAGGCATTTTTCGAATTTTTAACACACTGAGTGTAAAAGGCTCGCTATCGCTATTATAATTGACCTGTAATGTGCTTCATTTTTCTTCTTTTATTTTTATTTCGGTTTTACCAACAGAAATTAATGTTTCATAAGTGTGAATATTGTGAGACATATTAATCAAAATGTCAAGTTATTGGTTTACAATTTATATAACAATATTATTATATAACAGGACGTTTTTCTAAGATAATTTTCTAAAGTAATTCTTTATATATTTCGCATAGTAGATATTTATTTGACAATATCAATTTATTATTTTCATTCTACTAATTATTATTTTTTATTTGGCATTATCAATTAATCCCTGAATTAATGCGCAATTCAACAAAATCGCCTTTAAAGAAAGCAGTAAACAGATAACAATTATAATGCATTCATTACTTAGACTGAACTAAAAAAATTAAATTATAATCTGTATTAACAAAGAATAAAATAACAAGTTGCTGAGAATTTCTTCAAATATCTGTAAATCTGAATGAACAACATGCCTTTAAACTTATTTTTAGCACTTTTCAAACATCTATATTTCTTTTTTTTTTTTTTTCATAGGCGGACACTTACCTATAACGGCATTTGGCCACTCCTAAGGCAAGAATTGGTGGCCATTTTTTGTGAAGGTACCTAATAGGCGGCCACCGTTACCTCCTATGAACAGACAATTTATATCCATCCCTACTCCGGGATTCGAACCCGTACCCTACGGTATCGCAGTCAGGCTCCCTTAACCACTATACCGTCTGGCGGCACATCTGTAATTATTATCGATGCTTGAAAAGTGCTAAAAATTGTCTTGCACTTAATTTGCTATCAGTTTACCAAGATTTTCTCCAATTTCAAATCTTGGCTTATCAACGAGATCAACACTGGGCATAATTACCTCAAGGTGTTGTATGCCAAATTTCAGTTTTGAAATTAGATCAAAGGGTTTGAGGGTGAATATATTCCCTTTTAGCAGCGATTTCCTAAGAAACGCTTATCTATGTTTTTGCCGGGTAAAGTCTGGCACCCTTTCATAATAAAAATCAAAGCACAGTAAATATGTGGTAAACATTTATTTCAATGGCGGACATTATTCTTTATTCATCAACGTAGCTACCAATGTACACGAACTTTTAAGAGTCTTTACACGCAAAATATTTTGCTGTTTCCTACTTCATCAAAGATATGTTTCATGTGTATGTTCTTTGCCAGAGCACAAACCGTGTGCTAATCAGTGGAAAGATGTATGGATACTAAGACAGATGCGGCAGCAGTTTTGTACGAAAATAAAAATTTATTATGTAATTTTACAGTTCTGTAATTACTGCATCTTTTTCTCGGTCACCAGTGCTATTTGTTACCGATGTAAAGAAATCTATGTGTATCCGAGTTGCCAAATTTAGATTATAATCCTTAATAATTTGGCATTAAAAGGATAAGATCGCAGTGTCCAAAAGTATTGTACCCACTTAAAAGTATTGTAAAGTACCCGTTTAAGTTCAAAAGTAAGCTTTACAAAATAGAATGTTTTGTGGTGTTAGGAATAAGATCATTTTAGCGATAATCAATAATGTGAAGACATGATGGTGATATAACGGACACATCTTATCATACAGAAGCAAGAAATCTAGAAACGTGGCGTTTTTGTGACGGAAGATGAATGCGAATGACTGTACCGTAACGTGTGGAAAAGGAATGAATAAAAACAAAAAAGAGTTAGTACTTCTTACTTTCTTTCAGTTCATGAGATATCTGTTTGCTTAATTATTCTGTTTTCCAACTTTTGCAAACTGATGATTTCAGCAGAAACGCTGAACCTTCCTATGAGTTACAGGCAGAAGAATTGTTATTAACAACACTGATAAAATCAGCGCCATCAATGCAAGCGTCTGATTTGCTTAACTCTTTCACAGCGAAGTCAGAAGAAACTCCCGTGCATTCAGACATCGGCAGATCGCCGACACAAATCTCTGAAGAGAAATCGCAAATTCTGATCATTCCTAAGAAGGGTGGTTCTATGACTCGTCAGCCGAGAATAACCATAAATGGCAAGCGTCTTCGTATTAAACGTGAACTTAAATACCTTGGAATTATTTTCGACGACAAACTCAATTGGATTCCCCATGTGTTAGATCTCAAGAAGCGTACTGCTGTGATTGCTCAACGCCTTAAACTTATGAAGGGAATCCACTGGGGCTTAAATCCACATCTTCTTAAAGTTTTATATGCAACAGTAACTGAAAAGATTGTTTCATATGGTGCTGCAATTTGGGCAGCACCAATGCAAGGACGCAAAGTCCGACATTTAAATAGTATACAGAGACCATTTCTCTTAAATATCACTCGTGCCTTCCGCACATCACCAACTAACGCCCTTGCAGTTGCAGCTGGAGTCTTGCCTTTACCTATTGCTGTTGAAAAGGACGCAGCTTATCAGTTGATTAGACAATTTGGCTGTTGAGTTCAGTTTGGAGATCACTCTTTCTCCTCCCATGATTACGAAGCAGCAATAAACAGAGAAGATCAACACCCCTCCCTCTATGGTACGGGAGTTAAAGTTAATCTCAAACCGAGTCATCAAGTTTCTCATGCTGATCTGGTCTTTTATACTGATGGCTCTAAATTGGAAGATCAGGTTGGCTGTGCATATATAGCCATACTGCAAGATCAGACAACTCTTCACCAGTGGAAATGCCATCTGTCTTCTTTTAACAGCGTCTTCCAGAGTGAGGCTATTGCTATTCGACAAGCAATACAAACAATCATTAATCATCGATATTCACATTCCTATGTTCTTACCGATAGTCTCTCCACATTGTATGCCATTTTAAATCCTCTGCATTCATCCCCCATTATTGTGGACATTCAAACTAGCTTGTCTCGACATAAAAATCTACACATTTGTTTAGAATGGACAAAAGCTCATGTGGGGAACTACGGTAATGAGACTGTCGATAGGCTTGCTAAAGAAGCAGCACAGAATCACGAGATAACACAGACCTTGACGGTTTCACGCCCAGTATCTAATATAAAGCGTCACTTACTTCTCACAGCCATCTCCTTGTGGCAAAATGCATGGAGTTCGGAGGAAACTGGTCGCCGAGCTTTTGCCCATGTCCCTAAAGTAGATTTAGACCGATTAATCATGCCACCACAGCTGATCTTCTACATTACGGGCCACGGGCCTTTTCCCTTTTATTTCGAGAGACATTGACTCTCTTCTTCAGCACTCTGTAGTTGTGGACAACTGGGCAATCCAGAACACTATCTAATCGATTGTCCACTTACTACTGAATTCCATATTCCTTTTCCACCAACGGATAGGACTGCCTTTAGTCGTTTTTTGATTAAGCAACGGCATCAAGTCAAAAAGATAGTCCGTTTAATTGACAAACTGATGAATCTGGGACTTGATCTTTGTGCCTCATAATATCGACATATGATTCAACTTCTTAAACTGCTTGTATATATTATAACCCATCTACTTTTATGCTTTGAAGTGTTTGTAACCATTGTAATCTATTGTAATCCATCTGTTATAAGTCGCTGTGTATAGCAGCAGTCAAATATTTGTATATTCTCTCTCAGCATCTTTTTCTAAGTGCAATCAGGTAATATTGTCTATAACAGCTGTCCCTGTACCTATGGTACATTTAATACCAGGTGCTGTTTAGTATCTGTATATCTTGCATTTGCCTATTTACCGATGAATAATAATGTTATCTTTTGCATATGCACATTTATTATCAAGTGCTGTTAAATATCTGTATATATTGAATTTGCATATTTATCTGTTGCATATGTATTGTCCTAATAGTCTCTTTGTTGTCCATAGCAGCTATCAATGTACTTATGGTACATTTATTACCAGGTGCTGTTAAATATCTGAATATATTGAATTCGCATACTTATCTGTTGCATATGTCCCGTCCTAATAATCTCTTTGCTGTCCATAGCAGCTATCAATGTACTTATGGTACATTTTTTACCAGGTGCTGTTAAATATCTTAATATATTAAATCTGCATATTTACCTATGAATAATAATGTTATTGTCTTTATTTTTATCTTTTGCCCATGTATTATCATACATATAACTGTCTGTATTCCCTCATAATGCACTATGATTATATGTACGTTGAACGTATTTTGCGTTTTTCACTGTATAATAGTATATAATATCTTCGCATATCTAGTTGTGCGTATTAATGATGCATTGTTTGCCAGTTGCTGTTAAACATCGGTATACCATATACTTGTATATTTGGCTATACATTATACTGTTACTGTCTTCTTTTCATCAATTGCTAGAGATTTTCATTGTATAATATATCCAACCATTATCCATTGTTTTAAATATATCCATTGTATTTATACCAACATTGTATGTATTTTGTGTTTTTCACGGTATAATATATGTTCATAATTTGTGGCATACTTAAGTCTATATTTCATCCTTTGCAAATGTATAATAACACATTTAACTGTCTGCATCAATTTATTTGCTGCATAAGGATCACAGGTGTCATGACAATTTCAAATGTATATTTGTGTTACCAACACTGAATGTATTTTATATTTTTATTGTATAGTATTGTATAGTATCTACTGTATCGTATCGTATTGTGGTATTGTTTAGTATTGTATAGTATCTTATATCAGTTGGTTTTATACAGGTCAATATGTTAATTTTTATTCATTATAATCGTTTAATTAGCTTTTGTATTGTATTGTATTGTATAGTATTGTATGGTATCTTATATTAGTTATCTTTTATGCAAGTAACTGCATCAATTTATTTGCTGCATTAGGATCACTGGTGTCATGACAATTTTAAATGTATTTTTGTGGCACCAACACTGAATGTATTTTGTATTTTCATTGTATAGTATTGTATAGCATCTACTGTATCGTATTGTATTGTGGTATTGTATCTACTGTATCGTATTGTATTGTGGTATTGTATAGTATTGTATAGTATCTTATATCAGTTGACTTTTAGTACAGGTTAAATATGTTAATTTTTTTTGTATTGTATTGTATTGTAATATTGTATAGTATTGTATGGTATCCTATATTCGTTAACTTTTATGCAGGCTAAATATGTAATTTTTATTCCTCATAATCGTATAATTAGCCTTATTGAATGTTTTTCCCACATTACCACGTGATCAATTGTATTGTATCGCTATTGCATTCTGTTACTAAGTTTGGTACGAATCCTGTACCATAATTGCTAGTAACCAATGTATCGACCTTTGTATACCTTAAACACAGTTGCATGCTAAATATATTTTGTATAACATATTCCTTTTTCCTAACTATTGTTGTACTATAGGGATTGAATGCGTACCGAGATCAAATTATATTGTACGCTACCTACTTCTTCTGTATCACATCACTACCTGCGGTATTGTAACATGACTTTGTCATAGCGAATATCTAGTTTATTACACTGACTTTCAATATGTTGCTTTGTCAAATATATGTACTTGGCTATGCAATGTATCCCGATCCAGTTGTTAGTCTTTTGAATTAAGTCGAATTCTGAATGCATTACGCATTTCCCATGTATCAGTACTTCCAGTCACACACTGATGGCTATTGTATTCGTTTATTTTTATTTCTTTTGGTATATCCTCTGTGTATTGCTGTAATCATTTACATTCATTATGTCACTATGTTCTCTATTTTTATGTTATATTGTCATTAAGTCTAATTCTACTGTCTATATTTTACTCATTGTATTTTATTGGGCTGCCCAACATCAGACTGTACTTTAGCTTATGTATATTCTATATTTGTGTGTATTACACCTTTGTAAAATTTTTGCTTATTGTCAAAACTCGCCCTTTTTGGCCGCGCATGCTTTTGTTATTTTATTTAATAAATGTGAGGCCTGGGCGGTTGTTGGGACTGTCTTTCGTGGGCATTTGGTCTGTTGGACTGCCCCCGGGTTGAATTTGGCTCTGGGTTTGAGCGCCTGGTGCGTGGCGTCTTGTGATTCCTCTTTAGGCTCTAGATATAGGTGGACGTGGTGCTATACCGATTAACCTTTTGGTAAAGGGACAGTGCCCACGTCCTCCGTTGCTTATCGCTTATCGCTTACACGCCTGTGTCCATTTCCCACCTGGTGCTTTTCCCCCTCCGTTCGTGCATGTTTCATTTGTTGTTAATTAATGCCAATAATTCTGGGAAACAATTAAAAGTATTTTTTTATTTAAATGCAGCTTCCCACTCTTTCGTTTAGCGTTAATGTTTAGCTGTTGATGCTCGCTATTTCAATCCTACCTAAAGGTTTAGGTTTATTTAATTATGGCAAAGCACACTCGATATCTGCGTAAATTGAAGGGATGACTTCTTGGAGGACTTTCTAAGGGAAACTGGCTCGTATACACGTTACATATGGGAAAAAAACACGAAAACGCCCATGCAGCCAGCCCGTGCGCGGGATTCGACCTGTCCTAAAGGAAAAATGTTCACAGTGAGTGAAACCGCAGTAAGAGAGAAGTAATCGCTTCATTTAAGTAGGTTATTGTTCTATAGCATTCTGCTTGGCATGGGGGAAGGAAATCCCTTCAAACAAAAATTTGTATAGGTGTATTTCTGATGTTTGAGAAGAACAGGTTTTTTCCCTCCACCGATACGAAAGAGTTAAGCCGCATCATTTTAGTCCACCGATCTGAGAAATTGCCTAGCATTCTATCGTGGACATCTTCTAAAATAATTGACTGGAGACCTGTTTGCTACATTTGTCCCAAACGGCCGCTGGGTTTAGATGCGTAGGACTAGTTCCTAAGATTATTAATTATTGTGTGCACATCTGATCAGTTTTTCTATTTGACAAATACCGTTGAAAAATCTCTCCACTATAATCCGGAAAAGCTACACCCAAATTAGACAATTTATTTTTGGCACCAGCAGGCTTATTGCGTTCTTTCCTTTTTTAAAGCTAAACTTTCTTTATTATTCTTATTTATCTTTTTTAAAGTTAAACGTTTTAAACATTCTTACGTTTATTATTAAACGTATGTCTTATGTCAATGAATCTTTCTTTAGTTTTTCTGTTTGTCTCTTGCAATGTATTCTTAGTGCGTCTTTATTTTGCAGCATTTCATATTTATTTTTGTACAAACAAAATCAGTACGTCACTCCACCGCTCGCCGTCGACTCCAACGTATTAGAACTGAAGCGTGCGCCCAGTTATGGTGTCATAAAAAAATCGTGTATTTTTGCCTAACTTTGAGATTCTACTGGGGGTCAACCATAATCCCAATTTTCAAAATTAATTTTGTTTTTTGCAATGGTCTACTTAACGAGCTGTAAGCGAAAAGTATATCTTTTGAGGTTTTCGAGATATAAGAATTCTACTAAGACACTCTTTTGCTTCTTAAATATTTTTTCTCCCTGAGACCGTCATTGATGAACGCAATCTAACGTTAAAAATGGAGAAGGAAGAGGTATACATAATCACTTGAAACTTCTACAAATAATGTTCATAATTAGACGCATGTTTCGGGTTGAACAACTGGCAGACGTGACTCACATAAATAGCTTTAATGGAACTCAGAGCTGATGACGGAAACTTTTAAATCGTAGGCTGATTTTTGAAATGTAGTTCTTATGAACGACCAGAGTAGCCCAGCCGGTTTGATAGCAGCAGCTTCATATCATAACCAGCTCTACGATGGTATTCACACTGAGCGAAGAAAGCGTAAGTTGTACTGTGAAACTCATAATTAAGATGAGCTGGAAAGAATAATTTTTAACGGACTTAAATGCTATATAAAATATTTCCTAACTAGCAATTTCGAATATACTAGCTTATTATTAAATAAATACCTCCATAATGATAGAGTAAAAAAGGAATTAAAAAAATTAAATTTAATGAAACCTCAAACAAGGCCATACATAGCAATACTATTTTCAAGCAACCTGATTGACATACAAAGCATTTTCAAGTAGTTTAAATTAGGGAAAGATATACGAGACAATACTACATTGTTCCGACCATATGGTATAGTGGTTAGGTGACTCGGGTTCGAATTCCGGAGAAGACATAGATGTAAAATTGTGTGCCCCTTCACAGGAGGCAACGGTGGCCGCATGTTAAGGGCCTCCACAATAAAATGTCTACCACTTCTGGCCTTAGGAGTGGGCAATGCCGTTACAGGCAAGTACCCGCCATTGGAAAAAAAAATACTACATTGCTCGACAAAAGCCGTTTGGTACAGGATATTCTGAACGCCATTTATAGCAGAAATTAAATAAAAACTAGTTATGCATCAGGTGGAAAGCAGAACATACGGTTCTTGAAGAACAAGCAGATGGCGAAGCTATTGAAAGGCCCGCTTTATTGCTTATGTATAAATTCGCCTATAAAAACATTTTCGCTGAGTTCAAGAAAAAGTGTAAATTTATGACGGAAATTCAACACATGAAACCAAAGCCATCTTTTCCAGATCATTATAGGGAGTATATGTAGCATGGAGTCGTTTTTATTCGAAACAAAGGATGAGAAACTTTTGCACCACTTTTTATACACAAGAAATAATAGGAAGGGAAAGACGTTTTCTCGATGGGTGAAAAAAATGTCTGCTTTCACGTTCTGAAGCGTATTTTTTCCCCTTTTCTTTTGAATTTACTTTTGAAGCAAACTTTTATCGATAAGGGCTTAGCGTGGATGACAGAGAATGTCTTGGGAACTGACAGAGAAATTGAGTCCAGGAAAGAGTAAAAGTTATTAAATGTCTAAAAACTCCGGAATTTCTTTCAAAAAGGAAAGATTCTGAGCCGGATATAACAGGGAATATTAACGAACCATTGTTTTAAGTTATCCTACTAGTCAAAAATGAAGGAAATAAAAAAATGCGCGATGACACCATGAAACACGCCGATTTTAATTCAAAAATCAGTAACTGCCGAACTGACATGTATTGGAGACTGTTATGACAGAAAAAGAGTAGAATTCCAGTCATCCAGATTAGTCGCTTCGGATAAAATTATTTTTCAGACATGTCAAAGTCATGTTCATTTTCATAAAAACTGAAATAGGAGGATTTATGTTTATATCAGTTTAAAAAATAACATTACCCTTAAATGCCTTTTTAATAAAATATAAAAATATATTAGGTTATTTTTGAAGTAAGAGAAATGGAATATGTGCATTGTCGAACTGGAACCTCTCGAACACGCGCCGAGTGTTCTACTGTTGCACTACGAAGGCATGCTGGAAGGAGAGAGAAAATACCTTATAATAATCTTCCTTTTAAAGAGTAAACTGGGGATTAGGGAACCCAAACGCCAAGTACTGGAGTGACGAATTATCATCCACCATCCTTTTTGGTTCGGGCGGCACTCTAGAATGATTAGGTTAGTTTTTTATGCTGGAGGCGTGGAAATGTGTAATGCACTCACCGAGACTCTAACCTGTTCCTCTCGAATACGCGTCGAGTGTGTTACCGTTACATCATGAAGACATGCTGGAAGGACGGCGGAAATACTTCATAATTTTTTCTGAAGCACTATATTTTTGAATTAACCATATGAAGGAATAATAGTCATTTGAAAATGAGAAAGACTGTTAACTGTTTCATGCAATTATCATTGAAATTTTATCCAGCAAATAAAAAACTGGAATGCGCATGAATGAAAATCAACAATACCGTGTGCAACAAAATAAATATTTAAATAAAATTCTTTAATATTTAATTAATTTAGTCACAGTTCACGTATGACATTGCTCATGCTAATTTCTGAAAATATTCCGCTTTCCTGTACCTTGAAGAAACTTTTTCTGAGAGACTTCAGAATGATCTAGATGAGGTTCTATATCCTTTATCTTTTATCCTTTTTTAAATTAAATAACCTGATTTAACTCAGAAGAAAAGAGAGGATAAATTTTCAAATTTAAGACCTGATTTCGAAAACATGTGGCTCAGAGTTACAGATAAATAAAAACTCGGATAAAATAGAAAACAGTGGTTATTTCAGATAAAAGTGTAACCTATTTTACATTTTCATTGTACTGATATTTAAAGCTTCATTTTACACCAAAATTATATCGACACATATACAATCACTTTTCTGATACATCATTTACAGTGAGGCTACTCGTTTTTGAGCTATGCGAGGTACGTACGTACGTACGTACGCACAGACGCCACGAAAAATTCTCTTCAGAATTCATTTAAAATCAGTTTCCTAATTTTTTTTGGGGGGAAAAGAGTCTTTTATTCTGTCCTTACGTGCAGATGTCACGTAAAAACATCGTTAAATTGCATTCGACAGCCGTCAAAATGGATATTTTCGTTAAAATATGATACCGGAAATTTTTCGCGATTACGATGCTTCCTTTTTACTTCGTACAAGAAGGTAAAAATAGGGATGCGGAAGCATGTCCCGTCTGCCTATACAGAATAAACATTATTTTCCATGTAGAGCAAGGATGTCAAACTCGCGGCCCGCGGGCCGCATGCGGCCCACAACAAATATTTTTGCGGCCCGGCCAATATATCAGCAAATAATAATATATAATAATAAAATAACATATCGACGAAGAAAAAAATGAAATGTTTACTGCTAAGTAATTAACGATAATTGATTCAGTGTTGTTAGATTACTCACAACGAGCTGACACACACACTACTTAAATTACAAATGCGTGTGAGTAGCTTGCGTTCAGCTACCTTCGGCTTTTGGGGGACACGTGCACTCAGAACTTGTACGCATTCCCCGATAGCCGAATGCGGCCGAACTCATGGTCTCAGTTTTCCAATCATAGTTTTGTACGATATATTGGTGCATGCATGTGCATGCACTTTGCTTTATTATTAATTATTACTTAATTCATATTGTTACGGATTTCATAGTTATTTATTTATTTAGTTTTTTTATTTAGAATTGTAATTAGATTTGCTTCATGTTGCCTTAGCAACGCAGACGATTTTTCAAAAGACAGCTGCGTCGGAAGGTTAAAAATAGAACAGCGCGTGCATTTAATACCTAATAAATAAATATCTCGTAATTGCTGTTGCCATCCACAAAAATTCAGATATTTATAGATGTTTCCAGTATATTCGAGAAATTAATTATAAAGCTTATAAAAGCAGAGAACAAACAACTCATCTCGGTAGTAGCTGTAGTTCTAGCGAACTGTCTGTTTACTTAATGCTGTGATTGATTTGTAGCGATTTCGCTGTGAGATAGAATTAGTTTCTCTGTTTTGAATTGATTTTTGATAAACGTTTGACATTTTGTTATATTGTTAGAATATTTTTGAAGAAATATTGCATGCGGCCCGCCTAAAGTTAAACCTTGTTTCTTTGGCCCAAGTGTACCTGTGAGTTTGACATCCCTGATGTAGAGCTTAGTCGAAATATGGGATATTCAGATCATTTTATCTATTACAACCTCAACGATACAACTTTGGTTCACGCTTACTCATGAGATTTAGAGGCGTTACGTGTCTGACTGAGACTGTCATTATTATAAGTAATATATATTGGTCGGAATATCTAAGATTATTTATTGTCTGATTAAATCACTTTGCAAAAGGTCCAACAGTCCGAGTCATATTTGAAAGACCTTATTGTATAATATCTGTTATTGTACCTTATTGTATATAAACTATTTTTGTACCTTCTTTTACATAACCTACTATTGTATATAAAAGAATATTTTGCTGCATATTAAAGTTACTGAAGCACGGAAAAGATAAAAAGTAACGTTAAAACTCAGTGTAAGAAATTTTGAACACTAATAAAAATTAAGTTTATTAAATTTAATAATGAAGAAGGTGGCGTGATGCGAATTAAATTATTTGAGATCCGTAATACGCTTTGTTTAAAATAGTAAATAGGTTTCACAACAAGCGGAGACAAAAGCTACTTCATGGTGTTTCCTTTTAGAATAAAAATTATAAGTTTCCTTTATGCTAAGTAACCAGTTATTTTATGTTTCGAATCTTTACTTTCACTTCTCACTTCCGTTTTCCCGCCTGAATGCAATTTGGTTCGCGTGTATTTAAGGGATTGTGGACAAAGCAAATTCTGCCTCTCGAGACCACGTTACTAAGTTGTTAAATAAGATAAAACTTGTAGTCTTAGAACTTGCGTTATAAATGCCAATAGTTGATATACACGCCGGTTAAAGGTTGAGGCAACTTCGCATAAATGGACTTGTGTAGCATTCAGCTACTAGTTTATTTAAATTCAAATTTTAGATTTGAACTTATTGTGCTTTAAGTTATCGCAGGAAGTGTGGCTGGCTGATTTGTAAGCACAAGGTGTGCCTTTTATTGTTCTTAGTTTGCAATAAAGGGTCTTTTACACCCATCTCAAATTTTAGTTGTTACTTTAGACTTGGTGATAATTCATTTAAGGTCTATCTAAAGTGTTGTTACAGTTTATGATTTCAAAGAAGACACCTAAATTTTACAAAATATAATTCTAGCTTCTCATTATTTTGCTATTCTGATATAATCATCTCCTGTCTGTCCCAAATTAGAACTGTGGAAATCCATTATTGTTGTGATAAAGGGATAGGCAGTTTCTTGAAATTGTCCCATTCTGCAGCGTCACATCTACACAAAATAAAAATTAAATCTAGTAGTTTTGAAGGAAATATTCGTTTCTTTGAAATGCATTAAAAAGGAATGAATGAAATATTTCAAACGAATTAAAATAAATAATACGAACAATTTTTCAGCTCAGATATCTTAATTCCAAGCTTATTTCGTCTGGTTTTTTTATATTTCTAATCTTTTGTATCAACAATTTCATAATTTAATAAATATTTATTTCAAACCATGCGAAGGAAAAAAATCAAAAATTAATCTGAAACAAGAGTTTAGAAATCCAATTATTTTAGCCTATTTGAAACAGAAATAAAATGTCTTACTTCTAAATGGAAAAACAAAAGTATTAACTTATATCTTAATACAAAAAAATTGAAGAGTTCATTTAAGCTTCAAAAGCAGCTTAAATCTTAAGCTTGCTGTAAAATAAAAATAGAGTTTGTAAAAACATTTGTTGATGAAGCACAGGATTATATGTCGGTTTCGTTTTTTTTGGTGGGGGAGGTCGTATTTCTTCGTAACATTATTTTCGGAAGAACTTAATGTTATTTCTTATATAGGATAACAATAAATTAAAATAATCTACTGTTTATTAGATCAGCATTTATATTCAAAAATGCAAAGTCTTGCGATTTTCTGGTTTATTAAATAACACTAAAAAACTGGTTAGGATATTTTTTAATTCCAGTAAATTAATTACATTGCTTTCGAGTATTAAAAACGTTGATTTCTTCATTTGTATTATTTTATATATCTCAATTTAAGAGGCTAAGTAGCTGAAAATTGCGTATAAAATTGCATTTTTTTAATCTCTGAGAAGAACTTAAAAATATATTAAAAAGTTTTTTATTACCAATTTTTTAAATAGTTAAGGTTATAATATGCAGTTAATATTAAAGAAATTCCTAAATATTTGAATAGTATTTAAAGATAATTTATAGAAGAATTTTATTTTATAAATATTCTTTATGTAAGAGAATATCCATAACAATAGACTCGTTTGAAAAAAAAAATTCTAAATGTTTTAATACTTTTAATTACTGGAACCATAATCTTACAGTTTTATTTACTGCAACAGAATCTATTAAGGATCTATTCACCAGACGGCTTTATTAACGTGTTGACAATTTCCGAATATCTTAACAAGGGTTTATTTAACATCCTTCAAAATGCATAAAACTCATTAAAGTATGCTCTGTTTAGTCAGAGGCTTTCATATGGTTCCACCTTCTGTTTATTAAAAAGTTATGGCGTTATTTGTATGACTGTTATATGTAAGATAAAAATATGTAAATATAAATTATAATTTAAGTTAATGCTTAGTTAGCTCCTTAATGCTTAGTTTTAATTCTCTATTTCCCCTCTCTGTTGTAAAAACAGTAATGTTTTTCTGCACTGCCTCATTTCGTGGCTAATTCATGTCATATGACTCTTACATAAAGCTCGTGATGTAAATGGAGTTAAAATTCCAGCAGCCAATAATAATTTTACAACGGTATAAATTATCCAATCATATGCATTGAAAACTGAAGCTAACTCATTCTGAATTAAGATTTCATCTTGAATAGAAGTCATTCGCTTTCTGCACTTAGATAGACTGTTACTTGCTGCTTTTTTTTACTGCAAAACTATCAAATTGTAAGCATTTTGAAATAGGTACGAGTAGTGAGTGTGTCATGTTATTTGAAGCCGCAACAGCTTTTTAAAAATAAAGATGAATATTTAATGTGCCTCGGCTGCCCAGTTTGCTCTTCATAATGGATCAATATCATAAGCTTATTGCTTCATTATATATATATGTGTGTAAGAAAAAGAATATGTAAAAGATTAAATTAGCAGCGTAAGTTAATTTCCCTTCTCTATTCTAAAAATAGAAACATCTATTTAAACTTCGTCATTTCGAGAAACATCTATGTCATATGACTCTTACGTAATTCTGGTGATGTAAATTGAACTAAAACTCAAGCAGCCAATAATAACTTTATAGCAATATTAACTATCCAATCAAAATTCTTTGAGAACCAAAACAAACTCAGTTTGACTTAAGATTTCATCCTGAACACTACGCACTTTCTTTCTAAGCTTTGCCGTAGCTAGACTGCAGTCTGTCTGCATCTTCGTTTTTGCTACAAATACATCAAATATATAAGCCCTTTGGAACAGTCACCTTTAATGTGCCGACTTGTGTGTAGCCGTAACTTGTTGCTGAAAATAAAACTGAAGATTTAATCTGCATTCGCCTCCAATTTCCTAGTCATTATAGATCAATACATCTACGCCATCCAAATTCCTCCTTCTGCTCTTCAATGACTTCTGACTTTTACTAAGACACTAATACTAAGATAAAAAATATTTTAGATAAATTACGTAAATAAAAATTATAATTTAAACTAACAGTAACTCTTTAATTCTCATCTCTATTGTAAAAATCGTAATAATTTCTCTGGATTGGGTCATTTCTAGATTAATCTATTCCACAAAGCTTGCGTAATGCTGATGACGTAGTAATTGGGAACCTAAACTCTTGAGAACTGAAACTTAACTCAAACCAAACCCTCCTCCTCATCAGCTTTCACATTGGGTAACTACGCACTTTAGTTTTCCTCTGTATGCTGCGTGGACGCAATTTCACTGTTCTCTTTTCCTATCGCAACATTATGAAAAATATAAATGATCTGGAAATAGGCACAATTAAGAGGACCTAGTGACTGTGGCCACAAATGTCAATTTAAATATAAATGAAATTTAATCGTATTCGTCTATCAGGTTTATTCTTCAAATAGCAATGTTGTTTGGCTTCAATGTAGCCAAACAACATTGCTACGTTTCTACGTCTCAGTGTTCATACATCAATACTTCTCTGAAATTTCTTTTATTACATAGATATATATATATGTATACATTTAAGCCTTCATGTCTAGAAAGAAGCGGTCTGTGGAGTTAAACTGTCCTCTCTAAAGAATTCTTCTTGTGGGTATACTTAACGTTCGACAGGGATTAATTAATTCTCTTATTTTCTATGTATTCAATTTCATCTGAGAAGAGAGGATAAAAATGTGAAAAAACTGCAACTGGCTCAACTTTATTTGATGAGGTACGGAATATATTATTATTCTCTATTAAATTTTCACTTTTGAAGCCTTCTTCAACAAGGCGTCTGGTCCACACGGAAAATATGCTTAACAGCTAGTTATGCCACGCTGACGGTTCAGATTTACTTTTTTTATTAAGAACATGTCCCCAGGGGATTATGTCGTTGTTAACATGTGTTTAAATTGTCCACGTCTGCAGTTAGCAGCTACTGAGCAAAGAGGGATTTGTATGGTAGTACAGCACAGAGGGAAGAAAAGTGAGTTGGATTTTTTAAAGCAAAGCAGGGAAAACTATAGCGACTATAGAGAACATTGAGCATGTTAGCATCCAGCAGTTGAATAATAATATGCAATTCGAAAGTTGTATCACTTTAGTTACGTAATTATTTTAAACAGCGGCCGAGTGACGGAAGCCGTGGATTATTGTAGATTTCGTCACGTATTTGACACTTTGTAGCATATAGAGTTTTGATTTACAATCAGTTCATGGCAGTGTGAGAAATTTAGGAAAGCAGTAGAAACATTTAGGTGAATGTTTGTGTTTTCATTTATTTCCAGCGTGTGAAGAAAATCAAGCCGTTTTCTTATACTAAGTCCTCCAAGATAACAACCCTTCATAAATTTCTGCTGCTTTGTATAAATTTAGAACTACTCGATTATACGGTTTTACTTTATCTGGTAAAAGTTAACTAACCCAAAACCCTAACAGATATAGTAAAGTGAATTATCGCCTTGTCTTAAAGTAACTACAGATACTTGGAAAAGTAAAAAATAAACTTTTATATTTAAGCGTGAACTTTGAACATAAATGCACGTTTTTCTGTTAACAAAGTCAACCATAACTCATCACGATGCAATTAAAGTAACCGTCAAATTGCAATTTAAAACTCAGAATTGTAATCAAAGAGTACGCAATTAAGTTTAAATCTACTGTGCAGAATTTCTAACCAGCGTATCAAATTCAAATAATCGGCAGCAGTATCGCAAAGCCGAATAATTACTGATTTGTGAGAGCTGACAAGAACTAACGTTACATGCAGAGAAAGGCAGAAACACGCTTTGTCTTACAATTCAAAAACCTCAGTTTAAATTCTATCCGACTGATTTGCATCCTGGCGAAGAAAACGAAACGGAGAAGTTATAGTAAAACCTCAAATCACAAATGACTGGTTAGTTTAAAAAAATTACTTCTCACACTTACTTTTTAATATATAATTATAATATTATTTACATTTTTCTCACATTAACTAACATCATATTATATCTAAACGACTGATTAATTCAGATAAAAATATTAATGTGTATTACAACACCGTTGGGTCTTATCAGAGCTATTTATGATTTATTATATAACACGTAACATATTGAAATTTTAAACTCTATTCTTTAATTAATTGTTTTAAAATTTATATTAGCAACTTTCAAAACCTTAAGACTAAGTCTTTATAGTATTGAATGATATTATACTAATTGTAATACACACAGTAAAAAACAAAATTCGGTACGTATATACAGGCTTTTGCAAAAAAATCGAAGCACCATATGAAGGAAGTGGTCTTTTTTGATTAAATTGAATATGTGTATAGCTCATGCACAGATAATAAAATGACTAAAAATCAAGGTCATAGTACCTGTTCACGGCTCACCATCACCCATTGAGTGTTCAAATTAGTAGTTGGTCGAACCGCCCCTGGCGGCAATGCATGCTTGAATTCGTCGAGGCAAAGAGTGGTAGAGGTTCTTAATGTCATCCTGCGACACATTCTGCAAGGCATTCATCAGTTGTTACTCCAGATCTGCGATATTTTGTGGTGCCCGAATCTGGCGGCCTACTATGTTCCAGACATGCTCGATTGGAGAATGGTGACCTTGCTGGCCAAGGAAGAGTATCAACCGCACGGAGACGGTTCAGAGGTATGTGAGCAGTATGTAGCCTGGCATTATCTTGTTGAAAAATGGCCTCAGGATGACGTGCGATGAAGGGTAATGCAACCGGCCGCAGGATACCATCTTGGGGCCGGTTGCATCGTTGAGCTGTTAAAAATGTACGGAGTAGGACTACTGCCAACATCTTTGTACAGCAGTGTCTGTACGCTTCAGGTGGCGGCCTATTGTTCATTTTTTTTTCTTATTACGTGCTCCGCCCTTAGGCACTACACGGAAAGGGAGGGATGCCCGTGGAGGTCTTTCTAAGGGAAACTGGCTCGTATCCACATTACACATGGAGAAAGCCACGAAAACGCCCATGCAGCCAGCCCGTTCGCCGGGACTCGAACCCAGGACCGAACTACCAGTGTTCAGTGGCTTTTACCGCTCGGCCGTTGGTGAGCCTATTGTTCGGTTTGACCACCCAACTTCACGCAGTCCTACAATGCGACCACGTTCGAAGTTGTTTAGTTGTCTGTAAGATCTTCGATATAGTCGTAATGGCGTCTTTATTTGCTTCTTTACGGAATTACAATGACAGTAACAAAAAAAGATAAATTTTCCACCTTTGTTACTGGTTTCATACTGTGCGAATTGTGCACTAGAAATGCGCGCTATGATCGCAATTCCTGTTCATTTGCCTTGAAACTTTGATCAGCTGTATGTTCGATCAAGATGTGTTTGCATACCGAATTTCGTCACGATCGCAAAAGTCCTTCTTGATGATTTTTTTTTTTTTTTTTTTGCAAAAGAGTGTATTTGTTTTAAAAACCTTATACATGAAGCATTTCATTATATATGATAATTCAGAAAATACATAGTGCTCATAAGTGCTTTAACATATAAATGCTTTACCATAACAAGCGCTTTATATACACTTTAACTTTTCTCTGAGATTTCGGATATCGGAAACCATATGTTTTTTGTATATGCGAATCAGTCTAAAAATTTGGTGTAAAGAAATCTTGGAATTCTTGATTTTATATTGCTTATTTTGCTAATTTTAAATAAAGTTGTGCCTATAATAGATCACAATACCTAGAATAGATATTAATCTAGAAATATCGTTTCAAAATTTTTCTTGGCAGTTTATGGAACATTTTAGTTTGATATTTGTTCCCTCATTTAAAGATCCCAAATTCATCTATCTATTTACGGCATTTGCAATACTCGCTTTAGTGCGAACGAATCGAAATGAGAATAAAACAAACGCATATAGTCCGCTACCATAGCGAGGAGGCTAAAATAGGAATCCATCATTGACTTTCAGGTATCATGTTACCTATGATTTCCTGAGGCATTAATATAGAATCTAGATATTGATGGTTCCGGCGTCAGTAGGAAGACACCCAACAGAAATTCGAGTATTTCTTGGATAAAAGTCCTATTCTTGGCGAAATGCTATCGTATTTCCAAATCGTTAAATTCCATGCCTACGCAGTATAAATGAGGCATATAATTTTTCCCCTTTGTGGAACATCATTTGGGGTAAATTTGTTGCAATTTCTACTATATTTTTGCAGTTATTCTCTGAAATAGATCAGAAATCGAGGACCAACATGTTTGATTAATGTGTATGATAATAATGGGACTATTTTTTATCGAGATCTATGCTATATTTTACATTTTAGAAGACTTACATTTATAGTCGTCAGAAATTATATTTAGAATATTGCATACATTTACTGAAAGAAAGAAATAAGAAAGACTCTTGCAGAAAACTACGGGCCAAACCACTGGTTGCATTAAGTATTGATAAGTGCATAAGTAAATACGAATGAAAATAAGCAAAAATACTTTAATTCATGTACACTGCGAAAACAAAATGGGGCAGTGCTATATCTCCTGTTCTACAGGGCCGAATGACAAAATAAAAGTTTCGTTTTTCATATGTCTCGAAAGCGCGACTTAGCGTATGTATTAGATTTATATATAGCATTGTTCGGTACTATTCTGTTTTGAGGACCGTAAAAAATTGCAGCGAAACTGTATGCGCGAAAGCGCCAAATCTAGCAAACGCGCCCATTTAACAGCGCGCCAAATCTAGCGTTAGCACTGATTTCAGATCGCGTAAGTTTATATAGTTCTATATTTCTTAAGACGCCATTGAAATACTAGTTTAATTTTTAAATCCTTTTTTGATTTAAATTCTTTTTTGATATCCTATGGATTTAACAATTTGGGAATTGCCCATGACGAAATGTCGGCAATAGAATTTTGGGTAAAGTGCAGAATCGTCCACTGCTTGACGCGTTTTTAAGAACTGCACATACTCGGTATCCATGTGCACATCGACCTATTTTCACTTTAAAATAAAAAATCCTAGAATTGCACAAAAATGGCACTGCGCACACCCTTGACTTTATCTGTGTACACATCGAGCTATTTTCATTTAAAAAGTAAAAGAAAATTGACAAAAATCCAATTGTTTTTACACTTGTAAAAAGCAGCGAACAAATAAGTGAGCGATTCTGCACTTTACCGAGAATATTTTCAAAGAAAAGGCATCATTCATTATAGAAAATTACGTTTGAACAACCAACGAGATGAAATTTTGCTTTAGCGATAAGTCGGTAGCGAAATAACGATGCAGGTATCCATTCAATTATAATTAGCAATTTTTGTATAAATTATGATAATGATCTGAAATAGCTATTTACTCTTTTGCTTCCATTCAGTCATGTTTAGCTTTTTTCATATAAATTATAATAATAAAAAGTATTATATGAGATTAAACTTTCATCTAAATTAAAACATCAATCTTAGATAGATATTTACAATTATACTTCCTTTCTTGCCGCAATTATTAGGGTTGCTGCAATTATTTTTGGCAGCATTGGCATCAACAATAGTTTGGCGATTTTTTACGACCCTCGAAACCGAATAGTACCTATTGTTCTAATACAGGTATTTTGACACAAATCAAATCGGACAATTTTGACAAAAATCGGACTTTTTCTGAAATGACATGCCAATTTTTTTTCCATTTTTCAACTCAACGACTCAAATTATGCCAAGCTACCAAGTTTCGTAAAAATCGCACGAGTAGTGTTTAAAAAATTAGCTCTCAAAATTTTAGCTCCTCAATGTTAATTGAGTTTGGTATATGTATTCATTAACTCTTTTTTTATTAAACTTATTTGATTCTTCCTTTCAAATTTCGAAATTCAGGTTCATTCCACACCCATTTTTTCTGATTTATTTTTTAAATTTGTATTTTAAAATAATTTTTATAAAATTTTCAAAAACCATTTTGAATTTTAATCTATAAAAGTTTTACCATCATCTTAAAGTACACGTATTTCTAAGAATGCCTGCAAAAGATTACAGTTTTTTATTCAAATTTTCAGAAGATATACACGTTCAGAAGTCAAACAACAAAAATCAGCGTTATATTTACAAAATTTTCACAGGACTAGTTTCGATGGTTTTACCGAACCACCATCTTCAGCTGCAAAACCGCAAATGCGTTTATTTGCGGTTTTGCAGCTGAAGATGGTGAAACTAGTCCTGTGAAAATTTTGTAAATATAACGCTGATTTTTGTTGTTTGACTTCTGAATTAGTATTTATTCGGCGTGTTATTGTGTCTTAGATATACACGTATTTACATATTAGCGCGTTTTGAAATTTGGCATATTTATTGAAAGCAATAAAATATCAAATGTGGTTTAGACACTTTGTTAAAATTATTTGAAAGTAGGAAAGAAGTAACTTTAAATAGAAAGCAATAAACTTGGCGACATTTTTGTTCGATCTTTGTATAACTTAGTTTAATAATCAAAAAGAGATGACTTTCTCCGACATGATTCCCGAAAATTTAAAAAGAAAAATTTAAAAAGAAAAGTTCATGGGTAGCAAACTAGAAAAATGATAACCAGCTGGTAGCTGGTATCGATTTTGTAGAAGAACATTCCGACAACTGGTAATTGATCCCAGATCGAGAATGTAAACAGTTGTATAGGCTTACTTCGCCTTTCTGCTGGCAACATATCCTATAATAGCAATTCTTTCTCTAAGAATATGTAAGCTTTACATAATTGTAGCTCGCAAAAATAAATAATTCTATATGGGGGTCTGTTTTATGCTTACCAAGGCTTGCTGTTTACGAAAATGAAATTATGTGTTTAAATCAGCGGCAATGTCTAGATGTTTTTCCTTTCTGTTCTCTCATATCAAGTATCGACGCAGCTGTTTTTGTAATGCCAAGATATCTACGAAATTAATATGACATATATATGTATGTATGTAATACTATATATATATATATATATATATATATGTGTGTGTGTGTGTGTGTACTGAATGCACATATCTAATGTAAATATTCGCTGACGGAAAAACATATATATATACTGACGATCCAAAATATTATGACCATCTCCTCAGATTTCAATGAGCTCGTCTGGGTGATGTCTAACGCACATATACTAGTACTATATACTTCGTGATACTAGTAATTGTATAGATAATAGTAATTGTATAGATAATAGTAATCATGCATATTCGTTTGGGGAGGAATATTAGTTTTACATTTTGACTCGTCCTCGTATGTAGAAGTTTACCTTTTGAAAATTTGTTTGAAATTACCGATAACCAGTACGTGATCTTGTTCTTATAAACTGGAAATAACTGGCAACCCAGAAAAAATTCATATAAGGTTATTTAAATTGCAATACATTTTTCTACTTTCTTCCTAAAAGATAAGTTTTGATTACGACTTGGGAGATGTTTCGTGGCATGAAGAATTACGTCTTTGCAAATTTATTCAAGAAATAAAATAAAATTTATTTTCCACTTCAGGAGAAGTAATAAAACGTCTTCTCTGGGAAAGTAAAATTCACTTACAAACTCGAAAGTCGGAACTTCGGAGCGCATGAATAGTGAGAGAGGGAAAAGATAATCCTACTCATATTCCATCTCTAAATAACCTTTTGAAAGAACTCAGAAAATAATCGAGAAATTTTTCTGAATAAATATTGAAGCAATTTTTTCGATTTACTTTTATTCATCTAAGAAGGAAAAAAACGTTTTTTAATGCCAAGCTATATCATATATCCCTATAAAAGGGAATTTTGTTGTATAAGTCAACAGCAATTTAGAATAATAATGCTGTGAATTTTATAATTATTTGCATTTATTTATTTATAATATGTAGTTATAATTTCTTTGCGTTGTTATGTTTACTGACACATTTATTTATTCAATGTATTTTACGTCATTATTTTATGTTTATTTGCTTTTTATTGAATTTAATCTTGAGTTTATTATCAATAACTATATTATAGGTTCGGGTTTCATGGTAATATTTTGCAGAACTTTTAATTTTTATTTAAGTGACGTTTGAATTGTAAGATAGCCAGATAGAACTGTAGATACTGTACATATGAACAATTCTGTACTCGCGTCCTGCAAATTTCGCTTTACCCTGTACCGTTAAACTATATTTTGAAGCAATTATCAGAACAGGCTGACTATTGTTGAAAATTAAATGGTGCCAAAAAAATAAATTTATTTCATTGGTTTTTCGTTTCCTTCTCTTTAACGGATATTTATTTCATAGTAAATGAGGCCACCAGTGGCCGAGCGGTAAAGTCGCTGAACTCTGGTAGTTCGGTCTGAGGTTCGAATCCCGCGAACGGGCTGGCTGCGTGGGCGTTTTCGTGGTTTTCCCCACGTGTAACGCGTATACGAGCCAGTTTCCCTTAAAAAGTCCTCCACGAAGGCATCCCTCCTTTAAGGCATATAGCCTTCGAGTGCTTTGCCGTAATCTAATAAACCAAACCAATATAATATTCTAAATACAAATAATTAATTAGGCTTAGTAGCAGCAATAATTAATAACTAAAAATTTAAAATATGGTTTTTAAAATTATATACATATAACGGTAGAACTTAAGAATTTATATGTCTTTAAAATTACTTCTAGAGAGCTACTAGGGAGATTTTCTGTTGTTATTTTGTAAGCTTACGTATGCAACTAAAAATTTCATTTTATTATTATATTTAACATTATTTCATATAGGGAAAATTTCCCATTTAGTGTTTATTATGCTTTTTTGATTCCTGTGTTCTTTATACATTTTTATTTTACTTCAGAGATATTTATCAACATAATTTAAAATTTAGTTTCTTACACAGAGCTATCTCAGTTCTCCGAACTTACACTGAACTAAACAGCTAATAGAACTGAGAGCAGATGTTCTCTCCGATTTTATATAGTTTTTATATGGCTACTGAGAGTTTTCTAACACTTCCTGAAATAACTGGAAGGTATATGAGGCAGGGTACGGTTACAGTTGCAGCTGAAATCAATAATAGTTATTCAATTACAATACCTGTTATGGTGATACAGGGACCGGATAAAAATATCACCAAATGGTCTGCAAGTTTGTTTATTTTTAGCGATTTCCCGCCACATTTGACGACGAAAATTAGACGCCAAAACTGTTGCCAGCTTGGCGACATCTTGCCAAATTAGCGAGATAGCCATTTATTCAATGTTAAATAGACTATCTCCCGTAATAAATAGACTATCTCCTGTATTAAATAGACTATTAATGTTAAATAGACTATATTTTCATGGTACATTCTACAGAAGAATTTCACCAAATTATCCATATATGTACAAAATACTTAACAATATTTAAACAGAAGTTCATAAATTGCAAATCTTCAAATTAAGATAATATATTAGTCAATTCGCGCATTGTGCTGTTCTTTAAATTTTGATATATTTTGATATATTTTGATATATTTTGATATATTTCCTGTCAAATGTTGCTGCTTTTCATGATCCTATTTAATTATCATCTCTTGATTATTACATACACACATATATATTGTTAAGAAATGTACAGGCGCGGTAAGATGGCTTCCCCGCAAAGCAGTTTTAGGGTTGCCATAAAATGGCAATAGAAGGCAGGGTTGCCACATTTGGCGATATTTGGGGACAAAATTGGCGATATACCATGGACGGATGGAGAACCTTCTGGAATGAATACTTGCTGGTTTACCCCAGAATGTCCTGGAACACAAGCCGAAAGCTATATAAACGCTGCTGGTCCGCAGTTAGGGAGAGTGCCTTGTCGAGAGGGCGAGTCAGTGTGTGCCTCGCATAGAGTGCGAGATAGTTAGTATCGAGTTGGTGTCTCGTCTAGCGAGTCAATCCCTGCGGAGTCGATCGCTTTGGCAGCGAGTGCTGAGTGGGTCGTCGAGTGCACCGAAAGAGTCTCGCAGTGTATCGCGGTTAGTGCATCGTCGAGAGAGCGTGTTCAGCTCCGGGACAAAACTGAAAAGTCTGGAGCTGTGCTTTGTGTATCGTCGAGTGCATCGCGAGTTGTAGCGTGGAGGGTCTCGAGAGTACGTGTAGTTCCGAGAACGACCAAGCAGAGTCGGGAGTTGTACTCTGGTGCTTTGCCCTGAAGCTGTCTCCGCCGTGATAGCTTGATAACCTGGAGGCTGTGTCGCTAATCTTGTCAGCGTGTTTATAGTAGTTCATCGACGACTGTAAAAACGTGTTTTGGAGCTGTCCTGACAATACTGGCCAATAAAATGTGTTTTTATACTTCATCAAGTAGTATTGGCATTATTCACTCCAAATCCTCACAAACCCCGTACGAACGTGAAGGAAGAAAATAACGCAGCAACTGGTGTCAGAAAATAACGTAACAATATATATATGTTACCGTGAAAGACCGAAATCGGAGAATGTCGACTTTCACCGGAGAATATCAGCATTCACCAAATATGTCGGTGAAAGACCGAATATTTCACTACATTCTTGTATATTCGGACCCTCACCGGTGTATGTCGACAATCACAGATATGCTCTGGTGAAAGTCGAAAAGGGAGCTCATAAAGTGCCACAATAGTTTAAGTCGTTGCAATAAATAAGATTTGAATCACATTAATTTAGTAAGTTTTTTATTACTGTTATTTTATTTTCTCATTTAGAACGTACTGTATAATTAAGTAAGTTTTTAACTTCTATTATTTTTCTTTCTCATTTTGAATGTATTGTGTGTTTTCGGTTCTCGTGTTCTTAAGTTCTTATTTCAAGTCTCAAGTGCGTTTATTCGCGACCGAATTACGGAGAAGAAAATACAATATTGTTATATGTTCAACATTCACCATTAGTACATGGTGAATGTCGACATTGACCGGTGTAAGTCAGAAATGTGAGTATTTGGAAAATATTTCAGACATACACCAAGAGACTGTGCGAATGTTGACATTCACCGGTGAAAGTCGACATTCTCCAGATTTCGGTGTTTCACCGTAACATGTATATGCAAGTGAATAATGTAAATGCAATCAATGCTTTCAAAGCAAGTGGATAATGTAAATCAATTTAATTTGAGAATAAAATGTACTGGAAGATGTATAAGATGATATTAAGTTATATTATTTGGTTATTCTGAAATATTATTTCACTGCTGAAGTTTTAACATTTGTAAGAACTTGGTAACAACAAACGTTAAGAACCTGGTGACATTTTGATGATAAAATTGAATTTGACACCAGATGATTTCATGGCAGTGCTCTTCTGTAAATCTGTAATAAAATGATTTTATCAGCTTTATTATTATATGAGTAATTTTATAATCTCTATTTTTTAATGAAATAAAAAATGTTTATTGATGAAATTTATGTTCATTAATGAAATTCAAATTTTCATGTATATTTTCTATCAATTTGATTACTTGCTTACTATATTCTTACTTCTGATTTAATGCAGAATTGTAAGGCACAAAACAAGATAATTTTGCATTAAAAATAATTAATTATGAAACAGCATGCTTTTCTTTTACTGTGGCAGTGTATATGTGTCATTAAGATACAATAAATAATTGGATAGCGCGAAAAATAATTAGATGGTACGAAAAATCAAATATGTAAATATACCGCATGGAGCGGTGATATTCAAAATTAGAGATTTTTAATTTTGTTCCAACGTAATTGCAAAATGGCGCCGTCACCATTGCTTAGAAAGCATGCAGTTTTGAAAGTAATTACACCTCTGAGTAAGATACTTAGAATATCCAATTTATTAACAATATCACCAAAATATAAGTTTGAATTCTTTGGTACTTTTCAAACGAACATGGTTTAAAGCAAAATTAATACTATTTTTAGATGTAACCAAGAATTATTTGTTCTTGCCTTGTTTGTAACTCAAATAAACGTGACACTACTTCGAAACGGCTGCTTCAGAATGGTATTTCAAATATTTTTTCTTACATGCTATCATCGCAGCTTAAATCCTCTCTTAGCGCTTGGTTTCCATGGAAACAGACGTCTAGGTAGTGTTTTTTGTTGTCATCCAGACGTGAGGATCAGTAGCCTTGCAGGTGTGGAAAACATCCACTTTTACTTGAGCCTTGGTCAAATCGAACATTGATTAAAGTTTGTCACCGAGATCGTTTCCTTCTCAGACAGGATGATGGGTTCTAAGTGCTCTCTTACTACGATCGTTTGTAGAATACAATACCAGCTGATAACAATCTTGGAACCCTTGACTACGAGAAAATGTTCAGAAATAAAACTCTCTTTGCAGTAAACATATGGATGTGGCACATGCTTTTCTTTTACCCAGCTTTTTATCGTGAAAACTCAGTATTAGCATTATATTGTCAATTTTAATTTTTGACAGGAGAATAGTGAGATGATGAAATAGCTCTCTAATCTTTTAGAAAAATTTTAATTTGTTAGGATGCACTTCAAATTAATTCTGATTATGGTAAAAATTACAAATCTAGAGATCTAAAGACAGAATGAAAAGTAATGCTTTGGAGTTTCAATTTTTTAGGGCACTTTGTGCCCTAAAATCAATGAAATTACCTATGTTCCAATTATCTTTCTAAAAAATTACCTTACTACCCTAACTACACTGAAGAGAAATTTTGAAATGATCTGACGATAGTAAATGCTATGAAAGGTCTTTTAAAATTTTTGACAACCCTTTAAATGCCACCTTCCTTAGTGTTTAATTTTTTACTTCTCAATGTTTTCAATAACTAATTAAAATCAGTGTAAATGAAAAGGAATGCAATTAAATATGACTGCAACTATCAGAAAACTCTGTAAATATGTATAAACTGATTTATTTAAATACAAAATGAACTTAAAAAAATGTGTTTTTTTTCACCTTTAAACTGGCAAGTTTATATATATAGATATATTTATAGAGTTTATATATATAGATAGATATAGATATAGATATAGAATAGATATATATTGAGCTCAGCTAATATTTCTATATGTATTATCAGTTAACTTTGCTATGCTTCTTCAAAAAGTGAAATTACTTGTGATAAGACACGAACAGAAAGAGCTGGTGTAATGAAAGTGATTAAGTTCCTGACTGTAGCATTACTGAAATAGTGCTAGAAAAAATATTAAACTACTTAATTAATTAAAATACGCCTAAATTAATTTAAAATGCAATTTATATTTGAGAACAAATGGCTAAATGAAGAGAAGAGCTAACATATGCTGAGTGGTTTTAAATAAAATGTTTTACGTCTGTTCAAGTTTCAAATTTTACTTTTTGGAAAAAAATGAATAAAACACAAATTAATATTATTAATATTGATTATAAGTGTTTTGGAAAATACATTATAATTAATTCATGTATTAAAATAGTTTTGAACGTGTTTTAAAATACAAAAACTTGTAAAGAAACATTGTACTTGCATATTGTGTTTTTTTGCAATATTTGTGGCCAGAAAAAGGTTTAAATAATAGCTTGCAATTTATGTTTATATTAATTGGTTATTACTAGTTTTTATTATATATATATATATGTATTGAAATCCAGTAATAAAAGTTTTAAGAAATTTGAAATAATTTATTCAGACAGTTTACAATCTGTAAACTGATTATCAGTTTATCAGTTTGAATTTTTTCAATAAATCCTTTTATTTAAAGTCCTAAAACTTATACAGATATGGACTAAATTATTTAATATTTTTACTGCTTGTTTAAAACTATAAACTTAATGGAAACAAGGATGGGTTTTGCAAAATAGTTAAAAGAATAATTGTTTGAAATGAAAATGTGATTGAGATAATTTTTTTTTAGTTTTTACATAAGTTTTTATTTTTTTTAGAGAGTCTTTCATTAATTGCAAAATCGATCCTTAAAATTATTAAAAACTATATAATACAATAAAAAATTTGGGAGAAAATATGAAAATTGCGGGAGAAAAAAGACATTTTAATTGCTAATTTTTCTTCAAAAATTTTAACTTAAAACAAAATTACCCGCAAAAAATGCTTTTCAGCTTAAAATCATTTTATCTTACAAAACCAATTAATAATAATCATAAAAAGTAGATGTAAGTTCTTAAATAAAAATAATTAATTATAAAGCATTGAGTCCCCTTAAAATGAGATTAAAAGTCCCTGCAGCTTAAATATAAAATTCATCCTTTAATAAATCTTTGAAATCGTATACGAAGCTTTGCATATTTGCTAAAAGCTAACTAACTTTGCATTCAGTTTCAATCAAAATATAACGTGCACACAGAAAACTGCATAACATACTTATATTACGCTCACATTTGTTTTTGTTTTTTGAGGAAAGATAGGTCATATTTTATGGCTATATTTGAATGAGAACCAATACTAAACAACAAAATACATCTGCAAACTCGTAAGAAGGCTGACATTTTTGAAATTTCATTTATAAAAACTATTTAAAAGATTATCGAACCTGCAAAGGCAACTATAAAATGTAACTAGGATAAATTTAATTTTTATGATTGACTGTAATCTATGAAAAGCTTGGAGCCTGTCGTTACAGTTAGTTATCCAGATCATTTTTCTCAGTTCTTTTGAATTCTCAGATAAAAAAACCAAATTCTTAAGGAATTATGTAAATCTTCAGATTTAAATTAAACTGATATTATAAATTACTTTAATTAGAAATAAGTATTTCAGAAAAGTTTAAATGCTGTAAAATGAAGATTAATATTATTGGCTCTGTGGAAAGGTGTTTTGTAAAACTAATTAAAAGTTTTTGAAACTATTCGAAGCATAGCCTAAATTACAAAAGCAAAAATTTTTAGATACAAATAGAAAACATACTGGGTCAGATTTAAAACTATATAATAATATTTTTGAAAATACGCGTACGGTATAATATGTACAAAATATGGCAAAATTTTAAATACCAGCTTTACAAACCTAAACGTACATTAAAATACTGGTATGTGTACTGTACGAACAGCTTTAAAAAAGAACTGAAACATATTAAAAATTGAATTTTAATTTCATGGATTTTAATTGATTTCGTAACATACTTCTGTAACATATGTGTAGTTTGAGATCCTAGTTTTTTTGTAAATTCCGCATAAATTTAAATAAAAATTTAAAATTTTAAAAATTCCAGTAAATGAAAGCTGTTTACTAGGGTTAAATGTTTCACTTCCGTACTTAGTATAAGATCAGTTCCCAAATTATGAATAAAAACATCATAATAAGTTTTAGGGCTTGAAATACGAAATTTTATTTGCGGAACTTTAAATAACTTCCGCAGTTTGTGACGTTAGAAGAGGTTTTAGCCAGGTTCGGCCACATCTGAAACCGCTACGCTACATTATATCTACGCTGCCTTTTCCTATCCGCGCTGCTCTATAAATGACGTTATTCTGAGACTTATGATCTTTTTCTATCACAAACACATACAGTATTAAGACACAATAACACGCCGAACAAATACTAATTTAGATCTTAAACAATAAAAATCAGCGTTATATTTTCAAATTTTCACAGGAATAGTTTCGATGGATTTACCAAACCATCATCCTCAGCTGCAAAAACACAAATGAACGAGATAAAATATAATGATATAATGATTCCCAAAAATCATAAAGTGGTATTCCTTTCCACCCTATTGTATCAAATTTAGGTACTGCCTCGTATCCGTTAGCTAAATAGATAGTTTCTAGATTTTCAACTCTATTAGACAATAACATTTACACCATAAAAAATTCAATAGAGTTTGTAAAAAAGGTTAAAAACATTTCTTCTAGAAATTTACTCATGGTTTCGTTTGATGTAAAATCATTATTCACTAATGTTCAAGTGGAGGGTGCATTAAGATGTCTAGAAACCAGACTTCGCGAATTTCATTTCTCTTGCATTGAAATTGATGAGCTTATTTCTCTCACTCAACTCTGTTTGAAACAAACGCATTTTGTTTTAAAAAAATAAATATTACAAGCAAACTGAGGGATTAACCATGGGAAGCCCCCTCAGTCCCATTCTGGCTGATATCTACATGCATTATTATGAAGCAAAATTGTTTGATACTTTAAACTTCACGGTATGGTTCCGCTACGTAGACGATACTTTTACCCTGTTTGAAGGTAATAAAGATGATTTAAATAAAGTTCTTTCAACAATGAATTCCATTGATCCTGCTATTCAGTTCACTTTTGAACTTGAAGCTTGCAATTCTCTTCCGTTTCTCGACATTCTGTTCACACGTAACGCATCCAACTTAAGTACTACGGTTTACCGTAAACTTTCGTCGGTTTGCCTTCCACCACACTTCAAATCATGTCATCTGACTAAACAAAAGTTAGCTTCATTTTAGTCCTATGTTTTCCGTGCTCTTCACGTTTGCTTCTCACAACTACCCCTTGATGTAGAAGTAAAGTATTTAAAAGCAATAGCTATTGACAGGGGCTTTTTACCCAATATTATTAATCAAGCAGTTAAAAAATTCTCATCTCAACACACCAAAAAGCACACTCTTGTTTTAGGAGATTATAAAAATTATGTTGTTATTCCCTTCTTTCTATCAATTAGCTATAAAGTTACACATATTTTGCAGAAATTTAACTTTCGGGTAGTTTATTCTCCCATCAATAAAATTCCGAGTTCCATACTCAAGGACCCCATTCCGAATATGGATTCCTGGGGTATTTACAAGATTGTGGTGTAGCCAGTGTGGCTTAATTTACATTGGCCAAACTAAGAGAGCCTTAAAATTTCGCGTTAAAGAACATGAGGCATATGTTAGAAAAAAGGAAACACAGATGTCTTGAACTAAAAGCAAAATTCGATTTTCGTCAAATACGCGCCATGCAAGGCTGCGCCCAAAAGAACATCTGCATGTTTAAACTGGCAACCATACACCTCCCTCAAGAAAAAGGTCTCCCAAATCGTAAAGAACACACATTTTTTTCGTTAAAAGTGAATTCCTCCCCCTTTTTAAGTCAAACAATGGGTTTTGCAAGTTTTACGTTAATCAAATGGCTATAACTTATATTCTGTTGAGGGTAGAATTATGAAAGTAGTCTCAAATTAAAGTGATAATTTTTCTGCATCTATTGATATTAAATTCTAAGGGTTTAACTTAATTTAAGTCACGAAAATCCTAGTTTATTACGTGAAAATTTACCAAGATCCATTATGTGAGTAATCGCGAATACAAGCAAGAATGAATTACGCTAGCTAAAAATTTGTGTGCAAGTTCAAATAAATAATTGACCAAACAATACGAATAATTAATTGAACAGATACATGTTGTGTAGCATAAAATTTAGAATAATTAATACATTAAATTTTGATAGCTGAAATTAGATTAATTACGTTAATTTGCTACACAACACAATGAGTTGGAAACTTTTCGTGGAGCCGCTAATAATCAGGAAGCACCAATAAAGATATGACGATTATCTAAAATTGTTTTAAAATTGCAATTTAGCCTAAACTTTTCTTTTTAAAATATAGATTTCGTATTTAGTATTTATTAAATTTTTAATATCGTATATCTTTGCCAGTGATTTCTTTTCCATTCTTCCGGCTGTTGCCGACTTTCTGGCTTAGGCGGCCTAAGCCAATAATATAGAAAAGCAGTACTAATAAACATCGAGGTATTACTAAATTACGATTTATTTACATGAATTAAAATTAAGAAAATAAAAAGAAAAAAAAAATTGTCACAACATAACACGTCTGCATCACTCATCGTCTACGTTCTGATCTGCGCTGTCATCTAGATAGCGCGTTATAATTATGTTATACAGTTACAGTTAGGATTGCATAGCCATTTCTCACAGTAATTATCTTCATATATCTCCGATAATGTTTCACATAGCATTATGAATTATTTTTTGTATTTAATGTTTTAAAGCATAATGGATATTTTTCCACCACAGGTTTTTGCTTCGGGTATCATATAAAAAGTTCGAGATACGTTATTTAATGAATTTCTTCAATATGAATTCTGCAGCATTAATTTCATTTTAATTACATTCTGTATCTTATTTTAAGAAAATTTGTGTTTGAAAGTACACATATCTGTTACCAATATTTGAGAGAATGAAGTCTGTAATCTTTTTTAAGCCTATATATCTCTATCTCTCTATGTATAAATATATAAATATATGTAGTGCCAATATAGAATACCAGATGGCGTACGGATTGCGGATGGTATAATTCTTTTACTGTTTTATTTTTCATTTTTTGAGTTGGCAATTTGATGAGTTGGACTCAAGATGCAGTAAAATAATGACGACGATAAAGACGTAAATAAAAATGTATTGAAGAAGTTAATTCAGTTTATAACTAACATATTTATTAAAAATGTAAATACTTTAAATGTAATTAAACGTGCTATCCTTTCAAATAGTTTCTTAGATGTCTTTTTCAAGAAGGTATTACCACACACACACACACACACACACACACACACACATATATATATATATATATATATATGAGGGATCGGTTCTTATTGTTTTGAAGTCTTTATTTCAGATATGAGTTAATTCACTTCTAAAATGGTTGTCTAGGAGCTAATAAACTAGTCCGATGTATAGATAACTTCAGTATTTATTGAGAACAGGAACAGTTGCTACACACTGTGAAATGATTACATTCTTAGATAGAAACAAATGAGATTATTTACAAGTGTAGAGAAGCTAACGTCTTTAACATGCAAGCGTCTTTCATCTTAATGGAGTCAGTCATTGTCTTTATGGTGGAATAATCTGGATTCTATTACCAGAAAAAAAAGGAAAGGGAGGGAGGAGAAGAAGATCTGAAAGGTTTCAGATTTTAAATTACGTCCAAATGGGCGTTTTTTTAACATTTTGTGTGTTACCTTTATTTATGAAATATCATGTTTTTCGTACTTAAACCATAAAACTCAGTTCAAGAGCAATATCGCAAAATAATTTCAAAATGAGCATATCTTTAGAATTTCCGATACACAGTTCCACGCGCTGATGATAGAAAGTTCCTCCCCCCCCGGTAGAGTGTTGCCATTGGTCGCTTTGAAATCGTTGAGTTTGCTAATCAAAAATTCATTAAAGTTTTACAAAATATGAAATAGATAATAAAGCAAATTCCAAATTTGGGCTTCCAGATATCCATATTCAAGTGGAAACGTACGTTATTCAAAATTGGATGGCTCTATGCATCGATGTTTTATCTCAGTGCGAGAAACATACATACATTTATGCAGAATCTTTATTATTTAATTTCTTTAAATATAATACAGGGCGATAATATTTAGTGTCAACAATTTGAAAATGAAGCGGACATTTATGGCGAACCAAAGCAAAATGCCAAAACGAAAATAATAGTCTTTAAGGGCAAATTGCCCCTTTGGATTAAGAAAAAAAAAAAAAAAAAGAAATATAAGTCTGAAAGGTTTCAGATTTTAAATTACGACCAAACGGGCGTTTTTTTAACATTTCGTGTGTTACCTTACTGTGTTTCCTGTGTTATTTACTAAATGTCATGTTCTTCGCACTTAAACGTTAAAGTTTTACAAAATATGAAATCGATAATAAAACAAATTCCAATTTTCAAATTTGGGTTCTAGATGCCCATATTCGCAGCAGGATTACGTCATTCAAAATCTGATGACTCTAAGTACCATCGTTTTATCACTGTGAGAGAATTACATGCACATTTATGCAGATTCTTAATTTTTAAATTTCTTCAAATATAATACAGGACGATAATATTTGGTGGCAACAGTTTGAAAAATGAAACGGACATTCAGAGTGATTTAACTCAAAAGCAAAACGAAAACAATTGTCCCTCAGCCACATAGCCCCTTTGGACTAAAAATTCTGTCATACAGCTTTCAGAACTATGTGATTGTTATGGATAATGCCATCTAACATATATAGAACCGCAGGCGTTCTTAAACATCCTTAATACATCAAAAATCATCAATTTCATACATCAAAAATCAACTTTACTAAATTATGACATTTATTGCCAATAACAATATCGAAACTGCCCAAGGAACAAACCTGTGTTAGTAGCGCATTCGTAGAACTGTGTTAATAACTATGCTTATTACGCATCGGTAAAACATTGCTGCGGATATTTACAAAAATGTTTTGACGAGTAACCCGTAATGAAAGAAATGTTTTCTCAGAAACCAAAAGATTCAAATTAAAATGGTAAAAGTGTAAGTTGTTTTCATTTAATAAACATGTGCTTACTATATTAACTATATTTAAAAAAAATATTGCAAATACTTTGCGTACCAATTTTCAGTTGAAAATAATTTGAAGATTTGTTTTTCATTTGCAATAACTGCATCTGTAATATAATGTTTGTTCTCAGTTGCATAGTATCCACAGATTAGGAAAATATTCATTTTCTCAAACCTTCACATTATTATGAATAAAATTCTTCTAACTTAATTATTTTTGCTTTCTGCAATTTTTATAAAGTAAAAGACACCAGAAATGAAACAAAACTACACACTTCATGTATCCTAATGAGCTTATGTCACAGAAAAAATATTCTTTTGCTTATTTTCGGTAACTCGTTTTTCGTATCTAATTATCTGAATACTTTTCTGTCACTAACTTCACTGATAAAACAAAGTAATTATGTTTTTCTTTTTCCCTTAACAAAAACAGTTTTTTGGATTCCGCTATTTCGTATTATGAGTGCAAAAAATATTACTTGTAATCACAAAATACATTGACTCCATCTGGTAAAGTTCTGTGCTTATTAACAAGCTGCCCAAAGTCAAAGAATAACTTTAATAAATTTATATTACAGACTTCTAAGCAAACTGTTTGCTTGCTTAAGTTCTTTCTGTAAGTATTTTTTTTTTATTATCTTGCAACTCTTTCGTTTTTACTACTTAAATTCGTTTTGGCACTTCTTCCACATTTCTGAAAATGAAAATTTTTATGCATAGGTAAAATTAATGTTCTTTATGGTTATATTTTAAACTTAATTTATGTTTAACGCTCAACACTGACGGCTTTATTTATTCGTTTTTCTCTCTATGGGTTGCATATAAAAAATCAAAAAACATTTCCTGAAATAACTTAAACAATTTTAACTTTAAAATGTCTTCATAATTTGAATAATATATAAGTTTAAAATAAAATGTTTACTAAATTTTGGAAGCAGTTTTATTTTAAATAAATATATTCCTAACCTATGAAGAAAAAATCGAATCAACTACGAAAATTGAAAATATTTTTCGTTTTATACTTTTTGTGAATTTAGAACAAAATATTTTTAGAGCGTATCAAATCAAGAAAAATTTGCATTGAAAATAAGAAATTAAGGCTTAAGGAAACACGTTGAGAATTTTTAGCATTTTATTCGAAATATTATGAGTAATAAGACATAAGTATTTTTTGTCTTTTTAAAAACATGTATTAACATATCATAAAAATATTTATGCATCATTTCTTTTATTTACGTGTTCTGTATGCAAGAAGTTTCTTATTCAATCTTTTTCGGTTTTTTAAATGGTATTTCGAGGCTTTCTCGGCATAATTTCCTTAGACATTTATTGCCAAAATTATTTTAGAAAATTTTTTCTGCTATTCACCTGATTACTTATTTATTTTGGTAATCTGTTGCAAATCGTGCGCTAAATTATTATATACCAGATTTCCAGATTATATTTCTGTAACTAAAAATATATGATGCGGACACCACATGACTTCCTATTAAATTATGGCCCATTCCTTGTCCATATAAATCATGGCCCATTCCTTGCCCATATAAATCATGGCCCAATATTCTATACATATTTTATTCAGATTTTTTGCTGCACTTCATATAAACTTATTTCCTCGAATTTCATTTGAGATGCATTTAAAATTCAATAAGTTCAGTTCTCACATCGCGGCAAGGCAAAATACATAAAAACTCAATCTTCATTAAAAATTGTAAAATATAGAAAAACCTAAAACACCAAATACAATTAAAAACAGTTTAAAAAAAATTTTGCAATTAAAATTAGATTTCCTATGCAAAAACAAGCAATCTTAGAACAGGCAGAAATACAAAATCTTCGGTGTACAAAATTGAAAGTTATAGTCGAACTGGGCAAAATGACTCCAAAGTTGGTGCACCAACTGACTTCATTCACTATTCTACTAGGAGTTCAAATGTAAACAAATGGCAGGCTCGTTAGACTTAGGAGTGCCCCTTACATTTTTAAATTGTTGAGCATTCTACAACTATTGCATGCAGATTAAAAATAGCATGAAATCCTTAACCGGAACATAAGAACAACATGAGTCAATCACTTTTAAAGTAAAAAATGCACAATTAATCAACATATAAGATTAAAAATACTGAGCTCACCGACCCAGGTAACCGAGTGGGTATATTATTTACATATGTTATGGTGCACCCGACTGCATCGAAAAAGGGAGGTGCACAACTACATGTTATAGCAGTCCCATATACAAAATATATTTCAGCGTTCTATACTACTCGTTTTTGAGCTATGCGAGTCACGAAAAATAAAATCTCTTTTTAATCCATTTTGGAAAAAATTGTCCTTTATTCTATCCGTACTTACAGATGTCACATCGTTACAGAAGTCGCAAAAACATCGTTCAAATGGATGTGAGAGAGACCAAAATGGAAATCTTAATTGACATATAATACCCGAAATTTTTGGCGATTACGATACTTCTTTTATTTCGTACAAGGAAGTAAAAAGGTCTATGATTGTACAGATTTATCACTTAAAATCTTTAGTCACGATCAGGGATATGAAATCGTTTGCCCGTTGCTTTATTTGCTAATGACAAATCAAACTGTTATCTTTGACACATGCAAAATGAAAATATCTCAAAGTTACATCTTATCTAATCCATCATTATTCTCCGTACATTATATAGCGTTCCCGAACGCAGCAATCTTTTTGTATAAATTAAATCTTTCGTAGACTGCCTAATTAATACCGCTGATAAATAAAATATGGCTCAAGATATTCTCCACCCTTATTCTAAGATAAATGATTTATCCTTCCTCATGCAGAAATGTCCAATAAGGACGTGTAGTGTCACATAGAAAAGATGAAGTACATGAAAACTAAGGCAGGGCGTTTATACTTCTAAATTAGATTAGTTAATGAACAAAGTAATACTTACTATGAAATTAATCAAAACGAACTCATACTTGTTAATACTTAATTCATACTTGTTCGTACTTGTTTTTGTTCTTTTTTACACGGCCTTAAAGTTTTATATGGCACAAAAAATGAGTCATTCTTAAAATCTTTGTACATCTGTATAATTTGATTCATCTTTGTACATACGGATTCTGAAAAATGTCAGTGGAAATATTATTTAGCTCACAAAGAAACGATATGATGCCAACACCGACTAGGTATTTAATAATTCACAACAAATCAGTTACTTACAGATTTGTTAACTAATCCTTATTGGAACACCCAATAAAACATCTTACAGGAAAAAAATAGTGCTTTAGTTCGTTTTTCTTAAAATTTATTGAGCAAAGAAATAGAAAGGCAATACATATGATCGGTGAAAATTTTCTGAATCGGTGTTATAAATATTGAAGACGTAATTAGAAAAAGCGAAATGGTTTCTGATTAATTTAGAATAGTGCTCAGACCTAATCTTAATGATCATCAAACATTCTCGAATATGTTCCATTGAAATTAACGTTAAAGAGACTGTTAGATTTGTCGAAGCGGGAAGCATGAAAAACAATTGCCCCCCTCACCATACTTTTAGCCGTAGGTTTTTCAACCAGAGGTTATGCTGTTCGCTAGTGAACTGATTCAAAGAACCAATTCACTTTACAGAAGGAGCGAACGCAGATCGATGAGACAAAAAAAGAAAATCTGAAAGCTTTTAGATTTTATACTATGCCTAAGTATTATGCCAATTTTATATTATGGCGTTATTTTAATGTTTTGTGTGTTACGTTTATTTATTAAATATCATGCTTTACAAAATATGAAATAAATAATGAAAATTTCCAAATTTGGGCTTCCAAATACACATATTCGGGTGGAGACGTACGTTATTCAAAACTAAATGGCTAGGTACCATTGTTTTATCACAATGCGAAAAACGTGCATACATTTGTGCGGGATCTTCATTATTCAGTTTCTTTAAATATAACTTTAAATATATATAAATAAATTAACAGGGCTCTAGTATTTAGTGGCAACAATTTAAAAAGTGATTCATCTTTTAAGAGTGGATCAACGCCATATGGCGAAACGAAATTAATAGTCCTCCAGGGTAAATTGCCCCTTTGGACTAAAAAGAATAGCGGCAGCTGTTTTTTCTTTCCTCCTACACTGACAGCTCTTGTTAGAAGCGTGACAGGAAAACGCGATTCCTGTTTTAGAAGATGTTTGAAGTCATTTTTTTATCACTTCTCAATTTCTTGCACGTTTATGTTTATTTCCAGAATTATACTGTTGGTTCTACGTAGAATGGAGGTTATGTCAAATCTGAAAACGACAATTGAAAGAAATCAGTCAAGAAAATTAGCGGTTTTGATTGAATCGGTATTTCTGACCTCACTACTCGTTCGTTTCTTTCCGCACTTCGTTCCATCCTCGTTCACAATCCTTGATTCACATCGAGTTCCTGATCTTATTTATCAAAATTATTGTGCATATTAAAATGTGTGCATTAAGATGTTGAGCGGTGAGTTACAAAAATGAATCGATTTGGTTCAGAGAGAAAAATGTTCTGATCTATAGGAGAGCAGTTTTGCCTATTTCTACTTTAAACTGCTATAGGAAGATCGCACCATTTACGACTCGAGAGAACGCATTAGAACACATGAAAATTCCTTTCATTATCCTCCAATCATGGGCGACTTGGAAGGGACATGGTCGAATAATTCCAGAGGATGATTAATTATTTTTATCCCAAGTTATAGTTTTTGGGTCGCCCCGAATAATCTATGAAAGTCGCTCGGGTGTCTGGATTCTGCTCTCACCTGCCACCTGCAAAGGCTATTAAGTCATTTCGAAGGAGAGAAACACGAAAAATCAAGTGTAACTGCCGGGATTCGAACCACCGATCTTCAGTTTGCTATCTTTTACCTCGAAATTCTCCACGCCAGAATGTGATAATTCGTTACATCACATAATTTTATGTAAATTATTACATCTTAATTACACCAATTATAAAATATAGATAAATTATTCAAAACATTAATTAAGTAACATACATTTTGAAAATAAAATATTGTATTTTTCCTCAGGCATAAATAATCGAAATTCATGTAGTTTATTTAATTTGAACGTTTTGTGCTTTTTAAAATTGTATTGCTTTAAAGAGACTGCTTGAAAATAGTAGATTGAAATTTCATTGATGCTAAAAACATCCATAAATTAGCATTTCCCTTCTTACATCATATTGAGTTATGTTACACTACACTATAATTTATTCATTTATGATTTACGCGACCTACCAGGCTACTAACCCAGTAGCCTGGTAGGTATTGCCATTTAACACAGCGTAAGAACATTACGTTTCAAAGAAAAACCGCACATTGTTTATAAAACTCAGTTCTTTACAGGCAATATACATACTTCCAAATTAGGTATATCGAATTTTTTTAACAATGCATACACGATATTCTTGAACAACATAAGGAACAACATAAAAGGAATATAGCTACTATATTTTTTAGGATATGAAAAATAGGTAATACAAAAGCAAATGATTAGCTTTTAATTTTACAATACTCATTACTCATTACTTTCACAGTACGTATTATATTGTCAACTCTTGATTATCCAAAGGTGGAATTAACTAGTTTGTGAATTATCCGGGCTTTGTTCGAAAGACGATTAAATTTGTGTCCTTTGAAACGACGGAAAAATTAGGGAAGTTAAATTTGTTTATTGTTAAACGTCGGAACAATTACTGTCACAAACCTTAAGAATAAAGCAGAAATTCTGTGGGAAATTCAAAAGTTCTTTTTATCCACAACACATTATTGTACGTAATCTGGAATATATATAAATTGCTAAATCATCTGTTAAAAATAAATTAGTAATTCGCAAAAATAAATAAATGCAGTATGCAACTATTAATCTTCATCTTCTCACTATGTCCTATGGAAATACTAGAGCTGGATACAATATAAATGAAACATTGTTTGTGTTCTTGTTTTGAATAGCGTATTAATTTATATAATGATACAACTTATTTTCCAAATTAAACTGCTTGGAAATACATGTAAATTTTAACAGTATTATCTGTTTATTTTTTATTATAAATTCTTTGTCCTTCCTATGCTGTTTTAACAGCTGTTGACTAACCATAATTTAGCTTGCTTGTACTGCTTACTCTACATCAGGCGACGGAAACCCTTTTTTTGGCTGCTAGTCAAAATCAATCAAAATGTGTGCATTAAGAAGATGTTTCGGGTCAGTGTTATTTCCATCTTAAAACAGTCTGTTTTGGTGAATAATAAGACACATTTTATCGTGAAAACGTTCACAACAAATAAGCTTTAAATTTTAAACATATTTGGTTTTGAAATTTTTAATGGCACATTACAAAGACAACAGTGCAAGCAACATACCTCACACCTTCTGGATGAAAATTTAATCAGATGATTTAGCGGCCAGAGAATGAAAGGAATAGTACCTGAAGAAGGTTCATTAGCATTACCATGTTAGAAAATTACTCTGCGTTGCAAATAAGGAATGTTATTGACTTATTGATCACTCCCTTTGTTGGTTAGAAACCGTATGAGACGTGACTTGCTTTTAAATCCAGTTAAACCCCATGAATGAATACTCTTTGCCGACTCAGTGTATCAGAAACGAATATAAACTTTTCGGGATCTCTCATCCCGTCGGCGGCGGATACATATGCGATCTCTGTTTCATTTAACAAAACCAAGGCTCGTTAGAGAAAGCGATACGTAGCCAGTCTGCTTCCCACGCACATTCGATTCACCACTGCAACCGTGGCAGCATGTCAATGAAGTGTCAAAGATAACCTGAGAAGCGGTTGACGCATTCGTAATCCAGAGCGTAATAAACGGTGATAAATTGTGACAATTGATATTGGGAAATGTGTTACCGCTCGCCTTTGCTGTCCGAATCCTGTCACAGACGCAGAACAATGAATCAGAAACATCCTGATGAGATGAGAATTTAGCGTCGTCTGCGTTAATGTCCAGAATCTTCTCTTTATGTCTTACACCCTTCTTCGATTCTATCTGAGGATACTCCTTTAATTACAGAAACATTCTGCCCTATTTGCTGACAATATCGCAAGTAATAAAAAATAACGCTCTCATGCCAGTAGTACATCCCATGCCCAAACCGCTAATGTGATTACATGACGGTTTTACATGACCTTGAAATAACCTAACTCTCTGCTGAACAAGAGCTGACGATGCTATTCAGCAAAGGAGCATAGAATTAAGGCTTATTTACATGTGCGTACGTTTGAGCTATCGTTTGCATAACTTCAGAATTTACAGATCTTAAAGAAACTAATAATTTATTCTATGTTTCTTTGTTTGTATTCTATGCTGTTTCTTATAAGATTTCCTGCTATATTTCTTTTATGTATTCTTCTTTTAGTGATATATAATTGATATAATTTATTTAATTGATGTAATTTACAATGTATATAATTTTTAATTTATATTATCATTTTTACCAATAATCGTTTGCATTTTTTATTTACAATCAGTTTTGAATAGCTGCTGATACAAATTAATTTCATTTAAAATCTCAATATTATTATTTTTATTACATTGTGAAAGTTCTAAAACTTTTTAACTGCAAGGAAAGCTTTAAAATGGTAAGCCATTTCTAGCTTTCTCATATTGAACAAACCGCAATAATATTAAATTTAATGTGTGAGCAATCTAACAATCTTTATCTTTACTGACTGCTTTTATCGTTATCAGGGCTTTACTTCTGTCATTTCGTTGTCCATGACACTCCAAGGAGACAAAAATCGTTATCTACGTCAATGAATCTCCCGAAATTATAGTTATTCTTTGTAAAATACGTTACTGTAAAATTCGGTAACATATCTGAAACCATGCACGTCATTCGTCATGTTTGTAGTTCCATTACAATTTATTTTTAGCAACAGAAAACACTTTTCTTGTTTTTCATTTTTTGCGTTTTGATTCACCACATAATTCATCAGTCATGCGGAGTGGCAGATTATCAATTTTTCTGGAATCGAAAATCTTTTATCTTTCAAATTATATAACAGTAAATTGAAAAATAATGTGAAAAATTGAGGGACTCGTAAATAATACACGTATTTCATAATCACTGTTTATTTTATTTCGCACAGTAATCTATGTATTTGATATAATTTCGGTTGATGATTTATATAACGTTTTTAATTTTAGTAATTTATCAAAACTCGTTTCTAGCGCCTTCTTCTCGGTTACAGAATAATTCTTTGCACACCAAACAGAAATAAGATTGAATGTTACCTAATTATAATAGTATGCTACTGTATCAGTGTTTAAAATCTGCTTTTTAAAAGGAATATATACTATTTTCATAAGATTTTATGTATTTATCAGAAATAAAATACTTTATTGAATTATTTAATACACCCTTGGAGGGCTTTAAACCGAGTCATAAGATATGCAAGTAGTATAGATTTAATCTACATCACCGTATCAAGCAATATTTCATTAGTGATTGAAAAAAAAAAAAAAACACATTTTCACTAAACTGCACTGTGCCAATACTTATTTTTATAGCCCAAAGGACATTAACCCAAAAGGACTATTAATTTCGTTCTGGCAATTTGCGTCGAATCACTATAAACGGCGTATAAGTTTTCAAATTGTTGCCACCAAATGTTAAAGCTCTGCACTATATTTATATAATGAAGAATATACACTCGTAATATAAGTTATATAATGAAGAATCTGCATGAATGTATATATGTTTGTCACACTGGTAAAACAACGGTACCTAGAGCGATCATATTTTGAATAACGTAATCCTCTACCGAAAGAATTAATTCAGAATTTGTTTTATTATCTAGTTCATATTATGTCAAACATTAAAGAATTTTTGATTAACAACTCAACGATTTCGAAGCGAGCAATGGGAACATTAGATTAGAAGAGAAACACGCTAATGTGACAATCAAAATCGTAAAAACAACCTTGTATTTAGCGTAAGTATAATGAAACACTCAATCGATTTCGAGGGCAGCTTTTACGATTTTGAATGGGAATATTGTATGAAAGAAAAAACATTTTTATCTCCAGCGCACGAGATTGTGTATCGGAAATTCTAAATGTATTCTCTTTTCACATTCTTTTGAGATATTGCTGCTGAATTCAATTTAATGATTTATTGTTTTGGACAGCAAAAGTGTTATAACCAGGTCGAACTATTAATCCTCAGCCGTCATATCTGCTATGCCACTGATAAGCCCAGAAAATGTTATATGCAGGGGACCTACTATTTTAAGAAATTCATTGACACTGGGCCATTGTTCTGAGAAATGCTGGCCTAAACTCTAAAAGGAAGCAAAACTAAATAGAGCCTATATAAATTTTGGTGAAATTAGAAGGACGATTAAATCTGCGCATGCAATAATATTCACTACACGGGGAAACTTATGTAGTAAACCTATTCTCATATTTATAGTTTTTACTTTGACATAAATATTATAGTAAATCTGATGATATAAATAAGAAGAAATTTGATAATTTGTTGTCGCGATTGAAATATGAGGAGGGGGAGTTGAACCATAAAATATGATATATATGCAGCTCACGATACTAATACTTGTAACAAATTAATCTTTTGTGATCTATTCGATTTCTTTGATATGCGACAATTTTTTATAATGCTTTAATAAAATAAGATGCGTCATGGTGATTGTAATTATATAGCAAGGCATAAACAATGATTTATCAGACGGTGCCATTCCTTTTTTGTAACAAATTATACCTCTATGGATGCTTTAGACTGATTATTCCACGAAACGGATTAATTTAAACTGAGATTTTAGCTCTTTACCCATTTCACATACGCACAATGATTTTTTTCTCTTTCACAATTTGCAATCGCCAATCCAAAATCGCCAAATGCGAATAAAAATAAATAGCTCTAAGGTAAACGAACTGAGGCCCGCAGCAGGTTTCTATGCTACAAGGCATCAGACACTCAGACAGCTGGGGAGCATCAGAAACTCAGACACATGTACCAAAAAAGGCATATTTCAGTCTTGCGTTTTTTAAATGTTTGTTAACCCCAACATCGGCTGAGTGATGAAGACCATTGAATACTGGTAGTTCGTTCCAGGTCGAATCCAGGTGAAAAGACTGGCTGCTGGTCTGGCTGTCTTGTTTCTTACCTGCCCACCAGCGGCCGAGCGGTCAAGTCGTTGAACACTGGTAGTTCGGTTCGAGGTTCGAATTCCGCGAACGGGCTGGCTGCATGGGCGTTTTCGTGGTTTACCCCATATGTAACGTGTATACGAGCCAGTTTCCCTTAGAAAGTCCTCCACGAAGGTGTCTCTCCCTTTAGGCAGATAGCCCTCGTGTGCTTTGCCGTAATCTCAATAAACCAAGCCAAACCAAACCTCCAGAAAGTACTCCACGAAGGCACCCCTTCCCTTAGGCAGATACCCTTCGAGGGTTTTCCGTAATTAGATAAATCAAAACTTGATTCTCACTATGTATAACGTGAATACGAGCAAGTGTCCGTTGGAAACTTCTCCACAAAAGCATCTCTTCCCTTAAGCAGATAGTCGCTGTGTGCTTTGCGGTATTCAATTAACCTAACCTAAATTATACGTACATATTTGCGTTATCCAAGGAAAAATATTTCTACTTTCAGACTATATCAACTGAATCCTGGCTTTCAAAAACTGAGCTTTAATCACATATCTCTTAGAAATGTTTCTACGAAATGTTTTCCTTCAGTAGTAGACTAGTGTTTCTACTTAGCGCTAAAGTGAAATATCATCATACTGAGTATGTTTCCTTATCCTCTGTTGCATTTATTGAAATTTCGAAGATGATAGGGCTCTCTCTTCAAATATTATCGCTGGCTCGATAAATATTTAGGCTTATCTCAGGGACGCGGGGAAAAGAAATATGAGCCAAGAATTGGTGGTGAAGCCAGAGGGGAAAGTTTTCCCTAGATGGGTAAAGAAATGGGAAAAGTGAAGATTTCGGTTTTCGATATCTCTGAAAGATGTTTCCGACGTGAGCTATGATGGAAATACATATTGAATATTATTGTCTTGGAAGATGGTTTGAAACTATGTAGAATAATGTTGGAAATAACAAATCTTTGATTCGGAACATGTGCTTCCGTTCAATGATGCATTTCAATTCAAAGCATGATCTAATCCAAACTTGCAAATTTAATTTATGTAAGAAGTTTAACGGCATAAATTCTAGTTTAAAATTAAAGTAAATGTGTTATAATTTCAATACTCAATACATGTTAATTTACACTTTTTAAATTATCTAAATGTTTAGCAAAAGTATATTTATTTAATGCTGAATTACGCTATACATCACTCAAGATTGATTAAAATTGCATAAAAATTAATCGATAGCCACGGATTTCGCAGACTAAGAATATGAAATTGTGGCAAGTAATTTAATGTTTATTTCTAACCTGTTTATGTTTTGTAATGCCCCTTGTAAAAATTGCAACATGCAAAATCCGTTGGTAGAGTTTTTTATATTGATTACAGTCAAATAAGTTGTCTGGAGATTCGCAGACACTATTTAAAATTAAAACTTATACACATGATTTTATATTTCATGAAAAAACATTTAAAAATTATACACATTATCATATGAAAATTACGAATTTCTTAGTATGAGGACATATAATTTCAAATTTCTGCCTGCTTACATAATTGTCTCCGTGGTTTTGAAATTTCGCTGAAGCTTCGTAACATTGTAAGATCATCAGGTTATTTTGAAGCAGGAGACATTCAAAATGAGCATTGCTTTCGCAGGGACTCAAAGCCTGGACCTCTGGAATGCGCGCCGAGTATGCTTCCACTTACACCACGATTTCAAGCTGAAGAGAGGGGAAAATACCTTATAACATCTTGCACTGACATAGATGAACTTTTCTTGGCAAATCCTTCCTCAAAATCATGCGATCCTATGGAAAATGTGCAATCCTTCCTCAGCTTTTTTCCTATAAACTTCGTGATCCACGTGCCATCTTCGACCTTCCCCTGTTAGGTATAATCTTTCTCCTTTCTTGGATCTGCAATTTTCATGGATCTGAAACATTTCCAAGGATCTGAAATGTCTACAGATGCTTATATTTTCTGAAGATGCAACAAAATTCAAGATGTCGGCCACCCATGCCGGGCGTCTTTTAAAACCAAGCGAATCTTCTTTATTTGATTCGTCATAGAAAAGGATCAAGGATCCATAGTGACAATTTATAGTTTGAAAGGTAATCGGAATTGTTCATTAAAACCAAAATACGCTGTCATAACTTTAGTGAATTTCAAAGCACAACAAATATACTACCACACATTTAGAGAAAGTCAATATTACGGTTAATGCTTTCTTTTCAACCTATACAGAATTATAAAGTTATTCAGAACTATGTAGTTAACTAGAACTAGAATCAAAGTTTAGAAATTGATAGTAAAATATTTTTCAGTTTTTAAAACTTTGTAATGTCCCCTTCCGCTTTTCATTTATTAACATTCCGCTGGGGTCAATCCATAAGTTCGTGCGCATTAAGAGTATGCGTGGAATTCGTTATGACACATTTACTAAAACAATACAATTTTGAACCTGTTGAAACTTGTCCTCGTTTGACTAACATATTATTCAGTTCATAATCAACTTTCGTAAATATCGAACGCATTTTAGTACCCATAGAAGATGAATATATAGATAATCAGTACTTACGTGATGTGCTACATTTTTTATTTTCGTGTGGTGAATCTGCCAGGTTTGCAGCGATAAAAATTAATATCGTACATGATGAACACACTATTGTAAGAAGGGCCCAGGAATGGTTTAAATTTAAAGTTGGAGAAAGCAGCATTGATGATGAACGCTGTTCAGGATGTTTCGAACTGTTGGAACCAAATCAAACGATTAATTCAGAAGTTTATAGTGAAGAACTTTGCCCTCTAAATTCAGAATTGATCAAAATCGCCCACGATTGGTGAATATCAAGAAAGTGTTGTTTCATCATAATAACGCTGACTGCATACGACTCGAACAACGCTGCAAAAAATGAGTGAATTTAATTGGGAGCTTTTGCCACATCTTGCTTATTCCCTAGATATTGCCCCAAGTGATTTTCACTTATTTCGTGCTTTACAAAATTTTTTACTGGGAAAAAAATTAAATTCTAAACATGATGTACACAATGAACCTTCAAGTTTGTTTGCATTAAAACCAGTCTTTCTACAGCAATGGCATAAAAAAGTTGCCTGTAAGATGGCGAGACATTGCAGATAATGGAGGAAAATATATATTTGATTAAAATGTTAAATTGTGTTTTTTTATATTATTTAAAAATTTATCAAAAAACGCGTACTAATTTATGGACTGACCCAATACTTTTAAATAACCTAGCCCATTGTAAGGTAGCATAAGGAAGACTCTATTGAAGCATCTGTATCAGCTTAATATTAATTAGCTGAACTGATCAAATTATTGAGATAGTAAGGACTATATTCAAAGCTTCGTGAGCTTAGATTATCTTATAATTACTGCATTTAGGTTTGATTAAGCATTTAATGAAAGCTAAATCGTTGCAAATTATTTGCCTTAATTGCGTGAAAGATATTACACGCGTATTTGTTCTTTCTAATGTTAGAATCGGGGAGATTTATAGAATCGCCATGATGCAAAGTCATTTTAAGGATGGAAAATGAAAACGAAACTTAGTTCTCAACCTGACCATAACCAATTTTAAAAGTTTGGATTTTGGCGAAACAGTTATTTGACATGTATAAAAAGTTGCTTGTATTATAAATGATCCTATTGTTTATTTGACGGAGAAGAACCAATGTTAAACTTTTATAAATTGAAAGCTATAACTGAATCTGTTTTGTGGCATTATGAAATAATTTTTTCATACATTTATTTACGTAGCTATGGTTTATTACTTTCAAAAAGGCATTTCAAGGTCATTTCTAACCCGCCTTCGCCCCCATTCATGCTCCTCATTCGTGGAGCATCCCCGCCCAACATTTATTTTATACGCTTCATCTGAGGCTGTAATTCAAGTCAGCGTGATTCTTGTGCTTTTCATGAAGCGAAACGCGCTAAATCGTAAAGAAGTGGAGGAAAACGTTAAACGAGTCAACATTTTTTCTGCAGCTGTTGTTCCCATGGTTACGAGTCAACGGAAATCGGGCAACGGAAAATATTCCCTAAATTTCTAAGTAACTGATAACAGTTTGATATGCCTTTTTAATTCAGGGAGCGAATTTCTGAGGAAACAATTTTTGCCATAAAGTACAAAGATGAACAAATAAAAACACAAGTAAAATTATAATTGAAACATTTACAGGTAACTAATATTTACATATAAAAATACATAGTTACAGAATTAGTAGAAAAATATTTTTACTTAGAGTTTTATGCTCAACTTAGTAATCAATAGTCACTATTTATACCTAAAATCAAAATTCCTATCCCTAGGTATTTGAAAGCGTAATATTGAACTTCTCAAAATTTCACCGACAAGAAGAAATGTTACTTCAAAGATGCTACTTGAGACCACTATCTTGCACATTATAATTTATACTTATTACGCGCGGCCGCTTAATAAATCCTCCTAAACAATTATAGGTTACTGTACTCTCCTACTGATACATTCTTAGCCGTGCTGCGTTTTTTATTATACGCTTACTGAAACTTTTTACTACGGAAGCGATCTATCAAAGGAGTGAGCAGCAAAAGTTTTAATAGCACAGTAAAGATATAATAAAACCTCTTAGGAGTTGTTTTCTCAGTACTATATTTAAAAAGCCATATATATGTAGCGTAATGAAATCAGCGAAATTCTGTATTTAAATATCTATTTTTCTGTATTTGAATGAATTTATTTTACAGGAAATAGAGAATACTTCCTAGTTATAGCTTGAAATATAATTACAGTGCAATTATTAGGACAATAACAAAAAGTAAATCGTGTATATCAAGTGGTACCTCTCATAGACCCTTGAAGGAAATAAATCGAAACTAGTGGAAAGACTGCAAATGCAACATGTGCTTAAAAAAATTAACAAGGTGGGACAGAAATTTACCAGTAGGGAATCGCCAATGTTTGGCGCTAAGCGGAAGTTTTGGTCTGCGATAACACATTTGTACTCAGTTAATAAATTTCAAATATCGAATTTAAATATCAGTAGTCATCTATAAAACTATATTCAAAAGATTAAATAAAAATCTTTTGATATCCTAAATAATAAACACACTAATGATCACTGAACGTTTGAAAATCATTGCGCAACTAATCTTTTTTTTTTTAGTTGCGAAATGCCCAGCTTCACTTTGTTATTTTTTTTGTCAGTATTTCACAGGACAGTTCCAAAGGTGTTTTACATTCGTCGAAAAACTACGATAAATACGCTGAAACAATCAGCAACACAGCCTTCAGGCTATAATGGTGAAGACGGCTTCACGGGAAAGCACTAAAGTACAGATCTTGACTCGGTCGATCGTTCTCAAGTTAATCTTAAAGCACTACTACTAAACTGAGCACACTCAAAGATACTCTTCACGATAAAACTGCTGTAGAAGGAGGATTTACAGCGGTGTCCAAAATTGTGGACACTTTTAGAAATTTTTATGTTTTTGAACTTCGTATGCTTATAGAAAACGTTACGTTTCACAAAATGCAAACTTGTATATATCATTTTAAAGAGAATTTATTACTGAATTCAATACAAAACACAACATTCAATTATTTGCAATACAAAAAAAGTTAAACGATAATAGTTATCGATATACATTAGATAGTGATAATTGCAGTGAGTTATCAGTAGTTAGTAGGGTACCCTTTATTTTTGGTTACAGCTTCACATCGACGTTTCATTGAGCTGAAAAGAGTTTTAAGCTCTTCTTTCGTTATTACATGATGCCAGGAAACAATTATATGCCAGGAAACAAGAGTTTTAAAACGGTGGGACAAAATTTCGATAGGATTGAGGTCAGGACTGTTTCCTGGCCATGACAACAATTTAATGCTCTTTGTACGAAACCACTCTTTCGATATTTTGGCCATGTGGCAAGGAACAGAAAGAATCCTGCTGAAAAATAAACGAAGCATTGTTGGGAAAACGATCTCTGATGGAAGGTAGAAGTTTTGGTTCTAGAATAGTGTCAATGTATTTTCTGGCATTCAGTGTCCCATCGATAACATGAAGGCGACCAATACCATCTTCTGACATGCATGACCAAATCATAACACTACCTGGGTTCTTCACAGTTGCTTGAATGCAGTCAGGATGTAGCTCTTCTCCTATTCTACGTCTTACATATTTTCGCCCATCACTACCGAATAACGATATCTTAGTTTCATCATCCATATAACTTGTGACCACTGATCATCTGTTCAATTAATGTGTTCCTTTGCCCACTGTAGTCTTTTTTTTTTTTTCGTTGCTGAAAATTAAGATAAGGCTTTTTTTATGGAATTCTACCTCTCAGTCCAACATCTGTTAATCTTCTCCTGATTGTTCTTGAACTGACAGAAACACCAGCATCATTCAGATCACTTCTGATGGCCGCAGATGATCTATCTTGGAGACATAGTCTTTTTATTTTTCTGTCATCAATAGATGTGGTGCACCTTTTTCGGCCTTTTCTTTGCTTTTTATTGAATTTGTCTCTTGATATCGTAAACAAAACTTTCGGACTCCAGATGTAGTCGCTGAACCACCCACCTGTCTTGCAATTTCAGCATAGGAAAGACCACTTTCTCGTAACACAATAATATTACATCTCTTTCTAGGTGTCCAATTTACTCTTTTATTTGATGTCATTGCTTCTTGTCTAAATATTAAAAATTTTTACAAAAATTCCTACTTGTAATTGCAGTGTATAAGAAACAGGTCTTCCTTCTACAGAACAAAGCAAAATAATGAATTGTTTCAAGTGTAAACATGATATCAGCTTCTACTGGCAGATACTAACATTTGATTGGTTCTCAGAACAAGAGCAGTGATTGGCCAAGAAAGGTAGACATTACAAATCACTTCATAACTGTGTTTTTTATTTATATTAAAGTACATATAACTTTTTTTTGTATTGCAAATAAGTGAATTTTGTGTTTTGTATTGAATTCAGTAATAAATTCTCCTTAAAATGATATATACAAGTTTGCATTTTGCGAAACGTAACATTTTCTATAAGCATACAAATTTCAAAAACATAAAAATTTCCAAAAGTGTCCACAATTTTGGTCACCACTGTATATAGCTTTTGTCATGCCTTCGAGAACTTTTATGGGCAAACCGGTAAGAATTCGTTCTAGAATGTTCTAGAATATCTTCGTCTATGGCATATCGCCAATTTTGCCCTCAAATGTCACCGATTGGGCGATTTCGCACCAATATTAACAAAGAGAAATTTAAAATAATGTAAAAATTATCACATATCAATAGAACAATGCAGTTTGCAAAATGCGCTACTTCCTTGATGCAGGAACCGAAACAAACCTTCAGTCTATATAACGTTCAGCGTTTGTAAAATGCAGCGATATGAAGCGTAATAAAACGGGATATGCCTTTATTACATTTCAAAATTCCTACATAGAAAATCCGAATTCTGGCACTAACAAATTTCATTAGCAAAATTTAATAAATGAAATCCCTATGAATTTCCTTGCCGTTCAGAAATATTCACAGCGCGAATTAAGTCCAGTTTTCGACGCTTATAATTATAAACATATTTTGTTGTGAATTTCCTATTACATTTCTCGACTATGCAGGAAATTTATACTAAGAATGAAATTATTCTACGAATCTGCATCGCATTTGCGTTTGAAATGAAATTTTCTCTCTCTGTGCTAGAATGTTTACATTCTACTATTTACTTAAATAGTATACATGATTCTGATATAACAGAGGAACGAAATGTTACATTATAAAATTTAGAAAAGGATTCATATAATTTTCAAACGTTTTGGTCTCAAATACTTTTCCATGGAGTTATTCAGATCTTATTCGCAAATTATTGGATAAAATTATTACATATATATATATACTTATCTATACAAATAGTATATTTACATATACTACAGAATATATATACTAATATATACAAATATATTTACATATACTGCAGAATATATATACTTATATATACAAATATATTTACATATACTACAGAATATATATACTTATATATACAAATATATTTACATATACTACAGAATATACATATGTGTTCTTTAATAAGAGAGTTTACGTTGGATATTTAATGCGGATTAACGTTTTGGAATAATTACATTATCATCACAGCTATCGACAGTGGAAATTATTGTTTAATTATTTAAATTTTCTCCAAGATTTTGCTGCTATTTTTATCATGAAGTTAATCCTAAAAACTCTTTTTTGAACACAAATTTTATTCAGTAATGTCAGTTATAATACGCTGTAAAATTTCCGGTTCTAAAAGCATAATTAAACACTTGTTTGTCGCATTAAATTCATAAGTATTTCTCGCTTATTTTGCATGTAAGTAACCTTTTTTCCGCATGCCTTCGTAGTGTAACAGGAAGCACGTTTGAATCGTGTTCGGGAAGACCGGCGTTCGAATCCAGGCGAGAGCACTGAAAATTTCTTCAGTTTCCTGATATCGAAAAATTCTATGGACTCTATAGGTGGCGCCCGAACTAAAAGGTTGTGAAAGATAATTCATCACCACCTGAATTTCGCAGTTTCATGCCATAATCTCCGGTCGCTGATTAAATGAGGAAGTATATAAGGTACTTTTCCCCTCCTTTCCGCATGCCTTCGCTGTGAAACTGGAAGCACGCTTGCCGCGCACTCGAGGGGGGGGGCTAGCAGTTTTCTTCAGTTTCTTCCATCGAAAAACCTGAAGATTCTATAGTAATGAAATGTTATCGATAACCATATGTATAAATAAAGGATTTTTAATCATAATGTGAATATTAGATTTCGGTTCTTAAAACTAACAAAAAGATTATTTCGTATGAACAGCCCACCAGCGGCCGAGCGGTAAAGTCGCTTAACACTGGTAGTTCGGTCCGAGGTTCGAATCCCGCAAACGGGCTGGCTGCATGGGTGTTTTCATGGTTTTCCCCATGTGTAACGTGTATACCAGCCAGTTTCTCTTAGAATGTCCTCTACGAAGGCATCCCTCCCCTTAGGCTGATAGCCCTCGAGGCTTTGCTATAACCCCCCACACACATTTCGTATGAACATTATAAACAGAACATACATAGGCTAGAAAATTTAAAGATACGATTATTAAAATTGCTTTATGTTAGTTCTATTAAATCCAGTCTAGTGAAAGTTAATTCTGTATTGATCAAGGCCAAGACGCCATGCCGAAAATCTAGGAACAATTTAAAGATACTGGTGATGTATGCAGAGAATCAGTAAAGGGGAGATGTGCCACAATCAGACTCTTAGGACTTTTATTTGGGCAAACGATGTAGAGAGCTAAAGTCAGCACAGATTGCAAGGGAATGAGTTACAGAAGCTCGACTATCCAAACATACGATGAGTGAAAGTCACCATAAAAGAAGGCTTTATGAAAGGAAGTCCATGATTTGTGTCCCAATAATTCAGACTTCGGAATGTATCCAGTTGCAGAGATGAAGAAATCATCGTAATAGGATTACTACGAACTGAAACCGAGTTCGTGTTACGGGTGAGATTTGGTTTCATTTGGAGAGTAATTCAAAACATGTTACAATCTGGAGAATATTCTTAACTTCCTTTCAGAGTTACTAGAGATTAGATGCTCGAGTTACTGACTTCTGCGTGTTCTGTACCTCAAAATTAAATCAAATTTTTATAATTTCATTCCTCTTAGTGTACCGGATTTGTAAAATAAATATGATTCTGCAAACTGCTTTCCTTTATGGTGTAATAATTTTAATGAGTAGCGCAGTAATTACTGTAGCTAAAACATGAATCAAGTGTTGATTTATATTATAAATGTGCATGCTTTTGGTTACGCTTTATGTGTTTGTACTCGTATATCACAATACCATTATTTTACATAAAACGCCCCGTTCGTCGTAGGTAATATAGATTTTACTTAGGAAGTAAGGTGGTGTACCCTAGTATTAAGGTGTTAATTCAAACATTATGTACTGCTGACAAAGACTGTGGCAATTGATTTGATGAGGCAGCTGGGAAAACAAGGTGCATAGATGTCCAGTTTTGTACGAGTGCTTTAAGATAAAATATAAATGTAGCATATAGTGATGCAAAATGTAGAACATAAATATAAATATAAAAATTTCGATGACACAAAATACTAGTAATATATCAAAATTCACAATGAACCAGCTTAATCGGCTTCAACTTTCAAATACGTACCTGGGAATAATTCTTGATTTCAAAGAAAAGTTTAAAGAAATCATCAGCTAACTTTCGATAGCTGCGAAATGCATTTTTCTCGATTTAAACATAACAGAGCATATATGGGAGGCATTAGGCTCGAACTCGTTTAAAGTAAGCTTTAATGAACGTATATGTTCTTCTATTTGAAAGTTGTTTCTATAAAGCAGTAGTAACTTTGTGGTACTTCTGTTAACTGGCACCCCATCAGTGGCCGAACGGTTAAGACTGCTGAATGTTGGTAATTCGACATGATTTGGGTTTGATCTAGGGCTGGCAGCATGACTGGTTTTTACCGTGTTTTCTTTCTGTAACGTGAATACCAGCCAGTTTCCCCTCAGAACGTCTTTTAGGATGACATCTGTCCTTTTAGACAGGTAACCCTCGTGGCTTTGTTATATTCAAATAACCTAACCTAGCCTTGTTTACAGATGCAATGTACTTTAAATAATCAGTTCTGCTTCATAAGCATAGAATATAAAATTACATTAAAACATAACATCTGTTGTATAACTGATGCCACCATTAGTACAATGATACGTATTCTGAAGTTTCCGAGTATAACAAATTTTAGATTTCGAGAAATCCAGGCTTTGTTAAATTTTGATCACAAAATCTGAAACACCCACTCAATATGTGTCTCTGGGTTTAGAAAACTCCACAGCAATTTTCGTTTCTGATACATTCGTACAAATATAATCATGTTTCTAAACTGGAATTGTAAGATAACATCAAATAGCGCTATGTGAAGTCATGTTTCCATGCGTTGCAGCTATTCAAGCCTCATTGGAAGAATCAGAGCTGGCTGCAACATTTTTGGTGCCCTTTAGCGATCAGTAGAGTTTGCGATAAATTAAACATATTAATAATCCAAAGCGAAATGTTCTTTTATTTAGCTGTTGCTTATGAAAGCAACTTAATTGGAAACTTGCACAATTCAACGCCTAAGGGGGCTGCCGATGTCGCCTAAGCTTGGAGCTCTGGAAATCGGTTCTGGGAAGCATCTAATGGAAAATAGCATTTCAGCTACACGTTTACGCCACTGGTGTTGATACAGGTTTAAAATTTGAAACATTCTTTAACGCCAGACAAAATGTCCTCTGCTTAGAGAAGGTTAGAATTATGAAAGTATCTGACAATAGTTAGAATTATTAAATATCAAAGATTTTTCTCCTCATTCTACTGCATTTATATTTTATACGAAAAAAGCTTATGGCACCATCAATTTTCAGTGATGAAACTTGGATGGATAGTTTAAAAAAATTGTTTTTATTAAAAAATGAGCAGCGTGAAATATTCTGAAAAGGCTTGCAGCGTTTTTCTCAAACTCTAAAATTAAGAGAATATTTTATCTATGAGATATTTTAATTTATCTTCAAGATACAGCAAAAATATTTTGAATTTGCTGACTCTATGCATAAGAAAAAGATACTTTTGAATGCAATTTGAATTTCAGGGCATAAAATTCCTCACTAAATTTAGCATGTTAACTTTGTTACTTTGTTTAAACTATGTTAACTTTTCATTAAGGTTATTTCAAAACACAGAAATAGTCTAGTTTTATTTTTATTTTATATCAGCTGCGCTGATGTATTTCCTATGTTGTAATAGCTTAAGCGATATGGCAACTAAAATTATTTCTTTTGGTTTAGTGGTCACGAAATGGCAACAGTTAATGCATGTTTACATGTAAAATACCAGATTGAAGGATTTACTTAACTTCAGGCAGCTCAGCTACGTTTATAAATTGATTTAATCAGAAGTTGGGGGAAAATTAGTTTTTATTTTTCGGGTTTTAAGTTTTATGAGAGAAAGAATCAACGAAGCAAGAGCTATTCGTATTCATTGTTTTTTATTTGTCTTTGATTCCGAAATATCATCAGAACTGCACAACTAAAATACTTTTTTCTGTAAACAGAGAAAAACAGAGAACAGAAACGAGAAAAAAATTAAATAAATTAACAATATTTTTTGAATCATTTAAATACAGAAAAGATATTTTTGCAGAAAATTTATTTCTAAAATGGATTGTCCAAATTCCAAAACAGGTGAAGGAAAAAGAAGAAATAAATTGATGGTTACTCGAATAAAGTTTGGTAAATTATCAGAACTTAACCGTGAATCTCTGTTTAAGAAAGCTAGAGAATTAGAAGAAGCCGAAAAAATTCTGCATCGATCATCGCCTGTCTATTACTCAGCCGCAAAGAGGAGTCCCACTTCAGATGAGTCTGGATCTAAGTGGTTCGAACTGCATTCAACTTCTTCTGAAGAATCCATCGAGTACGAAGATGTTCAGAGTTATCAGTTAGGATCTCTTGGCTTAGTTCCACCGAAAAGTATCAAAACTCAATTAACTCAAAGAAAAAAAGACAGAAGGGGTTTTACAAAATTCAGATCTCCAAAAGTACGAGTTTTTGATTTCACAGCAATCGGTATCTTAAGTGACTTAGGGTTGCTGAACAAGTTCGAGAAAAGTTCCCAAATGGGATATTCTCTCAGAAAACGTACAGTTCGGGAAAAACGCCGTTTTTATGCTTACTGATGGTTTCACATAGCTATTAATTTTTTTCCCACATAATTATTAATCTTCTAGTGATATACAACATCGCTTCTTCATGGCATGCTTTTAAGGATAATTTTAATAAATGATTTAAACGGGCTAAATATTTTTCTCAAATAAATGAAAACAGGTAGAACATATGTTGCTTATTCAGCTAATCTGACGTAACACTTAACAGATTTAGGAAACCCACGAACAAACATTGATTTAATCTACTTTACATATATCTGAGTGCGATGTCGCATTTGAAGTTAGCTGGAGAATATGTAAGACTATTAACATATAGTTGAAACATTAATACAAATTTGGGTACTACTCGGTTTCGAGGGCCGTAAAAAAATTGCAGCAAAAATGTACGTTCAAAAGCGGCAAATCTAGCAAACGCGCCCTTTTAACAGCGCGCCAAATCTAGCGTACGCGCTGATTTCAGATTGCGTAAGTTTATATAGTTCTATATTTCTTAAGACGCTATTGAAATACTAGTTTAATTTTTAAATCCTTTTTTTATTTTAAATCCTTTTTTCATATCCCATGGATTTAACAATTTGGGAATTGGCCATGACGAAAACTCGGCAATAGAATTTTGGGTAAAGTGCAGAACCACCCACTGCTTGACGCGTTTCTAAGAATTGCACATACTCGGTATCCATGTGCACATCGACCTATTTTCACTTAAAAAAATCCCCGAATTGCACAAAAATGGCACTGCGCACACCCTTGACTTTATCTATGTACACATCGACCTATTTTCATTTAATAAAAGTAAATGAAAATTGACAAAAATCCAATTGTTTTTACCCTTGTAAAAAGCGGCTAACAAATAAGTGAGCGATTTTGCACTTACCGAGAATATTTTCAAAGAAAAGGCATCATTCATTATAGAAAATTACGTTTGAACAACCAACGAGATGAAATTATGCTGTAGCGATGAGTCGGTAGCGAAATAGCGATGCAGGCATCCATTCAGTTATGTTTAGGAATTTTTATATAAATTAAACCAATGATCTGAAATAATTATTTACTCTTATACTTCCATTCAGTCATGTTCAGCCTTTTTCATATAAATTATAATAATAAAAAGTATTATATAAAATTAACCTTTCATCTAAATTAAAACATCAATCTTACATCAATACTATTATACTTCCTTTCTTGCCGAAATTATTAGGGTTGCCGCAATTATTTTTGGCAGCATTGGCATCAACAATAGTTTGGCGATTTTTTACGGCCCTCGAAAACCGAATAGTACCCAAATATGTCTTCTCTACTTTCAAAATAACTTACTGAGATCTTAGACACTGTGTTCAATATTTGAATTCTACAGTATTTCGCACTATTTCTTGTCCGTGTTGTTGAATATACAAGTGAATATATCCATTTAAAGAGCATATACAGTAATTAATGTGTAGGAACTTTTAAATGGGAGCTTTATGTTTTCCGAAGTAATTTTGAGTTAGTAATACTCCTTGAAATTAAAGTGGGAATAATCGCATTGTGTGATGTATTGCTGTGTGGATTATAATACAAATTAACCGCAGCTAGCAACGACTTATAGAGTCACAACTAAAATTGTACTTATATATGATGCGAAAGCAAGACATCAAATAACTGAAAGTCGCAGTCAGTTCGTATTATTACCATACTCAGTCTTCATTCACTCCATTTCTAACTGAACAGTAGGGTTTTGCCTTCAAAACCTTTTATTGGCTCAGAATTACTTCCGAAACAGCAATTATCTGTGCATGTGCATGTCAATTTGAGCCGAGAAACAAACTATATCATCAAGCTTTTATTACGCGTACTAAACAAAACAAGAGTACTTAAAACAGCTACGTTACTCAGCACATTTGTCAAAACAAGAGAATTACAAATTCCATTAGACTCAGTCTGTCTAGAAGATAAATTATTATAGTTTTATAACCGTTAAACAGGCGTTGTACAGTGGTCAATAAAATAATTAGAAAACCGCTGGTATCACCCATTACAGAAATCAAAGACAGAAAGCTTTGCAATTGTTAGCAATATGGCAGTTGGAGAAATGACATTCAAACGTGAAGCAGTTCAACGACATTCGAAAACAAATTTTATTCCGAAAAGAAGAAATTCATAATTTTTTCATTTCACATTATTAATGGATTTTCAGTAACTTGTAACTGAGCAAATTAAACTTCAGTAAATTTGTTCAGTTTTCTGCTGCCGCACATATTTTAAACATTAACAGTGAACAAAGCAGAGGCAATACTTGCCATCAACGATTACAACCGGATGCTTATTGGCAAACCGCACATTGAGTTGATCAATGTTAACGAATTTCGCATACTGCGCATGCTCAGTGGTGTACCGTTGGCATGGGAGAAAATGCTGACGACAAAGCAACCCTACAGAAGCCTGTTCGAACAAACTCGATGCCATTTACAATTGCAAATACTGCGGGCATTTGTGTTTATTGCATTTCCTTCTATTTCATTTCATTTTGATTTATTTTGTTCATAAACGTTGCATTTAATATCAGTTTTTTACAATAATTTGTTTGACTTTAATTCAGTAATTTAAACTAGATTTAATGCTTATTTTGTTAAAGTATATATGAATGGATTATTCCTCAGAAGTATAATCAGCTTGTAATGTTTCCTGTTTTGTAATCCTCCTTAAACGAAAATTTGCGTAGTTTACAATCGATATTTACACTCCAAGTAATGAAGCAACTTACAACCTGACACATTTTAAAACCCAGAACTGTTTACTCCAAAAATAACACAGTATCTCAACCATATACCATATTTATCTTCTTTTAAAATTGCGCAAAAGTCGTAACTGCGCCCAATTCTCTTCTGGGCATGCGCAGTAAGCAAAAATCGTTTAACATTGATCAACTCAATGTGCGGTTTGCCATTACGCCAACCGGATGCGTAAGGATTCAGTAGAAGTCCGTCACCAAAATGGGAATAAATGAAAAATCACTAACTCTCTCCGGGCAGCAGCGAAACATAAGTTACTTTGTGAATAGTCCTCCTATGTTAACTTACGTGTTCCTACTCTTTCAAATACCGAATAAATGAGTAAAAAATGCATTAACACAACCAAATGATACACCACTGTACAAGAAAATCTGTTTGCAACTTTAGATCACCCAATTTGAAATACATTTTAAATTCTCGATTTCGCCATAACATAGAAAATAAAATTTGATTTCCTTTTACAAGTCATTAAAGTAAATTTGCAAAAGAGTATATTTCGTTTTAGTAAATACCATCTTATGAATTTTGTTATTTCTGCTTAAAAGAATTCTTAAACAGAGAGTAAAGTATTTGCAGAATTATATTTTTTATCCGCGTTTATAAAAATTTTAAGAATAAAAAATTTTGAAACTCTTTAATATTTATCAAACGTTTTTTTGTTGTTTTACATCCTGATTAAAGGCGAAACCTAATTGAATCTTTACTTCTACTATCTTTTAGGCTTTCAAGACATTATGAAACAAGTCTTTCACCAGAGACTTTTTCTGATAATGTGTATGATGTATTCATTCCAGTCGCATTTTTTTTTTAAACTTAACCACTTTCCTTTAAGAAGTACTCTCTTTGCTGTCAGATTTAATCTTTCATTAATCTTGCGCCGACGTATATCAATAAAAAATTCATATTGTCGCTCGTTGTCAAAAATACTTAATCAAAATTCTCAACTTCTTGCTCTTTTTTGAGAACACTTTATGCTGAATTATTAGAATTCCTTGTTTTTTTAGTGAAACTTTTTTTCTCTTTAAACTCTAAATTAATATCCGGTTTAAAAGACTTTTGCTAAAACTTTCTTGCACTAGATTTATATTTATTTTTAATAGATAGTTATAGAGAATGGTTTGAACGTTACGGAAATTATTTATTTAAATTTTATAATTTATAGATTAACATTTATTAAAAGGGAAGATTTCTGAAACCCATTTGCTTGTATTTAAGATGATATCTCTGTACCAATATACTTTCATACATTTCTCTATAGAAGTTTTGAGACAGTCATTGTTGTGATCAACTATTTCACTTCCAAGGAATACATATGATAGTGGTGAAAATTCTAATTCAAGTTTTGAACTTGCACGGGTTATCGACACTGCTAGAAGACCTTTATTTATATCTCTCTAATCAACAATGCGTTGCCACCAAATATAGCGTTAAGAAAAGAGCTCTTTCAAGTGATGATTGCCAATACTTTAAAAAGTATATTATACTGGTCTTTGAAAATCTTGTTTCTTTTGATGGAATAACGCTTTAGCGGATTTAAGAATTTAAAAGAAGAGGAAGACAAGGGAGAACAACTGAAGATGAGATTAATAGGCTCACTAAGGAAGCCATAATCGCTGTCAAAAAATTGTGGTAAAAAAATCTGATGAGTACACCACATGACTTCCTTGCATGGAATATTAAATTATACGCATTTTTTCCTGTATTTCATTTAAACTTATTGAATTTAATTAAATCTACTTCGTCCATAGCGCATAAACCACAATAGAATAAATGCACTCTTTGCAATTCAATATATTTATTTACCATAGCGACACTACTCTGACGCTAGGTTCACTTAACAGCGTTACATCTCATTCATTTTATAACTCAGAATGTTCAAAAATTATATCATCTGAAGAATTATCTAATCGTTGCCACATCTTCTATTTCAATAGTATTATAAATATAAAACGATGTATGAAAGAAATCAGACAAATAAAAAAGGAACATTTGTTATTGCGATGTTTAGTTTCTTTAAATTGGCAACAAATCCACTGTTCTGATAAGTTTCAAATGTAAACAAGTATGGCTGCTATGGTAAAACAGTTAGGCTTAGCCGTACTTATACAATTTTTAAATTGTTGATAACTCTGCAAATATTGCATGCAGGTTAACTAAACGCATAAAAACCTTAACGGAATAAAAGAACAGCATAATTGAATCATTTTTAAAGATTCATAAATTTCATAAATTCATTTTTAAAAATTCATAAATTTCTATTCAAAACCTACGTTACACTTAAAGACTGAAATCACTTTTAATGTTCATATTTCATTTCAAAGTGACTACAAAATATGCAATAAATTTTGTAAACTTGAATTCTATATTTTAAATCAATTAATGCTACCGTTCATTTACATGGCATAAGAAAATGTCCTTCGGAAAAAGAAATAATTTATTTAAAGTGTGATTTTGAAAATCTGAATTTAGTAAATAACTGCAGCAAACTGTTATTTAGTTACGAAGTTGATTTTTTTGCTTACGTTCCTTGAAGATGAATGTTAAATTGTCCCAAATACTGCATTCATATCTTCAGATAATACGCAAATATATATTATATATATATATATATATTTCCATCTGTTACTATTAAGTCTATCAAAAACATATGAAAGGAAATATTATTAATTAGCATCTGCAAGTTAATCGAGTAACTTCTGCTTTAAAAATTTTCGGCATATAGTTACAGATATAATTATGATACGTAAAAATTTTACATTTATCAGTCATTCTTGCAATGCATTGTAATCTATAAATGTTATCGTTCTCAGTTTTAAATCTTATAAATGTATTAGATCAGTGCTAAACGTTCACCTCTACAAAACAAAACAAAAAAAGAAAAAAAAAAAAAAAATGATTTACCGAGACATTTTTAAAAATTTCCTTTTTACAATGTAACTGAAAATTTCATAAAAAATAATAGTTTCATAAAATTACGCAAATTCAAAATTATCTAAATATGTTCTTTATTTTATCTTATATACAACATGGAATTTTAAAAAATTAATTTGTTTAGGAATAATTTGAAGTTTTTAAATATTTATGTCATGTGACGTTTTCTATAACATCTTTATAAATGTGCATGTTGATGTGGACATAACAATTTGTTTTTAAATGTCAGAGATTTATGGTATTAAATGACTTAAAAGGATGCAATTGGATAAAAGAAAGCAATTAGAAGTTGGCTCATTTTTTATTAATTGTTGTCAAATGCTGTGCACTTTGGATTATGCTGTTATGATGATAATGAGTTATTTAAATTATAAAAGTAATATGAACATATCCCACATAAATTAACACGTATCAAATTTCAAGTTGTTTTTAAGTATTATTAACTGTAATAATTGCAAAAGAAATTAATTTAAGAATTAGGTTTATTTTACAGGTATTCGAAAACTGCAATTACTGTTAAATAATAAAAACTAACTAACGAAACTATTAGAATTCCAAATATTCCAACAGACTGGAGCAAGCATTCAAACTAACGCCAAAACCTTACTATAACAAAATCCAAATAATTCTTTTAATCATTTTCGTGTTGTCTAAATACGTTTACCCGTCAGTAAGTGAAGAAGTGTTTTACTTATCCTTATTTTATTTCATAAAAGATCACAAAGTGTAAATGTAAAGTTTTCTTTCTTTAAAACCGAATACCAAGCATGTTGATTTAGATAAAAACAGTGAAGTTTCATACAATCCAGATAATTGGAGTTTTAATGTAATAATAAAAATTACAATAAAGAAATAAATAATAGAGAATAATTAAGAATAATACACTAAATAGAGTATAGGGGAAAATGTGTTTTGTTGCAAACAAAGTGACCGCAGGCAAGCATTTGCCCCCACAATGCCCAAGATACTGGTTCTTTGATAAAAGCTATTTTGAGCAAGTACGCGGAAATTTCGAGTATTTGGATTCGCAAGCAAGCTATAGAGTAAAACGTAGAATTCCCGAAAATGAGTAATCTGCCATCTGAAAAGTAAAGTTTTGCGTACAGAAAAAGAAAATTGCTCTCAGAGCGCTTCGAAAAAGAAACTTAGGAAAATAAATTAAAAGATTACTTTCATGCGTAACTAATGGACATAAAATTTGATTATAATTAACGATTCCGAAGCATATCTCTTTGGTCTACATTAAACTATTGTTCAAGAAGTTAAGCATTTTCGAGCATCTTCTGCTCTATGTATTATTTTATTCCTCAACATGAAAGATTCGCTGAAGTCTTGTTCTAATTTAATTGCCAACATTTGCTTAAAATAATAAGGCGAATATTTTACCAAATGCAGTAAGTACACAAACTTATCATACAGCTTATTCCAGTTAAATGTGCAACGGGATTTTCATAAAAGAAATTAAACTGTGTAAGTTAATTTAAATGTTGATATGAATAAAAATTATAAATTTGATGTAAGAAAATAAATAAGTTATTTTGAAGATCTTTAAATTAAGGAAATATATTTTTTTGCAAATGTGTATAAAAATTTACCCCACGTGTTAAAATTCATTGAAAGATTTTAGCTTCATATATGAATGTTAGAATAATCATTAAAGTAATTTAAATTTATATAAGATATCAAGACTGTTTTCAAATTCGGTAGAGGTTTTTAACCAGAAGAAAATTAATTTTAAACGTAAAGACGATTAAAACGCAAAAATAATTTTGATAGCACATTAAAATGCTGTTTGGAAAAAACGTATTTGCATACCCTTTTTTCATATTCATGGAAAAAGAAAAACAAAGTAAAATGCCAGAAATACACTAAATATTTTGAATTAATAAACTTCATTTTTAATCTTTTTAGAATTCGAATAATATCCGTAAAAGTGACGAATGAAATATACCATAAGGCGGTAGTTTTTTTTTCAGTACATTCGGATTCGTATAATTTTCGTAAAACTAACGTGTGGAGAATAATTATAAGGTGTCAACAGTATCTTCAGCTACTTTTATTCGTAAAAATTTCGTAAAGTAACGTGCAAAAATACCAAACCCTTATTTCACCAAAATTATACGTATATTTTTGGAGACATGCTGTCTGGGAAGAGTCCTTTATTCTGCCATACGTACCGATGTCACGCAGAAAGAAATCGCATTTGATAGCGATAAAAATGGATATTTTCGTTGAAATATGGTACCTGGAAATTTTCGTGATTACAATACTTCTTTTACTTCGTACAAGGAAGTAAAAAGGATCAGAACTTTTCTTTAGCATTGCATTAAAACTGTAAGGATTATGTTAATTTTATTAACAGTTAAATTTTGAGTTAAACTTCCTTTCCTATCGATTCTTAATTTCAATTTACCACTTCCGGCCAGAAAGTAGTTTTAGAATCACGTCTGAATGCTAAAGAGCGATATATAACCGCGAAGTTATACAGACTTAGTGAGAGAGACTAGAGATTCTGGTTGCACGCGTCCGTCTTTTTGGCTACTCTCTCGTAAGCTATTATTACACTCGGCCGTGCTTTAGGCCCTTGATAGCTTCGCAGTCAATTAGGGAAGGGACCAACTCTGTTAGAATTTTGATAGTTTTGGCTATATATCTTTTGTTAAGATTACTTCAGTTGAATTCTTAGTTTCTTAAGTTCAAGCTCAAGTGTCGGCTTTATTATACAACTCCAAGACGGAGTTTTGTTAAACTTCAATCGGAATAATAAAGGGTTATTTTACCCTTCTATCCTGTTGTTTTCTGTCGCACGAACTCAAGCGATTATTCGCTTATCAGTTCTTAAGATTCTTCAGTTCCATCAGTAACTTAGAACTACACAGTGAAGAATCCTACAAAACATACAACATTATTTCAGTTATTTAAAATAATCAGCGATTATCCAAAACAATTGTTGTCGCGTTGTAAGATTGCTGTAGAGGTTGCATTTGTTAAATGAGTAAAATACATTTCAGAAAGTTCAAAGTCTTTACTGGACTTTCTCTTCTAATTTCTCTAAACCTCTAATGATTTATTACTAAATGTCAACTATCTATTTTGAAGTAATCAGCTTCTATATATGTGAAGTGACTTAACATACAATAAAACTGATATTTATAAAATTAACTAAAAAACATGCGTATATAATTATGTCATTAATCTTATTATGCATATTTTTCAAGTTAATTCAAATTTGCTTGTTAGAGGAATGGCGCCTAACTAAAATCTCTGGCTTGAAGAAAGAACCAATTATTTATTTAACGTAGAATAAGTTATCCTTGAAAAACCAGTAGTACTTTACATTTAAAATCTAATCTCCAGCTGGTATAAAGACAAAACAAAATAACTGTTTATTTTGCTGCAAGGAACTTTCTCATTTCTTTAAAAGTAAAATTTTTTGTATAGTAGCCCAGAGCATGTTTCTTTTGATAAAGCTAAAAATTAGTTTTTGCTCTGGCTTTTTTATGTTTTAGTTCAAAGGAGGGTAATAAAATTATGTGGCAGTAGAAATAGTTTTCTAAATTGGGCTGAATAGTTTAGGATTTATCTATTATGATTCTGGCTAAGTAACTAAGTAACCATCAAGAAACGTAGATAAGAAAGATGCAAGTTCCCCGAAAAATAAATATAAAACTCTTTGTCGAAATTAGCAAAAAATACAAGTTATGGAACAAATAATAAATATTTATTCCCGCTGCCCCAAAACCAAAGATATACAGAAAAAAATCTTTCATGAGATATTCCTTAAAATGAGTACGGACAACATATTCATGAGCATATAAAATAAGCATATTTTCATTTGTATTGAGCATACTAGAGTGCAAAAATTTTTAACGACAAAACGCTTATAACGTTTTAATAATTTAGGTACATACTTTCATATACTGAGATAATAACAAAATTATTTAAAAGAAATATGCCATCCTTTAGCACAAAAGATCTCTGTAATTCTTTAAGTATGTAGAGTCAGTACTTGTGCATATTTGTTTTACTTCTTTATCATGTATTTTTACTTCTTTATCCTATCTTATTTTATTTTATTTTACTTCATTATCATCATATTTTTATAGCATTTTTAATCATGCTCTCTTTTGTCGTACAATACATTTTGTTAAGGAGCCTAGTCACGTTGAAATATCCCTGCATAGAATTTCGAGAGTGGCATAATCCTGGATTTTAAAATTTCTATATTCTTTGATGTATTCATTTCATCAATAGGGACTAAATTTTCAATACCATCTGCAGTGAAACAAACCTTAAAACATTTGTTTTTGAGCGTATTTTACGATTTGTCGAATATGTTGATGTCGTATTGATTCACCCTTGCTTCGTCCGACTACGTTAGATGTGTATCCATGAACAAATAAATGAGTTTCATTGCTGAAAATGACTTTTTCCAGTCATTTTGTGGTCCAAAATTTGTATTTTTTTGCTCCTAATGATATATCAAGTGTTGGTTTTCCGACCAGCAATGGTAAGTCTATGCTGTACGCTTGAAGAGTTAATATCGATACCAATAGATAACAGATTTCGTTTAAGGTCTTTGCTAGTTTTTATTGGATTACTAATGCCATTTTATAGTAGATATCCACCAGCGTTTGAAGTTGCTTTCCTTTTCCTTCCACATTTGCCTTTGGAGAAAATGATCCAGTTTCATTGTGTTTCCTCAGAATTCAAGAAATTCTCGATTTTCCAATACCAACCGTAGAAACGATATTTAAAATAATCGTGGATATGTGACTGTTATGTGCGATCATCTTTACTCTCTTTCCAGGTGTTATGCCCATTTTTCGTATACTAAGATGAACAAATACAAAAATAACTTCTTCTTCTCACAGAAACAAGCTCAAATGTTACAATAATTCTAAGTTATTGCATGAACTTTTTATCATAAGCCAAACGCAGACGTCCATATAACATTAAGGGACGGTAAAGCTGTTTGCGGGAGCTGCTGGCGCCAGCTGACAACCAACTTAACATTTCGTGAAAATATCGATTTGTCTCATTTAATTTGCATGCTATACAGGGTTACCGCAGAAGAAATACACAGCTTCAATATGGAAGTACATACCTGACTTTAAAATGTTATTTAAAAGAAACTTCTAAAAATTCAGAAATTTATTCTTCATTGGACTATTACTTCCCGAAAATCTACTTAGAAAATTTTAATTTTGTTCGATTTGGGTTAGAGCCCCGCGCCGGCAACCTGGTGATGAGCAGTGTTCAGCTTATCTGTGAACATGCAGAGGACTTGGCCATTGAATTGGAGAATTGCACTGAATGGGCCAAAATAGCCAAAAATGAATAGGTGCCAAGATTAGTTTTTAGTTTTACCATGGTTCCAAGACTAAGTGCTATTTACTACCATCAAAGAATTGAGTATTTTGTTGAAGGTTTAAATAAGTGTTCCCAGAGACTGGATTATTGTGCTCATAAAAGTGTGAATAGCCTTATCATACCATATTGCAGTGTGAAGCTTAAATAATTTTTTTTTTGATGTGCAGTAATGAAGTGGGACTTGCATTTGAATTTCCTACATAAATTTAATCCGAAAGGAATTATTTATCTAAAGCTATTTAGAAAACTTAATATTAATCGCAGTTTTGTTAGTTTTTTAACATTGTACTTCTTTATAACAGAGATATGTATGAAACTGAATTCTGAAGCAATTTTTTTTCAAATGCTACAGCAGATAACTAACTGACATTTATAAAAAGAATGATAAACTGATTAGCTTATTTACCTTCATTTGAAAAACGCTTATCAATTTTCTAAGTAATTTAATTATTAAATTATTTGTAATATCCGCTCTCCTTACCTTAAGAAGTGTTTAATGTATTTAAACAATGTACTGAAGTATATCTCAATGCAGGTCTGAATAATTTGACGTAAAATCCTGATATCTTTATTAAATTAGACTTATATCTGAGAATTTATTAAATTACGTTTCTTAATAAAATAATATTCTATTAAATCATCCAGATATATGCCTTGCTTGTCTTTACCCCTCTTATATGTAATTTATTTTACAGCTTTTATATGCATTCTAATAAAGAATTTCTATTTATTTGGTTGCAACATCATCACGCGTCACTCGTCTAGTCAAGAGTAATGAAGCTTGAAGATATCTTTTACCATTTCCGAATAAAACGTCTTTTATTGGAAACGCTAGTTTAAGACAAACTTTGGCAACTAGCCAGAAGTTAATCTTATGCATTTCTGTACTCAAAGATACAAACAGGGGTTATTACAATGACAGTATTTAAATTGATTTTTTAGCTGTAAAAAGACTCTTTGGTGTCTTTTGAAACAACAAATAAACTCTAGTGATTTATATTTATTTACGTTATTTGATTTCATTGCTAGTGTGCTATTTTAAGGTTTCATTGTTGTGAACTGTTTAAAATCAGAATATAAAGAAGACGAACAAAGTTTTAAGTATTTAACGTTTGTTATTCGTCAGTTTTTGTTGCATTATTTATTTCTTAGAATTTGAAGAAAGCTTAGAAAGGGAGTAAAATGAAATATGTATTCATTGTATTTTTTTCCCGTAGAAATTAAAATACAATAAAAATGCTTTATCATCTTACGCTCTCTAAAAAGCAAAAACATCCATTTATATAATGAAGCTATATTTCGGTTACCATGACAAACTTATACTAGAAGTAATGCATATATTCCCATGTATCTATATATATAACGTTAATGATATTTTAATAATGATTTGGATGCATAATGATGGAGTGACGACGCATAAAAGAAGCTAGAAATCACAAATTTCGATTTTATTCTTTGAAAGCACACTTTTAACATGAATTACTCCGTGTAATGAGCACAATGTGCGCACCAGTTTACTTGTGCTTTTTTACATCTTTATAACTATCAGGTTTGACGGAGGAAAGAGCAATTGACTACATGACGTGAGAGATACGAGAAAGAGAATATGCGATGTATCTAGGATAAATTTCGTTTCAGAACAAATTCAAATAAATTAAACTTTAGTACAGCTCAGACTGATTAGTTGCTTGAGTTACGCTTTACAAAATTTAACATTATTATTCGCTGAAGTGCTATGTAAGTATCTGCATCATCAGCGTCATGTAAAAATCATATAAGCATTAGTTTTGAAACGACAAGGAATATTAATTTTGAAATGAAGCAATTTAGAGAGTGCAAGCAGTTATTATTTATGACAAAGAGGGGAAATGTAAATTAAAATGGAGAGTTAAGGAACTACTGCAGATCAAAGTCAGAATTTCGATATACATTGCATTTATTTTATAAATATATGAAAGGTAAAAAGTAGCTATAAACAGATAAGGTAAAGAAAAAATAAAACGAAATCTAAAATGTTTCGGATTTTAAATTACGTCCAAAGGGGCGTTTTTTTTTAACATTTTGTCTGTTACCTTTATTTATTAAATATCACGTTCTTTGCACTTAAACCATAAAATTCAGTTCAAGAGCAATATTGCAAAATAGTTTTAAATTGAGCATATCTTTAGAATTTCCGATACAGAGTCTCGCCCGCTGGAGATGAAAATGTTTTTTCAAAGCGAGCAATGACGTTGCCATTGCTCGCTTTGAAATCCTTGAGTTTTTTAATCAAAAATTCGTTAAAGTTTCATAAAATATGAAATCGATCATAAAACAAATTCTAAATTTCAAATTTGGGCTTCCACATGCCTATATTCGCTGTAGATTACGTCATTCAAAATTCGATGGCTCTAGGTACCGTTGTTTTACCACAATGCGAGAAATATACATACATTTATTCAGATTTTTCATTATTTAATTTCTTCAAATAGAATGCAGGACTCTAACATTGGGTGGCAACATTTTGAAAAGGGAAGCGGGTATTTATAATGATTCAACGCGAAATCGCAAAACGAGTCTTAGTCCTTGAGGGATGAAACTCCTTTGGACTAAAAAGAACTTTAATCTGCAATAATTTGCTATAACCTCTTACATTTCTTATTCAGTTTGGTTATTTCTGATCTAAAGATTAGTAACTTCTAATAATAAATCTCTCTCTAAACAGCATTATATCAAAAGTAATTTTTTTTACATGATTTTCACATAATATCAACGCCGAGGACACCTACATTATGTCATACATTAGATTAAATTTTGTCATACTTAAATTATGTCTAGTAATTTTATTCCAGTGTTCGAACAAACCCAAATTAGCCATTCAGCGTAAATTAAAACTATGTCTTAGTAACTAATATTTGTTTTAATACACGCATTTCCTATGCTTCTGTGTTTTGGAAGCTTGCTGTCCTTCATTGCCTATTTTTAAAATGTGAAAACTCATTAAAGAACAGGAACGCTTACTGCGACAGGTCATTATTGTTTGCATAATAATGTGATGTTTGATAATAATGTGACTACATTTATCTCTCTGATTGTTTTTAGTAACTGGCGCAGCCTATAGTAAAAGTACTATAGTAAAAGTTGCCCTATAGTAAAAGTACTATAGGGCAACGTAAAGTCTACTGAGAGGGTCGAGCTGCGCCCCTCACATCGCATCGCACTCATGTTTTTTAAGGATAAAAAAACGATTTACTCAAAAAAAAAGTAATACCAGAAGCATTACATTGAGACAGAATTATTTGGGTCATAATTATTTTAAAGCATTTTCTCTTTTCACCTCGAAATGAATCTCAATGAAGTATTTAATTATGTAAATGCAATGATTTGTAGGGGCATCTTGGTTAAACGTATCATTTTGAGAAAATGTCTGGATTATTGCTAGAGAATTTGCTAATCCATGTGGCATAAGATCTTTTAAATTAGTGCATTGCTTATCAGTATTAATGAGGCATTGATATTTTCAGTGATTTCAAACGTGATATAATATTAGCTATTTGAGCGCTAGTTTATAAATATTAACAATTACCGCAAAATCAGCGTTTTGTGAAAATTAGTAACTTTTAGACCTTTACTATCAGTAAGAGTTATAAAAAATTCTCCTAACCTATAATGATTCTATATATCTCCTCAACTTTCATATCGGTACGATTTTTATACTGTAAAATATTTAATGCCATGATTTTTAATCTATATAGTTTAAAGAAAATATTTTTGTTTGTTAGAATTCAGTATCATTTTTATTTTATCAATTTTTAATGCCTTAATGTTACCTCCACTAGAAATGTGACTATTCTAACGTTTTACCAAAAGCATGTGAAGTTTAGGAGATTACATCGGTTTATCAAAAACAATTCTTTAAAATTTATTTCTTTCTGCTCATCTATATTAAAAACATTTCTGCATTTCACATACTCTTACTTTATTTATGCTTCACTATTTCGATAAAAGAACTTAATATTCTGAGGGTATTCTATTTCTTGTGGTTATGTTTTTACCATCATCAATAATTTATGCAAGAATTTAATTTTCTTTAAAGTTAAGTCGTCAGACTAAGAACACACTGACATTCATCACTCCTTCATTTGCACTCTCCACCATCTCATTCTAAATGTTTCAAGCAGTTAGTTTCCTTTGTCAATTCCGAGTTGCAAAAGACAGATCATCGCACTGTAATAGCACTGTAATTCATACGAGGTTTATAAAATTCTTTGTGAAAGTGGTTTTGAATATAGAGAATAAAATTGTAAATCTCTGAATTTCAGGCTAAGTAATCCGGTATATTAAACAAAAGAAAGTCTTGATTTATTTGATTACGTAAAACACTCGGAGGCTATCTACCCAAGTAAAAAGGACGCCTTCATGGAGGACGTTCTTACAGAAACTGGCTCGTGTATACTATACATATGGGGAAAATCTCAAAACCGACTATGCAGCCAGCCCATTCGCTAGGATTTGAACCCTGAACCGAACTATCAGTGTTCAGCGATTTAACCAGTTGACCGCTGGTGGATTAAGGAAGTCTCGAAGTTCGTAACAATATTTCATGACTATGATAAAAATTACAGTCTTCGATATTTGAAGGTCTAAGTTCGCAATAATCCACCTTAGTCTGGAGTTCTCAGTAGCTTCTTGAATTTTTAGCAATTGCGGGAATTAAACAGCTTCTATTTCGTATCCTTCACAATTAAGTGAAAAAAACTTATTGCGAGTCCTTACCTTCACCATTCTTACGAACAATATTCCAATTTCCGTATTTAGCATTAAATTACATTGTAAATATTCGCCATAATAACAGAGTTTGAAATTGTTAAACTAATGAAAAATGCAGTGAACAATAGATTTCATTAATTGTTCGAATATCAGCTTCATTTGTTTTTCCATTTGTTTACTATCAAATGAGAAAAATCTATATTTGTCTTTGAGTAATCTCACGTATAGAATAACCAGGGAGAAATTACGATGAATGCCGCTAAATTAGGTTTATAATATATAAACATTTATTAAAATTAATTATAAGGTCAAGTGCACGATTGAAAAGTAGGATTTTGTAATTTTAGGAATAAAGTTTTTAAATTTTAAAATACCATAACAGGAAAATTGAAGTCACTGAGAACATTCCTATAATCGGAAATATAGATATACTACCAAATTAAAATAAAGACTTTTATGAATGCTGTGCATATTTCAATTGTTCATTTACGAAAATGCTTCGTTTTATAGACTGCTGACTTAGATCAGCCTTAAGAGAGAAAGCTTGATCCTTCATGCTGCTTATTTAAAAATACTAAATTATACGTAAGCAGTAAATAAACATAGCTTCTATAAATAGAGCCATATGTATCATTAATTTTAATAAAATATACAGCATTGATAATTCGTAAAATAAATATCTTAATGAATTTCAGTGGCATTTGCTACTGTTCAAGGTAACCCCCTCCGAGAGCTAAATACAGTGTTTTCGGAATTTATGAAATAAAATTATGCTTAACCTCCTAATACCAAACCTTTTCCTATTGATAAACATTATGCATTTATTAAGCTCAATTGATTGTAAGTTTTCGGGTCAATAATTTATTCAAACTTTGTGTCATCATAAACCCTTACTTTAAGCCTTATAGATAAAATATTCGTTCGAGTTTCTGGGCGTCATTGTTCTGTTAGAAATAATGCAAATCGAAAGAGATGTAATTTTTTTCTCGAACATATAGCGTCATATGGCAAACATGAGCTTGTTCAGTATCGCAAGAACGCTTAGAATCACATAAATATGAAATAGGATTTCTTTGCTAGATTGACACTAATAGCATTTCAGATAGAACAAAAAATGCTAATACAGCTTTAAAGATAATTTTTTTCTCATAGAAGTAAACCTATAAAACTAAGAAAAAAACTCAGGAGCCGAAGAAAAATAAAAAAATAAAATGTGATTTCGGAATTCTAATGAAATGATACCCGTTACCCCCCTCAAAAAAGATTATAAAATCGGCTGGAAACTCTATATAAATATTCATTTAAATGCAAGCAATGTTAAAATTACTTCCCAGGGGACAGCAATGTCATTTGCATCACTGGATTAAAAGAAAAGAAGAGAAATGCTTTTTATTCTTTAATTCACTTTAGAAGAAAGTTTCTGAATAATATTAGAATGCTTAAGTATGCATAAAGAATGGCATTTTTTCCCTTTTCTTTTCGCAGTTTATAAAAATTCCAGGATATTGAAATGACGTGTTTAAAATGCAGTTTTGAAAAACTTATATTATTATTTCACAGTTTTTTTTTCATTATTCAAATTACATTTTTTATATTGTTTTATGAACGTTCGTATCATTATCACTATAAGTAATTAATTATGGGTATATCTTGAAAAAATGGAAAAACGTTTCCTGGTTTTTGGTTCGAGGGCAAGTATGCTACTGTAAATTATTCCATTGGTGTATTTTATAAATATCTGGCATTTATTATTAAAGGTGTTTACTGGTTTATATATTAAGGGGAATGCATTATAAAATTTTGATTTATTTATCAAATGAAATACATTGATACTTGCGATGGAAACTGAGAAATTATAATGATTATAAACCGACATGATGATGAGGTGCTGTAGTTTCTCTGCCCCCGATATACAAAACTGTATGTCCTTTTCACTGCATGATGAAACTTGCCCATATACTTGTAACTGGTATGTAGAAATTTAGCTTCAGCTTTATTTTTATAGTTGTGGACTCTTTGACAAGAGATATTGACAAAAGTCGGTTGAGAGGTAGACAGGCGTTAGAAGAAATTAAACAATTAGATTAGGAATAAAGGATACCCTTGTGGGTATGTTGCAGAGACAGAGATAATGTTTTCTGCTCCCTTGATTAGATACAAGCCAAGTAGGGCTCAGTTAAAGATCGAATGTGCTCTTGACATAAGACTTCTGGTCTGAAGGCCTGGAAGGGAAAATTAAAACTTATTTCTTTGTAGGATGTAAATGGATGTGGCAGCTTTGTGCAAAACTTGTACTTGACTTGGAGCATGATACTATTTACTGCTTGATTAGTCCTTAGACACTAAAGCAAACATAAGGTTAGACAATAATATTTTCTTGAGAGACGGTTTGCAGGAGTGTGAATCTCGGCGAATTCTGACGGCGAACGAGATGAGAAAAATACTCTACTCGTTTTTCTTGAAGCGCCATTGAAAAAATGCGCGAAGCATAATTTTAATTACTACGGGGTTATAATTGGTTCAGAAAAGGTTGTGGTGGATTGTGATTAATCATTTAAGTTCAGATAAGGCATGTGTGTCTCAGGAAATTGCTTTTAATCAATAATTGGGTCTGGAGTTAAGAAGGAAAAATTTTGTCGAAAAATGGAACAGAGGCCTTTTTTGGTGGGATTAGCTTTGGACTTACTTTGAGTTGAATGAGGAGTTTAGCAAAAGCAAAAAACGGAGAGAGAATGCGCGTGATAACTATTTAAAGCTATGAAAATTTTTTGGGATGGAGAAAGAGAATTTTTTTGGGATGGAGGAGGATTTTTTAGGGATTTAAGGAGAGGACTTGGAAAGAAAAAATTATATGGAGTTTCCTGCCCTACGCTAATGAAATGATCCAATTTATCATACGTTTATGAAATGACTAAGAGGAAAGATCCTGCCTAACACTTATGAAATGTTCCAGTTTTATAGATATTTAAGAAATGACTGATGATAAAGTCTCCTGTCCTACGCTGATGAAATATTCCACTTTTATAGACGTTTAAAAATTACTGAGCGATGAAGGTTCCTGCTCAGCACTGATGAAATGTTCCAGTTTTACAGAACCTTAAGAAATGACTGAGCGAAAAACGTTCTTGCTAAACACTGAAGAAATGCTCCTGTTTTACGGATGTTTAAGAAATAACTGAGGATAAATGTTTCTGCCTTATGCTGATGAAATATTCCAGTTTTACAAACCGAGCAATAAAGATTCCTGTTCAGCATTGATGAAATGCTCCAATTTTACAGACATTTAAGAAATGACTGATCGAAAAAGGATCCTATCCAACACTGAAGAAATGTTCTTAATTTTCCAGACGTTTAAGAAATGACTAAGGATAAATGTTTCTGCAAATGTTTAGTTCTGCAGACGGTTGTGAAATGTTTCACACCTACACACGGTTAATAAATGACTCAGGATTCTGCTCAAAGCTGATGAAATATTTCAGAATTACAAACGTATGCGGAAAGACTGAGCGATAAAGGTTTCTCCCTAACCCTGATGAAATGCTACAGGTTTTCAGCTGTATAGGAAATAACTGAGCGATAAAGTTTTTAAACTTCTCCATAAGGCATAAGATGATTAAAAAAATAAGCCCGGTGGTACGTTTTAACAAAGATTTTCAACTTGTCAAATAATATGCGCCTTGCCTCCGCAGAGTAGGTTTAAATAAAGTTAAATATCGTCATTTATTAAGCCAATGAATGAAATGAAAGTGATTTGAACAAATTTCTAGATATTAACAAAATGTGACTTGAACACCACTTGACTTCCTCATAAGGCCTATTAAATCATACACATTTTTTCTGCACTTCATTTAAATATATTTCCTCGATTTTTGTTAGAATATATTTCTCGTTCAATCAATTCAGTTCTCACTTCGCAATTCAGTTCGCAAGGCAAAAATACATAAAACTTCACAGCTTCTTCAGTAATAATGGTCAAATACAGGGAAACCTAAAGCACCAAATACAATTAAAAACATTTTTGCAATTAAAATTAGAGCTTCTGTGCCAAAACAAATAATTCGGCCAGCGTTGAGGAAAACAAAATTTTCAGTGCACAAAACTGAAAGTTAACTTTTGATCCCACTGGGGAAAAGACACTGAAGTTCGTGCACTAACTGACTAAAAAAATGCAAACCAGTGGCCAGCTCGTTAACTTTAAATGTAAACCAATGGCGTTAGGTTTAACTCACCACTTGGATTATTGTGCCATTATTGCATGCAGATTAATTAAAGGTATAAAAACCTTAATCGGAACACATTAACAACATAATTCTATAACTCTTAAAGCAAAAAATGCAAAGTTTACCAACATATAAGAATAAAAACTAAGCTCACTGAACCGGTTAAGAGAGTGGGAATATATTGTATATATATATACGTTTGATTCGGCCAATTGTAACGAAAAAGGTAAGGAACACAAGTACCTGTTATAGAAATCCAATATTCAAAATTTCAATGTTCTAAAATTACTCGTTTTTGAGTTAGACCAGATGCATACACAGATACGTACGTGGGTACAGATATCAAGAAAAAATCTCTTCTGAATCCATTTTACAATCCGAGGGATAAAACCGCTAAACACTGGTAGTTCTAACCTAGGTTCGATTACAGGCAAACGGGCTGGCTGCATGGGCGTTTTCGTGGTTTTTCCCATGTGTAATGTGTATATGAGCTAGTTTGCATTAGAAAGTCCTCCACAACCTTCCTTGGTTAAGGCAGATATCCCTAATGTGCTTTGCCATAATCAACAGAATCAACCAACCTTCGCTTAGTACAATGAATCGAAAAAGGAACCGGAATAACTTCTCAGAACAGTAGTTTTTGAAGAAATGATTCAAGATTTTCTTTGAATTCAAAGACTATTGGTAATAGAAGGAAACAAAATATAAAGAATCGTAAGATGTCTCGAAAGAAAAAAAATAAAGCACAAAAATTATAGACATTTACCAGAATCTATTACGGTACGAAGAAATTATGAAGACATATTGTTGAAAGGGAAAATTATATTTTTATTTAAACAACTATGAATTAATGTTGTTCACTATAAAAAAATGGTTATCTATTAAGCGATACATCTTTAAGCCTTTAAGTTGATAAATTAATCGCAAGTAAAATATAGAATGCTAACACTATATAAAATTATGTTAAAATAAAACTTGCCAGATTTAGATCGTAATATCCATCGATTAAATTCAGGATTTTTCTATATAAAGTGCTTCATTTATATAATGAGAGGAACAGCTTCAGTATAGCCCACCTTAACAGTGTAGGAATTTTTTTTTTTGACGCCAAAGCGCGTGAAATATATTGTTTTGAAAAATGGTTACCATCGAGATTTTCGACGAAACACCGTGTTTTAAAAATGGCGGCCATCTTGATTTCCCCAGAAATTGTGGATAATAGAAAAAAAAATTACGACTATTATACACGATTTAAGAAAAAAATATTAAGGAATGATTAATAAAAATGATTAAGGGTAAAAGGATGTAATTTTAAAACCAATGCCGGAAAATCTCACCTTTGCTTCGCTTTCTCAAATGTAAGATAACTTTGCATGGTATCTTACATTTTTCACAGAAAACTTTATACTTCAATAATGCATAATCCATCAAAAATCCTCTAAAAAGTACATACTCTCCTGTTAATTCATACATAAAATATCTGTTTGGAATGCCTGGTGTTCCTAAACTTTTACGCTTGTTTGAAAACTCCCACCTTAAATTTTCCTTTAAAATCACCTGATACTTAATTACAACGTCACTAACAGCAAGTTTAGAGCAATCCATAACTAAATGCAAAAATCTTTTCTCCAAAACCGTATTCTCTACAATATCTGAGCGTTAAACAATGTCCGAAAATAATGTTACGAATTTTGTGTTTAGATAGTTAATTTCAGTAGAATTCTAATTAAAAATGTTAAATTTCCCCGTGCAATGCAGCGCGAGAAAAATTTTAAGAGAACGCTATGCCGGAAAAGTAAGAATATAGGGGAATATAGGGGCATTTAACTTTGAATAGGGGAAAGTGCAGAATCGCCCACTGCTTGGCGCGTTTTTAAGAAATGCACATACTCCGTATCCATGTACACATCGACCTATTTTCACTTAAAAAAATCCCAGAATTGCACAAAAATGGCATTGCGCACTCCCTTGACTTTATCCATGTACACATCGACCTATTTTCACTTAACAAGTCAAAGAAAATTGACAAAAATCAAATTCTTCTTACTCTTGTAAAAAGCGTTAAACAAACGCCAAACAAATAAGTGGGCGATTCTGCACTTTAGCCTTTGAGTAAATTGATATCACAGTAATTCATTTTGAAATTGAATGAAGGCAATTGACCACTATGTTAGCTGTAACCATAATTCCATCTTCTTTAGAAATCAGAAAGTCTGTCTGTCTTTTTGCGGTTGTTTACATTGTGTTTGCCGAATAGTATCGGTTACTATATGCTTGTAAACCGGTGTGAGTTGGCACATCATATCATTTATCGCCATTATTGGCGATATTTTTAAATATTTTTTGGCTAAAATTCTGGGTTGGCTGTACTAAAGCTGTTCCTAATGAAACATTACTTTCGATCATTTGATCACTGTCTAGAGTTTCACTCTTTTTGGTAACATCCACTGATTTGAAACTCTGAGGACTTACGCGATTTCTAGCTATGTCTTGGAAATTATGACAGAGACTTAGAAAGGATGTAAAAGACTATTTTATTAACTTAGAATAACTTAACAGAAGGCACAGCTTGTACTTACAGAACCAGCCAGCATTTATGCCGTAAATCGAGAATAAAGAATTCAAATTTAACTAGGTAAGTAAAATGTAAGTTAGCACAAAGGCTACACAGAGATAAAACGTGCAAGTTGGCTCTGACCTAAATTCAGAGTAACAGGCCTAATGGCGAGAATAACGCATACCCGCAGAATACTACTAACAAGAAAATCAATTTAGCAACGTGGCGTTCAGCAGGCAACACACGCTCTGTTCTACTTTTTAAAACCTTCCTTCAACTACTTCCTTTTTTCTGCCTCATTTCAATATCACGCGAGTTACAAATTTATATTCTGTTACGGAAATGAAGAGGGTGGGAAACCTGAATAACTTAAAATAACCGATTTATGAAGTAAAACGATACTTTACATCTTGGAAACATCACACGAGGTTCTGTTTCAAAGCGTCAAGTGAGTGTTGTAATATTCATTTAATTTTTCAATATTATTATATCTTTTATTGGAATATATTGTGGAAAATCCGAAAACTTAAAATATTTCCTTTTCTATTCACACTTTATGAAAAAAATTCAATTTTCAGCTGCATTATACAATGGTAACCGAATTCAATTCAGTAAATAAAGGCTCTTTATAAAGCATTATTCTAAACATTTAAAACAATATATAAGGGAATTTATAAACCACCTCTAGCCGTTCCATGTTTCCGACAGCTCTTGAAGACACCTTTTACGAAGTTATGACGCCACGGCAATAGATGATAAATGATGGCGATGCCATTTTGTCCCATGTCAGGAAAATTTTCCTGGCTTCTTCTTTTTCCTCCATGGTCTCCTTTTTTACTTTTTTTTGGGACATATTTGAAGCCTAGAGTTGTGAGAAGGTGAGCCGGAAGTATTTCTTCATGAATAATTCACAAGAATTTGAGACGTGAAGCGTAAGAATTCTTTCGTTCCCCCTTATAAATATAACACGAGTTTAATACTCATCTTTTTAAATGTACGAAAACGGTGATAGACTGGCGAAGCCCTTTGCGTTTTAGCTTTTTCGTGTTGTAATAATAATTATTTAAGACATTTGACTTAAGTGAAATTATTCAAGAAAATTTAAATTCTTCAGACGCAACGGATTAAAAAAGCTGAATATGAAAAACATTTATTTAAATTACATTCACTAAATATTTTGCTTCCTGTATGTTATAAAAGATTAACACTAAGATCCAGGCAATAAAGGCGTTAAGCAAATGAAATCTGCATATCTATTGGGAATCCTTGTAAGTTGGCTCCATCACGATTTGATGGATTTTCCCATAATGTAACTGCTTACTGCTTGCTATTTTCCTTATGTCCCTTAAGTGAGAACTTTTATGCACATAAACAGATCACCTCCCTCGATTAAAATGATTGATGAGGACCGATAAATGACCTTTTGTTAATAAGTTTTACCAATGCAGGAAAATGCATGGAAAATAATAAGAGAAAAGCTTGATGAGAATTTTCAACATAGCAAATGGCTCTCAGGATTATGAATAATACATTGCATATCACTTAACGCCAAGTGCGTATTCACATATTCCTCAATATATTACTATTTTGGATTAATTTGCTTAAAGTGCAACATTTGTAACTGGCCCAGAAACAGAATGAGGTTTTTTAATGGGGCATTAAACATAACTATATGTTCATTTTGCTTTTTGTTTCATTAAACCGTTAATGAATTTTTACCTCACTTATAAATGAAATCTTTTTGAATAAAGGTTTGTTGACATCATTAAAGTGTTTCTAAAATTATAAGTAAATCGTTAAATATTAATCTTATGACTGTTTGGATTTTTCATATCTTGTTGCAAGAAATGAGCTGCAATACAGTAAATGTCAATATTTTAATATAGTCAATGTCAGTAAGGTCAATACTGTAAATAATTAGATCAACAGAAAAAAAAAATGAGTTAAGTATGCGTGAATGATAAAAAGTAATCTATAAATAGATCAAAATAGTATGTCCCAGTTAGTGGTCATCGCATCAAACTTACATTACCGTTTTGAAATTTGCACGTTACAGTGTGAGGTTTATTTATTTATTTTAATTAATAAATCATTTTAAGTTGAGAAGCCCTTCCTGTTACTCTCTTTTTACCCAAGCTTTTCATGCCAAAATGCAAATGAGATAGCGAAAGTTTATTTAGATTAAGGTAGTATAAAGCGCTATTTAAGCAAGAGTTTCAGAAATCAGTTTCAGAGAGAGTCTGTGTCTATTCCAGTCCCTTTCGGGCTGTGATCATTAGCGACACGCCTTGAGTGATCTAGCCATTATGCTTGTTTCGCCGGTTTACTGCAAACCAGAGCTCTTCCTGCGCCTTAAAGTATTCTGTGAGTCGTTAGGCTATTCTACCACAATGTGAAATTATTATTCGTTACGTATTTCTGTTAAGCTTATAAGCCAGTACTTTAAATGTACTGGCCTCTTGCAACCCAAGTTGGGTCATTTGCTAATTTTCTGCTTGAATAAAATGGTCTTATACACACTTCTTCTAATTTCTGTTTTGTTTCACAAAGCTAGAAGATAATTCTTCAACAGTTCTTTTAAAAGTTTATATACCTAAATAGACATAGACTTTAAAACAAATTGGATGGTTAAATTTGTAAATTCTGCCTTTTAAATGCGATGTTCTGTTTAATAAAGAAGTACCACCGTGATGAGTTATGAAAACTCCTTTATGAATAAGTGAATTAATTCGCATCAACATTTATCCAAATTTTAGTCACCGCTGATGCATAATTTTACAAGGTATCTCAGCATATTCTTCTCTTGTATCTTAATTAATTAGGAGTCTATAAAAAGATAAAGAATACTCTCGAACAAACACAAGAATTCGAATTAATACTGTTACGAAACGTACAGGCGCGGTGAGATGGTTTTACCGCAAAGCAGTTTTAGGGTTGCCATAAAATGGCAAGGGAAGGCAGGGTTGCCACATTTGTCGAGAAATCGTACATTTGGCGACAAAGTTGGTGATATGCCATGGACGAATGGAGAACCTTCTAGAACGAATTTTTTCCGATTTAGCCTAGAATATTCTCGAACACCAGCCAAAAGCTATATAAGCCCTGCTGGTCCACAGTCAGAGAGTGTGTCTCGTCGAGAGGGCGAGTGTGTGTGCCTTGTCTAGCGAGCTGATAGTCAGTCATTGAGCGAGTGTCTCGAAGTCTAGCGCCGAGTTGGTCGTCGAGTGCATCGAGAGAGTCTTTTATTGCATCGCGAATTAGTGCACCGTCGAGTTTTGTTTTAGACTGTACTGAGTCGAGAACTATACTCTTGTGTATCATCAAGTGCATCGCGTGGAGAGTCTCGAGTGTTCGTGGAGTTCCGAGAACGACCAAGCAGATTTGTGAGTTGTACTCGGGTGCTTTGCAGTGAAGCTGTCTCCACCGTTATTCCCTGACAGTGTGAAGGCTGTGTCGCTGAACGTGTCAGCGTGATTATAACAGTTCGACGACTGTAAAAGTGATTTTGGAGCTATCTGATTAATATTGGTAAATAAAGTGTGTTTCGATACTTCATCAAGTGTCGTCGTTATTCACTCCAAATCTACGAACCCCGTACGAACGTGAAGGAAGAAAATAACGTAACAACTGGTGTCAGGAGAGAGAAACGTAACAATACAAATTCTCAAAACAAATACAATATAAACAAATACTTAAGAACTATCTTAAATTCGTACGGCTTGATGTAAATGTATATGCATTTCCTGATATTTATGCAAACTAAATATAACTAAAACATAAGCAATAGATAATATAAGATTTAGAAATTATGTTTTAAGGGAGTTGGAAACTTATTCTCAAGCCCTTTGTTAGAATAAGAGCTCAATCATTCATCATTAACATTACAGTCTCTTTTTGGGTGGAATTATATCAGACGAAGTATTTAGTTTCTTTTTAGTTTAATGCTGCTGTCAAGCATATTTTTTCTTTACAGCAACATTTCGAACTATCATAAAAAAGTGCAATCAGATAGTTAGACAAGTTTTCAATACAAGACATATTAGTTTTCCTGGCATATAACGTAAATAACGTGCACCTGGTACTAATGTTTTTCAGCGATCCGCGATAGTTTTACCCGTTAGAAATATTATGCTCCTTACGTATACACAATCGAATATACATCTGTGTGAATATATATATTATATGTGCGAATATTAGTCTGTGTGTGTGTGTGTGTTTGTCTGCTTATTAGTCCAAAGGGATTTGAATCAAACTGTTGCCACAAAATGTTAGAGTCTTGCATTATATTTGAAGAAATTAAATAATGAAAAATCTGCATAAATGTATGTATATTTCTCGTATTGTGATAAAACAACGGTACATAGAGTCATCGAATTTTGAATAACGTAATCCTCCAACGAATATTAGCATGTGGAAGACCAAATTTGAAATTTGAAATTTGTTTTATGATCGATTTCCTATTTTTTAAAACTTTGACGAATTTTTGATTAACAAACTCAAGGATTTCAAAGCGAGCAATGGCAACGTTGTGCAGAAAAAACATTTTTATCTCCAGCGCGTGAGTCTCTGTATCGGAAATTCTAAAGATATGCTCGTTTTAAAACTATTTTGCGATATTGCTGTTGCACTTATGGTTTAAGTGCGAGGAACATGATATTTAATAAAGAAAGGTAACACACAAAATGTTAAAAAACGCCCCTTTGGACGTAATTTAGAATCTGAAACATTTCAGATTTTGTTTTTTTTTTTTTTATTTTTAATTTATTTATTCCTTTCGTTCGTTTTAAAGAAAAGCGTTTATCCATAGCGTTTTCCTTTAATTTACAAAAATAATTATTAGCACAAATAAGCAAGCTAATTTACAACCACTGAGTATATGCGCGAAAGATAAATGTATAGTTAAAATCAGCACGAAAGCTAATGTTCGACTTTAAAAAAAAATCCATTTATATAGATTTTTTCTAATCTGCTAATGAATTATTCGAATACGGCTCTCGTATCGAATTAGAAAAAAACTGTTTTATGTTGGCGTGGACTCGGTTGCAGTACAGAAACCTGGGACACAAGAAGGCCAAAATATCAGTCATGAAATGTCATGAAATATCAGTCATGAAATGTCTGTGGCTTAGAAAGATGGCTCTCTATATTAAGGCTGTTTGCACATTTTATAGACGATTTCATTGTAGTTACAGAACTATTTTACTAACCTTTTGTGTTTTAAATATTCTATTTCATAACAATTTTTCATTATCTTTCTGCTCTGTAACTTCCAAATCAATAAAGTTTGTTTTAATAAAAGAAGAGGTATTTTATCACATTTCTCTTGAATAGCTTTCTAAGGTCCAAGGAAGGTTCTAGGTCAAAGATTTAGAAGGGATATGAGTGAAGGGTTATAGCTTTGATACTCGTTTCTGGTTCCATTTTGTCCAAGAAATTAACAGTAGGTTTTTGATGTGCGGCTACTTGCTTTGTCTTGATGTAGTTCTCCTGATAAACGCTGTGGCTAAAGAGGAGACATCTCGTATTTGAAAATTGGGTATAAAATATGTTTCTGATAATATGTGGAATTGACCTTTCAAAATGTCTGCATTCTTTTTAATTTTTATTTGTTTCTATACCAAAAACCAGCAACAATAATAAATTTCTTTGAAAAACTTTATTTAGATTCTTTGCACAATGTTCTAAGATATTTACTCTTCTCTTTGATGACAATAAACGGATCTCTTTTTACTGCGGCCATTTAAATATACCAAAAATTCATCTATTGTGACATCGTTTTTTCACTTTTGGCCGAATAATTGTTTCTTATGGATAGAGAACTCTGCAGTGCGTTCTGCTTTTGGCAACATACCGAGGAGAAAGACGACGCGCGTTACGTTTTACCGCCTTTTTAAGATTCAAATTAGCATTAATCAGTTTGTTTACAGTTGATACTTAGCATTTTAATGATTATATATTTGGAATATTTTCTTTTGACATTAAAATTCTTACATTTGCAACTTTTGAAATAATCTGCTTTTTCCTTGGGTATGTATTTTGAACAATTTTTCGCCTTGAAGCCAAACTTTGACGTTTTTTACCTTTCTTATTGACAACATTATCTAGCGTTTCTTTAAATACCGAAAAATCATGGCTTTCACAGCAGTTTTTAAAAAATAAATACAAGTAATTTTCTTCGGAAAGAGCACAAACATAGCCTTCCAACTGCCATTTTGCATGAACACAAAATTGTCAAATAGCAAACAATAATTTACACTTTCAAATCATAGTCGCAGGTGAAAAATTTTCCAAGCAGGAGAATTTTCTTTATAGCAAGGCAAAGTCGCCTAAAAGCTTTCGAACAACAGCCTCTGTGTATAATATTAGCCATCGTTTCCCTTCTTTCATAACAAAGACGGCAGGGTAAACTGTTAATCATGTTGTTGTTAGAGACTGAAATCTATTATCTTCATCAAAAAGCTTTAGTGTTTACTTTCAATATTTCAATCTTTTCATTCTTGTTGGTTGGAAGGAACTATCTTTCAGAAACCCTCTGCAAATAACGAACTTTTGTTACAAGTAATGCAAATAGAAAGTGATTTAAAAGGAATAGAAGAATTTTAGATAAAAAAAGTTGTCTTTCTAAGAACCGCAATTTTCTTAATGCCATTGTCCAAAGTGTTTAAGTATTTCAGGAATTTAAAAAATTAATACATTATAAAAAGAAGAAGTAAAAATGAATGCATTCAGGGCGAAAAGGGCATAATTTGAAACTGTAAAAGTCATTATCTGTCAGAAACAAAAATAAATGCATCACTAAAAAAAGAAAAAAATAATGTTGAAACATCAAAATTTCCTATATATATTGTTACGAAATGCCCAGCTGCAATAAGATGGCTTCACCGCAAAGCGGGTTTAGGGTTACCAAAAAATGGCAAGGAGCGGCAGGGCTGCCAGATTTGGGGCGAAGTCGTTTATTTGGCGACAAAACTGGCGATATGCCCTAAACGGAGCGAGAACATTCTAGAAAGAATGCTTACCGATTTGCCCCAGAATGTTCTCAAAGGCAGCCTAAAAAGCTATATAAACCCTCCTTGTACGCGGGGTAGCAGTGTATCATGGAGTTTTTGCTTGAGTGTGTTGAACTCCGAGAGTGATCGAGCGAGTCGGGAGCTGTACTTTAGTGTTTTGCCGTTAAGCTGTCTTCACCGTTATAGCCTGATAGCCTGTAGGCTGTGTTGCTGATTTATTCGGCAACTATAAACGTTATTTTGGAACTGTAATACTGGCTAAATAAATTGTGTTTGGATTTTTTATCAAGTGTTGTCGTTAATAACTCCGAATCCACGAACCCGTAGAACGAAACAATATATATATATATATATATATATGTCATATTTCTGGGAAGCATAGAAGAAGAATCAGCTTGCAGTTGTCGTAGCTGAGAGTGAAGTTTTATAGATGACGATAACAAAACAGGACGAATTTCCAGGCTTTATTTCCACGCATATAAAATCATCTCCATAGATGTTTATCCAATCATAATGAAATCCGAGACATTTCTGTGATTCAATCATAACGAAATACGATAAATTGCTAAGTACATTGATTCTTAAAATTCAGGCGCAGGCAGTTTAGGCGGGGAAGCAAAGCGAAGATCTATCAGCACGGTAGAAGCTAGCAGAAGCGACGTAATTAACTTACCAGAGTATTTATACCTGAGTAGTTGAGATTCTAGAGACAATGTATGATTGGTTAATATTAGTTTTGGTTATTCTTTTCAAGCAGCATTACGTAATGTAGAAAAATCTCAAATTTGGGAGAACAGATGAATTAGGGGGACAGCACCAAATCTAACCGCGCCTGAAGTGTTCTCTCTCAAAATTTGAGGTTCAGTAATACTTCAATTCTCTGTGGTAATACAGAGTCCTAGCTTCTTCTGCACCTGTTCAAAATCAGTAATATAATTATTTTATACAAATCCTTCCAGAATTTTGAAAAGTATTTATTTTGAAACTGATGAAAATTAATCTCATGAGTCGCACGCCGTGTCTTTACTTTTCTTAGGATTATCAGACAGATGGAAGTTTTTTCATCAACATTCAACGGATTTTTTTCGATATTCTCACCCATTTGAGAATATTCCTGGATCTATCTCGGATTTTATGGTCCAACCATAGGATGGTCCAAACCATAGGATCGTGTACTGTCCCCCATATGCCTTACACAACATTTGAAATGTTTTCGCTGCAGTTTTCCCAAATTTACTGTAAAACGTCATTGCTGTTCTTTTCTCAGTTTTTGAATCCATTTCAGTAGAGTAGGTATTTGCTCGAGCATTGGAAAGTATTAACTGCATAAATATTTCTATCTCTAAGCAGACAGTATGTTAGAAAAAACAATTTGAGATGTTATAGTATTAAATGTTATCAACAATCGTTTATCAAATTTGCTAGAATTTGCCAAAAATGTTTACTTCAAAATTCATAGATGCGTCTGTCTAAAATGCATTGGGTATAAAAGTTTTCAGGTCGAAACAAATGGTAGGAATTTTAATTCATGACTGACGTTCACTTTACGATACACAGCGATTTTAGTGCTTGCAGTTTTATTGAATTTTAAGAATATTGATAAATTCTATCTTTTATATAAAAAAAGAAATATTTATCCTAAAATATTCGGTTTGAAAGTGTGCACTGTTGTTATGTTAAAGAACATTATTTAGTAAAGGATTAAAATAAAATCATATTTAAAGAAAACGTTTTGGAGAAAAGCTCAGTATCATGCTCATCTGCTAGAGAAAACACTCTGGTAGACAGCATTTCAAACATTACTGTAACAGACCTTTTTCACTTGGAATATTTTTATTAAACAATGCACGCTCAAGTTCTTTAACTATTACGTTCGGATGCTGAAAGAGTAATATTTTGCTTATAATAAGTATCAGACGCGCTAGTTTAATTGAGCTTCTATACACTTTATCTAATGAAAAAGCTATAGAATGATAAAGTAATCTAAATTAAAATATTGAGACCAGTAAATTCTGTACCAATATTATATAAATCATAGCGTTAAAAATGTAATTTATTAATAACGGTTATGAGGTTGTAAGAATATAAGTTTGACTAACTTTTGTTTTAAAACCTTACTGTCCTCCCTTATTTTCCACTTCCGGCCAGAATAAACGCGCCAGTCAGTTTATGCAAATTGTACTTGCTAACGCTTAATTAAGTTGTGGCTTTTCGCCAAGAACAGAGTTAGATGGGAAAGAGAGTGAGCCTTCTTGCCACTGTACTTCACGCGAGCTTTCAATCAGTTGCTGCATGCTTTTAAGGGCAGAGGTTTAGTCCTCTTGATATCTAAGACGTATTGTAGTTTTCCGCAGTTTGCGTACTACATACGTAATAATCTGAAAGGCCAGTTGTAGTGTTAATCATCTGTGTAAAGTACTCGAGTTTAGTTCTTATTTAAATTTATTTAGTAGTTTTATATTTTTACGTTTAGACCACAAGTGGTTGGTCTTTGAATCCCGAAGTGCGGGAGCGCTTGTCATATCGTGGAGAATAAAGGGTAAAGTTAACGCTTCCTGCTTGTGTTGTCCATTCCACACATACTCGAACATAGCTTGAGTAAGCTTCCTGTTCCCATTCAGGACATTAGATGTTCCCTAAACATATTAAACGATCAACCAATCCTGATGAGGTTAATGATATTTATAAGAGTAGGTATACTCTTTTTAAATCCCTCAGGTTTCTTTTAATCATTGAACAGTTAAAATTTGAAAGCAAAAATATCTTACGAGGTGTGAAATTGCAACAGTTCTCAGAATCGGCACTTTGGCAGTCCACGTTATTGATATGTCTTGTATAGTATAAAAGCAACATGACGTAACAAAAGAAATTTAAACAATAGATATGTATAATATCAAAATGAATTTATTTTCGAAGATATTGAACCAAGATTTATTGTTTTATTATAAATTTATGCATTTACCTTTCATTTAATGATTTAGTTTGGAAATTTTGATCAAATTTATAAATTATCTTTATTTATTTATGTATTTTACGCATCTTATTTCAGACCTCCTTAACAAACAAACATTTCTGAGAGGCTCTTATATGGGTAATGAGTTTATAGATTTAAGAATAAAGTCCTGTTTATAGATCAATATGTACCTTTATTCTAACAAGCTCGGTTTCAAAATTAACATCCTCTCGGGAATGTATCCAGCTGATCCAGTGAAACGCCAGCTGTTTTAATCTATATCGCAATTTAAGGCTTAAGACCGTACTCTGCATAACGAATATTGCCAAACAGGTTGCATATTTTCGAGCCCACAACATAATATTCAATTTTCGGAGATGGTTATTACCGCCATTTTCTGCAAGATTACATAGATGCGCAGTATAATGTAATGTTTTTCCGGTAATTAGCCTCGTTGTAATTGTGCTGAAATAAACGATATTGATGTTCAGAAGTTTTAGACAAAATTTCATTCTCGCTGTGAAAATGCTTCACGTTGATTTGTTTATGTTAACATGTGTTTGCAATGGAGATGGGAATTTACTATATTTATATTGGCCGAGATACTAATTCAGCCTAGTGAAGTTTTGCCCAGTTATCATTGTAAAAGGTAAAACAGTAATTAAAGTGTTATGTTATACTTATGTGTTTCTTTGTCATTTTATTAGGTGATTTTTTCCCTTCTTTCCGCATGACTTCATGGTGTAATAAGCTCGATGCGTATTCGAGAAGCCCAGGGTTTCAGGGCATTGCCCATTTCTCATGTTTCCAGCATTAAAAAATCCTAAATTAAAAAAATCTTATTAAATCTTAATGATTAAATCCTAATCTATAAATTAAGAACACTATTATCAATTTTAGAGCAAGCATACAATCGCATTCATTAAGAATTAATAAGAAGTTGCCAATCAGTGCAATAAATGAATTTTCTTTTGTATAACTGAACGGCAATGTTATGTTTATCGCGGAGGCGAGATTGTAATTGATACTTCAAACAGCTTACGATTAAAATTAAAAAAATATATTTAGTACAAAGATTGAAAAACACATAAAACCACAGAAAATTGTTTTCCGAATAAAAATAATAGAATCTCTTCTCAAGTCATAAAACTAAATTTTAAATCTTGAATAAAAGCTAAATTCATCTTGAAAAGAACTCGAATTTGAAAATTTTCGACATTTATTTCTACTTATTTTTTTTAAATAAACATATTACAAACAAAAGCATATCAAAATAATAAAATAGTGCATTGCCGTTGCAGTAAAATTTATAATGGCACTAGGCTTTCGATCTATATATGTCATAAGAAATATATTTTGGATTTATATGATAGTGGGCACAAATTAAAAACTTTCAGTTAACCTATTAGTTCGTTCGAAAACTGTTTTATTAATGACACTTTCATATAAAATGTCATTTGCTACAAAATGGTATTGAAGATATCATATAAAATGATCTTTCCAATGATTAACCTGAACCCTGTGAAAAAATGCATTTTTAAAATTGAATATAAAAGAAAAATATTGTTATTCATAGCAAATACGTTATAGAAGTGATTTTTCCGAAATTGAAAACTAATTTAACATTTACATAACTTTTTAGAACAATAAAATTAATGGGATATTTAATGTTTTAAATATGGCTTCCATGCGTAAAGAGTACAAAAAAAAAAATCAGACTATATAAATTAACGAACAGAGCCCGTTAATTATTTACAAAGACTGGATAAAAAATAGCAGTAACATATTTACAGATTTGAAAATATTATTATAGGTACAAAAAATTACAATCCTACAATATAATCATCTGCCGCGTGTTCTAATTTCTGCCAAATTACAAAGACGACATAGTACACCAGCAGCTCATCAATTTTTCTGCTAATATTCTTTAGCAACCGCCTACAGATAACCTCTCTATCCTAACGGATCAATTGTAATGTTTTAATGATCCGTTGTAATAGTTCTTTCATTTTAATAAAAAAAAAACATATTCACGCGGATTCTGTATCTGGCGAGAATACTTTGTTCCTGTTAATAGTTAACTCCCAAAGCAATAGGTTATAATAATTCATAGGAGATTTTTGTATGATTGATAAAAATTTATTTTATTTTATGTATGGGGTTATAACATTCGTTCTAATCTAAGGTGATGTATTCTCCACAAATTGTATTTCTAAATATCCTGTTTTATATGCGCAGCCTAATATTTAAAAATGTATTTAATATTTATTACTTATCTTTACGTTAAAAGAAAGGTAATCTGAGATCAAAATATGGTATTTAAATCATGCAATTATCTTTTAAACTTTAAACCATTCGTTTTGTCGAGGTCGTTTTGTCGAGGTGGATTTACATGCAAACCGGTCCTTTCCGTCTGAGTTAAAATAGTATGCCAAATAATGATTAATGGAGGTATTAAGGCAGCAAAAATCTGTGTAATATTCTTAAATTCGCCGAACTGGTTTAGAAGGTTTAAACATAGAAACCTCTTCTTTAGCTGCAAAAGGACAAATAACAAAAGAGAAGCCTACGCTCAATCGCTAACAATGAAAGGATGGAAGTCAAGCTACTAGCACAATCTCTGAACCATCTATGATGTGTGTGTGTGTGATTATGGCAAAGCCTCGAGGGCTATCTGCCTAAGGGGAGGGATGTCTTCGTGGAGGACTTTCTAAGGGAAACTGGCTCGTATACACGTTACACATGGGGAAAACCACGAAAACGCCCATGCAGCCAGCCCGTTCGCTTGATTCGAACCTCGGACCGAACTACTAGTGTTCAGCGACTTTAACGCTCGGCCGCTGGTGGGCCTGAACCATCTATGATGAAAAACGAAAAACAACTACGAAATAATTTCCTTAAAAGATGGATTGAAATTGGGATCTTCAACTGGAACTGAAAGATTTTTATGAATATGAAACGCTTCTAGAAAATCTAATTAACGGAAGATATTTTTGAAGAATTTTAGCTTTTTTTGAAAAATGAAAATCATGATTTTCTAACCAATAGTTTTGGGCAATAGCTGATTTATGATTCACTTTTTCTATAGGCTGTTTTAATTATACAAACGTAAATTAAATCCCATCGGCAATAAAACCTGTATATATTCCAGAAGTTCATATTTAGAATGTTCATATTTGGCCTTTAAGTATGAACTGATAAATTGTTAGAAGAGAAAAATGACCTGACCGAAAGTTGAAATTCACTAAATTACGTGCAATTTTATAGCTAATTGTTGGACAACTGGTTCTTATAAAACTTCTGAAAAAGTTTATAAGAACCAGTTGTCCAACAATTGACACAAAAAGTATCAAAAACCTTGACAAGTGTTTATTTGTGGACATCATACTGTTGTTTAGCATTTGTAATTGTAATATCTCAAGCTACTTTTTATTGAGGTGTCGGCAGTGATATAACAGAATTACGCAACATAGAAAGTTGCGCAACGTAGAAATACTTAGCGAATAAAACAACATTTTAACGGATCTGGGGTTAGACTTCCCAGGATAGATGAACAATGTAAACAACCTATGATATAAAAAACCAAGATGAGATAGACAGGTGATATCTTCATCATGATAATGCTGCTACGTCATTCCTGTTGAATCCACTTCGCAATATATTATAATCATCAAGCACTTGACTACAAGACCATGTCTTGCTACGTTATACCTACAGCTAGGACATAAAATCTCCACTCCCGGGAACTCCTACTGGGCTTGTGTCTTCGACAGCTGAAAGCATTCTTCGCCTCGAAACACTGCTTTGCGACGCCGAGTACCACAGCTCAACTACAGTCACAGCGACAGCAAGGGCGAATGAGGGTTAAATATGTTTTACTTTTCAGCATTGTACAGACGCGAGGGAAATGTAAATTTAGCAGCATTTTTAATTTACAATTTGAGAACTTCAGTGTTACTTTAGGTATTATCTCTTATTTTCAAAGCACTTCCACGAATATTTGGAACCATTTAATTTGTGTTTCTTGCGATTTAAAATTATTGTGCAAATTAATGAAAAATAAAACGTATATTTCAAATATGCCACTATTAAATTAACTTGCAGACGTTGGAAATTTTCTGTACATCGTGGTTTAGTCAGTTTGAAATGAGGCATGCTCAAAAGTAAATTCAAGATTAAAATTTCTATATAAGTTTTCCTTAATTTTATTTTACTTACATCTTTGTTATTAATGTTATTATATTTTGTATTTCTGAAAGTTGAAATGCTTTTTTATCTATTTTTTTAAACAAACTAAAAATGCCATTCAAATGCCAGTAAAATTAAATTTACTTCCTTGTACGAAGTAAAAAGGAAGTATTGTAATCGCGAAAAGTTTCAGGCAGCATATTTCAACGAAAATATCCATTTTGACCGCTATCAAATGCAATTTAACGATGTTTTTGCGTGATATCTGTACGTAAGGACAGAATAAAAGACTCGTTTCCTCCAAAAAAATTATAAAACTGCTTTAAAATTAATTCTGAAGAGAATTTTTCGTGGCGTCTGTACGAACGTATGTACGTACCTATCTCACATAATTCAAAAACGAGTAGCCTCAGAACGTTGAAATTTTGTATATAGGACTGCTATAACATGTAGATGTGCACCTCGTATTTTGGTTGCAATTGGCCGCACCAAACGTATATAAATATATTTATATATATATCCACTCTGTTACCCGGCTCAGTTTCTTTACTCTTATATGTTTGTAAATTGTACACTTTTTGCTTTAAAAATGATTGAATTATGTTGTTTTTATCTTCCGGTTAAGGATTTTATGCCTTTAGTAAATCTGTGTGCAATATTTTTAGAATTATCAGCAATTTTAAAGTTGTTTAATTGCCGCTCAGCCTGTTTTTAATGGCGGCCATTGATATTTACATTTGAAACAGGAGACTAGTGGATTTGTTGCCAATCTAGAGAAACTTAGCTTCGCAACAACAAAGATAACGCATTCATTTATTATTGCCAATTAAATCACGCTTAATTCTTTCTGGAATTTTTTCGAGGAAATAAGTGTTTGGGATTTACTTCGTAATTTTTAATATAAATATTTTGAGTTTTTATGTATTTTTGCCTTCTCGCGAAGTGAGAACTGAATTAATTAAATGAGAAATATTCAATCGTCTGTAAAAAACTGTTTCTTTTTTGTTTTGTTTGCTTAATTTCTTTTATACATCATTCTAGCTTTATTATAGTATTTGCATGGAACATGTTGCAAAGATTAGATAATTCTATTCTTTAAATGATATAAATTTTGTGCATTATGAGTTATAATATGAACGAAATATATACGTTAACTCTTATATAATTATTGGATTATACAACAGTTAACTTAGTTTCCGTTATATAATTATTATATAAATTAACTGTTATATAATTATTAATACTGTTAAGTGAATCTAGCGCTAGAGTGTCGCTATGGTAAACAAATACTAGAATGAATTTTAAAGAATGCATTTATCTATTGTGGTTTATGCTCTGTCGGCGAAGTATATTTAATTCAATCCAATAAGTTTAAATGAAATGCAAGAAAAAATGCGTATAATTTAATATTCCAATTTAATATTCCAATACAAGGAAGTCATGTGGTGTATACATCAGATTTTTTACTAATAGAATACTTCAAAATGTGAGTGAAAGCACTTCATTCTTTTTTTGACATAGTTTTCATTGCTTTCTAGAAGGGATGTTGGTACATTAATAATAATTGGATTCCGTAAAGGAAAATTATTTTCTGATTACCTGGGTATCTCTGATATACGGAAAATTTAACCTCATTTCTTTGCCCGTACCTTCGGAAAGTACAGTAATAAATCTGCTGAGTGACAGATAAGAATCTCCAGTACTATATTTTTGTTGAAATCTCAACTTCATGACTTGAAAGTAACATTGGTTCTCCCTCTCATTTTTGATGCATTCTTCTAAATGGATGGCAATCTTAGCTTCTGTTTTCTAACACCATATTCCCTGTTTAACAAAAGGTCTGAACAAATTTCCAACTTAAGCTGAAGAATGTTACATATTCGTAGTTGTACATTTACTTGTTATTTTAAAACGAATTTATTTCTCTTTATCATAGTCAATTTTTGAATGCTCCTAACAATAAATTCATAATATTATTTGTTTGGATTGCAACAAAAATCTTTCATATGCTAAGCTCGTAGAGTCATTAGGTTATTTTGAAGCTGGATAAATGAAAAAGGATCAGTGCACCCGCCTTGCCTCGAACCTGGACCACTCGAATACGTGTAGAGTGTGCTACCGTTACACCACGAAGGCATTCTAGAAGGAGGGGGAAATACCTCATTCACTCCCCCTTTTAAACGGAGACTAGGAATTAGTTGACCCAATCCCCAAATTCTGTTGGCGACAAATTATTTTCCACCACCTTTCTGGTTAGGGTGATAGTGTAGAGTAGTGAGGTTATTTTGAAGCAGGAGACATAAAAAATGAGCAATGCCCACTCCTGGACTGGAATCTTGACATCTCGAATACGCGCCAATGTGCTACCGTTAGAACACGAAGGCATGTTGGAAAGAGGGAGAAAATACCTTATACACATTTACGAAATAAGTAAATAGTTAGCACATAGTTTATACTTGCTGCTATAAAATAAAAGTGCTAGAAAATGCTTTTGCTCATAGTGCGAACTCATGACACGACTAGATTTTGTACGCTTTAAACATGAACGATAATGTCAGCGTTCCTGTCTCATATTTCTTGAAAACACTCATAAAATTATAAATTTCTGTAGAACTGTTTTAATTTTACACTGCTCGACATTGAAAATGCAACACCAAGAAGGAGTGGTCAGAAATGTATGCAAATTTTAGAGTAGACGCACGTCACTGAGTTATGCGAATGATGTGAAATGCGCAGCTCTCCGACGCACGTGAAGTAAGATATAAGGGAAGGAACGTGCAGAATGGGCAATATTCGTGTCGTTATTTCTGCCAGACGAATTATCGAAGAAAGTTGGTTTTTGTGCCGGAGGATACGTGCAATAGGAGAGAATGCCAGTCTGCCGTTAACAAAGGCACTTCCAGCAGATAGACGATTTTACGAGGGGTATGGTGGTCGGACTGAGAAGGGCGGGTTGGTCCTTGCGTCAAATCGCAGCTGATACCCACATGGATGCGAGCACGGTGCATCGGCTTTGGCGAACATGGTTAGAAGAAGGAAATGTGGGAGGAAGGAGGGGTGCAGGTGCAGCCAGAGTGACGTCAGCTCGCGTGGATCGACTCATCCGCCGACAGTCCCGCAAGTCACTTGTACCGCGTTTCTGCACATGTGCAAGATACCCTGGATGTTCTCGTATCGACCATTTCCCGTCGATTGGTTGAATGTGGCCTGCACTCACGGCGTCCGTTAAGAAGACTGCCATTGACCCCATAGCATAGACGCCAACGTTTAGAATGATGCCGGACTGGAGCGATGTAGATGACAGAATGGCAAAACGTCGTGTTCTCAGATGAGTCACGCTTCTGTTTATCCAGTGACAGTCGCCGCATACGTGTGTGGCGTCGACGTGGAGACAGATCTAATCCGGCAGTAACTGTGGAACCGCACGACCCACCGCACGACTACGTGGCATAATGGTTTGGGGCGCTATTGCCTACGATTCAGGTCACCTCTAGTTCGCATTCAGGGCACTATGACGGCCCAACGATACTTGGATAATGTACTGGCGCCGGTGGCAATCCCCTACCTTCAGGGGATGCCTAATGCAATTTTTCAGCAGGATAACGCCAGACACAGCAGTGCTGCCAACATGTAACATCTGCCAACATGCTCTGCAAGGTATGCAGATGCTTCCCTGGCCACCGTACTCTCCTGACCTGTCACCAATCGAACATGTGTGGGATGTGATTGGACGCCGTTTGCAGACTCTGACCCCGTCTCGTTCACAAGACGAACTGTGGCAAATGGTTGAAAGGGAATCGAAAGCCATCCTTCAGGTCACCATCCGCACTCTTATTGACGCTATGCCTAGACGTGTTTCTTCATGCATCGCTGTCCGCGGGGTCCTACATCCTACTGAGCCGATGCCGTTCTTGCTCTGTATTCTGACTATCATTTTGAAATAAAGAACACTTATTGCTGCTTGCTGTGTCGTTTTTCCAAATTTCATCACTTTCTGACCACTCCTTCTTGGTGTTGCATTTTCAATGTCGAGCAGTGTATTTTTAACTGAATTATATTTTGTATTGTATGTACTGCTGTATATATTGAAAATATATTGCTCATTTAATTCTACAGCAATCTTTCCTTCTTTATTTTAACCATATTTCGCTGTTTCTGTTGTATTACTATAAAAATAATTTTTACCTTATTTTTTATATAACAGTTACTTGCTTAAAGAACAATAAAAACCAGTTTCAAAAATTTACATTTTTGCTGAAAGTTATTATTTAAAATGCATTTTGTTGTTATGATTATCATTTGACTTGGAATTAAAAAGATCTGAAAACTCATACGAACTGTCAGAGAAAGCCTAAATTGTATGCCAAACTAAAATAGCGTTGTAATTTCGCTTTAAGAACATAAATATTGTAATGAAAAAAAAAAAAAAAAAAAAAAAATTAAATTTTCGATAATTAATATAGTAACTGGTACTTCAACCGCTATTTTGACATTAATTACGCTAAAAGCAACCAAAAATTTCTTCAGTTGATAAATTTCATCCCATTACAGTATTTCACGCTCTCAAAAATTCTACTAATATAGCAAATGGTATTAATTCCTTTTTCTCTAAAAGTTTGAAACAATCCCTAATTTGTTAGCTTAGGGATTGTTCATAGCTTAGGGATTGTGAACCTTTTGAATTTTGTATTTGCTCGGTAAAAGACCCTTTGTTCATTACATGTGATTTCGCCTATTCATCTGCCTCCTATTCACCTGTTTCTCCTATAGAGAACCTGTTTTAATTCTTAAAAAGGATGAACTTGGGTCATTGCAGTTCATCATAATGGGTACATGTTTAAACAGCATCAACAACAGTCTAACATCATTTATTACTTTTAAATTATATATTTTATACTGACTGTATCTCTCCTACACCTGACGCCAGCTTTATAAATGACGTTTTAGGTTTCCTATCTATATAGATGAATGCAATCTAAATAACTATACTATTAGGATGCCAAATTTTCAGGCTTTATTTGGAAACTGAACGTGAACATATGTAAAGCAGATGTGTTATGTATCTTTGTTGTTAACGGTCTTTCAGACCCAATTCGTATAAATTACACCAATATTTTGAATGGATTCCATATGGGGAATAAAATGTAAATGCAACAGAGAAGATTATAAGCCCATATTTTTATTTTAAATTTCTTTTTGTGTGCAAAATTTTGATGAGCAAAATTTTGCTAGCAAGTGAATGAATGCAAGGAATAAAGTTATGCACTGCCGATACTAAAATAGTACATTTGAAACTACAGAGCCCTTAAAATAAAATTCTGTTTTTATATTTAAACCTTGTATTGTATAATTATGTATTTTCTATTTAAAAACACAGTTTTTAATATTAATAAGCATTTATTACTTATGTAGACATTTATGAAAAAAGTAATTATATTGCTTAAAAATCAATAGTGCATGAGTTAACAATTTTCTTGACAACAATTTAAATGAAAATTGATTTCAAATAGAAAGCGCCATACGACGAAGGCTTTGGAGTCACTTTAGATTTTTAAATGAGTACTTCCTTCTCTTATGATTTATTATTTTGAAAGAATGAAAACAAACTGACTAGTGTTTCCTGACCGAGCAATAATTAATCTCTACCATTATTAAAATGCAAAGATTTCTACATATTTCATTAAATTAATTGATTTAATTTTCTCTCAAATTCCTTTCATTTGAATTAGGATAAATTTCGATTCACTTAAAAAGATGAGTTCAATTTGGGTTTGTCGCAAGTAATCAGTGTAAGATTAAATCTTTTAGTCCAGAGACAAATTGCTGAGTTTCTTACGTAGAAATTGCTTGTATTTCTGGAGTTGGTAAATGACATCGTATAGCTCAATTAGCAAGCAAACAGGTCCACAGAGTATTGGTACTTTCTCCAGCTAGGGCCTGTTTATCCATGTGACTTTTCCTCTTTAAATATTTTCGTTTCGATTTCACAGACCAATATTTTGACGTAAAAGGCTTATTTCTCAGTTACTAGTAGATTTTATTATTTAAACTAAAATAGTAGTTTTTAGTATATAAAGTAAACCTTTAGTTGTGATAAACTTAAATGAAAATTAAGAAATAGTTTTTAGTAGATAATTATTGACTAAGCTTTCTGTGAAATTAAGTGCATATTCAAATTTGAAACCACCGAAGATTTAAATTCATAAATGCTTGTACATTTCTTATTAGTAACGCACGTAATGAGAACGCAAGTGAATGAAGTAATAATGCATATTAAAATTTGCCTGCATAATGTTTTCCTTTCTTAATTATTCCACAAATTTTCATCTAGATAATGTAGAGAATGCTGCTTAACACATGAAAGTTATTCGTTCGGCAAAGCTGAAAATTTCTTGAACTCACCTGTTCATGTTTTGCGATGCCATCTATAATGTGCAGCATAGGAAGTTCGTTGGTTGTGTTTTTGATCTGTCGGCACACTTAAGTAAATAATATCGAAAATCATGCAAATTATTTAAAATTATAACGTATGCAGACGATTTTTTTCTTCCCAAAACAATTAAGTTACCCTTCGAAACCTTCGAATTTCCTTTTTTCTTCTTCGAGTTGATATTTAACATAATTAGCAACGGTGTTTTGAAAATTCGTTTTATATGCAATGTAGCTTTATAATATGATATGCTGACAGAGATGAATATTACTCGTCAAATATTACGAAAATTTGCAATCCTTCCTCAGCTTACTTCCATATAATACTACTGATTTAGTTATCAACCTCTTCATTAACTTTCTCATTTCCCAGCACATGTTCGATTATTTTGGCATCATCTTGAAAGAAGGCGACAAATACAAAATTCTTACATCTTACTACCCTGAACTTAACTATTCACTAACTTTCTTCGAACATGTAACGAAATCTACAATGTCAGACACGGCCAAGGAAGTGTTTTAAAACAACGAGAAGTTTCACTATAATACTGGTCATTTACGAATAATATCACAGCTTACAGTTTGAGCCCAAATCGGCGTAAAGAATATTCTTTCTAGAAAAAAGATGAAGTAAATATGGCGTCTTTCTGAGTAAATTGGTTTTGAATGTTCGGACATTACCTTTTCCCATCCACGCATAAAAGGAGATCTATATATCGCCTTTTTGTTTCGGATAACTCCTCGGTTCTTTGGTTGGATAAAGCTTGTTACAATGTGCGGCAGAAACAAACTACAAACCTTTTTCACAGTTAGATCTTCAGTTTGTTAGCGCATAACATATATTTTATCACATTGTCCTAAATTTCGGATTTAAAGTAAGATTTTCAAAAGTTCCTCTTCTTTAAAATTACTGGCTAAATGGATGCCGGCTACGAGAAATTTTACTGTGCGAAATATATATATTAAATCTCCCGCATTATCTCGTAACCGGCATGCGGTTACGAGATAATGTGGTTTGAACAGAACTTAAACATACAGATAATAACAATGAGGTTAAAAAAAGCGGTTATAATGAATTTATCTCCTTTAACATACGATGTCGTTCGAAACACTAGCCTATATGTCCTCCAAGAGTGTCCACTGTTGCGATTCTTTTCTGAAGAGAAAAACTTTCATTGATCAATGATTGTACATGTTCGTGGTTTTTCTGCAAGCAGTGGGAACAGTCTACAGCAGTCGCAATGGAGCAGATGAACCGAGCAAGACACTATTTGAACAATCGGGAGGAAGGCAGCGTCGGTTTTTCTACCGCCATACTACACTGCATATATTTTTAAGCACATGTCAAGAGATGTTGGATTTTGATAACAACGTTTGGCAACGGAATATATAGCATTTTAATGAAAACAAAGGAAATGTAAATCTGAAAATATCATCATTTGCATGCTGTTTTATATTTTCCAAAGTACTGTTACAATAAGACAATTTGCACTTGCCTTCTATATTTTAAGCATTAAAAATCAACTTTGGAGAGAAATGTTTCGAAACTTCAGAAAAATTTTTATAAATTAATTAATTTATTTTAGGGTTTTTATTTGCACTGGTTAATTGAAACTGGACAGCACTAAATAGTTTGAAATATAATTAATTTATTAAATGCCACTATTCCCTGTTACGTTTTCCTGCCTATTTTCTTATAATTTCCTTCAAATATTTCAGTGTTAAATCACACATTTGTGAAATAATAATAATCGTTTGTTAACTTTTAAGGTATTTCTCCCGCCTTCTTACCATGCCTTTGTAGTGTAGTGGTCAGCACGCTCGACGTGTATTCGAGAGGCCTTTGGTTCGAAACCCTGCGAAGGCCTTGCTTATCTCTCCGGCTTCGAAATAACCTAATGTCTCTAAAACTTCACTTTCCTTTTATAGTAAAACTTCAATTTAAAGCTTATCAAAGGCATTTGAAAATTTTCAGTAAATAGAGGAATTGTCTTATTTTAGTTTTAAATGCAATACATACTAAACTGTTCTGAAATTTAGTTTTTAATTAATAATTACCCAGCTCTTATCTGCTTAAAGCAATCATAGAGCAAAAGTATTTGTAGAGAATTTTTAATACAAGGTAATCTTCAATTAATTTCACGCATGCTTGCTCGGGCTATTAAAAATCGTTTTATCAAAGATATAATCATATCAAGGCTGAATTATATATGAAAATTGTACAACTTTCCATGATAAATATAGTACGCTGTAAAAATTGTTAATGAAATCCCTCCCCTTCTTTTTCGCTTTCTAGATTAAAATTCTTCAGTTTATTGCTAGAGCAACAGAAAATGGTCTTACTCGAATCTGTGCAATAGTTTTCAATTTTAAGGACCCTACTTTTGCGACTCAAGAGTCCTTCACTTTAAAGTTGAGCGAAAATGTTTAAAGCAGAAAAACTCTTTATTTCCTCTTCAAAGTTCTAATTAACAACTGTGAAACATGAACATTCCATGTATCACAAGCAAGACTGAATTCCCTAAGATTTCCTTTAATTTCATAACCAATGTGAAAATGCATATATAATATTTTATATTTTATTTTTTAATCTTGAAAATTCCCTTTCACTGCTACATAGCTATACTTTGGGTTGTAAAATAGATACGCGTTTAGTTAAATTTATAGAGTAAAATCACAGAAAAGCGGAATTACTCAAGTGAAAATACTGTTGCGTGCGTACGGGTTCGTTATGAAATGAATGCACAAGTCGGATGAAATATGAACAAAAATTTATTATTATCACAACCAAAATGCTTAAATTTTCTCAAATTATCATGCAGTATTACAATATCTCACAGTAGTTATCTTTTAACTACTCAAATATCCAATAGAACGAAATTCAAAACAGCTAAAGAACGCTAATCCGCGAATTCGCTACAATCAACAAGAGCAGTTTTCTAAACAACAATAAACTAAGCAAATACTACGAACTGAGATGTTTTCCTCCTTTTATAAGATTTTAAAAATCACGCGCTAGAATTTTCCAGTACTTTCTCGAAATCAAAAAGAGATATTTATTTATTTAATGCACGCGCTCTTGTATTTTCAATTTTTCCGGCTTAGCTTTCTTTTAATATTCGTCACGCGCTGCACCGCGCGAGAAATAAAACCATTTAATTTATAATTGAACTAACATTAACTTTTTAAATACCAAATTTGTAACAATACGTTATAAAAATTTCTCTTTCTGTACTACATATTTATCCTTATATTTTATTATTTATCAGGCCTTCTAAAACGTTTTTCAGGTGCGATCCCTTTTCATTACTGATATTTTTTCGCGGCTCCAGGACCCCGTAATATTTACGAAACTTTTATGCGAACCCCTAAGCATTGCGCAAATCCGACACACACGTGAGTGAAACTGCCAATTTTTTTACTTATATTGTAATATACTATTGCAGTTTTAGGTCATTAACTTCAATTTCTGATTTTAAGACATAGAACAATGTGAAAATTTTAAATAAGTAACAGACGAAATGACAGCGTCACGTGCAAAGCGAGTAAATTGAACGTTTATATTATAATAAGAATGCGTCGAAACGTTTTCGTTTTTTCTTTGTCTGTATCGTCTTATTTCTATCTATTTTCAGATACATTGTGTAAAAATATTTGGTAACTGTAAAATTATTATAATAAGTTAAAGAATTATCAAAACTGCTAAAATTTTTCGTGACCCCCATGAGCGTCGCGACCCACAGTTTAAGAAACTCTTATCTATATTAGCAGTTAAAAACGTATCTCTTACAGTCTTAGAGAAATTAAAAATTAAATCTTAAGCTTAACAATGTTAAGCGTTCATTTTTCACAATTCCTGAAAACTCAGATTTACGTTTTACTAATATTTATCAAGTATATGTTTAAGAAATCTGAAACTCTGTTCTCTGTGACTTGAGATTAATGCTACACAAAAAAGAGGTTTTCTTAAACTACCTTTCAATTTCTTCTCTGTGACTGTTGACATTTTACCGCAAGTAAACAAAAGAGGTAATAATAGGTGATTTACAATAACATTTAAGCAGAAATAAAGATATTTTGAACTATTATTATTCAATACAATCTGCAGAAAGACGAAACCTGAATTTTGTAAATCATAAAGCATGACATAAATTTATAACTAAAAAACATACTCTTATTTATTATTTAAAATGATTTTTTCCTAAGGATTACTCATTGTCCTAAATGTATTTTATATTCTTTGATTTTTTTCACAACTATTTTACAACGAGCAACGACAGAGAAAAATGCAATGGAACTATCTAGAGGATGTTAGAAAACAAGAAATAAAAACAATTTTTTTTTCATTTAAGAGGAATGCAAGCAATTATTTTGCAGCTAGTCTGAAGGGAATTAATTATAAAAGAAACTACATCAGTTCTTTAAATACTTCAGACATATTTCGCCCACAGAGGAATGCAACAAAGAGTCAGATGAGTGTAATAAATATTAATTACCTCTCTTGTGCTTCTTTATTTAAAATAAAAATACTATATTGAAATATTTAAATGTCATGGGAAAGGAATAACTATTATATCTGGAAAAAGCGCTTTGTGATAATACGTTAATTCATGCATCTTCTGTAGCTAATTGGGTAATCCTTTTTACATGAATAGCTGCATTTTAAATTCTGAAATCATTAAATACAAATCAAGTGACAAAAGTAAAAAGCTTACGGATTAAATCAGTTACATAAAAAAGCGCATATTTTTACTTAAGCATAATAAACGCATAGTTGTTTTTTTTTTTTTTTTTTGCTTCTCTTAATGCTATATTTCATTTACTAAATTACAAATGCAATTTCTAATTTGCTCGTTAAATGCATTTCCTTAGGTAACAAATCTTGCGTAAGAGTTTGGATTAACTGTTATAACTGCTAATTCGGATATATTACAAAATGTGAACAAAACAGAACATAAAACATTTGTTAGTTTATATGGTAAAATGTCTCTTTTAAACCTCTTTCTAGATTTTATTGAATTTAATGATATAAAAGCAAAGGGTTACAGCCGAAAATATCGCGGCAAAAACATCGCGGGCGAAAATATCGCGGCAAAAGCATCGCGGGTGAAAATATCGCGGCAAAAACATCGCGGGCGAAAACACCGTGGTACAAAACATCGTGAGAGAAAAGAAAGCAAAGAGAAAATTTCGCAGTTCTAAAATGTCGTGGTCGAAAATAAAGCTGTTCAGAAACGTGTGTGTAACTTGAATAGGATCCACGTTTCTTTAGAATGTTCTACAAGAAGGCAACCAACCCTACCTTAAGGCAAATAGCCCTCGTCTGCTATGCTATATTCAAATACCCTAAGCATCTTGCTTCAAAATTCATTCATAAAGACAACCGCCTCGAGACAGGAAACGTTGACCTACTGTGCATTTAGCCTTAACCAGCGAATCGAGCAACAGAATTTAGAACTGTAAAATGTAGAAAAATAAATCACTTTCCGTGTATGTTATCGTTTTGACTTCCCAATGATTTTTAGAAATCGTATGCTTTCTTTTGTTTCAAAATCATCCTTTTTTTACTTTAATGGTATACTTAATAATTGCTCACTTCTTAATATGAGCTTCTATAATTTCTTCTTACCGTTTGATATTTGAAGATGTTGCTTCGATAGAATTTAGAATATCTAAATGAGAAATCGCAAACCGATTTTCAGTAAATAGGGTATTTAAAGTAATAATTTTAGGAATAATAAAAACATTCGTACTTTATAATTTTAAGATTAATAAAAACATTTATTCTCGAGTAAAACAAATCCTGATATATTGCAAAATTGCTGTGCTGAGAAATCTTAATATTTTCAGATTATTTGAGGGTTCTGAAGTGTCAATATACTGTATTCCTCAGATTCAGATAACAGTTTCTAGTATACAAATTAAATGTGCCTAAATCTATTAAAATTCAATTTTGTGCTGCTATAGCACAGTGGTTTCTAATTCTGCTCTTAGACAGTTTTTTTTTGATAATTAGCTTCTAATATTTTTGAAAATAATATAGAAGGCATTAAACACGATACAAGCAAATCAACATTGTCGCCAAACAATGATAAATATTCAAATCGAGTAGCCTAAAAGTATAGTTATTCAAAAGGCTATTTACTATTTAGACAAGCTAGACGAGCAGAAAAACAGGACTTGCATTAGGATACATTTTTGTTAAAAACTATTGAAGCAGACTGACTGAAAAATTCAAGATAAGCACCAAATAAAATGTCTTCGGAGATATACAGAACTGCATTGCATTTTATTCATTCATAACTATACAAACAGTAATTAACTAATATTAAAATGAAACAATTTTAAACCTACATCCAATGCCTTCCACAAGTTTTGAGAATGGCGTTGCTGCTTTGCTTCATTTGGTAATGCGAAAGCGTTTTAACTGCAGACATTAGCCCCGATCGTAATTTGTAACCAGTCATTACTGTTGACGTTCGAAAAAATAATGCTGAATTTATTTACTGGGAATCTATTCTTTAGCCTCTACCAAAGCTGGAATCAGTACTGTATTTCATCACCTTGTGGTGGTTTAGTGTAAATGCATTGTGCTCTTGCCTACTACGTCACTTTAATTACAACATAACTGTCACTCGCTCGGTCCTGAAGTAGATTAAGGCATCGTATTATAGATGGAGCAAGATTTCTGTGAGAAGTTTTTCCGAAAGCTGTTTCGTATGGCAAACTACAATGTGCCAGAAATATTTTGGATATTTATACGAGGATGTAGAAGAGGTAGTATGTGTATGCTGAAAGTTACTTTAAAGATGTACTGTAGTCTGAGAACGACGGTCTGTTGGAATACTTTGAAACAGAACGTTTCCCCTTCATCAAAGTATGTTAATGCCAGTTTTAAAAGGCATCATGTGTATGTTTCACATAGTAAAAGTGAAATGATATGGTTAATGAGCTCACTTGTGGTCAAATAAAATAAGATCGCTAAATACTAGTAGTTCATTACGAGTTCGGTTTCTCGCGAAGGAAATAATTCATGTGATTTTCATAGATTTACTTGCATGTAAGAAACTGTAAATCATAAATCGTGCTTCACAAAACCACGTTTCGTATTAAGGAGATAATCTGTCAGAATATTTCCATATTTATCAACATTTCACTTGATTTTATCTACATAAAAGCGCTTACAGAGCTATATCTAAAAAAATCCATAAAAGGTTGTGAAAGGAAACAGATATTTCAAATTATGTTAAAAATTAATGAAAGTATTTATTAACAAAAATAACTATAATAAAACTAAGTAAACAATGGGAAATATGAAAGAAGTCTTTAAGTGACTCGGAAATTTCGAGGCATTCGAAATAGCTTTTAGTACTATTTATACTAAAAAAAACCCTGTTATAAATCGAATCATCATTTATAAAAGGTAAATGCATGGAATTTAAAATTCAGTGAAATGCACTTCATTCATATTGGTTCTAGAGAAAATTTCATGAAGATCTAAGGTTAATGTCAATATAAGCTTAGAGTAAGTTCTTATGAAACCATAAGGTTATTTATTTTATCCTATGTTATGAATTTTATATCCTGCAAACATGAATTACGATTTTAAAATATTCTATAATGCCAATTCTAAGCTTTTATTACAAAATTAAATTATTTGCCTAAACATAAGATGATCTCACCCTATATAAGATTTTGCTTTTTTGAAACTGTTTTATAAGCCAAACAGTACGCATATAGATGATCTGACATATATGAGTTTGGTATGTTGGAAGTTTTGTATAAGAAAAGCAAGGGAAAACTTTACGTATATTTTCAAGAAAGAAACTGCAGAAGTTTTAACATAGAAGTTTTAAGGGATAACATAAGAATTACCTTAAAAATCATATTAGGTTTATAACGTATTTTCTCCCTCCTTTCTGCATGCCTTCGTGATGTAATGGTTAGCACACTCGGCGCGTATTCGAGAGATCCAGGTTCGAATACCGGCGAAAGCATTGCTCAATTTTCCTGTATCCTGCTTCAAACATCCTGATGACTCTTCAGGTTCATTATCAATACTTCGAATTTAAATACTCACTGCACACTTTCAAAGAGTATTTTGAGAAATAAAAGCTATCTTATAAAAAGTATGTAATAATCTGTTAGATCTCTCACGTGAATGTCTTGATAGGTTAAAAAATTATTATAGTTAAGTTTACTAGCTAATTAAGGCATTATTTGCTTACACTTCAGCAGCTAAGTTAACATCCGTAAGAAACCACTCCTGGAAGAAAAAAAAAAATAAATGATCAAGTATTCCTTTTAAGAGAACACTCCCTTTTCTTTTCTTCAAAAATATTTCGGGAGGCGGCGAACAATGATTAAAGAGAAACTACACAAATTTTCAGACCAGCAATCAGCTTTCGTTTTTTAGGGAAGAGGGTAAGGAGAATAGGGAATAAACAAAGCAATTTAGGGAATTCATTAATGAAATGCGACAACGCGAGCAGCCTCGGCAACGGAGAATAAAAGACGTTTGCGAAGTAATTGCTTTTTAAATTCCTTTTCTTTTCTCTTATTGAGGTTCCACATAATGTAGTCCAATTAGGAATGATATGAACATTATCGGAAATAACACTATGAAGACCCGGTAAAAGAGGGCGTTGAAGAAATAGAACAAACTCGTGAGTAAATGGAAGTTCATGCTCATAGAACCTGTTTTTCTTGTTAGAGAAAATTTAATTAAATATCTTATAATCCCAGACAGATATATTTGTAAGCTGAATTAAAATGAAAATTAAGGAAAATAAGTTTAAGAAAATCTTTAAATGTTTGTCGTAAGATTTAAAAAAAAATACGATGTAGTCACCACATGACGTCCTTGCGCAGCCTATTAAATTATACACATTTTTTTCACTTATTTCTTCGAATTAATCTAATATAATTAATCGATTTCTTAAGGAAAGTTGAAAATGACATCAAACGTTGCGTATTTTGAAATTAAATACCCGATCAATTTTTCTCGAACGTGTGTCAAATGTCTTGTAATTTTATTTTTTAACAACGAGTATAAAACTTTCCCAAATATAACTACAGGAAATGAGATATCATATTAAAAGTTAGATTTCTTTATTTGTCGAAAATTATATATTTTTTTTAAAAATTCTACATTGCCAAAAAATTCATATTTTTGTCGTTTAAAATACTTCTGTAACTGGAAGTACATGATTACAACCAACAATTGCTGTCATAATCGCCGGAAAAGTGGCACACACACACACACACATATATATATACTATATATATAGAGGGCATTTCGAAAAGTAAAGATACACCGTACGCCAGAGGAAAAGAAAAGTTTTGGTGAGCAAGTTGGCAACACAGGTGCTAACCTTGAACTGTTAGCTTTCTCCTCGCGGTCGTTCGGCATTTCAACGTTGATTCTGGTTGGAGTAGGTCGTGTTTAAAATGGCTGCGCCGATTCAGAATCCCGCCAAATGCGAAGTGCGCTCCGTCATACGTTTTCTTCATGCAAAAGGTCAGAGACCAGCGGATATTCACAAAGAAATTGTTTCTGTTTATGGGAACATTATGAATCGACAAAATGTAACGAAATGGTGTTGTCATTTCTCTGAAGGTAGGAACGATGTTCATGACGAACAAAGAACAGTTCAGCTATCTGTGATCTCTGATGCCCTTCTTCAGAGAACAGAGGAAGCAATTCGCGCGAATAGACGTCTCAAATTAAAATAATTGCATCAGATCATACCCGAAGTGTCAATGACAACTCTTTATGAAGTTGTGACTGTCAAATTAGGGTACAGGAAATTATGTGCGCGCTGGGTTCCAACAGGCGGTAACCTTCTATGACTGCGGGATACAAAAGCTTGTGCACCGACTTAACAAATGTTTGGATAACGGGGGTGATTATGTCGAAAAATAATAAATAATCCAGTTAATGAGATGTAAATGACGTTTTCTAAATAAATTTTTTTTTAAAGAATGCGAGCCATTGTATCTTTACTTTTCGAAATGCTCTCGTATATGGTGTGTGTATGTTTGTTTCCGAAGATTGCAATAGAAAAGAGAGGTGCATAACTAGATGTTATAGCAGTCTCACATGCAAAATTCAACATTTAGAGGCTAATCGTATCTGAGTTACGCGACATACATGCGTACGTGCGTACGTACTGATGTCAAGAAATAATCCCTTTTGAATCAACTTTAAATCCGTTTTGGAAGAAAATGTCTTTTGTTATGTCCGTAGGTATAGAGGTCATGGGAAAAAATGTGATCCAGATGGATTCGGGAACAGTCAAGAGGAATATTTCTCTTGAAATATGGTAGCCGAAATTTCTCACGATTACAATATTTCCTTACAAGGAAGTAAAAAGCTTTTTTGCATACGTAATGATCTACTCTTTAAAAAGCAGTTAAAAGAAATACATTGAACTGTAACTAATATTTTTCAATTCGTCAAAATTGGATGCATTTCCTTATGTTGGTAAACTTTCCAGTTCTTTCAATACTTTTCTTATGTTCTTAATGTTATGCACAACAGCTTCAATAATAAGTAGTACCGTAGATTGATATTATATTCGATCATAGAAAATTTTGTTAAGGCAGTCGTCAAATAGAATTAAAAATTTATTATATAAAATTTCAGAAATTTATGTGATAAGGATAAATTTATGCCTCTCGGCATTCATTTCTTTTTCTGTAAAATTTGTTGGGGAAAACTAGACATCTGTACGAATTTTTGGATATCATGACTCACAGCACGGTAAAGAATTAAAACTTTTAAGAACAATAACATTTTTTGTAACTAAATTTTAATATGGTTTTTTACATTAAAAACGAAAACAGAATGAATAAAGCTAACATGGAGTCATTTGAATGGTTTCCACCCAAAAACATATTCGTATCTAGTACTATTTCAACAAGCATTATCTTTAACTCATTGCTTGCGATATGGTGTTTAAAATGTGATGAAGTATAATATCAGTGTAAATCGATTGTGAAAATATATAATACGGAAATAATGCTGTGAAAATTATGAATAACCTTAGTAACTAATGTGATCAATGTGCATCGTGAGGCCTGATGAACATACCTCGTAATAAATTTCGCGGGATGTGAGTAAGGCGTTATGCAATGAATGCTAAATATACGCGTGGTATCAATATGCAAAAACTATTAGGCATTTTTTAAGTAAATGTATAAATAATTTTCTTCTATCTCACTGCGTGCCTTAGAGGTGTAATTATTAATACGCCTTTGCACGTTTGCAATACTACTAATGGTGCTCCTTATTGGGGTTATAGTGCCATATGAGGCGCAAAGTACTTGATTCAGCGTTTCAAGTAGATACTTGAAACACTCAGTTTCATGAAAGTGTTAAGAAGGTATAATTTCTGAGAGGTATAATTTATAGCAGGTAACTAGAAAATTATTAACCCTACAAATACAAACGGCGCCACGGGAAAGTCAAATATTTATGTACAAACATTTTCTACCGTGTAATTGTGTTTATTTTATAGTGGTACTATTATTCTTTTAAATTTCCAACACTTTTCAACTATAATTGTATTGCTTTCATAAAGAATTATCGAAGCAATATGTGCTCACGACGTAAAAGGGCTTAACACTTCCAGCTCAGTAAACGGAAGATCTTGGTTCAAATCTCGGCAAGAGCATGTATGTTTTCTCATTTTTCTAACACTGAAAATTTTAAAATTATTTATAATATCTACATATCCCACTTTAAGTGTTTTAAAATTATGCATATTTTAATCGTGTCCGAACCCAAGTATGGTGGACTATACTCACTACCTGAATTTTGTCTACTGGATATTATGCCCCTCCTCACTAACTCTTCAAGCGTCAAATAATGTGAGGAATCATCATAATTCCCTACGCGTGCTTTCAGAGCGTTAAGTAGTAAGTGCGCCCAGCCAGCAGGTGGAAGATCTGTGGTTCATATCACGGCCAGATATCCCCACTCTCCATTTTTGTCTTTCCTGCTCTGAAACACCTAGTGGTCTGTATAAAATGTGATTCTGGAGTGAATAAAACAGAAAAATGAATAATATGAAACATTTTTAGCTCATTTTTGCTTTTTCTTTTAGTGCTTTATTAAATAAGGCTTCCTTTTACTCTGACTGATGTCTTGAAAAGGGACCATATTTCTGTAATACAAGGAGTCAGTCCTTTAACTGCGCTGTGAATGTGTGGATTTGACTGAGAAAATTATCAGTTAAGCACCGACTTTCGCATCTCGATAGCGAACTCACTTACATCGGTCCATAAAATTTTGATTAAGCATAGATCAGTCCCTTTGCTATTCCTACAATGTGCATCCGTTTAATACGAATTCATATAACAGAAAACTAATATTTGGTAAAACTGCAGTCATTTATAGGAAGTATCGTTTAAATTTAATTAAAATTCTTAATGCACTTTCTCTTTTCCTGTGGATACTTCCGAAACACAATTCGTATTAAGCCATTGTATGTAATTTAGCGCTTATAAAAATCTTTTCCTAAACTCTATCATGTTGATATTTAAAAACATTTCAGACTCTTTGGATCTTGAATTATTTTAGTGGTGCAAAAGGGCATTTCATTTAAATTTCGTTTGAGGTTTGGTGTACCGTAATTAGATGCTATGATCTATTGTTTATTGGAGGTCTGTTTGATACGTCCTTAAATAATTATTCAATGGAACTCGCAGTTCTCGCTTTTATTGGCTTATGAAACCTAAGCTGGTTTGCTTTGGTTTGATTAAGGGAAAACAGACTAGGTTCTAGCTGCTTAAGGGAAGTGATGCCTTCGTGGAGGATCTTTCTAAGGGAAACTCGCTGGCATACGTGTTAAACAAGGAAAAAATTGACAAAACTCTCTTATAGCCAACCCGTTCGCCTAAAATAGAACCCATATTGGAAGTACCCAGTGTGGAGTGACATAACCGCTCGGCCGCTGGTGGAGCTTTATGAAACTGGGTTGCTGAAGACAGAAAACTGCATTGGAAATAAAATTAGAGATCGTATCATTTGATAACCATGCTTCGTAGTTTCGATTTATTTTCTGTGTTGATAACTTCTGACGCAAAATGTAGTTAATAATATTATTCTTATAGTTTATGATATGAGTCCTGTTATTCATTATTTTAACACCATGGAAAGGCGAATGTTTGGGATAAACTGGGGGGGGGGAAGAAGCAATCACTGAGCAGTTTTCGCCCTGAGAATCTGCGACGAAAAAAATTACTCCGGTATTTGAAACTAACCATTTCATCTGTAGTTAAATAAACAAAAGATTTTAGGAATGAAAGGTATATGAGTTGAGTTTTATTTGCATACATAATATGAAGTTCTTTGACAATAATCAAGCAAATCGTTACACATTCTTTTCTGCCATTTTCCCCCTTTTTTGCCTCCTGCAGTGTAAAATCATTTAAATATGTGCTGTCACAAATCATTTAACTTCATAAACGCATAACACTAGAATTGATTAATTACAAATTTTATACTCCATGATTTGCACCAGCTCATGTAGGTAAGATTGTATTGTTGATCAAATGAGTATATGAAGACTTTTTAGAGTAACGTCACGTGATATGAAAACTTAAAAGACAAATTTACTTCTATTTTGCTAAAAGAAAACAAATAACACCAGGAGTAGATGCATCTTATGCTTTTTCTCTTTCTTTTCCCATTTCGCTGACCCCCAGTTTTCGTTAACTTCGAGAGTTTTCTTTTTTCCTTTCCGAGTTGCATTTAGTGTTACATATTATATTACAATGTTCCATTAATCTATAGTTTATTATCAGTTACCGTTTTTCATATTTTCCAAGTACCTTTATACAGAATTAAAGGTAAAGGCACATTTATATTTCAGATGACGATAAAGAAATTTTAAGTGACTGAGGAAATTTCAACGCTCCTCCACAGTTTCTTATAAAAGTCTTTGCTTTAGATCCAGCACACAGTAGTAACGTTTTCTTCATTCTTCCTAAACAAATTCATTTCCACATGCAAATTCGTTTTCTTCACCAATTTGCTCTAAGATAACATAACACATTTTCTTTAAACTTACCTAAAGTGCCAATTATAAAACTTTCAGTCACATAGCTAATAAAACGTAGCACGGCGTTTATTGGCTCAGTATTTGTTTAAAGAAAACATCTGATGGGGAGTCCACATGACTTCATTCTACGAAATATTAAATTATACAGACTTTTTTTGCTGCATTTCATTTAAATTTATTTTCTCGAATTTAATTGGAGATATATTTCTTATTCAATTAATTCAGTTCTCACTTCGCGGAAAGTCAAAAATGGATGAAAACTCAAAATAGCTTCATTAAAAATTACAAAATAAGCCAGCGGGCAAGAAGGCCGATTTTCCGGTGAGCAAAGCTGAAAGTTTACTTTTGGTTCAACTCGGCAAAAAGACACTGAAGTTACAGAAACAGGCTTAATTCACTATTCTAATAAGTATTAAATGTAAACAAATATGGCTTCTCCGTTAGGCATTAGCCGCACTGAAAATGCTTTTAAATTGTTGATAGTACTACGACTATTGCATGCAGATTAACTAAAGGAATAAAAACCTTAACCGGAACATATAAAAAACATAAAATATGATTTCCTTTAAATATGATTGAATTATGTTTTTTATATGTTCCGGTTAAGGTTTTTATTCCTTTAGTTAATCTGCATGCAATAGTCGTAGTACTATCATATATATATATATATATATATACATATATATATATATATATACATATATATATATATATATACATATATATATATATATGCATATATACATATATACTATATATATATATATATACATATACTTTTAGTGCGACAGATTATAACCAAAAAGGGAGGTGCACAACAACATGTTCTAACACTCCTATATACAAAATTTGAATGTTCTGGGGATACTCGTTTTTGAGTTATGCGTAGCGTACGTACATACAGACCCCACGAAAAAAAATCTCTATTGAATCCATTTTAAATCCATTTTACAATCCGTTTTGGGGAAAAGAGTCCTTTATTCTGTCCTTACTTAGAGATGTCACTCAAAAACATCATTAAATTGCATTCGATAGCAGTCAAAATGGTTATTTTCGTTGAAATATAATACCCGAAATTTTCGCGGTTACGAAAACGTCCTTTACTTAGTACTAGGAAGTATAAAAACTACGCAGAATACTGAACATCAAAATTTTTACATTTCATTTAAAATTAATAATCTTCTAGTACAATGTGTTAGGCAGAACTAAGTCAGTTATACCCTCGCCAGGACTCAAATGCCGAATTTTTGGATGCTAGTCGGCCGTGCTATCAGTTATAATACGAAAACATGCAAGGAGGAAAAGCCCTTATAATCTAGCATTTAAAATGCCATTATAAATATTGGAGCCATCAGTTTCAAAGCCAACTCCATATTTTCAGAAAAGTATAAGAAGAATATTTTTAAATAAACAAACAAATAATATAATCACAACAGACACGGGATTATATTACGTTGATTTTCGAACATATTAATTTTTCACTCGACGGCCATGCATGTGTGTGTTTGTGATTTATATTTCTAATTAAATGCCTGAAAGGTAAAGCTTCAGAAAGTCTGGAATGGAAGGCTTTATGTGATGAAATATTAGTTTCCAACGTATTCTTCGCAACTAAACAAAAGATGAAAGGCAAATTTTAATCATAAGACAAAAGTGGATTTGCATCCGAATTTCCCGTGGCCGTTATTCTCTTCCTGTGGAATTCTTTTATTTATTAATGAACTTAAGATTATGCCAAACGAAACTGTTGTTTGCTCAAAGCGTCCTGAGTAAGACAGATTCGGAATATTTTTATATTAAAAATGATAAATTATTTTTACTTTCGGAGATAAGCTCAAAATTGCATTTTCTAGGAATGTTTGGAATTAAATGCAAACAAATATATAAAAAGTGTATTACACATATCTACATCATTATTTTTCATATGTATTGAAATGGAAATGGTAATACTTCTAAATTAGTTTCCAAAACTTTTGCATTTTTTACGATTAAAAAAACCTGATGCGAAGACCACATGACTTCTTTGTATGGACTATTAAATTATGCACATTTTTTACTGCGTTTCATTTAAACTTATTTCCTCGAATTTCATTAAAGCTATATTTCTCATTCAATTAATTCAGTTCTCAATTCGCAGCATGACAAAAATACATAAAACTTTAAAATACCTTCATTAAAATTTGAATAATATAGAAAAACATAATACAGTTAAACAATTTAGAAAACGTTTTACAATTAAAATCACAGTCTCTACGCAAAAATAAGCAATTCGACCAGCGAGCCCAGTAGGAAGATTGTTTGGTGCGTAAAATTGAAAGTTTACTTTTCTTCCCATTCGGCAAAAGGACACTGAAGATGCAGAAACTGACTTCACTATACTGCTAAGTTTCAAATGTAAACAAATATGGCTGCTAAATTTGTCTCAGCTGCGCGCAAACATTTTTTTAATTATTTATAATTCTACCACTGTTGCATATAGATAATTAAGTAGTACTGGTATTTTATTTTTAATTATTAATCATATCGTTACAATTTATAATACAACTAATAGTAAAAAAATCATAATTCTTTTTCTTGAGTATTTTTTTGTAAATAGTTTCTCCATGCGCATAATTAAGGAAAGTTATCCGTTGCCATATGTTACGTAATTAATTTCAGATTACTCGTTTTCTGCCGCATAGTAATGCTATGTTATACAAGGTACAATATTAGGAAGAGAAATATTAAAATTCAGTCCCTTTATGTTATTTTTCACCTGAGATCTTTATTTTAAAGATCTTTCAAAAGTGAAACTCTGTTATTGACTTTGGAAAACGATTTTCAAAATAATTTAAACTCCTATGCTATTAACTCAGAATTATATATTAATGCTATCATGAAGGTAATGGCCTTAAAGAAACTTTGATAAGCACATAAAGCTATTAATTATCAAGACAGCTGCTATTGATAATAAATTTTGAATAATAATAGATGCTAAAATATTCATGAATAAGCCAGTAAGCTATTCATTACATGAATTTATTAAGCAAATCGGAGTGATTTTACGGCAGACAGAATTCAAACTTATCACGAAGTACTTAGAATAATACAGAAAGATCTATTCAGCAAAATGAGATGCAATTTTATCCGAGTTATTTTATAATACAGCTAGTTTAAATGTTTGACAAATAAACTATTTGCATTAAAATTACTAAATATTTTCTGAATTAGTAAAATTAGCCAAAAAATTACAGGAGTCCCTTAAATTACAGGATTACAGGAATTAAAAAATTAATTAAAAAATTACAGGAGTTCTTAAGACTTTTAAGTACTGTGTACACAAATGATAAATATTTTGCTTGACAGACACCTTTGAAGAATCTCTGCACTATAATCTGGTAAAGGTGTAGAGTCATTAGGTATTTTTTTAAAGCAGGAGTGATGAAAAATAGCAAACGCCTTCGCCGGGAATCGAATCACGGACCTCTGAAATACCGGCCTAGCATGCTACCGTTACACCACGAAGGCACGCTAGGGAAAAGGGAGAAATACCTTATATACTCCCCTTATTAAAGAGCGACTAGGGGCTTAGGGGACCTAGTCGCCAAATCCTGGGTGCGGAGAATCATCATCCACAACCCTTTTAGTTCGGGCGCCACATGTAGAGTCATTAGGTATTTTTTAAAGCATGACTGATGAAAAATAGCAAACGCTTTCGCCGGGAATCGAACCACGGACCTCTGGAATACCGGCCCAGCGTGCTACCGTTACACCACGAAGGCACGCTAGGGAAGTGGGAGAAATAACTTATAAAGGTAAAACAAAATTTGACAATTTTTTATTGGCAACAGTAAAAGGAGTTGAAGCACCTTGATTTATTTTAAAACTAACATCTTCAGGCAATTTTAATTTCTTATTATTATTTTCATAACATCGCTTGTTGTGCTCTTTCCTCTTTCTTTTTTACAACTAAACGTTATTTATTGTCATCTTCCAATAAATCTTTAATTTTTCTTCTTGTCTTTTGCTTTTTATTCTTAAGTGCATCATTATTTTTCAGCATTTTATATTCACCTTTGTACAAAGAAAACCAGTACGCAGCTCCCGCAACCGCTCTCCGTTGTTTCCAACATTGTATAGTAAACTCATGCGGTGCACAGGTGAACCTTGAACGGTACTGTAAACTCATGCGTATGCGCATGTGAAGTAATCAAAATGCTGCGTATTTTTGCCTGACTTTAAGACTCTACTGTGGCTCAACCACAATTCCAAGTTTCAATTTTTTTGTGGTTGTGCTTAGTAATGGCTTCTTTTAACTATCAAATAAGCCATAAACGAGAGCTATAGCTTTTGGGGTTATCGAGATATAAGCGTTCTTCTAAGCTTGTGTCTTAAAATGTTTTAGTCACTGAGACCGTTATTGCAGAACGTAGCCTTAAAATTGAACGTGACCTTAAAATAAAACTACGTGTATTAATCAAATGGCTTTAAAAATAAAAATTATTTTTAACTATCATTTTAATCTTGCTAATATGCAACTAAAATTCAAACTATGCGTCTCTTAACAATGGAAAATTTTAAATCAAAGTCTTCAAAAAACTTTAGAGGAACTAAATATAATTATTTTTATGTATGCCATTTCTAGATTAAAATGTATTTGTTTCTTTTTAATTCTATTAATGTCCTAATGCAATTCATATCCGGGAAACCCACGTTTTAGATTCATGCAATCAAATATAAGTATTCCTTAATTAAAATGATCACTGCTCTTAGTCTTCAAAATGGGCTAACATATTATCCCAATCTGCAACATGCAAATTTTTAAATTTTGCGAAATACTTAATACCCCTTAAGTACTGGCCGCTTTAAGAACGGTGTAGCAAAAATTATAACACTAATTATATGTTAATTATTCAATTTAGACAGTGTATCGTGAAAAAAAGTTATTTATGTATTTTCTTTTATACCATTTACAAATGTAGAATTCAAAAAAAGCATAAATAGAGAAAATCGCTGCCTTCAAACTTTGGTGACGTAATCTTCAAAATTTTCTATTGATACGTTTTTTCCTGTTTTACAAAGGTTAGTAGAAAATTTTAAAATTAAAGAAACAATTATCCAATTCTGAAAAATAAATTACTACCGTATTGCCATTTCAACTATACAGCGGAAAAGGTTCAAAGAAATGGCAGTAGATAGATATGGACCAAAACTTTATTTCAAGATGTGACTCCAACAAAACACAATAAGAGAAAGCAAGTTAGATGAAACAGCACAATAGGGGGAAACTTTATAACAGGGATAAAACTCGGAACCTGAAATACCATCCTTCATAATCAACTTTACTTTTAAAAGTGTACATAAATGTTTATATATTCAGCCTGACGGAAACGAGAAAAACAATTAGATTACTGATTTTAGTAATGATAAATATTTATTCGCATATAGCGCATGATTGGCAAACCCAAAATAAAAGAATATGAAAGGGAAAATGACTCACATGTGTTAGCAGTATTTCATCGTAGGAGTTATTATGGTGAATAAATTAGCAAATTTGTAACTAAACTAAATCATAATAATTGTTTACTTAAAAATTCTTCTAGCTTATAGTATTACTAATTCATAGGAAATCAATTATATGTTGTTGGAATTGTTAAAATTGGTAAACTATTCAGTTTTCACACAACGTAATTTTTGTGGATTCCTATCCTCTGCGTTTATAATACAATCACGCTTTCTTTCAGTTGTTAAATACCTGAAGAGTAAATGAGAAAGTCACTGAAAATTAAGATAGTGTGTTTCTCTTTTAACATTTTTGCATATAAATGCTCAGAATGCTTTGACCGGCCAGAGTTTTCGCTAAAAAAGCACAAATTTACTAAAACAACTATGAGAAAAAATTATTTTCTTGATTTTAATATAAAAATTCTCCTGGTAGTTTATACATGGATTTGTGTATTTTTACTATATTGCCTTAGTTTGTTTCCTATATTTTAATATGCACGTATATATACGTTCTTAGAGATATCATTAAAAATATTCTAGGCCGTATATATACATTCTTAGAGATATCAATAAAAATATTCTAGGCCGTATATATACGTTCTTAGACATATCATTAAAAATATTCCAGGCCGTATATATACGTTCTTAGAGATATCATTAAAAATATTCTAGGCCATATATATACGTCCTTGACGCTTTTCATGTTTTAGAATACAAGGGATTCTACAACATACATGTAATTTCACTAAAATTATTTACACATATACAAAATCCGTTACAGTATTATACTATTCTTATTATAGTATTTTTATATTATCATATACATTCCTTATTATTCCAAATCTACACATTGTGCAGTATAATTATTGTATTATACATCCCTTATATTATTGAACTGTTTACTTACTTCAGTAACCTTAGTAACATATATTGTGGAGAACGAGAAGTTAAATAAACATTAAAATGAACGGAAAACATTCATAACAATTTACCAATAATTTTAAGTGAACTGGAGACTAAGATCATTTGTTTATGTAAAGTAAATTAGCATTAAAAACAAGAACAAACTTAAGGAGTTCAACTTAAGGAGAAAAAAAAATGAACAATAGTTTTGCTTATATCAAATTTGTATTTTGATCGGGGCCAAAGGAAAACAGAGGATTAATCGCTGCACACTTAATTTAATTTTACGATTTAGCAATTTACTTTTAACGGGTGAATTAGCAGTGTTCTTGTATTCCAGATTTTGTATTGTTAAAAAACAATTCCTAAATATCGTAAGAAATCCGCTATCACTACTGTTATACAGGCAATTTTTTATACTTTTATATTTTCTGTCAAAATTTGGCCTCATTCTGATGGTTTGTAAAAGTAAATCTTTTGTCTTTGCTGAAGAGACAAATCTAAATTTCTGTTAGAGAAGGCTCGGTTAATTCTAAACCCAGTTATTATATATACACCCACTCTCCGTACAGATCTTAAACTTTTTTACCTCGCCTTTATCTTCGCAATCGTTGGTCGTAAACATAAACTTTCAATTACAGAATTATTTTAAATGAAGAAAATATTTATGTTCTGGCAATGTCAAATTAAATAAAAATAACACGTTTTAACAAATGACGATAAATCTAACTTTTAATCCTCTCTCCCCTTTCGTATACTTATACTTAGAAATTCTTATACTTGTTTAGAAAAAAACAAAATTAGAAGAAATTTGACTCATTCGTATTTAATTTCAAAATTTGCAAATTTTTATGTCATTTTCAACTTTCATTGAGAGATCGGTTACCTAAATTAGAATAATTCGTGGAAAAAAGTTTAAATGCTTTGCGGAAAAATAAATGTGTATGATTTAATGGGTTGTACACGGATATCATGTAGTGTACACATTATATTTAAAATTTAAAAGTAGAATTGCGAATCTTCAAGTCTTAATATTGTTTTTATGCAAAAGTGACAGTATTTTTATTATTCGTTTCTACTATCTGCTAGAATACGAAAGGTAACTGTGAAATAATACCTGTAATGGCACAACTGTTTCATCAAAACTTAATTATGTACAGATGAATAGCAGAGAAAAATACAAATAATAGCAATAAATTGTTAAACAAGCCATCCAGACGGTATAGTGGTTAGGGCAGCCTGACAGCGATAGCGAAAGGCCTGGTTTCGATTCCCGGAGAAACCATGGTTGTAACTGGCCGTCCCTTCATAGGAGGCGATGGTGGCCATCTATTAAGTGCCTCCATAATAAAGAGACCGCCACATTTGGCCTTGTATAGATTAATATACTGTGTTACACTGTAACTGTTCATAATCTGCCATGGAAAAAAATGTTAAACAAATTTTAACAGATGATGATATTTAAATATTCTTCGGCGTTAAATTCTAAGAGAAGAGTTTTGACGCATCTCTTAGAGTCTTAGAAGTTATTCATTTTTATGAAGAATAGCATTTTTTGTCTTCCTCTTTTTTGCATTGCCTAATTTTTTATTTTTAAAAGTTATATGTGAGTTGCAATTATTTCTCCTTAGATTGATTTTATTTGTGCTACTTTTCATTTTATTCTTTATATCAATCCTTTCTCTTTATGTATGTCTGTGTAAGTAGACAATTTAAATAATCTAGTTAAATGAATATTAAAAGGGGATATAGAAAATTAAACTAAAAAAACTACTGCACGTTTAAATAAAACAGAACAAATAACAGTTAAATACACTGATGTGCAAAAATTAGGGACAAAGTTGAAAAATTAGCTTACCATTGGAACGAAGAGGCAGAGCGGACTAAAAGACTAATCAGGAGATCGACTAGGTTCAGGTACACTAGCATATGCGCATATATGCAGCTAGATGTAATAGGCGAGTGTCGGAGGGGTGTAAAGATTACTGGAGGTGTGAGTTCAGTGTTTTGGGGAAGCTATTGCACGGCATATATCAGTTTAAACGACATCGAGTTGCTGCATCAGTGTGAAATGCCGAAGAATATATCTGTTAGACGATATTTAGTTGTTAGCAAACAGCGGGAGAAATCTCAAGACACATGGAACAGGCGACTGGATGACCGATACTGCGTTTTACCATGGTCAGGAAGCTGCACAAAGACGGTCTTTTTGCACGACGACCTGTACCGTGTATACTATTAACGCCTATTATTTAATTCATCGGAGAAGGCGTTTACCGTGGTGCAGGGAACATCAGAATAGGACAGATAATCAATGGGGCCTTTACGGATGAGAGCAGATTTAGTCTGAGTTGCGATTCTAGATACACATCTGGAGAGAGGGGGAGGAACATGTAATAACCCCTTCAACATTATCAAAAGGACCGGTTTGAAGGTCGGGGGAGATCTCACTTGGGGAGACATAATGCTTGGTAGACGTACCAACCTGCAAATCTTCCAAGGAGGTTCAGTCACCGGGGACTGCTATTGTAACGAGGTTCTCCTTCCTTACATGCATCTTTTCAGAAGTGCTGTGGGTCTTCAGTTCCTCTTCATGGACGACACCGCTCCACCACATCACACAATTGCTGTCAAAGAGCTGTTGGAGAGTGAGGATATTAAACAAATGGAATGACCGGCAAGGTCTCTGGACCTAAATCTCCTCGTGCATGTATGGAACTTCCTAGGAAGATGCGTGGCAGCACGTAACTTATCGCCAGTAGTGATTCTGGAGCTGCGATTGGCAAGAGAAATGGGCAACAATGCCTCAAAACTCATTGACGACCTCATATTCAGCATGGACAAATGATGTAAAACCTGATTCCCTACTAAAGGCCGGATGATGTTTCGGCCTTCTGTTGCTTTGTGCTCCATGCTGTATTTTCAATAAAGTTCTTCCTATCATTTTGATTTCGTTTTTGGAAAGTTTTACTTACATTACTCATGTGTTTATATGTTGAGAATCTTATAGTATTATTTTTGTTAATTTGGAAAGCTCTTGCACACATTATATTGAAAAAAAAGTCTCATCTTTTATTTTTTCACACCAGTGTGATTTAAAGTCTGTGATGAATATAAATGGTTAGCGCTTTCAATGTTATAATTTTACTAAAGACAATCAATGTGAATACAATTACTTCAAATATAAAAATTGTAAATAACCTAGTCATACGAATCTGCAAGCGAGCACTAAACGCAATTAATCAATGTTTTACAGGAAAAATGGTTTCAAAATCCAAATTTTGGAAAAGAAAAGAATAAATACAGCATATTAATACCAATTTAATAAGTTTAAATCGTTATGGGAATGAATAAAGTCAATTAATACAGAAGAAATAAAGATACTTGTAAATATGCAGTGAATAACAGCATTAGGAATTTGAAACGAGAAAGAAAACTTTTTAAACATTTTTAAATTTAATAAAAATACAAAATTTAATATATGGATTTTTTTCTGAGAATAATTTTTGGATGCATTTAAAGAAAGATAAATGGAATAAAAAATTATTTAACTTTACAAATTAATTGCAAGCACATAAAATTACAAAAACAAGTAATCTAATTTATTCTCCTTCAAACCTTTAAATTTAGTCCCTCTTTGTTTAGTTTCTTTTTTTTTTATTTTTTTCAATTCCTCGAATTAATTACGTAATTCAATAAGCGGCAAGAGTTGCGCACATTTACTAGGTAAAATTTTAAATCTTTATTTCTCTATGTTTTTGTTTTGTCAGTTGCAAATAACCTATGATAGTTATTGTATGAATTGATAATAGATTTGACACCCATGTACATGGTTCTGTGAAGATTATACATCGACGTGTCTGAGTCTGTAGCTGAACAGCCATGACCTCCAGTATTTGGTTAAGCGAGTACGTGTATTGTTACCAATGACGAACACACAGTACGTTTTATTGTGACGAACGTGGGAAAGATCTACATGAAAATATAGCAGAGGTGTGAATGAAACTTTTTGTTAATATCAAGAAGAGCATTAGTTATACACTTCAAGTATTTTAGTCTGTATATAAAAGTGGAAGATTATTGAAGGCAATTCAATATTGAGAAAGCAAATTCTAATAGGCCATCTATTGCGGTTACGGATGTGAACTTTGCTAACCCATGGGTAGACAGTGAACGACAACTATTACGCATACATGCTAAAAACTTAGTTACGAAAATCCATGAGAAAAAAAACACCAGATTTGCTTAAATAATAACTTCTGCTCTGAATAATGCCCGCATCATGATGCTTATTCTTTTAACGGTTGATTTAAACTTCTAGGTTGAAAGTAAAACCAGTAACGCTGATTCGATCAGAAGGTTTTTCTAATTGTGAAGGAGTCGAAGCAATAAAGTGTACGCCAAAAAAATTAAAATATTAAATTCTTCGAAAATTTCATCAGGAATCCTTGGACGAACGTTTCCAAGGCGATTCGACTGAGTCGGGCTTTCACTGCTTGAAAGATACGGATAGCATTTCAAAGCTAACTAACTGCAAGCTAAACCTGGACTAGTCGGAAAACATCACACAAGCTCACTGTTGTGGTGTCCACAATGCATGCTCTCTACTCCAGGCTAACCACAGGCGACAGTGAGTTGCAGTAAGTGGAACGCATCTGACAAGTCTACGAGCATATAGACCAATCTGCCCTAAGCGTCTGTACACGGTCTGCCTTGAAATTGCCGTACCAGTGGCTGAAGAGAGCTGACGAGACAGGTCTGAGGCTGTGCTCCGCCTGTTTCTTTTGGCAGTAACTGCCAAATACCGGTCCTCATTTGGTGTTGTAACTCTGGGGCGACCTGTGCTGTAACGTCTACTCACATTACCATCATCTTGGAATCGTTGCCAAAGCCTGGAGATGACACTCTTGGCAATTCCAAGTTCGTCTGATTCTTCCAGTTGGGTACGCCCACATTCCAGACGGCCGATAATTCTACCACGCAAAAAAATCATCCGAATGCGTCCTTTGTGTCATAGCTATTCGGTTATTGCACTAAAATGCTTGCGAACGCTTGCGAACAATTTTACTTCTTTGCCTGTATTCCTTATATATCACTCTCGTCAATGTGACGTACCATCGGTGTCATCTGGTTACTTCCTGAAATTTGCATATGATTCTTGAAGATGTGTGTAGTGATTTTACAGGTGATATATTTATTTTAGAGTTCGATTTCCGCGTGACTCCGAATTATCCTTAATTTATGGACATGAGTGTATTTTAGGTTTTTAGATCATTTTCGTACGGCTTATCAATTTTTGCCTGTTTTTTTTTAGATCCCGCAATGCACGCACAATTGGATTTGACTAATTACATCGAACTAATTATGTTTGCGAGAATGGACTACAGTGAGTATAACAGTTACTTAAGTTACAAAAAAAGTTTAACTTCTCCACCGGACAAACGATTCAGCGATTTCAGGATATTATGTTCGGGTGATCTGAAGTAACATATTTAACAGTTACTTATCTTATACAATTAGTGTAACATTCCGTCTAAAGTAGGAAATGATTACAAAAATGAAATGAAGGGTTCCATTTCTTCCTTGCAATTGCTACTAATGATTATAGCTTTGCGAAGATATCTGTCAAGTAACTCAAAAATAGTTAACTTCCGATGACGTCGGTGAAGAGTTGCCAAATATTTAATTAGCTTAAAATCTTCAAATTTCCAGGCATAAGGTCCATGTTCAGTAATAATAGCTACAATCTAATGAAATGTATATGTATTTATTATTTTAATATTCACCTACATTTCAATAAACATATTTCCCCATCTGCATATTCTATCGTTTTAAACTAGCTATATGTTTAGAACTTCATTAAACTAATTTTCTTCATTACATAATTTTATACTAAATTTAATTTACTTCAATTTAATTTATTTTTAGCTTGAACTCTACATCTGTTTAAAGAGAAAATTGCTTTGAATTTATTTTGCGTATGATAATTTTAATTTACATACGGTTTTGAACAAAATTTAAATGTTTATTTCGATAAAGGCAAGTTAATTTAACTGTGAAGTTAAATTTAGTCCGAGTAATAGGGAAATCTATGTATAACTGATATATGATTCAAATCACTTCTGTATCGCTTTGAATTGCATTGAGTGTAATTCGAAATCAATAGCTTATAGGATAGATGTAAAGACACATATATCTGAATTCTGTAATGTAATACCGTATAATCCATTACATGATAGAGGCAGAGTTGCGAATTGGCTGTAAACCATTTAAACTTGGATAATCAAGATAACGCATTTAATTAGACTACATCGCAGCAGCAACTGTAACTCTGGTTCGTTAAATGTTTCATTGCTGTCTAGTTAATTACATAGAACCAAATCAGTAGTAAAATAGCATATTAAATATTCAAATATATGCATTAAGGTAATTTTTACACATTTTAAGTTTAGGCTATGTTAGCATTTTAGGTTATGTTAACTGTCTTCACGTATTGAGGAATCAAGTAACTGTTAGATAATTTCAACATTAAAAGTAATATGGAGGCTGTTCGCACATTTTAGACAAAGAACACCTATGTAAAGAAGGAAAGACTCCATAGACGTAATGTAAACCAGTTTGTCTTCTAACGCCGCTAGAAAGAAGAGGGAAAATTCGCCAACGTATTTGGCGACGGAACCTGTTGGCGAGAATTTGCCCTTTTGTGATGTACCAGACCTGGCCGAGATTTTCCTACTCCGCGACGTGTACTGGAAGTTGAGGAACACGGGTTAAGATGAATAGGGAAATTAGGTAAAGTTTCACTTTCACTGGCTGTTGAACTTGTATTATCCATATCGCAGTATGGTGCCTGATTTTATGTCCGTCAATATGGAGGGAAAAAATGGAGTCATGTTAAACTCTTGATAAAAGTGATTGTCGAACTTCGACATCAGCTTCGAGCTTTGGCGCTTTTTGGCGACAGATATTTCACGCATGCGCAGCTGTTTCCCTTTTCGTTCAAAGGTTCGAAGGGAGGTACTCTTGTCCTGCGAAGTTTTTCTTCTTAACAATACATATTCTTTGTTTTAGACGACTAAATTGTATTCATTGTATCTACAGAAATATTTTACTCAAACTTTTTGTGTATAAGATGTTCTGTTTCATAACTTTTCTTATCTTTTTGCGTCTTTATTTTCAAAACAGTAAAGCCTTTTGCAATATCTCAAGTGGTATTATATCCCATTCCTTGCGAACAGCTTTCCAAGGAGGGTTGTAGGTCGACGTTTGGATAATAACCATTTTAGTGCAACAATCCATAGATAATACATCAGGATATTCAGTAGAGATATGAGTAAAAGGTTATGGCCTTGATAGTTGTTTCTTGTTCCATTGTTTCAAGAAATTATTAATGGATTTTGATGTGCGGCCGTTTGATTTGTCTTGATCCAGTTCTACTGATCGATGGCACTGTGAATAAAGAGAAGGTATTTCATATTTGAAAATTGGGTATAAAATATGTTGCTGATAATATGTGGAGTTGATATTACCATTTTCCTCTCCACTCTCTATATTTTCAATTTGCCGTTATATGAAAAACCAGCAACAAACATAAATCCTTTGGGAAAAGTTTCCTTAGATTCTTTAAACCATGTTTTACGATTTTTCTCCTCTTTAATTATGTTAAATTAATCGAATTTTTTGCAGTCATTTAAATATATCCAAGATTCATCAGACAACACTTTTCCATTTATGCTCCGATAAATGATTTTCATAAAGAATTCTGCAGCGTGTACAATACGATTCGCATGGCGCGGAAAAAACGATTCACGTTAGGTTATTTCACCTTTTTAAGATTCAAATCAGTATTAATCACTTTCTTTACAGTAGAAACAGAACATTTCAGTGATTTTGTAATCGTCCTTTCACTTGAGGAATTTTTGCTTAAGATTAAAGATCGTAGCTTAGCAGCATTCGGAACATTATCGCAAGTTTAAATTTCGAAAAACCTATGGCTTTCATAGCGTCATTTTTACTTTCATAGCGTTATTTTAATAACTATATACGAGTAATTTTTTTCGGAAAGAGCAAAAACATAGCCTTCCATCTATTGTTTATTTAAACGCGCCCTGAGTACGGCCGAGCGTAATAATAGCTTAAGAGAGAGTAGCCTAAAAAGCGGACGTGCGCTAACCAGAATCACTGGTTCACTCTAACAAAGTCGGTAGAACTTTACGGTTAAATATTCGTACTTCTTCTCATTTGCATTCAAACGCGATTCTAAAACTACGTTTTCGCCGGAAGTTGCAAGTTGAAATTCAGGAAGACAGGAAAGGAACTTAAACTTTAACTGCTAGGTAAATTAACATAATCCTTACAAGTTTAAGTCTATTGTTTTAAGTTTAATTTTCCTCAGTAACAAAATCCCGAAACTATCATGAATTCCCAGGAGAATTTTTCTTTACATTGTTTCGAAATGTCTGTTTCGTCAGTTCAGTAACAGAAAATCGATTTTTAACACACTCACGAAATTATAGGATAAATAAAAAACAATTTCCGAAATACATCACGCTTCATCAAATGTTGCCACAAATTTATATTTCATCGGCTAGCTATTTTTCATATAATTTTCTGCAATTGCTTTTTCTTCCGCGATATATTTTGACAGAAGCACTTTGGATTTGAACATTTTCTTGAATGAACAATGAAAGTTTTATGAATGATATTACATTCAGTATCAGAAGATAGTTCTAGTTCTGATGCAATGGATCTTTGAGTCAATAGATTTTCTTTTAGCATCAGAGACTTCAATTCCTTGATATTAACCCGCGTTGAAACAGATTTAGGATGCGGTTTTGAGGCCATATTTTTATTTTTTACTTTCAGCTATATGCTTTTCCCTCTCAAATTTAATGTATTAAAAGTACCTTTCTTCGAAATGCAATAACTTAAAATTTTACACTGCTTCACATTACGTTGATACGAATATGTTCGCTCGGAAAGTGCATTTACGTAATCTTCTAATCACCTATTAGTTTTAGAAGCACCTTTCACATGAACCTCTTATTCTGCATTCAAATCAAAACAAAGCAGTAGCAGAAAATTATATCTTCAAATGCAAACGCGAAAATTTAAATAGAAAGTAGTTTCTATAAAGTATGAACACCTGCTACACCTATAAAACAGAAAACTAAATGATTTAGATGTTGAATTTATGAAGACTAATGAGAGTTTTGTAGGTAACTGGTGGAAGCTGAGATATAATATAAGGCTATTATTTTAGATTTAATGGAAGGATATCACATATTATGTAAGAGATATAATTTCATAACTTCTTTTCCTATGACAGGAAATAAACTTTTAAATCTAAAGCAGCAACACTTAAGTAACCGAAATTTCAAATGATAGCATACTGCGAAGATTAAATGCAACATGACAAAGAAAGGTGCGACTTACTTAGAAGTCCTCGCCTACGAAGTAAATTTATAAAAAGAAAGTCTGAAAGCTTTCAGATTTTATATTACGCCCAAAGTTTTTTTTTTCATTTACACTGACATACATGTTTCGAGAGCATTTGGGTTAATGTCCCTTTGGGCTAAAAATATTTAAAAACAGAATCAAAATTTCCGATATAGTCTCACGTGCTGGAGATAAAAATGTTTCTTTCCGTATAATGCTTACAAAATCTAAATAACATGTTTGCATACATTTTCTGTTCGTAACTATTTATCCAATATAAAACGATGATACGAGAACTAACAAACATAATTCCTTTAACTGTGTAATAATATTTCATGTCAATGTAAGATCTATAAACGAGTTGACAAGTGCCTTTGGATAAGTCGAAGATACCATGTTCAGATTAAAGTTTTGTTTTAGAAATGGAATGCTTATTCATTTTGTTTCACATATATACGTCATTATTTCCCATCCTAGTAATCGGTACGTCTGTATCTATTAAAACTCTTTATCAGTGAGCAAATTTCAGCCGAATTTTTGCATCTCATAAACTCGTGAAACAGGACAATTTTAAATCGGCTGAATTAACTGACGAATAAAAGGTTCCTTTATTTATTTGAAAATCGTCTGCGATGTTGAATTTCTTTCGCTTGTTCCTTTCGTAGTAGTGTTTTGCTCGTTCGTTTTTAAACTCATTGCTCGTTCTTTCTTTTCTTTTTCACTTATCTGAAGATGTGATAGCTCTCTCCTCAGTTTCAACAAATGTTTTCGTTGACTAATTTTAAAATTTTATTATTTTAAGCGAAATAAAAATTCACAAACTGCACGGCCATTTGCCACAGCATCCAACAAGCAACTAAGCCTCCCACCAGATGAGAATGCACAAGAGTAGTAATGCATGGTCATTCAACGTCAAATGTGCGCAGGCAATTTCATCATCAAAATTTCAGTGATTTTTGCTACCCTTGTCACTCACCTGTGGCTGAATCGTAATTTCGGATTCCAAAATTCGTTTTATATTTTTTAACGTGTACCTTCGTCTATTAAAAGAAACATAAACCAGATTCTATGTTTTGTAGATGCGATGTTTTGTAGATGGCCTAAACCTCTCCTTAATCAGCAAAAGCACCATAATTTGTCTTTTCGTGAGACTAATATGAAGAAATATAAATATTTGTTAAAAGAAAAGAGGATAAAGAAGCCATTTTATTCTATATTAGAATGTTGAAGGTAGGCACAAGGTTGTGGGTAAATAAAAAAGAGTTTGCATGAAAAGTGAAACAAGAAGTATTACTAAAAGGAGAGGAAAATGATTAGGAGTTTTCCTTCAAAAAGGAACACAGTAGCAAAATTAAATAGAATCCATTATAAGCAATGATTTTTAAAATACATCCTTCCTGATAATTTATTTTTTAAAACCGCTAATCTTAAGAAATCTACTAATTGACATTAAGTAAGTGTTATATTTATAAACATGGATAAAATTTTTATTCATTTAAGGAAAAAAAAGATCACATTCCAGACATTTCTTATCTTATGTCTTTTATGCCTTTTCAATAAAAAGTGGGAATTCTACCAGCCAGTTGCATAAAGTAATTATTCACGTGATGTCATTCAATTTTAAACGTAAACTGGTTTAAAACATACGTACGCATTTGCCTAATGATATTTTAATGTCAGTTATAGCCATTTGAAATGAAAAATGCTAATATGCTTTCCATTTCTAGTACCGAAACGATGTATTTCTTTCTGTGAAGTATCCTGTAATTTATTTCTCTTCATTTACAAAATGCATGCATTTCCTAAATGAAAAAAAAACACACTTATTTTCTTCCTAATAGTTGAAATCTTATTTCTTTAGCACATTCACTTACATTCTAATCTGGTGAGGAATTTTATTTTGTATTGAAAAATAATGAACTTCAAAATCGAACTATCACAGATTATTTAAATAAAAGAATTTCCATTTGCATAAAATATAACAAAAACAGCAATTTTAACCGTCGATGGATTTCTAGAATTACGTTTTATACAGAATTTGCTGATTTTAAAAACGGATAAATAAGTAACAGTATTTTTAATAAATAAATAAACAGTTAGTTAATAATAATATTATTACTCAGATAACATAAAAATTTTAATTACGGACCGCATTAATCTGACACTGTATTTATGATCGATCGCTGACGCAGCGTGATCTCTCTGCTGAACGTAAGATCAGACTATATATATATCATATCAGAATATATAAATTCGTAGTTGCTTAAAAATCAAAAACAGTAACATTGAAAACTGAAATAAGAATTTTGTAAATACATTCTTCTTTCCTAGACATATATTTCTTGTATTCAAATAATATTTACGTGCGTATCTTTGACTAGGATGGTAGACTTGACATTGCTTGAAACTAATTTCAGTAGCTATGCATGTTCATCATCCAGTTGACTTTCACGGCTTACTCTGTATTGTATTGTAAACGGCTGAAGATTGTTTATAGATATAATCAAGGCCAGTATACAGACTAAGTTAGGCTCTTCCAACGCTTGACTTCAATGACTTCAATCCAGTTACAGAAGTACGAGAGGTCAAACAGCAGCTTTGGAGCAGATGATGAGGCAGCAGTCAAAAGATCACAAAGTTAAAGATTTCCGTCTAGGAAGTACAAACCTTGCAGTATAGTAAACTTGGCTGTCACTAGGAAGTTTACGGATCAAGAAACGTGAAAACTCAACTGTTCTATAGTCGGGAATTGAGAAATGAATCATGGTAATTAAACACCACAACATCAGATAAGGGAAAATGCGATAATACCTCCCTCACTTACAATATACTGGAGAAACGCAAACCCTCTGACCCTTAAATCCAAGTGACGATTAATTATTGCCTATTACCTTAATTCGAGCGCACTGTACAGACTATACAATATGAAAAATCAACTGTGGTGTTATAATTTCAGCTCCAGCTCTAACCTTTTATTAGAGGGAAGTGAGAACTTTCATTGGAAGAGTTCAAATGGAGGTGTGCGATTAACTCCTTACGACGCAATATAAAGATAGCATTAGCAATGCAAAACAGAATGCCTCAGTTTCATCTGAATTACAAAATTGCAGAATATTTAAATCATTTGTTATTTTACCTCTAGTCCAATTGTAATCTGAATTAACAGAATTCCAAACAGTATGTGAAAATATTGGCATGTGTACGTGGTTAACTCTACATCACCTTTTCAGTTTATTACGTAAGACTGCTTAATTTTTTCATCTTCCAAAATCCATATATCTAACATTACTGTATGGAGTTATACATGCGTACGTTGAAGATAAACATTTAGAATAAACCGTAAATGCAATGTGAGTTCAGTATAAAAGAAACTAATTCCCTCTAGAAATCTAAAATCTGTAACAAAAATAAACTCTTACACGCTGACACAAATCAGATTAAATTCATCGCCCGTGGGTGTGTTTCCACCTTTTTCTGTTCCTCCTCTCATGCATTTTATTTTGTGTCAACATTAAATAAAAGAAATATCAGCCAGTAAGTAAAAAGAAATATGCAGAAAATAATATTTTTCCCTAGATATTTGATGCTTTTTGAGGGGAAATAATATACGCAAATACGGACAATTTTAAAAAACAAAACTTTAACAAGGATTATTTGTTCTTAAACTTCATTTGGACTCTTTAAAAAAAAAAAGACAGCGAAGGTTAAGACACATTTATAAGTAATCTTTATATTTCTTCTATTGAGAATGTTGCGAAATATTTTTGCTATTCCAAAGCTTAAATCCATGTGCCCGTTTAAGTCATATGCTGGTAATAAATTAAAATTTTCTTTAAGCTGGATTTTCAAATCAAGTTAACTATTATGAAATCACGGATTGCGTAAAATGTGTTTACATTCATAACCGATGAAAAATATAATCAAGAGAATGTCGGTAAATGCTTTTTAAATTATTGATTTCCGTTGAATGTTAGTAAATAGAAAAAATATTTTAAAGGTGTATTTCATATTTTGTAATTACATTACATTAAGTGTGTTTTCATCGTTACTTTGACATTACAAAATATTAAGTTTCATATTACAGACAATTGATAGCAAAATAATAAATTCTATTATGTATAAATCTAAGATATATAGGATAAGTGGCACTAAAACAGTTTTCGTTAATTAAACGGAATCTGAAACTTTTAGATTATTGTTATAATAATTTGCCCTAGAGTCCGAAAGTTTTAAAAAAAGCAAGCTAATATGAAGAAATTTTAAAATAGATAACTATACTTTAAAAAAAGGAATTTAGAAAACTTAAAGTTAAACATTAAAAAAGCACTAAAATAAATCGAAACCTATTCAGATTTACAATAGGAAACTTTTACAAGATTATATCGCATTTATTTACTCTGATTAAGTTTTTTTAAGGATATTAAAACGACAAGAATTTTATGTTTCAAAATGTTCAGTTTTAACATCTTTTAGCCATTATTATTTTAAATTCTGTAAAGGATTTCTAATTTCATTTACGTTTATAAGTGCTAACCTAAAACAGTTTGTCTTTGTATAGGATACTGTTTATTCAATTAAAAAATGTTTTCTTACATCCTAAATGGCATTCATAATCTGAATTTGCAAAGATAAAGTTCTAATATTTCTTGGGAGTGCATCACAAGTTTTATTGAAAAGAAGTATAAAGTTTTTTAGAACATTGCTGGCAACGTCTTACAATTTCAACAAAGGGATATTTCTTTTCCCCATAGAAATTGAGTCATTTCTGGAAATTTTCCACAATACCTCGATATGAATGTCAATTCGTTTTTCATTTTAGAGCTGGAAAATAGATGCTTACTTCTCGTTACAGCCTCTGCTTCTATATTCGTAAACTTATTAAGAATTGTTGCAAACCTGTTGAAACAGAATCTACACTATTACTAGAATCTTAATAATCTTCATTTCGAATTTTACAAAGAGTGGTGTCGACAGTAACTGAATTTTAGAAGCTGTTTATTTAAAAGCATGGGTTATCGAAGGAGCTTTTAACAGAACGGTTTAACATCGGAAACATGAAGAACTATCTCAATATAATGTTTTCTCATTTCTGCAATACGTGTGCAACGTATTGTAAATGAAACAGGTGGAGAAAGAGACATTTCATTGCATTTCTAGAAATTTACATCGAGGAAATTCCTCAGGTTAAGTTTCATTTTCATAGTTAACTATGAAAATGTTCATTCATGTTTATTAGTATCACTGAATTAAATTATAATTAATTATACATTGGCAAATAATTGTTTTCCTTGTATATATATGTGTGTGAGTTTTGTTTTGAATATTATGAAGATCTTTTTAATAGCACTTATCTTAGTAAATTACATCTTTCTAGAAAAACGCTAAATTTTTTTTTAAGCTAAAAGAGTTAAATGTCGACCCCTTGCACAAATGCATTGAAAATTGCTGTTTCCAAGAAGAACTCAAATTAGAGAAATGACAAGAAGACTGATATTATCTTTTCATTTTCTTAATCTTTTGCAGTTCATATATATATGTGTGTGTGTGTTTAAGAGTACAGAACGTAATATCTTCATAAAATATTTCTTCTCAAAGTATTTTATGAAGCTTGTAAAATAAAATAAGGAACACATCACTGGAGGAAAATATTGTTACGAATTTGGTATTTAAAAAGCTAATGTTAGTTCAATTACAAATTAAATGATTTTATTTCTCGCGCAGTGCAGCGCGTGACGAATATTAAAAGAAAGCTAAGCCGTAAAATTGAAATTACAAGAGCGCGTGCATTAAATAAATAAATATCTCTTTTTGATTTCGAGAAAGTACTGGAAAATTCTAGCGCGTGATTTTAAAATCTTATAAAAGGAGGAAAACATCTCAGTTTGTAGTAGTTGCTTAGTTTGTTGTTGTTTAGAAAACTGCTCTTGTTGATTGTAGCGAATTCGCGGATTAGCGTTCTTTAGCTGTTTTTAATTGCGTTCTATTGGACATTTGAGTAGTTAAAAGATAACTACTGTGATATATTGTAATACTGCATGATAATTTGAGAAAATTTAAGCATTTTTGTTGTGATAATAATAAATTTTTTTTTTGTTCATTTTTCATCGGACTTGTGCATTCATTTCATAACGAACCCGTACGCACGCAACAATTTTTGGTGTCAGGAGTGGGGTTTGAATGCCAATAACAAGAGCGATGGAAGAGCAATTAAGGCAGTTAATATCAGCCTTTGCCTCATTTAAAGAAGAAATTAAAGAGGAAATGAAATTGGGCCAGGAATCCGTTAAGGAAGAAATGAAATTGGGCCAGGAATCCGTTAAGGAAGAAATGAAATTGGGCCAGGAATCCGTTAAGGACGAAATGAAAGCCGTTCAAGCTGGTCAAGAAGAAATGAAAAGAGAAATTACTTGCATAATAGAAAATAAATTTGAAGCTATGGAAGGCAGAATTGAAGCAGTTGAAAATAAAGTTGGACATATTGAAGAAAAGGTTTCTTCCGTAAAAGATCATATTGAAGAAAGAGTTTCTTCGGTGAAAGAAGAAATAGAAGAAAAAGTTTCTTCTGTAAAAGAACATATAGAAGGGAGAGTTTCTGCTGTGGAGGAACGAATTGAAGGAAGAGTTTGTGCCGTCCAACACCAAATCGAACAACAAATTGATGAGAGAGTTTCTGCAGTTGCCAAAGAAATGGATACTTTAAAGAAATTCGTAGCGTCGGCAGGGAGCAGGAGTGATAATTTTAAATTCTTACCAATGCCTGCTCGTCCACCTCTGAAGCTATCCACATATGATGGGAAGACCTCCTGGCAGGTGTATAAGACACAATTTTCTATCGTGGCGGATGCGAATGGATGGGATTCCCAAGCTAAGGCCTGTCATCTCGCCGCTTCTCTAAGAGCCGACGCAGCGGATATCCTTCAGACTCTTCCCGAAAACAAAAGGTTAGATTTCGAAGCTCTGTCGGGCGCCTTGGAGTTGCGCTTTGGGGAGAAGTGTTTAAAAGACTACAGCAGGCTCCAATTAAAATCTCGTCAACAGAAGCCTACCGAAACACTTCAGGAGCTCGCCGCGGATGTTGAAAGGCTGTCCCATCTCGCCTTTTCGGAATGCCCGATAGAAACAAGGGAAATCCTGTCCTTGCAATACTTTATCGACGGCATCCGAGATACTGAAATACAGAAAGCTCTACGAATGGCGGATGTAAAAGATTTAAAAAGTGCTCTAGTGTACGCCATGAAATTTGAGGCAGCCCAGCAAGCCACTCGTCGAGACCGCCACCCAGTCAGAGCTGCTCAAGTCCAGGAGCCAGGGGATCAAGTCACCGCTCGACTTGACGATTTAACTAGACAACCGAACGCCTTGAGACGGAATATTGGTGAGAAGAAACCGACCGTTAAGTGCTGGAACTGCGGTGCTGAAGGACACATACGACGAAACTGCAAAACACCCCAGGGTACTGATGTTAAGACCGCTTCTAACAAGCAGCAGGGAAACTAATTAGTGGCCATCTCGCGGGGCGGAGGTTGCCAGATAATGAAAAGCCCCCGTTTAAAGCGCTTCAGATTTCTGCAGTGAGAGGCGGCAGTAATGGACTTTTCATAATAGGACATATTAATGGAGTTCCGTGCAATATGACTATAGATACAGGAGCCAACGTCACCATCATCCGAAAAGATTTGGCTCAACAACTAGGAAACAAACTTATCTGGACGCCGCCCTGCGTTACCCTCCAGACTGTGTCCGGTGAGAAGATCGACATCGACGGAAAAGTAAATGTTAACATCACGTTTGGAAGTGCCGCTTACCATCACACGGCATATGTAGCAGAGATCACTGATTCTTGCATACTCGGATTGGACTTTCTAAGGAAATACAATTTTTACTTGGATTTTAAAAATAACGAATTGCATTCTACATCTGAGGACATAGAGTTATTTCTCGTTAATGATGAAGAAGTTAAATCTGTCCATAAAATCATAGCACAAGACTATATCACAATACCGGCAAGAACAGAAATTTTACTTCCTGGATCCATAGCCGAAAATAGAAATTTCCGCTACGGCATCATACAATATCCCAATAACTGTAATATCCCAAAAGGAGTACTAGTAGCCTCAACACTCGTCGACCTATCCAGAATGGTTATCCCGGTGAGAGTCGCCAATGTAACTGAAAAGTCGAGAGTTATTAAGAAAGGTGAAGTGGTTGCAACATGTACTCCAGTAACCAGCGTTGAAAGAAAGAGTAACATCCCAGAATCCATGTCCTCAGAGAGCATTACATCGGAGTTATTGCAGAATGCACAATTAAACGATAAAGAGAAAAATGCTGCCGATCGCGTCATTAAAGATCTTCAAGTTGTTTTCTCCCGCTCGTCTTCTGACGTGGGTCGAACTAGTTTGACACAACATAGAATAGATACTGGCGATCATCCCCCAATCAAGCAATATCCAAGACGTCTACCGTTTGCTAAACAGGAAGAGGTGCGAACACTGTTAAAAGATATGGAAGAAGGCGATGTCATCGAGCCTTCAGCGAGTCCATGGGCATCTCCCATCGTTCTCGTCAGAAAGAAAGACGGCTCAACAAGATTTTGCGTTGACTATCGCCGGTTGAATGAGGTTACGAAGAAAGACAGTTACCCTCTTCCTAGAATTGATGACATTCTAGACACTCTTTCTGGAAGCAAGTGGTTCTCAACAATTGATTTAAAGAGTGGGTATTGGCAGGTAGAAATCCATCCTGAAGACCGAGAAAAGACGGCATTTACTACGGACAAGGACTTTGACAGTTCAAAGTGATGCCGTTTGGACTGTGTAATGCGCCGGCAACATTCGAACGTCTTATGGAGACTGTTTAGAAAGGCCTTTCCTACGAAGCCTGTCTGATATACCTGGACGATATCATCATCGTCGGAAAGAGTTTTGAAGAGCATCTAGAAAATCTTAGAAAGGTGCTTCAGAAACTGAAAGAGGCCAATCTGAAGCTGACTCCCGCTAAATGCAAATTGTTTCGAAAGGAAGTGACTTACCTGGGACATGTCATCTCTGCAGAAGGTGTGCGCACGGATCCTGAAAAGGTATCAGCGGTTAAATCCTGGACGCGTCCCGAAAATGTCCATCAGCTGAGAAGCTTCCTAGGGCTTTGCACCTACTATAGGAGATTCGTGAAGAACTTTTCTTCCATCGCAAGACCACTTCACAAGCTGACAGAGAGCAAGCAAAGATTCTTGTGGACAAAGGAATGCGAGGATGCATTTAACAACTTAAAGGAAGCTTTAACATCTGCTCCAATCCTGACGTATCCTCAGCTCGACAGACCATTTATTCTCGACACCGACGCGAGCAATGAAAGTGTCGGTGCTGTTTTGTCCCAAGAAATAGACGGCCAAGAACGTGTAGTAGCTTACTGGAGCAAGTGACTGTCTAAACCGGAGAGGAATTACTGTGTCACAAGGAAAGAGTTGCTCGCCATAGTCAAAGCTGTAGAACATTTCCATCATTATCTATACGGGAGAAAATTCCTCCTCCGCACGGACCATGCCTCATTGGCCTGGCTTTTAAATTTCAAAAATCCTGAGGGTCAAATAGCCAGGTGGATACAGAGACTCCAAGAATATGACATCACTATCCGTCATCGTAAGGGATCATCACACGGAAACGCCGACGCCCTGTCTAGAAGACCTTGCCAAGAAAGCTGCCGATATTGTTCCAGGGTGGAAGCGAAATACGAGCTGCTGACTCCGGTCGCAAGACAAATTACAACATCAACATCGGCTGATCGAGACCCGTGGAGTGATGATGAAGTCAGGAAAGACCAGCTGGAAGACCGCGACATTAAACCCATACTTGATTTAATAGAGTCATCAAACAGAAAACCTACATGGCAGGACATTTCTATCTGTAGTCCTACAACAAAACAATACTGGGCACTCTGGGATTCACTTCACATTCGAAACGGCGTCTTATACCGGAAATTCGAGTCGGATGATGGGAAGACGTTCCGATGGCAACTGATACTTCCAAGATCCCGGATTCCTGATGTCCTCAAAGAACTACATAACAGCCCTACAGGAGGTCACTTTGGAATTATGAAGACCTTACAGAGAGTTCGTGAGCGCTTTTACTGGAATAATGCAAAGAATGACGTGCAAAAGTGGTGCCGATCTTGCGATGCCTGTGCAGGTCGGAAAGGACCGAGGAAACGCAGCCGAGGCAGACTGCAACGTTACAACGTAGGTGCGCCTTTTGAACGTATCGCCTTTGACATCCTGGGACCTCTGCCACGAACTGCTGATGGCAACAAATACATACTCGTTGTCATTGATTACTTCACCAAGTGGCCTGAAGCTTATCCTATTCCTGATCAAGAGGCAGTCACAGTATCTGAGGAGAAATCAGCACTGGATTTCCAGGTTCGGAGTGCCTCTTCAGTTACATTCCGATCAGGGAAGGAATTTTGCCTCGGCAGTAATCAAAGAACTATGCAAACTACTTGGCATTGACAAAACTCAAACGACGCCATTGCATCCCCAGTCGGACGGCATGGTAGAGAGGTTCAATCGAACCATCCTTAATAACCTCTCATTAGTGGTTTCCAGAAACCAACAGGACTGGGACAAGAAATTACCACTCTTTTTACTGGCTTATCGCAGTGCTGTCCACGAGACTACCGGCTATTCTCCATCACAGATGCTCTTCGGTCGGGTCCTTCGTCTGCCTTGTGATCTATTGTTTGGCCGCCCTCCGGATGCTCCTTCATCGTCTGAGGAATATATTCAAGATCTCCAGGCCCGGTTTGAAGTGATGCACAATTTTGCACGAGAGCGAGTCAACTTGGCGACGGAGAAGATGAAGACTCGATACGACACAAGAGCTACTGAACATCAATTCCACGAAGGAGACAAGGTGTGGTTGTGGAATCCGACTCGACGGAAAGGACTTTGTCCGAAATTACAGTCACCTTGGGATGGGCCGTACACAGTCCTAAACAGGCTGAATGACGTCGTGGTTCGGATTCGTAAGTCTCCGAACTCTAAACCTAAAGTCGTTCATTACGACAGGTTAGCTCATTACTATGGCCATAGTACATAATGTAAATAATTGTAAATAGTATAAGACCATGGTCCATTTTGTTTTTAAATGTGTATTTGATTTCTTTTATGTATTGCATTTATTGTTCATGTTGTTTATTATTGTAATGTAATGCTTATTAATGCATTTATGCCACAGTTGTAAGTTTAGCTTCCTGTCCAGGGATTGTACTGCCCGAAGTCCTTGGGAAGGGGGCAGTGTTACGAATTTGGTATTTAAAAAGCTAATGTTAGTTCAATTACAAATTAAATGATTTTATTTCTCGCGCAGTGCAGCGCGTGACGAATATTAAAAGAAAGCTAAGCCGTAAAATTGAAATTACAAGAGCGCGTGCATTAAATAAATAAATATCTCTTTTTGATTTCGAGAAAGTACTGGAAAATTCTAGCGCGTGATTTTAAAATCTTATAAAAGGAGGAAAACATCTCAGTTTGTAGTAGTTGCTTAGTTTGTTGTTGTTTAGAAAACTGCTCTTGTTGATTGTAGCGAATTCGCGGATTAGCGTTCTTTAGCTGTTTTTAATTGCGTTCTATTGGACATTTGAGTAGTTAAAAGATAACTACTGTGAGATATTGTAATACTGCATGATAATTTGAGAAAATTTAAGCATTTTTGTTGTGATAATAATAAATTTTTTTTTGTTCATTTTTCATCGGACTTGTGCATTCATTTCATAACGAACCCGTACGCACGCAACAATATTTTTTCTCCTCCATTCTGCATGTTTTCGTAGTGTAACGGTAAGCACACTCGGTACGTATTCGAAAGATCCGGGTTCGAGGCCCGGCTAAGGCATTGCACATTTTTCACATTTCCTGCTTCCAAAAAACCTAATGACTCTGAGTCGCCTTTTAAAACGGTATTTTCTACCTTCTTTCTCATGCCTTAGTAGTGTGACGGTAGCACACTCGGCTCGAAATTGAAAGATCCAGGATCGAGACCCGGCGAGAGCATTGCTTATTCTTCACGTCCCCTAGTTTAAAAAAACAACTAACGTATCTCTGTGTTAGTCTTAATCTGGCTTCTGAGCACTAGGAAATAAATGTATTTTCTTAAATATTTTAAATTTCGAAAATATCCAGAAAACGAAATACATGAACATACTGATTTTAAAAAGCATAAAGCGTGCTAGTGACCAAGTGGGTAATATCGCTAAACACTGGTAGTTTGATCAAGATTAAATCCGAACGAATGAGGTTTATTGTATGTAACTAAATGTAGCACAGATACAGGCCAGTTAACCTTAAAGATACTCCACAAATGCATCCCTATTTCAGACATACTCTAGCCCATCTGTGCTTAATGATTACATAATAAATAAAAAATAATCTAAAAGTTTTTAGATTTTATATCACGTCTAAACGGGCGTTTTTTTTTTTTTTTCACTTATAGACAACTACACATTTTGAGAGCAACTGCGTTAACGCCACTTTGGGCTGAAAATATTTAAAAACAACATATCTTTAGAAATTCCGACAGACAATCTCGCGCACTGGAGATAAAAATGTTTCTTTCCATACAGTGTTGCCACTGCTCGCGTTGAAATCATTCAGTTTTTTATTCCAAAATTGAGTGAATGTTTTACAAAACATGAAATAGACAATAAAACAAGTTCCAAATTCGGCTGCCTTGTGCTGATATTCGGGTGGAGGACTACGTTATTCAAAATTGAATCGAGAAACATAATACGTTTATGCAGATCCTTTATTATTATTTAATTTATTTAAGTATAATATAGGGTGATAATAATTTGGTGGAAATAATTTGAAATGTGATGCAGATTTTCTTTAGTGATTCAACGCAAAATTTCGTTTTGAACCTAACAGCCCTTCTTGGCTAACGCCATTTGAGCTAATAAACTGAAAAATACATGAAAATGCAAAACATGGCTGAAAAATATAATAATTCGATGCGTTTTTTGCGGAAGATAAGACCAACTCACTGTTTAATCATGACCGAGAAGACTTGCTTAGATGACGACTTTGCGAAAATCACAGCTGGTTTAATAGTTAAAACACTCTTTTTATTTTGAACAGGAACAATTATTCAGAAGTACACTTATGCTTAAATTGGTGCCACACCAAAAAATAGCAAAGGCGCTCCACAATTTCCATATACGCAGTTTTTAGACGATAAAGAAAAACATGAAGCGAGGGACGCGGTTTCCTCAAGCAGCAGCGCAGCAGCCAGGCGAGAAAAGTAATGCGCGCTCACTACGGTCGTATTTATAGAGTTACTTAACATTAACATTGATCCCGCAATACTGAACGAAGTATTACGGCATCCAAATGACTCGTAGTTGCAAATTATTACGCTCAAACCTCACTTATTTTGCTTTGAATTTTCGGAATCTTAAATTTATGAGGAGGGAATGAGTTGAATATTATTAATTACGATAGTACTCAATTACAGTTTGACCGTACTTCTTCACATCATAGTTTAGTGCCATTTGTTTGCCCAGCAAAAGAAGTTAGGGTACTTTTCCGTTTTGTTGGCGCAAGCGATAAAGTCGCCAATAATGGTACAACTGATGCCAAACGGAATATCTTTGCTGGTAACCTTTTACGCTTCATTTTTCAGAACACGTCGCAACCATTTCTTATCAGATTGATTGTTGCGTTCAATACTGGCATACAATTACATAGAATTTTTCCAAGGTAGTTAAATTTTATGCCCTAAGACGATTCGCGGTAATTAAGTAAGAATTAGAATGCAATCACACCGCTCACCCGAATGCGAAAATATAGAAAAGCAAAATCAAGCGTTAAATTCATCAGTTCTAATGAGAATGCACTAGCGAAGTACAGCACTGCGGTTTTACATAATTTCTGAGTAAGCTATTCGTACGAATTGAAATAGTTCTTGCATTTAAACTTGTATTCCAAATTAAAATTTGAAATTAATGTAGCTAATTGCTGAGAGAATTAGATCTTTGTAGCGTAGTTTACGTGAGATGAGTACACTTGGGGTAACGTGATACGAACCGGCGAATCAGGATGTTGAACCATGAAAGCATAGTAAATTCTTAATACAAATTTATTGTCTTTATTTATTGGTATTTTACAAAATTTTAAACCATATTAAAATGTTTATGCCTTCGGAATAAAAAATTCTTAGAACTAACATTCGTTAAATTTTTTATGTGTATACTGTATGTTGTCGCCAACAAAGTCTGCTTGGCGAGATTTGCGCCGGCGAAACGGGAAAGTACCGAAGTTAGCTTATGACAATTAGAATTACGCCAAAGTGTAAACACACTTTGACTGATGGCTTGGGTTAAGCATTTCGAATTTAATTCGATTTCAATAAACTGAAATATTAAAAACTTACCGGCAGATGATGCTTACAGAAAATGCTTTCGATTAAATTCAGCGATCGAATTACGGTGTGAGTTATTACTACAACAACAAACAAGCTCAGTCTAAAACTTTTTCATTACAGATTTAGGTGTTTACATATTAACGCAACCACCTTGGCGATATGTATTGATTTTTTAAATTAAATTGTAGATAATTTACTTATCGGGTACAAATTGGTGATTTTCATTTCCTTTTTTCAGAAAGATTCCCAAACTATAACTTTATAGTAAAGAAAGCTTTATAGTAAATCGGTAAACATTGTAAGCATAAGAAAAGAAAACATACTCTAGCAATTTAAAATATAAATTTTAATTAGTAACTACATTTAAACAAAGATTATGTGATACATTAAAAAAGTATAATACTTATATTCTTACTGAAATGTTTCTGCAAATGTTTTGCGCTATTCTTTTCCCGAAGTACACAGCGATCCGTTTCCACTTAAAATAAATCAGAGATTTGGGGAGACTCGGCTTTGCGCAAACCTCGAAAGTAGCGGCTATTTATTAAATACATTTGTTCGTTATCCCTTTAGAAAATTTTCAGTAAAATTCTGTATTATTCCATAAATTTTACCACAGTTTCTTCCATTGCTAGTGAATTTCACAAGCTCATATTTTAAAACTAAGTTCAAGGCAAAAAATACCACGATTTGTTTAAAGAAACTTTTGGAACTTGGAATACGACAAAAAATAACGCATACGAAAATGGCAGCGAGAATTATTTTATGAACATAGTAGCCAAAAGAATGTTACACACATGGTTGCTAGAGTTTGGAACATTCTGAAAATTTGGCGACTTCTACTACGGTGGTTGCGTTAATACGTAAGTACAAAATTTATTTCTTGATAAAAACTGCTATGTGTTAAATAATTGTTAGTTGAGAATAACTTATCCTCAACAAATGATTTGCAGTTCGAATACTTTCGAGATTCCTGAAACAGCAAAGCAAATAATCGTAATATAGAAGTGCACCAATAATAACTGAGGTATATTAATTGACAAATTAGTAATATTTTATGCATAAGAAATCTGAAATAGGAATTATTTCAGCAACTGCTGTAGATAAATGAAGCATTTTTCTTTTACTTATCTCTTGTGCTTCCAGTACTTGAATCCACTGATATTTTACATTTGTGATTGCTTGCCCATGATAGTTTGAGATATAGAAAAGAACTCACCTGTAAAAAAAGAATAACATAAAATAAATATTTTAAGTAAACAACTCTGAAAAATAATTGCATATATAAACTGTAATGTTTTACAAAATATTTCATTTTTTATTCATATAAAATTGTGCATGCAAAAGTTTTAGAACATAGTAAGTAATAAAATTCATAAAAAAATTTAAAAGCCAACATATAAAATGGTAACGTTTTGAAAAATTAACTAAAATGTTTTAATGTGCTCAGAAAACTTCGAATAGTCCTAGCTAATTTAGAAAAATCTCCCACATGTCTGTCTAACAATATATGAAACCCTCATACTAGAATTTGGATCGTGAATTTAGATGTGGATCGTGTGTACATGAAATTTTGCTCAGTTAAATCTTTATCTTTTTTGACTGGCTTGTCTGTCTACAGATTTAAGACCTCACAGCAATAGCGGTAGTGTTTATTAAAGTGTAGATCGCTGATTCTTAGAGAACTTGAGATACTTCAGCATAAGCATATAAAACGTATCCACCCTCTTCGCCAAAAAAAGTTTAAAAAAAAAAATTATTTATTATTATATTTTTATTACATGCAGTTCTTGCGCTAAAGAATTTTGAATCATTTCTTTTTAAGTTATTGATTAGCTAGCGATACATTTTAGATAATTAACAAAAAATATATTCATGCAGATTTTTTAACTCAGAGTCTACAATGGATATTTCTGCTTTATTGTACAGCGCAGTATTTCATAGCTACATTAGATTTTCACGCTTTGACAGATATATACCGAAACTGCAAAGCTCTCTTTAAGTGCTTTTTTTTTTAAATAGACAGTTTCCACCCCATTTATTAACATGAATATATCTCATACTGTCTTATATAACGCTTTGTAAGAAAGTTTTAAGACAGTTACCTAAGAAGTTTCTTATAACTAAACGAGTTTACCACATACAGAGAAGCTTTAGTTTGAATTCCAGATGAAACCTAAACATATATTATCCTATCTACGAAGAGCAAACATGCATAAAATTTATCCTAGAAATTCTGTTACCCTATCTAGAATTTCTGTTATATAGGCGGTAGCAGGGAAAGATAAGTATTCTTTCGCATTCCTGTTCAGAATACATTTGAATCCTTAGAAAACCGAAGCCTTCGCTAACCTGCATGTTTAAAATACCGAAACGCCCGTCCTTGCCCATTTCCTTCCCTTTCCCTCCATTAACGTGCAAAGACATGTGATGATTTTAAATGACATCCTTTCTTTTTCCTAACAAAGAAGCTTTCATTACCTTTTAGGACAAGCTGTCTGCAATAAACTGATGCAATGAATTTGGGGAAAATGTACCTGCCGCTGCATACTTTAGGGGGAAAGGGAAGCAAACAACATTGCAATCTCGGCCATTTCGGCAGTGGCGGTCATTTGAATGCAAGTTTACCTCGGGCGTTTTGGCCTTCAAAGGGTTAATTTATGACGAATTTATTAAGTAATTTCTCCCTCATTTTCAAATGCCTTCGTAGTGTAATTGGAAGCATACACAACGCTTATTATTAGAGAGGTCCAAGGTTCAATTCCCGCCGAGGGTATTGCAGTTTCGAAAAAATTAATCTGCCTTTCATCACTAGCCAGCCCAATGCAGAAAAAGAAGAAGAAAACATTGGCTTAGGAAAGCACAGTCTTAAAATAAAAGTGACCTAAGAGGAAAATATCATAATATCTCCACAAAATCGATTTTCCAAGTCTTTTAATTTCAGCATCTGCATTACAAAGCGCAACATTTGTTTATGGCATATTATGAAACAAAAACACGGAGAAGAAATAAGAGTATCGTATTTTTTTGGGACTTGAGTATTTGTGTCTTATTTATCTGGATACTATTGAAAGAAGAGGGTATGAAGATCGTAAGGTTTATGTGAACGAATCGGCTTGCTACATATTCCGACCCCCCCATTTCTAGATGTAATTTTTAAATCGATAAGTCCTTCTTCTGGAAGCCCTTCTTATCATTGTTTATATCATCAAAAATCTTCGAAGGCACCAGAAATGCTGTCCATTACTCTGATGGTAAAACTCCACAAATAAGTTGAGAATTATAAGAGGTAATGGCTATCATAAAGGGAGGAACTACATGTTCTTGAAAATCTTTACTTACCATTGGCTGAAAAATTACTTTATGCAAAACGTAACGTATTTTTGAAGCTCTAAGCACCACATTTTCTTCGCTTGCGGTAATTTTCTGCAAATATATCGTTTACAGAAAAATGAGAATGTGTGTTGGAGTTTCAACTGATTCATAGTAGACAGACTTTTTGTCTGTCACTAATCCATGATTTTTGAAAACTTTTCATACTATTGAAATGTTCATGCGAATAATCCACGCTTCATTTTTGAATTTTGGTAGAGCTTTAAAAATTGTTGCTTAATTATCATGTTGTTATTTGCATTGAATATATCTACAAGAAAATTTTAAGTGGCATGGAATCAATATTATGATATATCAAAATAAATTCGAATATTTTATATAAGAATTTTGAAGGAAATGAGAAAATATGTAAAGCATTCAAATCTCCATGAATAGAATTTGAATCAAATATCTATCATGCCTTTTACATTCATATTTTCATAATCGATTAAATTAAGCTGTCCATTTTGAGTATTAACTTCATATAAAAAGTGTTACATTTTTCAACTAAAATATTCATAGATTTCTGCAGTGAAAACTAAACAAAAGGTCTGTTGGTTATAAGAGAAACGGAACGTAAATAAACAACATAACGCTTTCAATCTATTGTAAGTATTTTACAGATTGATCTTGAAATAACTTATGTCTTAGAGTTGCAGTGTAAAATGAAAATTCATTATTGTACTTTAAAAATTTGAAAAAAAAATAATTCTATAATTTTATTATTCATGTAATATAATCACATAATTATATAATTAATTATTTGTTTAATGCACTTTAATTATTCATGAAATGAATACCTCTTAGTATAACTTATCTGATAATATAAATGGCGACTGGTATACAAGCGAAAAATAGGAATGATGACTGAATCGATATAAAAAATCATTACTCAGAACGCAAATTAATGAAATGAATTAATGTTTAATGTTTCTTGAGCAGTCAACCTTAATACTTAAAATTATATAACATTAATTTCAAAACTTTCTGAACAAGAGTTATGTCCAAAGCTCAGGCACACTTGCATTTTTATGCAAATGTGAATTTTATTAAAACTAGTTAATACAAATTTTAGGTCACATTGATAGCATAAGATAGGAGATTGTTTTTACTAACGTGAAAGTATACTAAAATCATCACAGATTACAACGAAGGAGGTTTGCAGGTGTTAAATCTGAAATCAGGATAAACGACCGCAGCTCATCGAAGATCGAAATATCGCATTTGTAATGCAACAGCTTGCAATGAAACCTCGATCGAAGCGTAGCTTGTAACAAATATGATGAATGAGAAAAACAGCTGACAATTTGCAATTAGAGTCAGTCTAAATTGATTTTTAATGAAATCAAGAGGATGTCGGACATTAAAATTTAAAATTTCCTGTCATCAACGTATCAGAAAATGTTGCAAAATGGCTTTTTGGAAAATGTACAGTAAACCTGATCTTAAATCTCCTTTTAAAAAGAAGTAATTAAATTCGATTGACAAGTTTGAATTTTATGAAGGTAAAGAAATTCACGGGATCAGGAGGTTGTAAAAGTGACTGCAATTATTTTATGAAAACGATATGAATATTTAACAAAAGACAACAAGCAGGTAAACCATTTGAGGGATTCTGATCATACATTTATATTAGTTCTTTAAAATAGGCAAACATTTATTGAGTTTACCAGGTATTTAGCAGAAACTCTAAAATAGAGTTTATCGTCATTTGCTGAGTTTTGTAGAGCGTCAAATCTGAAATATCATCATCTGGCAGCGTATACAATTAATATCGGATTTAAGTAGAAAAACGTCGAAAGGAGTCGTGCGGGTTTTGATGGTGGATAATAGCCCGCGGTAGTGATAATAGCCAACTCATCCATATACCCTATAGAAGCCAGTCGCTGAGTAAACTTGAGATGGCTGTCTCCATATGATCATACTATCTTATCATACGGAAGGCGGAAATCCATGTGATGACTCACGCGAGTACTATATATCGGGGACATGTTGTAGTATTTTATTCTACTTCCTTGATCATAACATTTCAATGGTGTTACACAACCCAAGACTTTTCGTAATTTATTATTGACGGGTCCTTTCAGTCTTCTATTCGAGATGAAAGTCTTAGCTGTTCAGAAAGGTGTCCGCCGAAAGCATAGCGGCAGAATCATCGCGCACGACTTCATCAGGAAGAAAGCAGGAAGGAAACTTAAGCGGTTAATCTTTGGATTATGGTAACTTGGCGATTTTTTGGCGAAAGTTTGGCGACCAACCCTGCTACAGCAACCTGCTAGCTTTTGTTTGGACGCCATTTTGTTTTCACGAAGTAAAGGCATGTTTTCTTTCTTTTTTCTTTTTTCTTTTTTTTTTTTTTTTTGACTCAACATTTTTTTCCAACAATCTGCTATCCTAATTACGCTTATGCTAGAACTTTTATGCAACAAAAGTGCTTAATCATGACGAAGATTAGGTGCGAAATTGGGAGAAATTGCAGAATCGCAAACTGCTTACCGCAATTTTAAGAATTGCACATACACGATATCCATGTACACGTCGACCTATTTTTCACTTAAAAAAACATCCCAGAATTGCACAAAAATGGCATTGCGCACACTCTTGACTTTATCCATGTACACTGCTAAAGTACTAGCTAGTAACCTTTATCGCCTTACCAAAATGTCGCCAAACTACCTGTTACAATATTCCAAAGTTTAGCCACTTAAGCATTAAACAACTGGAAATTAGAAAAACATTAATGCTACGTATAGAAATTGAATTTTAAACTTATGAGTCTCTCACATTCTTATATTTTTAACGCTATATCAGTTCAAGAAAATCTACTAACATGTCTTTATAAAAGAGGTTAGTTACATAATGAATTTTAAAAGCCAGCAACATAACTTTGGAAGTTTATTAACTGCCTAACGTATCACTGTTTGTAGAGACATTAGGTATTTTTTTGGAAGCAGGAAAGATGTAAAATTAGCACCGCCTTCTCCAGAAATCGAACCGCGGACCTCTCAATTACGCGCTGAGCGTGCAGACCTTTACACCACGAAAGCTCGCTAAGCTATTTCTATTTGTCACATTAATTTTAAATGCTTAAGTTTCTATCTTGCTTTTTCGGTAAATGTGTTTTTGTCAATACAAAATTATGAAATATAAGAGTAGAAATATTACGTCTTTTTTGTGCTCACAAACCTTTTCGCGAATATTTACTTAAAAATTTTAATTTAAACAATGAGAAAACACATGTATGTGATGTTGTCATCATGCGATGAGTTGTAGATGCTTTATGTTTTACCGTGATATTTTATACGATGATGCTTTAAAACTGAGAAGTATTTTGCATCACTTTACTTTCTATCACGATGTTCTAGACTATGAACACGCTAACGTTTTAACATTGAGATATGTTTCCTTTCCTATCTTTTATCTTATGATAATTTGTCCGACGTATGACGACGTTTTTTCTCTTTTTCGTTGTTTTCTTCGCGACGTTTCTGTATGCAACTTGTTTAATTGTTACGCTTAAGGCCGACACCTGACTTCCTTAAATATACTTTTCAAGATTTCGGCACTCATCTAAAGCAGCCAGAAGTCTCGCCTTTTTCGTATTGACAATTCAAAGATAAAGAATGCTGCTTAAGGTATTTACCAACTATGCTACTAATTGACTAAAGATTTTTCTGTCACTGGAATGTTATCGCTTTCATAGATACTGAAGTGTTGTAAATAATTGCAGTAATGAAGAGAATTAATAACACAGCATCTAAGCTAAAATCATTGTATTAACAACATATTATTTACCCTAAATGTTAACCTAATTACAACTAAACTTCTGCTGCTAACAAAAGAACTGTTATTTACAACCCATAAACACTCAATAAATGCATGCAAACAATTCCTTCTAATTTCTAATTTATCTTGATATAATTTATTAGTTTCATTCTCACAGAAGCGTTTAGAACGTGCCCCGAGTTTTAATATTACTTAAAGAAAATATCAACAAGCACTTTGTAAATGTAACACCTGCTTCACTTAAACTTCTACGACAGAAAATAATACAGAAATGTAGCTGCGATTTCATTTAAATTCATAACCTATAAATCAGCTAATGTGTGGCGTGGAGTCTTCTCCACAATGCTAGAGACTGAAACCGCAATAAGCAATGCAATTCTGGGAAGAAGCTCTAAAAACGCATATCAACAAAGAAAAGTCTCGTTAGTTCATTTGAGGTGAAAGCTTATAAAGCAAGTATTTAAAATCAGGAAGAATAAAGGTTTCTTGTTTTTTAATTAAATTAACAACTTATTAAATATTTGATTAATAACTGCTAATATTGATTTATGATGTATTCAAAATATGATGTATTTTGAATACATTAGAATATATTATATTATATATTCTAATGATGCAATATTGCATTAGAATATTACATACTAATGCAATATAATATAGAATATATTATATTATAGTGGTAATATTGCAATGTTTATCCATTTGCAATAAAATTCTCGTTTCTTCTACGAATTTGTTTTTCTTTATGATATGTAACATTCCTCGCAAGTGCTGATGTTAGTATCTTGAATATAGTATTACGAATTTGACATTTAAATTGCTAATGTTGGTAGAATTATAAATTAAATTGTTTTATTCCCCGTACAGTGCAGCACGTGGTGAATATTACGAGAAAGCTAAGCTGGAAAATTAAAAATACAAGAGCACGTGCATTTGCATGAAAAACCTCTCAATTCGTTAGTCAGTTAGTTGTTGTTTTAAGAGTTTGTTTAGAAAACTGCTCTTGTTGACTGTAGCGAATTCGCAGATTAGCTTTTTCTAGCTATTTTGAATTAAGTTATGTTGAACGTTTGAGGAGTTAAAAGATAACTACTGTGAGATATTGAGATAATGTACGATTTTTCTCTGGAGACGTTTAAGCACTTTGTTTTATTTGTTTTGTTAATTTTTTTTTCATCGGACTTGTGCATTCATTTCACAACGAACGCGTACGCAGGCAACAATATTTTTTTAACGGTTCGCATGAATGCTTTTATTATCTGAGATTTAAAAAATTAATAAACTAAAATGTTTAAAAGCACTCCCAGCATTATACTAAGACGAGGAACAATAGGATGGAGAGGATTATACCAAAATGAATAACACAATTATGTGATCATGATTCGGACAGTGAAAACGACTTTATATCTGAAAATGACACTTAGGATCATTAAGAAAAAATTAAAGATATTAGTTTTGAGCAGAAAAGTGGAGAAAGGAAATGGGTGAAAGGAAAATAACTAAGGTAAGTTATTTATTAAATATCATGAAACAAGTAATGAAAAGAGAGGCTTTTTTATCCATCTTTAAACATAGCCTTAGAATCATGATCATCTTTGATAACAGTTTGCACGATAAACGTATCACGTATTTACACAAAAGTGTATAGTAATACTATTCAGAAGAAACTCAATAGGCAGCAAGATGAAAAAAACTGTTTCAGAAATTAACTCATACTGAAGTTTCCTATAAATATGTGTGCGATTTATAAATCGTCTCATCTGAACGTATGAGAACTAATGAGTATTTTATGACATTGAATTACACTGTTATTAAGAATTCTGAAATATAAGTTTTTGGTTTTGTTACAAATGCCTCGAAATGAGTGATATTATATAACTCATCAAACGAAAATTAAAACTGACAAACTGGAAAATATAACAGAATTCTTTCAAATGTTCCTTACGAAATTAGCAAAAATGTAAAAATTAGAGAAAATTAGAGGATTGATAGAAATTAACCTATTCTCCTTTAAATACCAGAAAAAGGATTATACGAAAAAATTTTTTGTACTTTGTGAAATCTTTGGATTAACTAATATAATTTTAAATAAATTGTCCGTTAAAAATCATAATTTTAATTATATAATGATAAAACTAATTTCTTTACTAAAACAAGGTATCATTTCTGTTTATAAATTGAAATTAATATTTTGTAAATTATTTTTGAATTGCTAATGCTTAACTATCAAGCCTTAACTATACAGGAAAACAGGAAATTTCTTCCTCAGCATTTCATTTAAGATTGCTACGACTTCCTCCTCTTCATTGCGAACCCAAGATAGAAATCTGGAGCTTTCCAACGCATTTTTCGTGATATATCCCAAAGAACCACACTGAATTTCTGAGGGTATTTAGGGTATAAATCTACTTGCCATCTGTCCAGCCATACTGCCCAATACCTTTGGTGCGGATGTTAGCAATAAGACCTAAAGTTATGGACTTAACATCAAGAATGTTCGATAAACATTTACCAATACTAGTACACGCAATGAATCTCGAAAGCTTAATAGTAGAATAGGCGGAATACATCAAATTTTAGAAATATATAATACTCACGGCAAACTTATTTGTAACAAAGTGGAGGAAAATAAGCAACAAATGATTCTTATACAGTAAAATTTCTGGAAACTTTTAAATCATCTTTAGGGGTTTAAGGACTGTGTACTTTAAGAATTAGAGGTTTTACAGAAAACTTCCTTACAAAATAAGAATGCTTGCACATAAGAGTTTATGCTTAAGCTAAGCAATCGATATAAAATCTTGTGCTGGAATTTCTTTAAATGATTCATATTGCAGATTTTTCAGAGCAGCTTATTTTCATCTCTTTCAAGCAGAGATGTTTCGGAAATTTAAAAATATTTGTGGTATAATTCAAGCGCATTTTCTTTTACATAGAATAGTAGATCTAAAACTTCTCGATCCGCTTTCAGTGATCCTATTTTGAAGCAACAAATTTTGTTAATTGAATAAGAAATTGAAATATGCAAGATTTAAGTGAAATTTTGATTTTGCAATCATGAAGATCTTCTTAAGTCACCTCATTTCGAAAATTCATGAAGAAGCAGTAAGCATTATAAAGTGTTTACTCTTAGCGTAAATTTTAATTTCAGTTTTTTATTTCATATTTTTAACCGAATTGAAGTTTAATTAAAATCCATATTAATTGATTGTTAATTATTCAAGTCGTTCACTTAATAGCAGATATTATGCATGTTTTACTCTGTCACTCATTGCTTATTAAGTCAGCGAAGTTCACAGTCGAAAGTGGGATTGCATTCTAGGCTTTGGAAGTAAAATCAAGTGAAAAGTTGCATAGGGATATCGTGGCAAAATAGAAAATATTGACTCTTGAGAGAAACAGTTGTTGTAATCCTCTTTCCCAATTCAATCTTTTATTTACTAAATAAATGCGCAAATCTTTACATGGAGTATTTACGATGAAATATTATCACCGCAGTGTTTTCCTGCTACTTAGTTTTACCAGTTTAACAGCTCATTTTAAATACACGATTTTGTACGTTATATCTATATCATGTAATTCTAATGTTAATAGAGATATTATAACTGATTTCCTTAAAACTGCTTCAGATCTTAAACCGAAACTGGCAAACCATGATCAAATTCGAGTTTGTTTAAAATTTGTTTCCTGGAATAAGGCTTTGATTTACGCAGAAATTTTCCGCAATTTTTTTGTATCTTTTAATGATGACTATAGTAATTTTTTCATTTAATTTCATTAACATATCTTTCAACACTTGATTTTCGTAGAAAAGGTCGTCTTCCTTAACAAAAAATTAAAAAAAATAATTACTCTTTTTAGTATTCATTCTACTTTCAACCAAGCAGCAAAATCAAAATTGATGAATATGCGAAGAACAATTGTGAAAAACTTTCATCAAAGAAAAATTCAACAATTTTTTATATCTCTTTCAATAAAAAGAACGCTGAGTGATTTCCTCTTCTAAACAATGTTGTTTCTTTTTTTTTTCATTAAGTTAAGGGAAAATTACGAGGGGGGGGAGATTTTGTCATTTATTAAAGTTTTTCTTGGCTACATCCTTATCGCTTTCTGGCTGTTCTTTTAATTATAGATGGTAAAGCTATACGAATAACTGGATAACCCTTTTTAATGAAATTCGCAGAGTTATTTTTCGAAAAATCAATAAGGAGGTTGTTTCTTAATGAAAATAAATTAAGAATTATGAAAAATAATATTCATGAATCCCGGTATATGTTTAATCTGTCCTTGAATTCAGCTTTACTTAACATTTTTTCGACCATACTTTTGTGACTGTAGATAGTGTTATTTGGTCAAGATGCAATAGCAAGCAGAATGCCCATCCCTTCCTTTCAAACTTCTGCGTAGAAGTATTCCTAATTAAACATCTAACTACTCGCTTTTATCATATAGCAAGCATTATCTGACGATAAGTACCCACTTCAATATTTGAGTTGTAGCAAACCATTTCTGCATGAAGAAGAGTATTTATATGCAAATAGGTAACCGAAAGCTTTGTAAATGCATTAAATAAACAACTGTAAAACTAAAATTTAAAAGTCAGCTTCCTCCTGGTGGGCATATGGCGGAGACATGGCCGAGGTATTACGAAGTCAACAATGAGATCAATAATCTGTTCGTGGTTAAAAAAGAATAAGATCCATCATGAAGTCGCCCGAAAGCTGACTTCCAATTTTCGATGCTTAGAGATTCAGCAGTTCAACGGTTCCCTTGCTGAAGTCTCCTCGATAACAAAACTAGGGGATTTCCTAAATTCAGCAGTTCAACTGTTCCCTTGAAGAAATCTCCTTGGTAACAGGACTAGAGGATTTCCCGAATTCAGAAAGTTCAATTATTTCCTTGCAGACGTCTCCTCGGCAACAGTTAAACTGTTCCCTTGCAGGAGTCTCGTCGCTAACAGAACTAGAGGATTTCCCGAATCCAGGAAGTTCGACTCTTTCCTTACAGATGTCTCCAGGGTAACAGAACTGGGGGTTTCCCGAATTCAGCAGTTAAACTGTTACCTTGCAGAAGTCTCCTCGTGAACAGAATTAGAGGATTTCCCGAATTCAGAAAGTTCAATTCTTTCCTTGCAGACGTCTCCTCGGTAACAAAACTAGGGAATTCCTCTAATTCAGCAGTTAAACTGTTACTTTGCAGGAGTCTCCTCTGTAACAGAACTAGAGGATTTCCCGAATTCAGAAAGTTCAACTCTTTCCTTGCAGAAGTCTCCTCAGTAACAAAACTAGGGAATTTGTCCAATTCAGCTGTTTTCTCTCAGAAATGCCTTCGGTAACAGAACTGGGGGAACTCAAGTATGTCTTATAACGTGCTTTGGATATCCTTGCTTTCTAGAATCAGTAGGTACTCTTGACTCGTGGAATCAGACATTTTAAAGCCAATTTCAAAGAGTATTTTCTTACGATAAAGAGTTTATAACACTGGTTTACAAAATATATTATGGTAGCTTATTAATTCCAAGGTATTTTATATACACATGTCTGTATTTTCATATCTAATGTAAACAGTATTTTGAATTTACTAAGATGCGCTATGAAACCTGAAAGTCTAGAAAGCATAGCCCGCTCACAAAATTCAAATATAAATTAGGCTAGACTAGATTATTTGAATATAGCCACGAGGTCTATCTGCCTAAAAAAAAAGGAAACTTCGTAGATGGCTTTCTGAAGGAAAACAATTCGTATTCATGTTGGACGGGAAAAACCAAAACATGCATCCAGCTCAGCTCGCTCGCCTGGGACTGAACCGAGTTTAACTACCAGTATACAGCAGTTTTAACCACTAGTGGCGTCAAACGTAAATTAGGAAAAATGGGTGAACGACATTAACTAAATGATTTTAGCTTTCTTATCTGCTAACCTAAAACTTTTAAACTTGAAATATGATTGAGCTAGATCTATCAATCATTAGTTATAAATTATCATTACTAATTATAAAAATGTATTATTGAATGTGTGGTTTTCAACAAATTGTTTTATGGCTTTTATAGTTCATTTAATACTTGGGAATTGTTGTTATCTAATATTAAGTGAATAAGTACTAATAGATCTAATTTTTCAGTTTTTTAAACATCCAGAAATAAAAGAAGAAAAATTTAGTTGATAGTATAAGAAAGTGCATATCAAAGTGCTTTTATTTTTGAAACGTATATTTCTTCATGAATATTTTCTAAAGTGAATAATTTCGATTAGCAAAATTAATATAAACTACTTATAAAATATTTTAATTTTGTAAATGTGTAATTTTATTTTCTTTATATTCAGAATTATCGTGAAAAATAAAGAATACATTTTTAGCAACCGAATCCAGTAGTTTATAAAAATAATAAAACTTAAAATTATTGTCATAAATTATCACTAATAATAATAATAATCTGTATTAAAAGTTGCAAATTAACGTAAAAGTTTAAGAGTTGTTTACAAATCTAAATAATTGAATAATGCTTAAAGGCATTAAATTATGCAAGTAACATGAAAATAAAATTCTGCATTTATATTAACATTCACCTTCAAATCGTTTATACAGCAAGAGTCATGGTTTTTTAAAGAAAGAGTCACTCTGATAATTAACTACATTATTTAGTTTTCAAGATATGGAAAGAACGGTAAATTATTTAAGCATACAGTTTGTTTAAAAACATTACTTCCTTAAAATTTTATCTAGACATGTACTTCGTTAAAAAAAAGTTCCTTGAAATAGATAAAGGATTTCAAAACTGCGAATGAAAAGATTCTTTAAAAACAATCTAAACTTTTATATGGTTTTTCTCACCGTAAGAATTCTAGTTTGTGAAATATGCGATAAACGACTTAAAGGCAATCTACCTTCACCTCTAGAATTCGCAGATATATGCATAAAAAATTCTTTCAAAGAATTAATTGAAAATTTATGTTTTTTCAAAGCGTACAAGTCACTTAAATCATAGAAAACAACGCAGCTTGCATTTTTATTAAATGTTTGCTAAATTTGCTTTTAAAATCTTGAATTTGAATCGTGAGATACATAGTTATAACCGCATCTGAAACTAAATTTACCAATGATTTAACCATAAATAACGCAATATTGGAGCATCGGTAGGTTAGAAGAATATGGAAATGGCATTTGATGTAAACTTCTCGAAACGCAATTCGCTTCCAAACAATTTACAGGTGAAAACGACATCACAGACGAAAACATCACGAAGAAAACCATGCACGGAGTAAACGCCGTCGTACAAAATGTCGTCCGAAAAAAGAAAAAGAGGAGAAAACATTATAGTGGAAAATAAACAGTGCAAAACATCGCAGTTTTAAAATATCGTTAAAAAAACAGCGTGGTAAGAAATAAAGCCCCTGCAAATCATCGCATGATAATAAAATCGCAGGTAATGTGTTTTCTGACTAAAAATATATTCAGTGAAATTTTGCGTAATGATTTGTCGATACAAGAAGAAATCAATAATATTTTTAAATCTAATTTCATATTTTTGTGTTAAGTACTATATTTTTTTAAAAAAAGCAAAAGAAAACTGTAAATTATAAAAGTGTGTGTGTGATTATGGCAAAGCCTCAAAGGCTATCTGCCTAAGAGGAGGGATGCCTTCGTGGAGGACTTTCAAAGGGAAACTGGCTCGTATACACGTTACACATGGGGAAAGCCACGAAAACGCCCATGCAGCCAGCCCGTTCGCGGGATTAGAACCTCGGACCGAACTACCAGTGTTCAGCGACTTTACCGCTCCGCCGCTGGTGGGCCGTAAATTATAAAAGAAAAGCTTACTACTTTGATATTAAAGTCACTGGCTTTACTTTCAGGTTTAAATGTAAATTACTTATTTTAAATAATGATAGGAAATTTTTTTCCTAAGTGAAAAGTTTAAAGTGTCTTCGTCTATTTTCTAAGAAAAACTGATAATGCAGTATTTCTTAAATAAATTCTCAAGATTTTTTTTTTTGTTTCAGTTTTCTATTTTTCAGTATCTCCTGTGATAAAAATTGCTAATTCAAACGGATATGTCTTCCCATTCAGCAATTAATATTAGTCAATTCTTAAATCTTAAAATAAGCAGGCCCCTGCCGGGATTCAAATTTCGGACCTCCTGATTGTCAGACGGACGTGCTTTCAATTATACCAGGAAAGTAACCGGTAAGGAAGGAGAAAGCTCCCTACTTCCACCCCCATTTAAAAGGTGAATGGGGAAGAAGGGACCCAATCGCCAAATCCAAAAGGATAACGAATTTTAATTCGACCATCACTAATAGAATCATTTGGTTTATTTTGATGAAAAATCATCAGTGCCTTTGCCGGGATTCGAACTCCTGTGTTTCTGATTACTAGCGACACGTGCTTCTAGTTACAGCAGGAAAAACGACGTAAGGAAAGAGAAAATTTCTTACTGTTTCACTTCGTACGATAGCAGTAGACATGTGCACTTTTGGATACTTGAATAAAGTAACTGCTTATCTTTAACAAATGAATCCTAAAATATGTGTTCCTCTTTCTCATTTTCTGATAATTTCCTGTTTATCTATAGCTATTCTATTTATCTGTATTATTCCTGTTGTAAGGTTTTTTTCTAAGTTTTTAACAAGTGTTTTTAAGCTACTTTCCTGTCCATCCTAATTTCTGGTTACAATTTTTACCAAAATTTGTTTTTAGAATCGCATTTAATGCAAATGAGTAAAAGTAGTATTTAAGTCGAAGTTCCACTGACTTCGAGAGACAGCTTCAGAGTTTCTGACTAGCGCGCGTCTGCCTTTAAGCCACGTCTCTCTAAGTTGATACTACGCACGGCTGTATTAGGTCCTCGATAGCTTCGCCAGCTTATTTGATATTTAGGACCCAACTACTTAAAATTTTGATATCTTTGGCTATATCGCTTTAGTTAAGCATTAGTTAAGTCTAATTTCTTATTATTTTGAGTTCAAACCCAAGTGGAGGCTTTGCTGTACGCTTTGAGAAAGGGGCCAAGTGTTCACTTCTATTTTGAGCAATGAAGGGTATAATTAACCCTTCTCGAGTTTATATTTCGGTTACTGAACTAAAGCGATTATTCGCTTAGCTGTTCACTAGGTTCCTCCACATTTAGTTGTAAGATAAAAGGATAGAACCCCAAATTTTTTTACCATTTCCTGTCTATCTACGCTTAAATAAACTGTTTTTAGGAAAAACGTTTGTTTTGCATTAGTTCTTGACACATGGGATATTAAAACGTTATATTACAGCTCTTCAATTTTATACTGCTGCTCGTAAATTCAAGATTTAGGATATTAATTTTATTGCATAAATCCCGAAGTTTAATAACGCATTTGTCAAACGAGGTACCCAGAAGCAATACAGTAAGAATAGTTGGTTGGTTTGGTTTATTTAATTATGGCAAAACACTCGAGAGCTATTTGCCTAAGGGGAGGGATGTCTTCGTGGAGGACCTTCTAAAGGAAACTGGCTCGTATACGCGTTACACAACGGGAAAAACCACGAAAACGCCCATGCAGCCGGCACGTTCGAAGGGATGCAAAACTCGGATCGAACTACCAGTGTCAGCGACTTTACAGCTGAGTCGCTGGTGGGCTGGTGGGTCCACCAGACGAATGGCCGGCCGGGACTAGGAATGGTAAGAATGGGTGGCCGCTGGAAACGTATATTCCGTTAAAACTGTGTAATAACTGAAAATCGAAGGTTTAATTTTGCAGTGGAATTATTCAGTAAATAATGACATATACAGTTTTTATTAATCGTACGCACTGTCCAAACATTAATAAAATTATTATAATTTAGTTGCAGAATTAAAAAGAAATATTTATGCTTATGATGCAATGTAATACTACAGTTTAAAAATAAATCAGAGATCTCATCTAGCATTAGGTGGCAACAACGGTCAGAATTTTCAGCTTGGCAGCCCATGTCGATCTTTATTGCTTGATATTGGGATCTGATCGTATAACGCAAGAGAATGGCAATAAACAGAAAGACGAGGATAATGACTTTTCTGGTGTCAAAATATAAAGGCTAAATGATGCCTCAAAACTGGATATTTTTTAGAAAGTAGTTTTATGATATATATTAGTACGTATGTTGCATGTATATTAAAAGAAAACATATTTGTACACATGCGTGTGGGATATGATCTGGACTAAAATGTACTTGCGTTCATACATGGTATATTTTTGTTCCTTCTACTATTTATTTAGTTTTTATTTGTGGGCTTTACTGTTTCTCTGCATAAGTGTGTGTACAAAATGCATGGAAAAGTTTTTGAAATATGATTTTATATATGTAAATAGTCTTATACTGTGCAATATTAGATTTTGTTTTATAAAGAAGTTTTCATTTTCAACTAACATCTGATGGCTATAAGCATATAACTTTAGCTGAATTTAATACTATAATGAAGAAATACTTTACTGTATTTAACTGGTACTGCTAATAAACCTAAGCTCATTAAATTTTAATTTGCATATAGCTGATGAGAGATAATTCTACTTATTAGAAGTTTAAATCTTCTATAATGAGTTTAAGAATAGTTTAAGCTTTACGTAAAGTTAAATAGACTATTTTAGTAAAATTTATTTATTTAAATTTTATTTTTGTTTCTTTTACATCAAAAGAACTGGCTTAACTAAGATTCTAAACTTCTAAACTAATGATTTTTCAGAAAATTCTAATGAAGCTCCAGCTGCAAATTCACCGAAAGTAATTGAATATTTATTGCTCTTAACTTAAATCAGAGTTTTCCTCAGTGATCAGTTGCTTAAAAAAATAACAAAATGTACGACTTTTAATTACTTCCAAAGCTCTAAACTTAAAATTCGCATATACATAAAAGAGAAAAAATTTAAAAAAAAAGTAACTGACTTTAATTTAAAAAAAAGGGGAAATTTCAAACTGATTTGAAGTGGATGAGGCGAGGTAACCGTTAACCGCATGGATCTAAAATCTTCTTCCTCTATTAGCCGATGACGTCATTGAGGAAGAGGTTGCTATGGCAACCGACCGGGCGGCTCATTTACCGAGCGAATACGAGAGGGTAGATCCGATTCTTTGAAAAGACCCCGGATCCAGAGAAAGGGAAGGAGAGCGCACGCGGCTGTTTATTTAACCGAATTACGTGAAAAAAAAAGAAAACTTTTCAGTGGAATGGTGAAGAAAACTGGTCTGAGAGGATCTTAAATATGCAGGTGTTTGCGAAAAGTATAAGAATTATGCTATTCAGGCTTCTCTGTTGAAGTAGCATACTTCAACACATACAATATAGGTTGCAATTCCGATTTTATCACAATAGTGAATTTGATGGCATGACACAATCATAAGCTTGTATACTTGAGTTCTGTATTAGTAAAATACTTTGTTTTGAAACTGTACTAATTTATTCTTCATCAATTATACGTTATAACGAACGATGCACGTCTTAGAAAAATATATCGATTCTTCGAAAAACTTTTTAGGAAAGTTAAGGTAACTGAATATGCTTCCGAATCATTCCTTTTTTTAAAAAAAGAAAATAGTATGCTTTTTCAGTACTTTTCAAACTTGAAAAAAGTTGCATTAGCGTTATAGACATCGTATCGATCAATATAGGAGTAAGTTTCACTATTTTAATTAAGTAATTAATTTTCATTTTGTATGGTTGTCGATGCTCACAGGGTACCTTATAACATTATTATAATAAAACAATTATAATTATGCTAATATTTTAATTTCCAATCCATGATTGTTTTTATTTTTCTTTCTATTTTACTCGTTAATTTTACATGTGCGAGCCAAGGGTTCATAGTCAGTAATTCCTGAACTAAAATGCATTCTAAGCGAACTAAAATGCATTCTAAGTAACGATATCTTGTTTTCTCAGCCGGGCTTATTTTTTTATTCAGACATTGCTCAATGTGACCTTTAGATAACCTCAGCAATGATCATCGTCAATCTGAGGTTTCAGGGAAGTTTTGAAAGCAAAAAGCTAACCACAATTCTTTATCACTAGTACATGTGGCATCACCTGCTTGATGCAGCAACTAATTTACATTTTCTTAACCAACGTCGGTACCTGTTATAATCAATTATTCACATCCTTCTTGTTTTTTGCAAGAGTACAAGGGAAAGCACATAAGCACCTTTCTTTTCCTTGTCAGTAACAGGGCACTTTATCTCTATCTATATTTAAGGTTTCAATACCCCAACAAATAAAAGATATCTACCTTAGAGGAATCTATTTCTGCAGAATCTGAATCTATTTTATTTTATGAATTCTATTTTCTAAGTAATATAGAAAAAAGATCAGTTACATTAGTTGATATACATCTTTACCCTACTAAAAATGCCCCATAGAAACTAGTAAAACTTTTCATGGGTACCCATAAGATTTTATGGGTTTCTATTGACTTTTACTGGTTTCTGTTGGTCTCTGTGGGTTTTTTTTACTGGTTTCAAAATGACCCATAGAAACCAGTAAAACTTTCTACTGGTATCTATAGAATTTTTGATGGTCTCTATTGACTTTTACTGGTTTCTATTGATCTCTGTGGGTTTTTCTTACTGGTATCAATTGACACCCATACAACCAACATTCAATGGCAGAACTTTGTACTGGTTTGTATAGGTTTATATTGACTTTTACTGGTTTTCTTACTGGTATCAATATAATAATAAATCTTTTGTTGGTTTATATGGGTTTGTGCTATTTTTTTATCTGACGTTAATATACTTCTTGTAAACAATAAAATTAACAGAATGAAAATATGATCTCTTTAAGACCACCAGAGTAACCTGGAAACGCAGGTGGTCGTTTTAGAGAGGGTTTTTACTAAATATGCTTATTTATTTGATTTAAATTTTTTTCGGAAACAATAACAGTAATCATATACACCACACACAACGAGGTCTCTCCAAGGCGACCAGCCGCAAATAAAAATTCATCTTTGTAAGTGGTCGCCTTAGAGAGGTGATGCTCAATACCAATAGATACTCACGTTCTCAGATATACGTTTATCTTTTAGAGGTGGTCGTCTTAGGGAGATTGCATCTACGGAATGAATGTCTCTAAGGCGACCAGACACACTTGCAGAATTTTCTTTGTGAATGGTCGCTTTACAGAGGGAATATTTAATACCAAAGTATACTTATGTTTTCAGAAATACTGGTTTCTTTCAGAGGCGGTCGTCTTAGGGAGGTGGTTTTTGCTACGAGTTGGTTCTCTGAATAGACACACATAAGCACTTACATTTCTGATATTACAAATAAACACCGATATCAACCAACATCTCTTTAACGCGAACAAGTTCATTCACATTCGCAAAACTTTTCTCCCTGTTAACGCTGACGTGAAAAAAAAATTCCCCCTCCCTCCCCCACTCTTAGAAGTTTCCCAAACAAGCAATATGGCGCCGCTCTAGTTATTGTTGTGTGATGGTGGTGTTATTTTCTTCGTAGTTGAAGTAATGCAGTATATTATTTACTAGGATTTACTGTATTACAAATTTTACTATGTTTTACTGTTTAGAAATTAGTAATAAATAATAAAATACCAGCACTGACTATGAATATACCACTAAAGCCATGCACGTGTAATCGTGTCTAATGTTTGAGAGAACGTTGCTGATAACTGACTAGTTGTGAAATGGAGTTTCTGAGCGTGAAATTGATTTTCCATCTTTACTTTTGTCCTGAAAAACAATGTGCTTAAAGACTGAAAAGTGATAATTTCAGGCTTGATAATTTTTTTCAGTGTGCAGATGCAGAAATGTAGTTTTTGCATTCTACTGAAACTGTATTTTAAAAAATTAATTTTTTTGATTACAGTTTAGAAATACTTTTTTAAAGCTTGTTCATGTAGATGCTTTATCATTTGAATATTATGTACTAATAAATTTGAGCATACCTTACTTAAAAATGATCTTGCATGATTAAATTTTGAATTTTTCGACTAATGTGATGTGGCCGAGCAAAAAGAATGTTTTTTTATGTTTTAAAAAATGTACTAATTATATTTCGCGAGCAAAAAAGGTAAGTTTTATTAATGAAATAAACTTTGAAGTATTTAATGTGTTTATTACTTATTGAATGGGGTAGACAAGACATACAAGCTTAAGGAATCTTTATTCCACTACTAAAATTATGTGAAAATTTAGATGATCATAGTAGCTTACATTGTTTTTCCTTTTTGGTCTATTTTTCTGTACTAGTATGATACTAGAACCACATTTTTACATTAAATATTTTGTGCTATTTTGTTAAAACACATATAATCATTTTTATGCATACTTTAATTTTCATTATTATTAGTTTGATGAAGAAAATTTCAAATGTGTTTTTCATAAATTGCTTTTGAAATAGAAATAGATTTGTGAATAAGATTTATGTAATATTAAATGTACTAGTCTTGGGAGTATAGAAAGTGAATTATTTATTTGAAAAAAATTACATTAAGTTGAAACCTCATATAGTGGTTATTTTCTTAAATGACCACCTCTGATAATGGCACATTTGTCAGGACAATAATTAAATAACAGGACTTAAAAATAATTCATAGTTTTGTCAGGCTACAGGAAACTGGCATTACCTCGAATTGTGGAGTTGATTGTTTTAGGAACGTTTTGCTGTATAATCAATTGACTTCGGTGTAGTAATTTTTACGTGGGTATGAATTTTGCAGAAGTAATTGAAAGTTTTTACGAGACATTTAAAACCAAAGCTCTTCGGATCATGAGTCATAAGGGCACTGTTATAGCATTGCTTTCAAATATAGTTAGAGTAATATTTAAACATTATTTTCGGAAGCACTTCCACAGGGAATCCGGTTGTTCTCTGCGGATGAAAACCCATATAAATAAATCTTCTGTACAGCCTTATACAAATGCAGTTAAAATTACTGTCATTACAATTAAGCGAATATAGCCACATTTGTTTACAAAAAGTTATTATTGCTAAATACTGCACTATATCAATTTCATTTAGCATTGTAATTTCAGAAAATGCTCGGCATGAGGTATTTTTATATTATATAATCTACTGTCAAAAACAATAGCTACCTTTTCAGTACTTTAAATTTTACTATTGAGAATTTTTATGGTTCAAAATAATATTTCTATGCGTTATTTCAAGTATTCTTTCTACAATAGAAATCTAAATAACTTGCACGTAAAACACTGACTCAAATTTATTCCAATAATGCATCGCTTTAATTAAATTTATGTTCCTTTGAGATGATATATGAAAAACCTTGTGTAATAATAAATTATTAATATATATAGGTAAATGGTATTTTTATATATTTCGGGTAAAGTGCAGAATCGCCCACTTATTTATTTGGCACTTTGTACAAAAGTAAAAGGAATTGGATTTTTGTCAATTTTCTTTTGACTTTTTAAGTGAAAATAGGTTGATGTGTACATGAATAAAGTCAAAGGAGTGCACAATGGCATTTTTGTGCAATTCTGAGATGTTTTTTAAGTGAAAATAGGTCGATGTGTACATGGATACCGAGTATGTGCAATTTTAAAAACACACCAAGCAGTGGGCGATTCTACACTTTCCCCATTTTTCTATAGGAATTTAGTTTCATTAAATTAGTTATTTAGTATAATTATGTGTATATGAGTATATTCATACTTATTCACATAGATGGAATTTTTACAGTACGAAAGTTTATCTTTTTTACATCAAGAACTACATATACTATAAATACCCATTATGTTATAGATTTTATTTATATAAAATCTGTGGAAGATTATATAGCACTAAAAGTGAGATACGGAATAAAACATTATACGCTATGAGATATTTTCTTAATTCCCGAACTGAGCGTTGAGAATTGGTATTTGTTGAAACTTGTAAATTTTTTAAAATTCCTTTTGTTACAATATAATTTATTGTATTTTGGGTACTATTAAGTTTATTATATGTTATCTTCATGTTTCATTTATCTTTTGAGAGATACAGGTAACATTCAAAGTATTGTAATAAGGGGTCGACACAGTGTTTGTATATTATTATTTCTTCACTACATTATATTCTTGGATTCATCCTTTCTTCCACGCAAAACATCTATGTGTATGCATGTCATAATAAGCTGCAGGGTGTTACTATCATTGGTAAGCGAGCTTTAAGGGGATAGCAAGTATGCTAAATTTGAACTCTATGTTAAGTTTCTAATTTGCAAGTCCCGTATTCTTTTTGCTTGCTTGTTAATAATGTTTCTCTTCGTGAAAATTTGGGTTTTTTCTAGTTTTGTTTCTTAATTTGGTTTAGTGCATTGTAGGTAACTTAAAATTTAAGCAGATGCTAGAAAGTACCATCCTTTGGCAATACATTTCTCATTAGGTATCAAATTGTTAAACAAGCTGATGTGATTAAATACAATTGTTTAATTTCCCAATTAAAGAACTGAAATACAAATATATGCAGTGAGGTACAGTACTATATGTATATATTTATAATGAAATCAATAATATATATACAGTCAAAGTAATGATTCGCAACCATCAAATGAAATGATATTATATATATATATGTAATAGATTCTGTAGTCGAATACAAGCAGCTGAATCCGTAATGAACAGCAAGAATTTTGATGGCTTAGAGATGTTGAAACTCCAGTCCACAATGAATAAGAAATTTGGCAGTCGAGGTAGATTTAATTCAACTTTTCTTTCAGCAAATATGTTGCAGCCACAAACAAGTTGGCACATTATTTATGCCTATTCCAAAAATTAACATTTTTGATAAATGTGTACAGTCAAAAGTCATTAATCCGGACTCGTCGGGACTTCGGCGATTCCGGATTATCGATTTTTCCAGATTATAGATCATCAGTTTAAATCTCGTAAGATGGCATGCACAAATTCTAAAATTAAAAATATGAAACCGTATTTTAGGAAATAAAGAACAATTATGATCTAAAGGGTATCAAAATTTACAAAAAAAGAAGCTTAATATTTATTTGTTTACTTTATTAAACATTTCTTTCAATGTAAGTTGTTTCGTTTTATGTGATAATACTTTCTCTTTAATTCTATAAACAGACATAACTTCTTGTTCACTTAAAAAGCTCCGCTGTTCAAGTCCCGTAATTGCTGTGCCGAGAATACCGACTAACTTGTCAATCGAAATTTTTTCGTTTTCACTAACCTCTCTGTCACCTTCTTCATGTCTTTATCCATTTTTTGCAGCAATTCCACTTTTTGTTTGACGGACATCGAGACATACTTTCGTTTTGTAGATCCTTTGGGAGCTCCAGAATCAGAAATTGACATAATCGAAAGTTCAAGTTTACTTTTATAAAATTGCTCTTACAGTCTGCAAAAAATAATAAGCTGCATCCAATTCGAAGATTAAGGAATAACGCAAGCATCAACATTTACTGAAATAGATAATTGTATAATTTTAGTTTATACCGTCCGTTATACGTTAAACGCGCACGCGAAAACGTATTCAGCACTTGCGCACACACATATGCGCGTAAAGGTCTGTCGCGCACACGTAAACGCCTATGCACATGTGTCAACGCGGCGCATGCGCAGAAAATTTTTAGCTTTGCGGTCCAGATTATGGGTGTCCGAATTAACGACTTTTGACTGTAGTAAGAAACAAGGAGCAAACAGACTGCAATCCAGCTAATACAAAGCGTAAAAAGCAAATGTGTTACGTTAAGGGTGAAATCTTAATTCAGACCGAGTTAATTTTGGTTCTCGATGCATTTTTACTCGTCTTTGATAGTTAATACTGCTGTAAAATTACTATTGGCTGTTTGAGTTTTAGTTTCTTTTACAACATCAAATTATGTAAGAGTCATATGACATGAATTAATCTCCAAATGATGCAGTGCAGAAAGATTACTGTTTTTAGAATAGAGAAGGAAAATTAATTTTACGCTGCTAATTTAATCTTTTGCATATTCCTTATTTTTCTTACATATGTATATGTACACTTATCATTCGATGGTTGTGAATCATGACTTTGGTTATTATCTTTCTATTCATTTTATTTTCAGAATTATATAAAGGTAGTTTAAAATTTTATAAAGAGAATTTATACAAATATTTTGTAATATGTTTATAGATATTGACGTGCATTAAGAAGGACGGGCTCGTAGGCTTCTAGATATTTTAAAATTTTTATTTATTCGCATTGAGTTTTATTTAAAATTACTTTACATGCTTTCCCGCAATTTAGTTCTGTACATTTCATCAGTGTTAATTATGTACTTCTGCTGGTTTATGTTTTTATGGAAATTTGATTTACAGTTCTATTTTTGTGTATTGTTTTTTATAGGGATTCTGTATATGGATACCCGTTCTATGCACGATTCTATGTATGGATACTCCACTATGATATAATGCTATTGGTTCTGTTTATGGGTTTTGTGCAGCGATTTTTCCAAGAGGTACCTTTATTGGTCTGTGGATTTTTGTGTAGTGGTTTTTACAGGATTTGGCATATGGGTGCCTGTATAGGTGTACATGCTTTTTTTTACTGGTTTTTACAAAGCATTACCCTACGGAATATCCATTTTTTTAATGGAAATTTGGCCAATGGATATGCATATAAAGTTTTGATTTTTGGCTATGGGTTTTTACTGGGATTTTGTTTATAGTGCCTACAGTTCTACAGATATTTGGCCTACTCGTAACCGTACAGTCGTACGGGTTTCTGTTTACAGGTTTTTTACGGGTATTTCGCCTACAGGTACCTATACAGCCGGTATAGGGTACAGCCGGTTTCTATACAGCCGGTTTCTTTCTATGGGTTTTTACGGGTATACGGCCTATGGGTACCGGTTTCTTTTTATGGGTTTTTACGGGAATTTGGCCTACGGGTACCCGTACAAACGTACGGGTTTCTTTCTATGGGTTTTTACGGGGATTTGGCCTACGGGTACCCGTACAACCATACGGGTTTCTTTCTATGGGTTTTTATGGGGATTTGGCCTACGGGTACCCGTACAACCATACGGGTTTCTGTCTGTGGGTTTTTACGGGGATTTGGCCTACGGGTACCCACAGAGCTGTACGGGTACCCGTAGGCCAATTCCCCGTAAAAAATTTTATGGGTTTCTACGGGGCATTTTTAGCAGGGTATGTATTTATTACGGCCGAAATACAGAATCATATTAGTTCGTGATGACTACCTATTACGTAGATTTTAATAAGTCGATTCCATTATGAATTCCTTTGACAAAAGTTTTGTCATCGACAAATTTCTATCACTGACCATACGTGATAAGAACCATGATTGCCCAATCTAATGTGATGAGGACGTCTCTATCTGATGAGGAAGCCCGCTCTAATTTGATGAGAACTCAAAGAAATCTTTGAGGCTTTTAATCACGTGCTTTTGTCACCGTCTTCATGCTCAGACTTGAACTAGTTCAAGCAAAGTCAGATCATCAACAGTCGTTTGAGCGCCTGAAAGTCTACGCCTGCCAAATAAGACACGATGTTTACCAATCTATGTGAGAGTATAAGGTTTACAAATAATTTAAAACTACTTGGTGATATGCTGCGCATCCAATTAACATAGTGCCATGGTAATACTTTGTGGCCTTCGATAACTCTTATGTTAAACGAGCTTTTAAGCTATACCACCTGGTTTTCAACTGAGTCCATTTCCGGCAGATGAAATCATCTAACAAAGTGATGAAATTTAACATAGTATCTAGCTTTAGAGGCGAGTAATATAGTACCATTCCTTTGATTTGGCAGACCCATAAGTTACGTACTTGAATGATTTTGGTTTTCTTCGTCCTGGGATAGCCAACAGCCAGTTAACAATGAGATATAGATTAACATCTCAGTGTTAGGGGAAAATTTCGAGTAAACATAATATTCAACATATGTGTGACATAAGTATCGCCAAATATGACAGAAATTCTTCCGCAATCATATTTCCATCAAAGCAATGTATTTTGTAATTTACCGTTGAAAACATTTTATTGGTAGTTAAAGTTCTTCAACGAATTTCTGTTTTTCAAATGATAATAATCAAGTGAACTATGCTATTTTGTAATTGATCATTTCTTTTTATCTTGCTTCATTGCAGAGTAAGATTTCATAAATCTTGTAGCATTTTTGTTCGATCAGGGATATCTCTTGTGATAAAGATAAGTCTAACTTTCCCATTAACTAACATGACCAGTTATACCTAAGAAAATAGAATCTAAAATTTCGTCAGACCTTTCAATTTACTGGAACAAAAAATTAATGTTTCTTTCTAAATGATCAACCGAAGTGACATTTTGTTAATGCTCGTTGCAATTTAAAATATGGGATATATAGGAGGTCATATGATGATTTCAGGAAGTTTTCTTTTAATTTACGAATCTTTACTGCCAGAGAAACTCTGTTATTTTTCTACATATTTCACCAATAATTTTCGTTAACTTTCTCATCAACTGCATAAATGTATTAATTAAAGAGGCGATTCCGTGTCTTTAAAAGTTATTTCATTATAATTGCCGCATTCATGTTTTCTATGAAAATTATATGAGAATTATTAACCCGTTTATGAACGTAACAAATGAGATAACAAATTTTGACATTGTTACTTTTGTAATATTGTAAGTGCCGTAGAATTCATCAGTGGTATGAACACTTCCTTTTACTTTTATTTTATTATGGTAGTATCTCTGATTTTTTCTGGTCTCTCTAAAGGTAATGTTTAAAATAATTTTCTTATATTTATGAACGTAATAGGTAAGAATTGTTTTTATTTATATCCAAACAAATTCGATATGACATTTATTTTAAATTCTCGAAGAAATTTCTTTATTTTAATTTCCCATTAACACGTAATTTTTTATTACGTGGTAATGGAATCTGAATCTTCTCATATGAACCACAAAATAACTGAACCACGATTCTGAACCTCAATATGTGAACCACAGATTTTAATAATACGTAATTGGTCATATTACATGTATTTTTGTATGTGAGTTCAAAATATTTATACAAGATTTGAAAGTTGTGGGTAGCCTTTCAGCTGAAATCCAAAGTAAATCTTTAAGTTAGCCGTGCAACATAAATTTTGGTACATCGTAGAAATTTTAAAGCAATATGTTATCAGCTATAAAAATATGCATTGCTTGAAATCACACGTACTACGAAATCCTCGAAGTTTGTCATTAGTAACTGCATTCGCACCTAAGCAATTATATTTTCTACTAAGTTTTTCCAAAAATCGTTTTAATAATCTCCTAACAATAGTTAACCCTTCTAGTGCTCTTCTTTCTACTTTTCGAATTTTTCTGATCAATTCTTCCTTAAGGCGAAGAACGAACATCTTTCTTGATTATCCCAAATACTTCTGTTCAGTACTCCTTTGACTCCTGCACAACTTTCTGATTTAAGAGCTGTTAAATTGGGTTAAATACACGCCAAATAAAAGAGGTCTACCTCAGCTTTCATTTCAGTTACACAAGATGAATGTGCCTCTTTTTAGGCGGCGAATATTTTACTTTTATTCTTTACGCACTGATTAGAACAGCAAACAATCTGGATAAAATAGAATTATCAAAAAAAAAAAAAAAAAAAGTTACGATCTTCTTTGTGGTGTTAGCTCTTCTTGACTATCTACCTCGTAGATGAATAATAGTACTATTTCGCTTGCTTGTCTGGCTAAATTCGTCTTATTCATTTTTCCACTAGGTACTAAAAACAGGTATAATTTTTTTCCGTACTTAAAGGTGTCTATAATTTCTCACAAAAATTATTTTCATTAGATTCGAATCTACATTGTTCTAAAAGCAGTACACGCTGAAATTCTACTTAACGGTAATTCCCATCAGCGCCAATTTCCATTTCCTTATCAATATCATCATCAGAATATTTCGGCGTATTTCATCTGAACCAAGAAAGTCATTCTAGTATTTAAGTAAAATTTAAATCTATGTGATGTTATTATTAAAATGTCGGATCGGATTATGAAAATTTGTATATGTGACAAATACCCTACTATGGAACTGGAAAAAAATAATAGGAAAGCGAAAGAAATACATAGAATGATCATATTAATACATAAAAAATAAAAATTTTAGAGAATGAGCTTATAATACACTCAAGAGCCAAAATATTATGACCACCTGTCAATAACGAGTTGGGCCACTTTTGGCACGCAACACAGCTTCAACTCGCCTTGGCATGGATGTCACAAGTCCTTGTTAGATGGCCGGAGACAGATTGTACCAGATGTTGTAGCAACGGCCACGCAAATCCGAGATATTGCGAATTGGTGGACTTTGACATCTGAGCTGCCGTCCCATGACATCCCAAATGTATTCTATCGGATTGAGATCCGGTGAGTTAGGCGGCCAGGACATTAACTGGAAATCAGCATCATGTTCCTGGAGCCACTCCAACACAATTGTAGCCTTGTGACACGTGGCGTTGTCCTGTTGGAACATTCCATTTCCAGCTGGAAAAACAGAGGCATGTAAGGGTGTAACTGGTCAGCAATGATGTTCAGATACTCTGTAGCATTCATGGTCTGCTCTACCACAACCACGGGTCCCAGAGACGCCCAAGAGAACGTCCCCCAGAGCGTAATACCGCCACCACCGGCCTGTATATGACCTACTGCGCATTGAAGGAGCAACTGTTCGCCTGGAAGACGGCGTATCCTGACACGGCCATCGGCGTGATGAATGACAAACCGTTATTCATCTGACCAGGCAACTCTCTCCCACTGATCCATGGACCAATTGCGATGTTCTCGGGCCCAGCGCAGGCGCAGTTGGCGATGACGCTTGATCAGCAAAGGCACACGAGTTTGACGTTTGCTGCGTAGCCCCATATCCAACAGTGTCCGCTGAACAGTGTGCTCCGATACTTTTCTACTTGGCCCTGCATTGTATTCGGCTGTCAGCTGAGCCACTGTCTGGCTCCGATTTTGCTTCCATGCGAGACAGTCCCCGACGACCTTTTTCTTTGATAGCGTGTGGACGTCCAACACCATGTCGTCTACTGCTGTTTTCACCGCCATTCATCCACTTTTCATACGTACTAACAACTGTAGATCGCGAACAACTCACGAGTCGTGCAGTTTCGGAAATACATGTTCCGAGCCTTCGAGCCATTACAATCTGCCCTCTATCAAAGTCGCTTAGATCCGCAGCCTTTCCCATCACACACAGAAGTAAGTGAAAGAAGGATTCTTCAGACTCTCCAGCAGCAGTTAAATACCACTTCCACCTGATCACGTGCCTTCCACGCCATCCAGGCGCGTTCATCGCAAAATGTAGGGCTGGTCATAATGTTTTGGCTCTTGAGCGTATTTAAATCGCATAAAGTAATTAGAGAACCTAAAGGAGAAGCGTCATTTATCATATATATGTATAATTTAATGGCAAAATTACCTAAACATTCTCTTTATAAAGTCATCTATAATTTTATATCACGAATAGTAAAAGTGTAGGCGCCTAAATAACGAAATCGAATAATCAAATTGCGTTGCCAAGCGCATAAGAAAAATGCGAGTTCGCTATATTTCTAGGGAATAGTTTAAAAACCTGATGGCGAAGTTTTTACTATAATATTACCAATGATTTAAATAAAAGTTAATAAATACGTAGATAGACTAAAAAATTCTAGAAAGTCGAATAATTAATATTTTTTATCATTCTTGCTTTAAAAGCCGGTGAAGATTTTATTTCATAACTTTGTATATTTTAAATCTTTATAACAGTTACAATTTCTGATGTGAAATTTTAAAATCCCTTAAAAGAATATAATTACTCATCACAATAAAATTAAAAAATCGAATTTAAAATAAATTGTTTTGGTTTGGTTTATTGAGATTATGTCAAAGCACATTAGGGCTACTTGCCTAAGAAGAATGATGCCTTCGTACAGAACTTTCTAAGGGAAACTGGCTCGTATACACGTTACACTTGGAGAAAAAAAACGAAAACGCCCATGAAAATAGCCCGTTCGTCTGGAATCAATAAGTATTCAGCGACTTTATACCTCTCGACTTCTAGTGGGCCCTTAAAATGAAATACTGCGTAAATTGTAAACGAACTTCTGAAATGGAAAAAAATTATAAAATGGCGCTTAGATTTCATTAGACGCAGTAGTAGGCTGTTTTTTTTTTTTTTTTTTTTTTTTTTTTTTTTTTTTTTTTTTTTGTAAATTAACCAGTTATTATGATTTCAGTCTTTACTAAAACTTCTCTTTTCCGTATTTCTCACCAGAATGCAAATTGGTTGTGAGTGTTTAAGCTCAGGTTTTGGTAACTGATATGGAGAGTGTTTCCGTAAGCACTTGCGTGGTTAGTTCCTCTCAGCTGTAATAGATTTTAATATTCTATTTTCAGGTTCTGGATGCCGACACTGACGAAATATGACGCATTTTAGTTATTGGGTCAGCTTCAGTATTTAAGTGTGTAGTCTTTGACTATTACTCAATATTTAATTTAAATTTGACTGCTCTGTTTATTTGCATCACTACGATTCGTGGTTATTGGGGCACAAGAGCATACACTTATGACCCAAGTTCTGTTTTAAAAAAAGGTAATTATAACCTTAACACTTTGTCGTAGTAGACATAAAGACTTTGTGAGGGTTACAAGACTTAAATAGCATTACCTGATCAAGTGAAACCCTGAAACATCATAACCTTGAAACTGTGTTTACCAGCATCGCCGATAAAAGAAATGATATTTTCCCTCATGTTAACATTGTAGGATAATTTTTAAGAAAATTCAGAAAATCGCGCAATTCGTATTTTTTTTATCATACTTGCTTTAAAAAGAGAGTGAAGAGTTTGTTTTATAATGTGAAAAATTCAAAGTTTTGTAATCGACAAGATTTTAGATACTGAAATTTTAAAGCCGTAAGCCTCAAATTGTCAAAAAGTTTCCGGAAATTCGCCAAAAATTAAAATGAACTAAAATTTTGTTATTAATTTGATATAAAAGAATTTTTTTCCGTTTTATCCGATGGTGCAATAACAATGTTTCTGAGATTTTTAACTTGTTCATTTAAGCGAATATATGCACAAAATTTTGTTAGAACGTTATATTACAAAATCGTAAATCCGATTTTGAAAAAATGGCTTCTCCACATTGCATTATCATCTACAAACTCTCAGTATACAAAATTTAAACTCAATAACCTATCACGAACTAGGTTAAAAATCGACGACAAACACCGACGGTGTTTGTCGTTATGGTCAAAAGTTTGTTATCGACTTTAAATTTCAAATTTTTATCCAGACGTAAGCTTACTTTTAACAGAAACAGTAGAAACGTATGTGAGTACGTGTCTGATTCACAAATTAAGAGACAAAAAAGACTGTAGATAGCACACAAGAAATCAGGCATATCAATTGGGCTATACGATTACTGCAGTTTCTAGCAGCTTTCGACCCAAGCACAGAAACTTATCTCATAAGAGCCCTCGATGTTTGAAGCATTAATAAAAATATAAGAAATACACCCGATTTGCAATCAGTTAATTCGCAATCTGCTTGTTAAAATAATTAAAATCGACAGACAGTTAACAGACAGACAATAACAGACGGTTCCGCAGTATTTACTGCGAAACCGTCTGTGCCAGTTTTTTAAATTAAAAAATTGCTTACATTAGTAATGCTTTGGTGTTTCTTTAGTCCATTAAAAAATCAAACTGGAATTCACACCAAAAGATTACGAATTCCTTGTTTTCATAAACTTGCTCAGAAGTTGAAAGGTAAGAAATGGAATCGTGTACAAGTTGTGTGGATACAGCCATTTAATAAGAAAATGCAAGAAATTTGACATTGATAAAATTTCATTTTTTATTAGAAAACTCTGAACAGCCTAAACAGCTTAAAGAATTGGGAATAGAGCTTGTAAGGTATTTCTCCCGCCTTCTTAGCATACCTTCGTGGTCAGCATCCTCGGCACGTATTCGAGAGGTCCGTGGTTCGAGACCCGGCGAGGGCATTGCTCATTTTTCATCTTTTCTGCATTGAAATAATTTAGTCTACAGTGGCGCCTGAACTAAAAGTGATAAATGATGATTCTTCACCACCAGGATTTGGCGACTGGGTCCTCTAAAACCCCAGTCGCCCTTTAAAAGGAGGAGTATATAAGGTATTTCTCCCGCTTTCGTAGTGTAATGCTCAGCAGCTTCGGCCTGTATTCAAGAGTCCATGGTTCGAGCGCCGGCTAGGTCATTGCTAATTTTTCAACTTTTCTGCTCCGAAATAACCTAATATCTCTACAAGCTTACTGTTAGAAATATGAATATGCCGATACATTTTAGTTTGGGCGCCACTGTGTTAGTTCATTGTTTGTAAAGTGGCCTAATTTCATTAATACGTTTTGGCCGAACAGCGCCCGAGCAGTAAAGTCCCCGAACGCTGGCAGTTCGGTCGGGGGATCGAATCACGGAAAATGGGCTGGCCCCATGGGCGTTTTCTTGGTTTTCTTCCATGTGCAACATATATACGAGCCAGTTTCCCTCAAAAGGTCCTCCACGAAGATATCCTTCCCTTTAAGCAGGTAGCCCTCGAGTGCTTTGCCGTAATTAAATAAAGTAGTAAATAAAGTTTTCTTAAAAATACAATATACGATTTCACATTGAATTTAAAATTTTTTATAACCAATTGCGTACTTCTATATTTTTTATGTGCTGAAAGAATAATTAATAAAACATAATATTCCCAAAATTTATGAAAATTATTTGCTTATTATCTAATAGTATGAAATACGAATTGTTGGAGCCTTAAATCGAAAGCAACAAAACGATTTTCTGTTGCTGATAAGAAGGTGAGATGGGTTGCTTTTGAGCAACACCCGAATATACGCGCTATGAGTTTTATAAAATAAGGAATAAATTTCAGGAAAGAAAGGAAAAATCGTTACGAAAATTTATACTATCACCATCTTAAAAAATATTTCAACGTTTCCAGAGTAAAAGCAACTGGGAACGGAAGAAAAGTGTTCGATAAAATGTGGCCTCGGACATTTCTGCCAAACGGAAGGCAGTAATCTTTTATTTCACAAATGCCGTTAGGATTTTTTTCCTCACTGTTCAGTTTAAAATGTCTCCAGCGTCTCCTTTTGAGCCGATTTCCGGGTTTTCGATAATAAGGGACCATCTAAAAATGGATAAAACTTTTCAGATTGTGATATAGGCATCCGAAGTTCTAGAGAGTCCATTTTGAAAATTTTCAATATAATGTACACTGCTAATATTGATGTCATTGGCAGAAATGCAATTCTATGTATACTTTAAGATATTTATTAGAACATTTTGTAAAAACTTAAATATGTAAAAAATTACTTATGAAAATTTAAATTAAAAAAACATTATTTTGAAAATCGGAAGAAAAGGATTCAACTTTAGATTGATAGTGATTATGGTCTTTATTATTAAATATCTACAATCACATAAGCGGCGCTTGAACTACTTGAAAAATGAAAACTGTTATCCCAAATATAGAAATAATAACATTTGAAAACATACGAAATACTGAATCTAAAGTTTAAAAAACATCTGATGTGGATGCGACATGACTTCCTTGTACGGCCTATTAAATTATAGACATTTTTTGCTGCATTTCATTTAAACTTATTTCCTCGAATTTCATTGGAGATATATTTCTCATTCAATGAATTCGGTTCTCACTTCGCGGCAAGGCAAAATGCATAAAAACTCAAAACATGTTTATTATAATTCTAACATACAAAAAACATAAAACAATAAATACAGTTAAAATAGTTAAAAAACAATTTTTAAAATTAAAATTACAATTTCTACGCAAAACAATCAATTAGGCCAGAGGGCAAAAAGGCAGATTTTTCGGTGCACAAACTGAAAGTTTACGTTTAGTCCTACTCGGCAAAACGACTCTGAAAAGGTAGAAACTGATTTACACTCATGTCCATAAATTAAGGATAATTCGGAGTCACGCGAAAATCGAACTCTAAAATAAATATATCACCTGTAAAATCACTACACACATCTTCAAGAATCATATGCAAATTTGAGGAAGTAACCAGATGACACCGATGGTCCGTCACAATGACGAGAGTGTAAGAGAGTGATATATAAGGAATATAGGCAAAGAAGTAAAATTGTTCACAGGGGCTTTATAAGCATTTCAGTGCAATAACCGAATAGATGTGATACAAAGGACGCATTTGGATGATTTTTTACGTAGTAGAATTATCGGCCGTCTGGAATGTGGGCGTACCCAACTGGAAGTATCACATGAACTTGGAATTGCCCAGAGTGTCATCTGCAGGCTTTGGCAACGATTCCAAGATGATGGTAAAGTGAGTAGACGTTACATCACAGGTCGCCCCAGAGTTACAACGCCGAATGAGGACCGGTATTTGGCAGTTACTGCCAAAAGAAACAGGCGGAGCACAACCTCAGACCTGTCTAGTCAGCTCTCTTCAGCCACTGGTACGACAATTTCAAGGCAGACCGTGTACAGACGCTTAGGGCAGATTGGTCTATATGTTCGTAGACCTGTCAGATGCGTTTCACTTACTGCAACTCACTGTCTGTCGCCTGCGGTTAGCCTGGAGTAGAGAGCATGCATTGTGGACACCGCAGCAGTGGGCTTGTGTGATGTTTTCCGACGAGTTTCTCTTACTATTCTAATTTATTTTTTGCCTCGTTACCACCAAGAAAACATAATTGAACGACACCGTTACGGTGGTGCAGGAGTGCTCGTTTGGGGTGGAATTATTCTGGGTTCCAGAACTGACCTGCATGTTCAAATTGGAACCATGACAAGCCAAATCTATCGGGACGTCATTCTGGAACAACATGTACGTTTGTTTCGGGGCGCCATGGGCGCACAATTTGTGTTTATGGATGACACCGCCCGTCCTCACCGTGCAAACATCGTAAGCGAATGCCTTCAATCGGAGGATATCACCCGTATGGACTGCCCAGCATTCTCACAGGACTTGAATCCAGTAGAGCCGGTGTGGGACATGCTTGGCCGACGAGTTACAGCCCGTCAACCTCCTTCTACATGTCTACCGGAACTTCGGAGAGCATTGCTTTTTGAGTGGTGAAATATTCCCCAAGATCAGATCGATAATTTGATAATCAGCATGTCTAATTGCTCATCTTTCATGTCACCACCTTCAAAGTAACCTAATGACTCTATAGTAGCGCCCAAACTAAAAGGTGGAGAACGATAATTCGTCACCACAAGTATATGGCGATTGGGTCCCCTAATCGCAAGTCACCCTTTAAAAGGGGGAATATATAAGTACTTTCTTCTTCCTTTCACCATGCCTTTGCGGGTGTAACAATAGCAAACTCAGGGCGTATTTGAGAGGTTCACATTCAAATTCCGGCAAGGCCATGGATATGTTTTACGTCTCCTGCGTTCTAGAGAATCTCATGATTCTACGAGGTTATTACAAAATTTAATTGTAACAGATTAAAAAAAAATATTTGTTATTATAAAACACATCGTTTTGTAGCTGGACACGTGTTTACTCTTAACTCTAGCTTAATTAAGCTACGTAAAATTCAGTTATCATTGTTTGGCACTTTTACAGTTATAGCACATTAATAATTTGAAATGTTAAGCATTATAAACGGTTAGAATACCATTAACAGAATCCCACTTTCAGTACGGAGCTAGAAACATTTCTTCGTTTGCAAACTATAAGTAACGGTAATAATTCCCAGGACTTCCCTTCTCCCTCTTTATTTTACCTAGTTTTCATCTTCTGGAAACAATAGGGGAATGGAATAAATCGATAGGAAAACGTAATGAAAAATGTCATTATCAGTGAAAATAAAAATGAACGTTACATTTAAAGAGAGGGAAGTTTACAACTCATTGCTAAAAAGTGCTTAAGGTATGGAATTTATGATTTGGACTTAGATGTTGTGGCCGCTTACCTACTTGCGAATGGGGAGTAAATGGGGGTGGCATTTTATTTATTAAAAACGTCAAAATTTTGAGTGCAATATCTAGAAATTTATGGCAGAGAAATATGGAACACGGGAACTGTTTAGGTATATTTTTTTTAGTAGGGCGGCCAGGGTTTCGCTAAGAAAGCACAAATTTCTCAAAACTACTATGAGAACTTTTTTTTTTTTTTTTTTAATTTTCATGTAAAATCTCTCCTAGTATTTCATACCTGGATTTGATTTCTTTTGATATATTGCCTTAATTTCTTTGACATATTTTAATATGCACGTATATATACGTTCTTACAGATATCACAAAAAAATAGTCTAGGCCGTATATATACGGCCTTGCCGCTTAGAGGGTTAACTGTAAATATTGAAAAGCTATATTGTGAGAGTTACACACCGAGATTTTACTTACGGAGTTCTTGTATTTACTTAACTTTCCATGTCGACGGTTTTCATTAAAAATGAAATTAATTCTACTAGCACTCCACAATATTTATTGCGAGAATTATTGCCAGAATTGGTAAATATTGGTAAATCAATAAAACTCGTCAATATTGATAAATCTGAAACATAATAGTTTATTGGTTAAGCGATTTTTATACAAACAGAGCTATTTCTTTAGAGCTCTGGCTCTCCAAATTCAGTTTCACCTTTAGAAAAGCAAATGTATATCTCTTAGGAGCTTTTCCTGAATATTCTTTAGCATTTAGATCTGAATAATATTTCTCTTTCCTTTCTAGTCACTCTTTTTAGTGAGCAAACGGTTTCAAAGAACCGAGCGAAAAGCATGTCTTTCTATAAAATAGGATTCAGCGTAAATATTTTCTTTACCTGGGTAAGATCTGATATCGCTTTTGGTTCATATTTGGGACGGTAATTTGATTTTTTTCGCAATCCTCTTTATAAATACGACAGCAATTCGTATTCTGTTTCCTAACGGGCAACAATGATACCCTGTACTAGATAAAGATTACTGGGTTTTCTTTGCGTATGAAAGTTATCTAGGTATTTCCAAATAACATTTTTCTTGATAACATCGTTTTTTATGCTGTTTTCGATACCTTATGCGAAGCGTATTGTTTTCGATAACTTATGCAAAACGTGATCAATGCCCACAATGAGGTTCAGTTTAATGAACATATCATTTTTTGGTTCTAACCGCTAGTATCACACGTGCTCGGCAATCAAATGAAGGGTTATCTTTCGTAGTGTTATCTATCCATATTTTTGTACAAGAATCTGTAAAAATATTGCACTAAATCAACAACCTGGATCTTATTTCTCTTGGATCGTACATTTTCAGGAATATAAGTTTGTCACAAACACCTATTAAATACAGGTAATAAGAAGATGTACATTTTTAAATCAGTTGCTTAGTTCAATACAGAATATATGAAATAACTCCTGAGTACAGAAATGATATCCCGGAACGTAACACTGTTAAGAGTATTGCAATAATTTTTCCTTAAGGTATTTCCACGTGGAACTGATCATAAAGTGTACGTTTCTACAGAATTCTTTATAGAAGGATGCTACAAAGTCTAGAATGATATATCACAAAATATGAATGCATTCATGTACGGTGATTAGATTGATGCTGGTGGTGCATGAATGGTGAGATAAGATTGGTAAAAGTCCAGTGTTCCGTGATATCGTTTCTTTTGCATGCACCAAATAGCCGACAGAGAAATGCTGATTCCTAATGATTTACTTTGCTCTTTTGGTGTTTTAGTTTCATATTTTAGCGGAATTAATTTAGATATTTTTCTCTCAATACTGTCTCACAGTCAGTATTATCAAATCTAACGATACATCTATCTGATTTTCCTTCTCTGTGCTGTTGTGACGCTTCTTCTCGCCTAGAGCTTTTACTCTATACTTTGCGATAAAAGTATTTCTGAAAATAACTGAGGACCACACAGGAAGAATAATAAAATGCTGATAATCGTTAAAGAAAGAAATGGTTGAAATAACTTCCATTTTTCATTATAGTGTTACGTTACGTTATCACAAAATTATTTTACTACGCAGAACTGTCAAGTCGACCCTTTTGAATACTGTTGTTAATTTTACAAAGATGATTAATCAGACTGAAAATATAATTAGTTGTAACAACTTCTGGATATCCAACAGGAAGAGATCATTAATTTATCTTCCAACCTCAAGTAATTTGAGCACTTCCGATATTGCATCTAAGCCTGAAACCTGAAATAGTAAAAATTAACGTATATTTTATAACATTTTTATCTTAATTTAACCCGTGTGAAGGCGCGTGGGGTGTATCATACTCCAACCCTACATAAAAGTGGAATATTCCTAACTTGTGAAACTGAAATTCTGTGCTACTTTCAGTAGCTGAGTTTCTAGTTGTGGTTGACTTTCAGAACCGCAATTTCTTTGCTTGTGTGTTTCAGAAAAAGATTTATCGTAATTTTGTTGGAACTGGGGTATGACACACCCCACGCGCCTGTCCGTGTAAGTGTTTTTCTGCTCCTCTAGTGAATATTTAGTTCAGAAATTTATTTGCACAAGCAAAAGTGTAACAGTAAATATTTCTACTCGCAAGTGATTTTAAAGTACTTGACATTAAATTCTTAAAAACTTCTAACTGCATTATGGTAAAAAGAATGAGTCCCTATGAACTGGAGATGCAACGCATGTGAGATTTATTAGAAATATTTGAAAGCAATGAAGATTGCATTTCAGAAACTGAAGATGAAACTAAGAATATTTTCTACAATGTTTTGGTTTCGAAAAAGATAAAACATTTATTCCTGATGTTCCTAAAAAAGGAAAAACCGTTCTTATGCTTTCAACATTATATAACGATCATACTATAGATGATACTATTGGAGAAAATAAAACGTCAGGAATTATATGTTTTAATAATATGACTAAAGGAGCAGTGGATATGGGGGATGAAATGTCAGCCAATTATTCAATTGCCAGAATAACAAGAAGGTGGCCAATGGTAATTTTCTTTCCTGCGCTGAATGTTGCTGTAATAAATGCTTGAATTATATTACATTCAACTGCTAATCCACCAACAAGAAACAGAAGTCTGTTTTTGAAAGACTTAGCATAACATTTAATAAAAAAAAGTATTGAACAAAGATCAGAGATTGACGTACTGCATGCAAAACAAAAGCAGAAGTTTCGATGAAGAATTAAAACGAATACATGAAATTCGAAACAACTAAGTATGAAAGATGTGTTAAATTTTTTGCCCTCGCGCCAAGGACAAAAGAACGTAAATGCAATGTTTAAAATGTGAAAACATTCTGTGCAAAGAACACATGAAAGTATTTCGTTCAAAGTGTGAAGAAATAAAAAAAGCATGGTGTATTAGAGATGCTATGAAACTTAGAAGCATGATGTTTATTATTTTCATTTATCTTAATTTTAACTCTAAGATTATTTCGGAAATTAATTTTTTGAAACTCAATTATTATTCACTTATTTATAATACCCGAGAACAAAAAAACAGTTTTAAATCTAAATAATACTATTTTTATTGTATTTTAAATATTGGGGTATGTGATACCCCACGCGTCCACTCTAGTAACTTTTCTTGGTGCGACTTCCGCCGAGTTAATAGCTTATTATTGACTTTAAAACACGTTTGCATAAACATTTATTGATTAACAAAAATAATTAAGGATATTTTAAGGTCGTATATAAAGTTGTTTTCCAAAATGTGCCTTCCTATTTAATACTCTCTTTTTCTTTTCGTAATTACTTAAAAATGCCCCAACAATTTTTACAGTGATTTTTCAGTCATCCATTAACCTTTAATAATTAAACCTTACATAACTTTAAATTAATTCGATTTGTTAATTAACTTTTTAATTTTTAATCAAGTTCCCTGTTTTACGCTAAGTATCAGATGCTTATTTTAATTCATTGGTAACAAAGCTATCATGAAACCGTTTTATTCCAAATAATGCAAAAGCTTACCAAATAAACATAAATTATCGCTGCAAAGATTTGAAAGGACGTAATGAACTGATACATATATCCTTCTCCGTATTTCATTGTTAAATAATAGGATGCTTTTTTGAATTGAAAAATAAAATTACATATTTAAAAAAACTTTAGTCAGGTACAGCAATACTTCTGAAAAAGCTTCTATTTTGGTGGCAAAAAAAATGCATAATATCTAGCAAACAATATTTAAATCTATATATATTTTAATACAGTTTTCAAGTTTTAGCCTCATGTGCTTCAGTTCGTAAATAACGTGTGCATTATTATAAAAAGGAGAGTGAGGAAATAAGATATCAATTGACTTCAATTAACATATGAAATTTTTCAATTTTAAATATGAAATTCATTAACTTTGTTCAATATATAAAAAAAATAAAAATTTAATTCAAAATTTGAAATCAAACCTGTTGGTTCCGGCGTCAAAGTGCGCATATTCGGGTACAGGAATACATGTATTTAAAACGAGGCGGATCTGAGACTGGGGGCGACTAAAACGGGGCACACTGCGACGAACTCATATGGTCACATATTCTTCATTTTTGAATAATAAAGATAAAATGCCGACGTTGCTTATCAGATGGCCTTTAGTCCATTTAATTGGTACTCATAATTTATGCATACACAGGCATGCACAGTTTTTCGCGCTTTTAGAACATGCAAATATTTTCTGCTATTAAACGTTCAAAATAAAAATACTTAACGATAAAATTCATCTTTAATGTTATGCGGAGGCGTTTTAATAGCAAGTTTTTAAATCATAGAATTAAAGGATTCTTAATGTCGTAAGATCTTGGAAGCACAAATCATTTTATTTAAATGTGTTTTCTAGATAAGGTTATTATATACATAAAGAACACATCCTCTATTTTGCTTTCGAACATCTAACTGCAAATGGCAAAGATGATTGTTAAACGAAAAATGTTTGCTAATAATCAGGTGATATAAATTGCTAGTACATAATTTTGAAATTACCTTCCTTAGATGAAGCTGAAGAAAACATGTATTGTTATTTTCTATTCTAAGTGTTTCAGTCACACTTGGCTACCACTTTTTATATGATCTATTTATGTGTAGATTATGAAGATAGATTCAATCGACTACTAGTTTCAAACTGAAGCCACAACCAACATATATGTTATACTGCATTACTTTTCTGTAAAAGGACCATCGATGCATTCTGGTTCCAGATGTTACGATATTATTACATAAGAGTATGAACAAAATATCGCATTCGTTAGAACGGTAGAGAAAACTGAAATAATCAAATACACAAGAAATTTTGTAATTTTAAAGAAATCACGAATAACACTAATGCAAAGGTTTGAAGCTTAATATGCAAATTCAATTAAAATCATACAACTGATTACTGCCACAAAAATTAAATTTTACGAAAGCATGCAATTAATTGAAAAACAGCTGAAAACATCAGAAATGTATAAAAATATTTTAAAGCGTGCATACAAGACGTGATTTGATATACATTTAGATAATACAATTTACACAATACATGCGAATCAGTCCATTTACGCTTTTGTGTGTTTGGTATTGTATTTTGTCTTTGGTTTTATGTTTGTTTCTTTCTCATACGTTTTAAGCTAAATGCATAAAATTGTGTATTTAAAATTCAAATACATAAATATATTTTTTTAATATTAAAAGAAGAAATTTTCCACTACAAAACTATAAACTACTATCAGTGGAATTATCTCCTTGTATAATAGGATCTCCGTAATTCGCGCTTAAAGCCAGACAAAACTGTTCTAGTTGAATAATTGTCACACAAATTCGAATATACAAGCAAGGTACGGTATTATTATTTCATAATCTCAGTTTGAAATAAATAAAGATGATAATTTGATTTCTATCACTGCTAAAATTTAAATAAATTCAATTAAAAAAATTAAATATTCAATTATCCAAAGTATAAAATATTCGTTACATCATTCCCTAAATGAAAATAACCACAGTAATACAGTTTACGTCAAACGAGTTTGTGCACGTGTTCTTAGAATGCCATCCAGACTCGTCTAAGATTATATTCCTGGTATATTTTCAGTTTTTCGCATCGCGAATCAGCAAATCCAGACGCAAATAAATAAACAAGAATCTGACAATAGAAAAATCGCGAACGAAATTGGAAAATGCCAGCTAGGGAATTCCAGAAAGTGAGAAGGCATTCCGTCTAAATTAAACAGAAGTCTGCCTTTTTTCCACAGAAAAGGAGTTTTATTTGCGACATGGATACGAAAACAACTGAACAATAAATAACTGTTTAATAGGTTAGCATCCCATTGGGGAAAATGATGCAAAAGACAGTCACATATTACTTTTGATCACGGGCAATAATATATATTTTGACATAAAATCGATGATGGGAATTATCTGTAAATTCTGACTTGGAAAAATCCCAAGAAATGAGGAGTAAGAAGTGTTAAGTTGTGATGGTATAGTCAGTTTTGATATCTTGCTTTATATAAACGCAAATTTATACAAAGGTAACTGCGAGAATGTTTGTTTTTGTAAATAAAGGTAGCGCGACTTAAATTGGAAATCTCTAAGAAATTTAAAATAATGTGATTTATTATTTGTAATACATTTATTTCTTGCAAGTTGTTTAAGTGGTAAGACATTTCGGTTTGCTTACGCTTCAAAATTTGACAAAAAGGAGACATTATGTTTCGTTAAATACATATGAAGGGCACGTAAATGCTGCCTTATTAGAGTGATGCTTCTCAACATTTCACCTGTACAACAGTTTTCCGTATTTTCGGCATCTCTCTTATGTATTTTGAAAGTTGCTTTGCTAAAGCTGTTATTTCCCTTTTTTCTTATAAAAATCTCCTTCACAACTTCTTGGTGTGACACAGAATACCGCTGCATAAGCTCTCAGCTCCTGGCTTTTCACTTCAACTAACTCACTGATATCACTGGAGGTCAACTCCTGGCTGTTCACTTCAACTAACTCACCGATATCGTTGCTTTAAAGTTCTATTCCCTAAACATGGCCAGAGACTCAATCTCATCGATTACAGGCTCACAGGCACTTGCTGAAACCTTTCGCAGTCGCGTTCGACAACGCTATCCAGCCACAAGTTCTTACATGTAGAGATAAGGGTTCTCTTGGCAACCTCTTCCCATGCCTTTTCGATCATCCGTGATGAGGTGAAAGTGGTCTTATCAAAACTCTGTGCAGGATGTGCAGGAGCGTTGTTCATAATAAACAAGCACGGAGTAACAAACTAATCTTAAGCAGATATTTGTTTTCACAAATGAACCAAACACTTTATTGATTCAAACGGTAAAAGGGCCAAGTGATACACAAGCCTTGTTGATGGACCTTCACATGACATTTAACCTTCAGGACTTTTTTCTCGACAGCTCGACGGCTCGTGGATATAATTTATTTCTCGACGCCTCTTATAATATATTTCTCGACGGCTCGTGGATTGTCCGAATGGTAAACAGAATGAGATTAAAGAAATCAGTAATATCCTCGCCGGAATCCGAACTCCGGGTCTTCCAGCTGCTACCTGGAAGTGATTTTCAATTATTCTACGAAGCCACACGATAAGAAGAAAGAAACGTCCCCCCCCTTAACGGGCGACTGGAGAGGAGTGTACCAAATTGCCAAATCGTGATGGTGACGAATTATATTCCCTAACCTTTCAGTTCCACTCATAAAGTCTTTAAAATTTTTTGCAATCCAGAAAATTGAAGAAATGAACAATGAGCTGGATTCCTCCTCTATACCTTCCGGTTGCTAGCTGTATGCACTTTTCAGTTACACCACGAAGGCACGCGATAAGAAGGAAAAAATATACCTTAGAAGTTCTTGTGTGCATTGCCGTTATTTAAATAAATGAATTCAAACATTAAAAGCGTAAAATGAAAAGCAGTAAAGTCTCAATTATTTAATATTTTATCTTCCATATCCCAACATTCTAATTCATATCAGATATTATAACAAGATGATTTTTTTTTTCATTTTTCTTATTATTAGCTCATGAATCCAATTTTCGTAATATACTTATTTGGTATTACTGTGGCATCTCTGCTTTGCTGAGAGTCACATTCTTCTCTTTAATTTTTTGTCACTACGCAACTAAAAAAAATAAAACTATAGTAAATTAAATATTGAAATAAAAAGAAAAGCAGTAAATTGAAGCAAGAAAAGGAAAAGAAATAAATAAAGAGAAAATTATAGCATATAAATTAAATTACTTAATACAATCTTTACATTTAATGTTTATGATAAAATGCAAAATCAAATTATAAATCGAATATCAAATCATCCCATAAGCACTATCATTTTATAAACTATGTTTTAAAGAAATAAACACACAAGTAAAATACTAATTCAATCAAATGTGCATTTTTCATTTGAATCAATAACTTCCTTCCATTGGCTCTAATAAATTCTTTAAGCCATCCCTAAGGAAATCAACTGGCACAAAGAAGGATGAAATTTTGAATTTTCACGTGGCTCCTGGGATTTGCATTGCTTTCCCATCTATGAAATTTTGCAAACTTCGAACCACTAGTCACTTTTAAAAAATCTGTCACTAAACGATTCAGAAACGAAGGATACTTTTCAAATGAATAATGAGCTGTGCAATATTTTACACATTACCTTTGGTTAGCGCTTTTTAAGCTTGGTAACTGAGTTTCATGTAAAATGTGCAACACATTTGTCAAGCTTAAACGTAATTATAAATCCTTCCAAACAGCAATGGACAGTTGATGATGATGTATAAACTCTTTTGAAACTCTTTAAGGATCGCAAGCAACTTTCAACACATCACTATCAAACAAAGAAAACGCGCTCACAACAGTTGGCATCTTTGAAGCTGCGGCTGCTTTGTTGAAATTAACAGTACCGTCGTCGACCCTTAAGAATATTCAAGACACGTTTAACACGTAGTATCTTTACATTTTTATAATATATACTACACTACTGTTTGTTAAAGCATGATATGCTTTTCTGTGACCGCCATAGTTTGGCATGCTGTTGCAGCAGCAAATTAATGCTTATGTGCTTGCATGTCGTAATAAATCTGCATGAGATTGCCTTTACTCAGTAGTATTTATTAATTCCTGAAAATAACTTATCTAAACGTATAAGATGTTTTAAAAATACTTATGAGAATATCTGAGCGCTACTCATTGTAACAACGCAATCTCGCAGCAGTTCTGATGATGAATCAACTCTGTTACCGTATATTGTCTTCAGGTACAGGACAATGACAAGAAAAGCTATTTGGCGAGCACTATGCTGAGCCATCCTTTGTTTCCAAGAAACACCTCTGATTTTATCTATAGGAGTCTGAGTTAGCTCCATTTTTAATATTAAACCCAGATTTTGAGCCTCAAAATTTCGAATACAGAGCAGGAGGATAAAATCATATTATAAAGTATTTCTTCCACCTTCTTAGCATGCCTTCGTGGTGCAGTGGTCAGCACGTTTAAGGGCTTGAAATTGAAACTATAGAGTCTTGTAACTAAGTACAATGTAGTGCATTCATTTTAAACAGATATAAAACAAGATCAGCATTTGAGTTTCATATTTCTATTAACTTTATTATTCAGTTCTGTCTATGGTTATAGTTGTTTTTAATGCGAGAAACTCTCCCCTACCACTATTCCTGTAAATTGCTGTAGCAATGGACAGAACGGAACAATAAATTCAAGTAATAATAGTACAAGGTTCAAATAATGGTTATGTTCCGCACTGTTTTAAAATGAACTCCTATATTTTGAATAATTACGAAAACATTGATATAAATCGCTAAACAACTGAGACACAAGCAAATGAGAAAAGCGAATGTAGAATGATAACTTATGGTTTTTCTGCATTCACTCGTCGTTTTTGCTGCGCTGATTAATAAAATGGTGTAATTATTCGTACAGAGGATGTGCACTTGATATTGAATGCATGGAAAAACACAGATACATGCAGGGTTTGCAAGCACTTAATTTACGCTACGACCAGTTCCTGCAGGATAATGGGGCGAAAGCGTGTTTACTCTTCACTCAAAAAAGTTCTATCGCTGCTGTAATGAGTCAGATTAAATTCGTCCTCTAAGACTTCTTTTTTTAAAAGTATACGCGGTTCCCTAATGAAGAAATTATGACGGGTAAGTCATAAAAACCTAATGTTATAAACTATTAAAAAATAATTGTAACACATAATGTAATGAATATTTATAAAATGTAATAAACTCAAACTATTTAAATCTTAGCATCCTCTTATTTCACAGTATGATACTGAACGATTTATACAGGAGGTTGTTCTAATAAATCACTCCTTTGTTAAAAAAATTATCAAAAATAAAATTTAAAAAACTCTAAATGTTAAAAAATTAATTATAACGCATAATGTAATGAAATTTATAAAATATGATGAACTAAAATTATTATACATTAACTTCCTCTTAGTTCACAGTATAAAACTGGACAGTTAATGCAAGAGATTTTTCTAATATATCACTTCTTTTTCATAGCCATGCGCAGAGATTTGGGGCAAATGCCTAATTGTCTGCTACACGTAATCAAATATTTACCACTAAAATAAAGCTAAAGAGATCATTTTATTATCCAGAAAACAACTTGAGTACCTACAGCTTAAGTTTCCTTGATAATCATTTTAGACATTAGCCATATAGAAATATACGTATTACATACTATATGCCTTAAAATTGCCCAAATTACAAAAAAGAGCATAAAATAATACTGAGAATTAAAAGAAAGTTTTACGTTTTCGATAACAATGAGTGCGTTCGTTATTTAGTTTCATATTCAAATTCTTTGACTCCGTTTTTTGCTGTTAAATCGTTTATTTGTCGTTAATATATCAAAGAAAAGAATGACACATCAGCAGTACTGAAGATGTAACACACAGGAATTTTGGATATCTAAAATAAAGCATTAAATAATTAAATTAAAAAGGTTTTTATAACAGTTTTAGTTTTTTTTAGTTATAAATACATCGATGAACGTTTTATTTATATATGATTGGGATCAAGATTATGGATCCTGTCCTTTTCTTTTGTAAAATCATCAAACTTATTCAAACTCCTCATTTTAGTTGCTTTTTGGGCACGTGCTAAGGAATATCAAATGCAAAATATATTCGATTTTATCCTGTTTCCTTTTATTTGAAGAAAAATGATTCTAGACGCGCCTCCGAAATATTCATGCTGAATTAAAGAGCTCACAGTCACAGCGACAAGCATAAAATCACGAAGTATGAATTACACAAATACGAAACGCAGACGCGGATACGAATAACAACTGCTACAGACCTTTCACCTCTGTTTCTTGTTTTGAAAGCCCTAGGAAAGCAAATAAAATTTGTTCCTTGTCGAATTTCAAATGCAGAACTTTCATCGGTTTCAAGAAGTTGGGAAGAAATATAGTCTCTCGAGTGATATTCATATGGGCAACAGAGACAGAAACTGCTCAATGCATTCGTTGAATTTTTTTTTTATCGGTGCACTGGTAGAAGAGTGCAAGTGAATGTATGTTTACGTAGTTCACGAATGCTTCCAATATTTAACTGTAGACATATAATGTTTTATACATCTTCTTGCAGGGATTACCATAAAGCACAAAAGTCATTAATTTTGGTTGAATATGTTTCGAGTGAAATGGTAATTAATTCTCTATTTTGGCCGAAATAAAACTGAAAGATGGCGTATATAGAAAATCTACAAAATGCATATAGAGCATCCCCCAAAATGTTTTTAGTTTTATATAATAATAATAAAATCTTTAATGTAAAGCATATGAGTGTGTACTTTTTCGAATTCAAATACTAAATACCACAAGTTTTAATACACATTTAACATATGCATCATTTGTCACCTGAACAAAACCTTTTCGAGGGTGCTTTGACATATATGTCCTGCCAGTTCACTACTTTAAATGTGTCTAAAAAATTTCAGCAAATTATGGAGATTTACAATTTACTCTTTAATACGGAGCAGGAAGTGTAAGACCCTGCTGATTTGATTTTTGCTCCTACCTGTATAAAAAGCTGACTAAATGGCCCTAATACCGAAATGATTAGTCTCTATACCTCACGGAAGCAGTCAACCACCTCCAAGCGCAGTCTTTCCAAATGAAATGTATTAACACTGGAAATTATTTCTATAACCATCATTTTCAAAAGTGCAATGTTTGCACACTTTGTAAGGCGAATTATAAACGTTGGTTTCAACCTCAAAAAATCAGAGGGATCTGTATGTTTATACATCTTCTGCAAATAGTGTTCCTGATATGTCGTGCATTTGACACAGTTTTATTGATAGTTTTATTGATCTAAAATAAATTTAAATCAATAAAAATATCAGTAAAACTAAAATTAAAGTCAATTAATTTATTTAAGTTTCCATTTGAAGCTTATTGAACCCAGAATCTGAAACTAAAGAAGAATAAATCTTCGTTTGTGTTTGGACATAAAAAGAATGCTCTCTCTCTTAAACAATATCATTATTTCAAATCAACACAAACTAAATACACAATTAATTTCATATTTTTCTCTAGTGATAGCAATTAAGTAATTTCTTTTAAAACACAACCTAGCAAATAACAGGTAGAAACATTCATACATATCAATCTATTAGTTCCCCTTAAATTAATAAATTTAATCAATTTAACTAATTCCTTTGCACCCTCAAATACCCAAAATGAACAATAGTTATTCATGATACTGGTAAGGTTGTTCAGTTCACTTCAGTACGTGAGGTTGCTCAGCAGCGATAACAAGGAGCAGATGGTGGATATATTTTTATGACATGCGTTGCGTTTCTTATTTTTCTTAAAATAAAGCAAAACCTTAAGTAAATTAATCTGTATCTTTCTAAAAGTCATAACCTAGTCATAACGCAATCATACTAATAGAAAACATAATACTACAAATCTAAACCAAATTCACACAAAACTGCTCTAGCAACCTGAAGTCTCACGTATAAGAATCTATTCTCATTTCGAATACCAAAAATTTTAATCTGCACCAAACTAACTTAAGAAGTAGAATTATACCTTAACTCTGCAAATATTCAATAAAGATCTGAAATGCAGTAACAATACATTAAAAATCAAATTGATTAGTCAAATAATAATTAAATTTTGTGTTAATTGCATATTACACAACTCCCTAATTAATTTCACAACAAAATTGCAGCTTAACTTCTTGAAAGCATCCACAATGAGGGCAGAATAAGAGTAATTATCTTTCAACCACATTTCATGATTCACAACAAAACAAATTCTACCTGGTCACAGAAATTTTCATAAATTTCACGATCCACAGTTCCTGTAAAACACTAAATGGTTTAGATTTCCTTTTATAGATTCGGAATTCGTACAGTTTAGACATTTCTCTCTGATACTAATAACTACTCATAAATCCCACAAAATTCAGAAAATAGGCAGAAACTCAATTACTAGAACTCTTGAAAGCTAAACAAGAAACTTCACTCAAGGGAGTACCTTAAATTCTTAAAAAAATTCAACCATTCTCTGGTAGACCGCCTACCACTGGTCTCATGCAACTTTACAAATCCAACCAATATTAGCTTTAATAAAAATTATAATTTCAATTATTGAGAACCAATTTTGTTCTTAATTATTGAGATTCAACCTTCTTTCAACTATGCACAAATTTCTGAGTTCCATTAACGTTTTAAGAAGTAAAATATTTACTATTTCATTAGCATACCAAACATCTTCGACTTTAAAACAATTTATTAAAAGTGCAATTAGAATAAAATACTTTAGATCAGATCAAATTACTAGGTGAGCACAAAGCATACTAAATCACTTCTACTCAAAAACACAATATTCACATAAAATGTATAAAGAAAACAAAAATTATATAATTACGAATTACACACATTTGTTGTTGCTTATACTCAATTGTCTAACACGTAGTTAGCCCAGGTTCACGAAATCCTTCGTGGTAAGGAGCGCAAGATTACACCTGTCATTTGCAACAGCCTTGAGCACCTTGCAGGTAACAGTACGATTTGGCGCAGTTCAGCCCCCAATTTTGATGGAGAGCACCCCGAGGATACGGGTCCGAGGATCTGTTTTCCCTCTCCCCTTCCATTCCACACGAATCTATTAGTTCCCCTTAAATTAATAATAGATTGATATGTGTTCAAGGGCGAACAGTGCTGTTTCTTGAAAATTTAGGAATTTAAGTTTCTTAAGACGCTTTATATCCCAGATGGTAGTTTTGTTATGAGATTTTACAATCAGATTTTTAGTGATGGTGGGAATATTTTAATTTTGTATGAAAAACCGTAGACAACCTAATTAGATATAAATCTGTGCGTTCTTAAAGGTTTGAGTTTGTTTTATGAATATGAATTGATTTTGAAATGTTTACTTTTATTGCCAGCATTATGTATATTAAAAAACCGTTGCAATAAATTTTAAAATAACTTTGAAATCTGAGGAATAACTTTAGCTATCCAAAAGAAATGAAATCGTATCTGAGAGTTTGGAAAAAAATGAAAATTATACAGAGATAAAAAATAGTACTGTGCGATATCAATAAAAGTATTGTATTAATGGAGGGGGAATAAATCCCATGAGTACCAGCACTTTAAAACCATATTATAAAAATAATATCCGAGAGAAAAAAATCCAATATTTCTAAACACACACATATATATATACAATTTCCTCTAGTAAACATTTTCCTTTTATAGATGCTTCATCAGCTTTTCATTTATTTAATCCTACTGCTATTTTGAATTTATTCATCATGATTTTGACTTTAATAAGGACTATGAGAGTTAAGGAAGGTTTTCATGAGATGACACATCACCTTTTTAGCGGTGTCCATAATTCTTAGCAATTTAACCTCTGTGTTCCCTGAAATATCATTTTGGAAACTTTGGTTTAGAGGTAATTCTGCAAAAAACATCTTTATGAAGAATGAATCATTTTATAAACATTCATACAAATAACATAATTACTTAAAAGCTTTTTAATGCTATACATTACGGAAGTTATTTCCAGGTTTTCTTCCGATTTTCATGATTGCATCTTTTTCTTGAGACTTAAAGCTAATGAAATGGTTAACGTCTTCTTAAATCGACATCACTTCCTCCAAGTTAAGGAATATTTTCAATTAAACAATTTTACGTTACTACAAATGAAAGCTCGAATGCCCTCAACTGCATTCAGAATTTGTAAGCCATCAAAGTTAATGGGTCTTGATTATCGGAAGAGTTGATTCTTAAGTAATCATGTTGACCTAAATACTTGTGCATCAATGAAACAGTATCGATTTATCTACATTTATCGGTTAGAAGTTCAGTTCAGCAGTTGAATAACTTCTGTTTGAAGATTGCCTAGATATAACGATTTGTGATAAAGATTTAACAGATTAATACATTTATGAAGTTTAACTCATGGTATATGATAGGCTACTTATCGTCTATCTACGCATTGTTTTCTATAACTTTCGCAACAATAGCTGCAAGCTTTAAAAAGTGAAGCAAAATTCTAATTATATAATACTTAGATATTTAGTTATCAGAAAGACATAAAAGAACTTACTATTTAGGTAGGAAAAGTCTCTAAGTAAATCTGTTCGCTTACGCCCAGGAAACATAAATAATAGAACACCCGTGGAATTAGCTCATTTCAACGCGAATAATAATGGAAAACACAAGAAAAAATTTTGTGTATTTCATAATAAACAATTATTTAAAGTATAATCGATAATGATTGGTCCAAAGGGGCTTTGTCCCTGAAGAACTATTGTTTTCGTTTTGCGATTTTGCGTTGAATCACTATAAATGTCCTTTTCACTTTTCAAACTGTTGTCACCAAATGTTATAGTCCTGCATTATATTTGAAGAAATTAAATAATGAAAAATCTGCATAAATGTAGGTATATTTCTCGCATGGTGATAAAACAACGGTATCTAGAGCAATCGAATTTTGAATGACGTAATCCTCCTACGAATATGGGCATGTGGAAGACTAAATTTGAAATTTGGAATTTTTATTATTGATTTCATATTTGTAAATATTTAACTAATTTTTGAGTAGCAAACTCAACGATTTAAAAGTGAGCAATGGCAACACTCTACGGAGGAAAAAAAAGCTTTTTATCTCCAACGCGCGAAACTGTATACTAAAGATATGTATACTAAAGAATTATTTTGCAATATTGCTATTGAACTGAATTTTATGGTTTAAGTGCAAAGAACATAATATTTAATAAATAAAGGTAACACACAAAACGTTAAAAAATGCCCATTTGGACGTAAATTAAAATCTAAAACCTTTCAGATTTTTTTATTATAAACTTTTTATATTTTAACATTTATTTAAAATTAAAATTATGTTTACTTATTTTAGAAGTTTAGAATAAATACAGTTTATTTTCAGTTCAGGTTTCCTAACCGGAGACCAGCAACTTAATCATAGTTGGTTTGTTAATCGATATTAATGACTCCGAAGCGAGCGTTGCCAGAATCATTACCCAGGTTTAAACAAACATGTAGTGCAAAACATATTTTAATTTAACACCCTTTCTGCATCATGTTTTGATATCCGTTTTAATAGGCATTACATTCTCATACAGAAAGTCATCTCAAATAGTATGAAAATTTCCATTAGATGATCCCTATGTAGTTAAAAATATATCAGTATTTTTTTGGGTTTGGAATTAATAAACCTTATACAGCACTGTATGAAAATACTGGACTTGTCTGAATGTATTTTATGTATTGAATTCAATTTATGCATTCAGCAAAATTTTTTCATATTGTCTTGAAGTACAACTTAGACATTATGTTATGAATAAAACATCATTTAAATGTCTAACTGGATTAAGTGCACATGAGCAAATTAGATAAACCCAATTTTCAACGATTGCATACAATAACTCGGCCCCACTGTCCAGAATACAGAATTCGATATTTATTCTTAATTCTTCTATAATTTGTAGACAATGAATTTCAAATAATCTCATAAAAACTAATCTAAAGAAGTGAACTAAAGCTTCTGGGAAAAAAATAAACTGTTGCTTTTCATGAAATTTTCCTTTCACCAAACATGTTTTTTTGGCAATACATCGATATTAGCATCAGCACTGTGACAGGTGACTCCGCCTTGTTCGAACCACATGCTCTCTAACTCAAAGTTCTCGAAACTTGACCAAAAAACACTCCTGAATATATTGTGCAATTTTTTCAAGAAAGCTGAAGTTCTTATTTTAAAAAGAAATGGGGGTTGGAGTAGGTTTCTTCCTAGCCTTTGACAAGAATGGTATAAACTTCTCATCATTGACAAGGTAACCGTAATGGGAGTGACTGAAAGCTATGTTTACATTATGCAGTTTTCCAAAAGAAAACTCTTCTTTGGAACTTTTTTGCCTTGGAGAACCCAAGAAATTACATTGGAGTTCCGGAAAACAAATAACTTAAAATGAAATTGCAGAGAGAAATTATGCCGCCTTTAGAACTGTATTAATAATGAATTTATGCTTTTACATTAAACTTAAAATCATTCAATAATAAAAAAAGCTTTCAAATATAATAAATTAAATCTACATTTCATGAAAATGAAATTTCCTTGCAAATGAAATGAAAAATTTAATTTTATCTAATTTTTGAATTTTTTAAAAATTGTTTCGAATTTTTTAAACAAGCTGAAATAAAAAATCGTGTCTTTGCAATTACATTCATTGATGTTTGTTAATTAATGAATAATCTCCGTTAACAGCCTTAAGTTTTACTTTTCAGTTGCTATCAAATACTTACTAAAATTCCGACGTATAAAAGAAACGTGTATGTTTATGGCATTTTCAAAAACATAGTGTATTTTTAAATCTGAAAAATGGATTTTAATTACGTAGTGGAGAAGGGTATTTTTAAATCTGGAAAATGGATTTTAATTACGTAGTGGAAAAGGGTATTTTTATATCTGGAAAATGGATTTTAATTACGTAGTGGAGAAGGGTATTTTTAAATCTGGAAAGTTAGTTTTAATTACGTGGTGTACATTTTAATTCTTAATAATTTTGCAGATGTTTGCTAGTTGAAAGCTGAGCCTGCGTTGAGGATCAAAACGAAAATTCGTTTGTCACCGCGCACTTTAACTAGTTCATCTATACGAAGGTAACAACCAGATGTTTTAATCTTTATTAATCGTAAGATATCTGTAAATGTATTATAACTAATTCGATCCCATAATTCAAGGCATTTGCATGGGAATATATTTTTTAATACTTTTATCACTTGTGTACACATTTGGCAATTTTTATAAATTTATTTAAGTAAGTAATATAAGTATATTCTGCAATTAATTTGTACGGAAATAACAAGAATTTTTGGTACGGATCTCTCAGTATACTGACAGTTATGCAATGAAAGTTATATCAAACTGCTGAAAATCTATTTCTAAATAAATTTTCTGCTGTTATTCTTAGCTCATTTATTCATATTGGTCTACATGTCCTTTATTTACACATCCTTTGAATACAAAACGCCATTTGAGATGTCTGATAGATGCATAGCTGTCTAAAGATATTTTAAGTAACGAACGAATAATTTAAACTCTACCATTAAATTATATGATAGATATGTTTCATTATGTACTGAATATATACCTAGAAGCCAAACTGAAAGATTCATCAACGTCGTAAGACCTGAGGAATATATATTCCTCTTTCCAACAGTTAATCCTTAATTTGATTCTCGTTTCGAAAGACGTAATGTCTCTCTCTGAATTTCGTCCAGTTTCATCAAGCGTCAATTCAAGCTCTTCTGTTTAAGGATTCCAGTTTTAGGCATTCATCATTTAAATTCGCGACTGAGCCGTCTCTAATTGCGTAATTAGGACTCCGTATTCCGTCACAATTGCAGTTTAAATCCCAGACTGTTCCAAGGCATTCTATCTGCAGTCTTCGTAAAGGTATTTAAAGCGCTTCGGATGGGAATAATTCTTACCAGTCAGTGTTGACATCTAATGGTCCCAAAGAAATTTAAAAACAGTAATTTTATGGAGAGACACAATTCAAGTAAACCGGCATCACTTTCAAATCATTTAAAGAAAAATTATCAATAAAATATCCTTATTCATTTAAATATTTTGTATCGCATGTGTTGCACATTTGCTCTATTGATCAACATATTGAAAACTTTCAACTATTTTTAGACGAATATTGCTCTGTCTAGACATCTCATTGCCTTCCTTAACAATAAAATTTTAATATGAAACTGAATAGAAAATAATTGTGCATCAGCTGGTTTTTGGTCGAAGGAAAAGGAACAATGCTTAACGTTGAAGAGTAAATAACATTTCAATTTAATGAGAAAGTATAAAGGAACCTGCATTTTCCGATGAACTTCTATTCCCCAAACAACAGCTGTGATTTACGTGAATATAATTTTTCATTAGAATAATAAAATCTGGCATTGTATGAATGATATCGTTAGTTTAAACTAAGTTCAAATGGAGAAAATGGATTTTAAAGCAAAAACTTCCTTACTTTATTTTTGGTTTCCACTTGACACTTGAAGACTACTAATCCTGCACTTTTAATAACGTGTAAACGAATCCTGGATGTCTAAGACTATAGGATCAGTTTTTAATCAAACGCTCTAAAACTCTTCTCGAGAATTTGAACAGAAAGAGATTCGAGAAAAAATTTCATACCTTCAGCTGTTTTGCGCCAAATTTGAAATAAAGTTAGAAATAAAATGACCATAAGTTTATTCTGGTCCAATAATCTAACCATATAATAAGTTTGCAAAAGACGAGGCACGAACAATACGATAAAACTAAAGAAATATTACATTAAAATTTCAACAGAAGGGGGAAATTTGATATTGTAGGAAATACCAAATATAACTCATTTAAAATTGTGACACATTGTAAAATCACTGAACTTATGTGAGTAATTTACAGCAGTCCATAACTTCAAATTATGAAATAGGAAATTTAAATCAAATAAATTTATTAATATTATTTGGCGCAGTATAGGATCGGACAGTCGACGTAATATAAAGAACTTACCTCCGTTCAACATAATTTGTGTATATGAGACATTTCATTAAAATTACAAAGGATTAATTAGAGTTATGATAAAACTGATAATAAATTAAGAAATTATTTTAAGATATGTGCACCCAGAGAAGCAAAACCTTAAAAAAGAATACTGAAGAACATTCTATTTTTTGGTGGTTTTATGTAACTTTTACTCTGTCATATGTAGTATACGGAGCTGTTTTGAAATTCCCAGACAAATTAATGCTGTATAAAGCAAAACACGAACAAAAATTAACTGTGATAAGTGCTAAAAGAGTGATAATTGGCAAAGGATGTTTTACATTTCCCGGCACATGTTCGTCAGTGGGTTGGTGTACTTGTAACGATAATAGGTATTTGAAGCAGGAGTCGTGAAAATTGAACAATGCCCTTGTCGGGACTCGAAACACGTACCTCTCGAATACGCGCCGAGTGGGCTAATCACTACACCACGAAGGCATGCTAAGAAGGTGGGAGAAATACATTACATACTACTCCCCCCTTTTTTATAGGGCGAATGGGGATTACGGGACCGAATCGCCAAATCCTGGTGGTGGAGAATCATCATCCACTAATGTGTTTAGTTCGGGCGCCACTATAGAGTCATTTAGAATTTTTTCGATGTCATTTCTGAAGAAATGAACAATGTTCTCGCCGGGAGTCGAACCAAGGGCCTCTCGAATAGGCGCGAAGCGTGCTGACTACTACACAACGAAAGCATGCTACGAAGGAGAGAGAAATACCTTACATACCGAGAAACGCGAATCCAGGCCTGTTTCTAAACTGATAGATGGCCACATATATGAAACTAATCCAAAATAATAATAAAAAAACATAAATTAAATCAACAGCAGCATTCAACATTACAACAACTATAAGCTGAAACGAAAAGGCATCTTGCCAAAATTTAAATAAATTAAAACAATTAAACAGGGAAACAAAAAGAAAAGTGGATCAGAGAAAAAGGAAATACAGCACAAAGAATAACATAAAAAGTTTTTTTTTAATTTAAATGAAAACAAATATAAATTCTCATTTAAATTGGAAGCATTTATTATTGCAATAAAATATCAGTGTTAGTAATTTCATAAGAACATACAACAATCAGTAGATAAACCAAAGTCTTATACAGAGAGCAAAAAGAAGATTAATTGCTATAAAAAGAAAGTCTTAGTTAATATAAAATTTTTTACATATACACAAACACAAGTTTTGAATATAAATTAAAAAAACTTTGAAAAATAAATTAATAATAACATTCGGAAAACAGGAATAAATTTCAAAACGACAATATTATTACTCTAATATGCGTAATTTAGAAAGTCCTCCACGAAAGCATCTCACCCCTTACACAGAGTGGTCTGCCGTAATTAAATAATCCAAACCAAACTAACATATGTAAACATGAAGAGAATATTTTGAGGTTACTGAAGAACTGAAAGATCTTAGAATGCATCATTAATGCTAAGTACTAAGAAATTAATAAATTTGAAACTATTATAAAGAGAAAAAAGAATGTGCTAAGAATTTTGTTTTTATTATTTTGATACTTGTAGAGAAATTTCATATAAACAATTTAGACGAAGCTTAAGGATTCAGGTTAGTAAATTTGAAAGGAGAAAAACTGTGATTAATTTTATTAACTTAAAACTGAAATATGGTATGCTTATATTTAAAGTTTTTAATGTATGAATTTAAGGACAAGAAACCAGGAGTGCTTTATAATAAAAATAAAAACTGTTTAGTATTCTACATAATTTTATTTTATTTTCGTCTGTTATGAAGACTTTATTATTATACAGCCTTAGTTATTTCACAGTGAATAAAACAATGCTTCCTAGATAACGGTGAACAACACATTGGAATCTAGTTGAATGGCATCATAAATGGTGCTGCTAATCACGTGACAGGGAACGCATCGCCTATCAATGAAGACCACCCATCGTCGGAGAATGATTGTTCATAATTGAAAACTTTCGGGAGAATGGTAGTTTGGTATTTCACCAGTGCTATAAGGTTTGAGTTAGTTCTATCAACTGCCTCAAATCTGGCTAGTGACACAGTCCTCAGCAGAAAATGTATCCTTACTTAAAAAATCATTTTAAAATTAAAATCTTGTTCTTTTAATTTCTGTACTGGTTTATCAAGTGTCCATTCTAAAAGGAACTTTAATTTGGACAATCAGAACGCAAGATGCGATTAAAAGTTGCATCTAGGTCAAACCTGAATTTACTGAGATTAAAAAGATATCATGCTAAAAATCTATTGAAAGTAAAACTTAAAAACGCATAGAAAGCTTTGAAATAATAAGCAGTGCAGCACATAGAACAATGCGCAGAACAGCTTTATATTAAGCAGTGCTTATAAGATTCTCACCTTTCTGATCCAACCCTCCCCCCAAAAAAAGGCCACAAAAAGTTAAGTGAAAATCGCTTATTGCTTAGTAATAACTTTACAATTATTTATCTGAATCTTCATTTCAAATATTAAGCTTATTAGTAGAAAAGTTACCATGAGATTTAATAGAAAGGACGGGCTAAAAAACTCTAATGATAAATTAGGTCAATCATTTCTGCTGCGATGATGGTACTTCGACAAAACTAAGCCCATTCACACAAACTGGAGAGAACGGACATACCTTAGAAAGCCAACATTACAAATTAGCTAAAATTATTATCGCTAAGAAATTTAAATATATGAGTTCATTGAAGAGTTTCAATATCACCTCTAAAATTAGGTCTCTTGACTGATTTTTAGATTGAACAGCCGTCTGCGGAGTTCTAAGAAAAGCTCGAATTGTCTAAACGTTCAGTTGGATAGTCATAGCCTTGAGCATTTTGTCACGAAAATTGGAAGCATTTATTATTGCATTTAGTCGCTGCAGGTGAGAAAGATGTTTCCGCAAAAAAAAAAAAAAAAAAAAAAAAAAAAAAAAAAAGATGTTTAATTTAATATTGTGATCTTCTTGGGAATATCAGAAAGCTTGAAATATACGGCATGCCGAAGAAAAACGAAGCATTGGAAATGTAGAATAGAAACTAATTATGCATGTGATAGCTAAGCACTTAGCCGTGAATCAGTACTTCAGTAATCGGCAGCACATATTCTGGCAAGCTATCCACACATGAAAATTCTGCTAACCCGTAGATAGCCAGTGAACACCGACTATTACGCAAATTTTCTGAACATACGTTATTTGGAGCAACGAAAAACGAAACCGCATATTCACAAGAAACAGTGGATTTGGTTTCAGGACAATTCCTAGCCACATGTTAGTAATAAAATATTTGAAACACTGTCTGAATTTAATGGGATGACATTAAAATAAGCTTCCACAAAACCCAGACATGTTTCTAGGTGGTACCTGGAGTTGGTAAAGTTGGTAATTAAACAACGGTAAAGAGGCTCCCTTAAGCTAAGGAGGTTACTTTAAGTTACTTTATTTTAAAACAAATGTATGCATATTCATTAAATATGCTTTTAAGGAAAAATAAATAACCAAATAGCAACGTAATGCAAATGTTTCAGGTTATAACTTCCTGCTTTTTTTTAACGAATTTATTTACAATTAACTAATGATATACATCACAGAATTATTCAAAACATAAAACTATGATAGTGAGCATTTATTATAATACAAATATTTTCCAAAACTTGTCTTTAAAGCTTTAAAAAAGGACACTTATTAGGCTATCACAAATGGAGGAAATTCATGAATGATATGATTGTTTCTTAAATAATATTTTGGTGCGATTTTCTGGCCTAATTTACCATAGGTTAATTAAAGCGTACGCAAAAATGCTCGCTTTAAATCCCTTTCATATTATACAGAAGGACCCACCAGCGGCCGAGCGGTAAAGTCGCTGAACACTGGTAGTTCGGTCCGAGGTTCGAATCCCGCGAACGGGCTGGCTGCATGGGCGTTTTCGTGGTTTTCCCCATGTGTAACGTGTATACGAGCCAGTTTCCCTTAGAAAGTCCTCCACGAAGGCATCCCTCCTCTTAGGCAGATAGCCCTCGAGGCTTTGCCATAATCACACACACACACACACACATATTATACAGAAACTGAGTGAAATTTCAAGTCGAAGATCTTACTGTTTCCCTGGAAGGCTCCTGTGCATGAGGCGATGCTTTTGAGAAACGCAACGTCTTTTCAGCCACTTTTAAAAGAAGAATAGTTAAACCATCATTCGTAAAATTTGGTGTTTTACGATCTGATTGTTGTGATCGAGTGAGATCTTTGATTTGAGTAAATAAAAGTTTTAGTATTTCTAGACACACATTACTTTTAAACACTGGAAAAAAATTCTTCTGTTAACTTTCGAATACTTAAAGTAATACAAAAGTTTACTAACTATGAATTCAAAACTTAAACAACAGTTACAGTAAACTTATTGAATAACTAAAGTTTATTTGAAATAAGATATTTCCTTTCCCGAAGAGACTAAGAGAGTCATCGTAATTTATGCTGCTAATTGAAACAAAATTGCTGATTAATTTTGGAAGTAACTAATTTAAAAATATGAATACTGTAATTTTAATATTTAATACAAATTTATGAATATTTACAAATACTAATTTTCATTTGATAACATTCTTTTATGTCTAACGGCGAAGAAAGGCGCAAAATGAATATTAGCTCGCTGTTTATAAACTAATAAAACTGTTCATCCACGAAGAATATCTAAAAAAAGAAATCATGAAAATTCCTACTGAAAATGCTGAATAGCTATAAGATAAAATTCTGATAATTATATCTGGAATCGTTCTTATAAGGAATGAATTGTTTGTATAAAAGGTATATCCTTTTTCCATCTATAAAATAGAAATAAATTAATTTATTCCAAGTCCTGTACTAAAACAAAAGAAAACCGTGAAGGAAAAGAGCCTAAAATAGCAACCTTGTAAAAATTACTTTCAGAAAATAATTTTCTTTTGCTTGCTATAATAAATAATTTGTCAAGAAACGCTGTTATAAAATAGTTAAAAATCCATCTGGGTGCATTTATTTATGCGATAAAATACCTGAAGTAATTGACGTCTATTATGCAGATGATCAAAAAGAAAATTGGTTAGAAAAAATATATTTTAAGATACAACTATAGCTGTTAACTTGTAAAACAATCTTTTTTATACCTCCATTATAATTTTAAAATAGCATTCAAGAATGAGGAATTTTGATTGTAATTAAAGATGATGTCCATCAGTATGTCTCACTATACAATTATCTAGGCTCTTTAGGTGCGTTTTTGTTCTGCATAATCATAATGTTTTCGAATTAATTTAGTGATTTTTAAGACTTCGTTGAAGCTTTTTAAATTTTTCGTTCAAACAGTGTAAATTTGTGATTTAATTACCTAATTTTGAAACCGGCAAATTTCTTTACCTATGTACACTGCGAAAAAAAAAAGAGGGGGCAGTTCTATATCTCTCGTTCTTTTGGGCCGATTGACGAAATTCAAATTGCGTTCTTCATGTCTCGAAACGCGACTTAGGATATATATTAGATTTATATATAGTTCTATTCTAACATAGATATTGTGACACGAAATTGGACTTTTCCTGAAATAACATACCAATTTTTTTCCATATTTCGATTCTACGACTCAAATTATACCCAAATATGAAATTTTGTAAAATTTGGTGTGACATTTATGGAGAAATTCACAAATTTATGTTGGCGCTTTTTTTTCAGTTTGCGCCATGAATAGTTCACTTGGCGAACTTCTTAATATATGGCAACCTATTTTCCTTTCACGTTAGAGGAAAAAAAAATCACAACGTTCTTTCTTTCAAATAATGTTCTTTATATTATATTTTTATGTTATTCCGTTAAATATTTTTTTTTTCTTTTTTGAATTTAATTTTATTGTTTAAGTTGCATGGTATCTTTCGAATAACTGTTTTAAAAATTTCTTATTTACCCATTCGAACTGCGTAGTTTAAATATAAGGTGCATCGTTTATTTTTTTAAATAGTTTTCTTTATAATTCGTTTTTTGTCGCAGTTATTATTTTAGGTAATTTTTAAATTTTTAGACTTTTATTTTAATTGTTTGTGCTGCGTTTAGTTTTGTTTTTTATTGTGTTATTTTCAAATGATAACAATTAACATTAATAGAGTATAATGCAAAACTAACCGCAAATAGCAAAGAATCAAATGCTATGTTATGTGTTCCTGTTGAAGTTTGAGTTCGATAAATATGATCTCAGATGTTAATATGCAGAAACCAATTTTTTTAGCCTTAATAGTGTTACGAATTTGGTATTTAAAAAGCTAATGTTAGTTCAATTATAAATTAAATGGTTTTATTTCTCGCGCAGTGCAGCGCGTGACGAATATTAAAAGAAAGCTAAGGCGGAAAATTTGAAAATAAAAGAGCGCGTGCATTAAATAAATAAATATCTCTTTTTTTGATTTCGAGAAAGTACTGGAAAATTCTAGTGCGTGATTTTTAAAATCTTATAAAAGGAGGGAAACATCTCAGTTAGTTGTAGTTGCTTAGTTTGCTGTTGTTTAGAAAACTGCTCTTGTTTATTGTAGCGAATTCGCGGATTAGCTTTCTTTAGCTGTTTTGAATTACGTTCTATTGGACATTTCAGTAGTTAAAAGATAACTACTGTGAGATATTGTAATACTGCATGATAATTTGAGAAAATTTAAGCATTTTTGTTGTGATAATAATAAATTTTTGTTCATTTTTCATCGGACTTGTGCATTCATTTCGTAACGAACCCGTACGCACGCAACAATTTTTGGTGTCAGAAGTGGGATTTAAATGCCAATCACAAGAGCGATGGAAGAGCGTTTAAGACAGTTGATATCAGCCTTTGCAGCATTTAAAGAAGAAATGAAAGATGATATGAAATCTTGTCAGGAAAAGATGGAAGAATCCGTTAAAAAGGAAATGGAAGCCGTTCACGAAAATTTGGAAGCTGGTCAAGTAACTTTTAAGGAAGATATAAAAGCTGTACAAGAAAAGATTGAAGCAGGTCAAGACGAAATGAAAAGAGAAATAACCTGCGTAATAGAAAGTAAATTTGAGGCTATGGAAGACAGAATAGAAGCTGTCGAAAATAAAGTCGGGCAAATTGAAGAAAAGGCTTCTTCTGTCAAAGATGAAATAGAAGATAGAGTGTCGGCTGTGGAGCAACGAGTCGAAGGAAGAGTTTTCGGCCGTCCAACAACAAATTGAAGAGAAAGTTTCTGCAGTTGCCAAAGAAATGGAAACTTTAAAAAAATTTGTAGCGACGGCAGGGAGCAAGAGCGATGATTTTAAATTCTTACCGATGCCTGCTCGTCCATCTCTGAAGCTATCCACATATGATGGGAAGACATCCTGGCATGTGTATAAGACCCAGTTTTCTGTTGTTGTGGATGCGAATGGATGGGACTCCCAAGCTAAGGCCTGTCATCTCGCCGCTTCTCTGAGAGCAGACGCAGCGGATATCCTGCAGACGCTTCACGAAATTCAAAGGCTAGATTTCGAAGCTCTGTTCGGCGCCTTGGAGCTGCGCTTCGGCGAGAAATGTTTAAAAGACTACAGCAGGCTCCAATTAAAATCCCGTCAACAGAAGCTCACCGAAACACTTCAGGAGTTCGCCACGGATGTTGAAAGGCTGTCACATCACGCCTTTTCGGAGTGCCCGACAGAAACAAGAGAAATCCTGTCGCTGCAATATTTCATCGATGGCATCCGGGACCCTGAAATACAGAAAGCACTGCGAATGGCGGATGTTAATGATGTAAAAAGCGCTCTGTTGTACGCCGTGAAATTGGAGGCAACCCAGCAAGCAATTCGTAGAGATAGCTACCCAGTCAGAGCTGTGCGAGTCCACGAGCCAGGGGACCAATTGATGGCTCGTTTAGATGATTTATCCTGACAATTCGATGCTTTGATACGGAGTATCAGTGAGAACAAAGTGGCTGTAAGGTGTTGGAGATGTGGTTCTGAAGGTCACCTACGACGACATTGCAGAACACCCCAGGGCACGGATAATAAAACGGATGAGTTGACAAGACCAGTGAATGCTTTAAAACGGAATAGTGGTGAAAAGAAACCGACCCTAAAGTGCTGGAATTGCGGTGTTGAAGGCCACCTACGAAGGAACTGCAGAACACCCCAGAGCACGGAAAATAAGGCATACGATTTAAACAGACAATTAAATGCCACGTGATGGAAAAGGACTGACAAGAAACCAAAGTGCTGGAACTGTGGAGCTGAAGGCCCCGTACGAAAGAATTGCAGAACCCCCCAAGATACGGAAAATAAGACCATTTCCCAGCAACGACGCAGTAAACAAATTAGTGACCATATCGAGGAACGGAGGTTGCCAGATAATGAAAAACCTTGTTTTAAAGCGCTTAAAATTTATACAGTGAGTGGCAACAGTAACGGACTGTCCATTAAGGGGAATATCAATGGAGTTCCTTGCAATATGATCATTGTCACAGGAGCTAATGTTACCATCATTAGGAAAGATTTAGCTGAACAGTTTAAAGATAAACTTATTTGGACGCCATCCTGTGTTACCCTTCAGACTGCGTCTGGTGATAAGATCGACATAACTGGGAAGTTAAACGTAAGCATTACGTTTGGAAGTGCCGCCTACCATCACACGGCTTATGTGGCGGATATCACAGATTCATGCATACTCGGATTGGACTTCTTAAGGAAATACAATTTTTCCTTAGACATCAAAAACAATAAGCTGTTCTCAGCATCTGAAGACATGACGATCCATCTTCAAAAGGAATCATCGCCTGGAAACGCCGACGTCTCATGTGAAAGACCCTATTCAAAAAGCTGTCGAAATCCTACTAGGGTCGGATAGAAACATGAGACTACCGGGTATTCACCATCACAGATGCTCTCCGGTCGAGACCTTCGTCTGGCTTGTGACCGCCTTTTTGATCGCCATACGGATGCGCCTTCACCGCCTGAGGAACACATCCAAGATGTCCAGACCCGTTTTGAAGTGATGCACCGTTCCGCACGAAAGCGAGTGAACTTGGCGACGGAGAAAGTGAAGACCAGATGAAACGCGAGAGCTACTGGACATAGATTCAACAAAGGAGACAAGGTGTGGTTGTGGAACCCAATTCGACGAAAAGGAGTCAGGCCTGAATTACAGTCACCTTCGGATGGTCCATATACAGTGCTGAATAGACTGAATGACGTCATGGTTCGGATCCGTAAGTCTTCGAACTCTAAACCTAAAGTCGTTCATTAAGATAGGTTAGCTCATTACTATGGCCATAGTACGTAATATAAATAATTGTAAATAGTGTAAGACCATGGTCCTTTTTGTTTTTAAATGTGTATTTGATTTGATTTGTATTTAGTATTGATTTGCATTTAGTATTTGATTTGTATTTGATAGCATTTGATTTGTTTTATTTATTGTTCATGTTGTTTATTATTGTAATGTAATGCTTATTATTGCATTTATACCTTTGGTTGTAAGTTTGACTTCTTATCCAAGGATTGTACTGCCCAGGACGTGCAGTCCTTGGGCAGGGGGCAGTGTTACGAATTTGGTATTTAAAAAGCTAATGTTAGTTCAATTATAAATTAAATGGTTTTATTTCTCGCGCAGTGCATTGCGTGACGAATATTAAAAGAAAGCTAAGCCGGAAAATTTGAAAATACAAGAGCGCGTGCATTAAATAAATAAATATCTCTTTTTTTGATTTCGAGAAAGTACTGGAAAATTCTAGTGCGTGATTTTTAAAATCTTATAAAAGGAGGAAAACATCTCAGTTAGTTGTAGTTGCTTAGTTTGTTGTTGTTTAGAAAACTGCTCTTGTTGATTGTAGCGAATTCGCGGATTAGCTTTCTTTAGCTGTTTTGAATTACGTTCTATTGGACATTTGAGTAGTTAAAAGATAACTACTGTGAGATATTGTAATACTGCATGATAATTTGAGAAGATTTAAGCATTTTTATTGTGATAATAATAAATTTTTGTTAATTTTTCATCGGACTTGTGCATTCATTTCGTAACGAACCCGTACGCACGCAACAATATTTTAACCTGCGAATATAATATGAAGAAAACAGGGAAAGGAGATAGGATTTCAGTTTAACTTAATATTCATTATTAGAAGTTAAAATTAATTAGAAGTAGAAGCATTTTTACAAAATGTTCGATTAGAAGCATTTCATAGTTAACTGGCTGTTTTGAATGTCTTTTTATATGTATACCTTTTTGCAGTTGCTGTTTACTGTGCGTCCGGATCAGTGCCTTAAAAGATACTTACCTTACTGTCGATGAATAACACACATTTGTATAGTTTTTAAACCCTCAGTTTTTAGCCTTTTATTTATCCATAAAAGATTAAATTTTTTTATTCTTTTGTGAATTAGAATAGATCGTAATCTTAATCCATATGGAAATTTTATGGTTTAGGATCCATTCACAAGAAACTGAAAGTACTCCGGAAATTCTTCAAGAATATTGAAATTCCAGAAGATTGTCGAATATGAGGTCCTGTATTTAATTCGCTTCAATAAATTCTTCTAAGCATGTCTTATTTCTCAAAATTTGATTTTTTTACTGTCTAAGACAGTCGAAGTAAGAGTAAGGTTGCTTAATCGATGTTTTGATAAATTTGTTTAATATTTTAATTTTTTAGCGTTAATGCTTTAAAACTGCGCGCATAAAGCGGGAATAATGTCAGAAAAGCATTTTAAGAAGAAAATATCATGTTACATTTAAACAAATATGATAAAAATTTAGCGAATATGAAAGCAATTGCTGTTAGGGGGATAGTTATGCAAATGCGTCGTTAACATTTGAAAACCTTATTAACACAAAGCATTGTCACAGTTATAACCATAATATTATACTTATGTTATTACTTTGTGATTATTATATTATAATTATGTTAGACATATCAAATGTCTATATGTAAATGTTAAATCTAAATCTGGAAGCATAATTAATATAATATATTTTGAAAACATTGCTCATAAGGATATTTTCTGGTCGAATATTATGAAACACATAATATTATTAAAGGATATTTGTTGATAACGAATGTGTATGTTTTTAAGGGGACTCCTACACCTTACAACCCATAAGATCTTCGAATATGTGACTGTTGCAAGAATTAGGATAACTTATTTATTTTAAAAGCAATTTCTTCCAACTTTTTACAGCTGACTACATAATGTAGCTGCTTTCTGAAATGGTAATCAGAAAGTTTTTGTTGCCACAAACTTTTTCATAATTTAATCCGCTTTGTGACAAAATATTTCGTCATGTTTATACCTTGCGCGCACAGTTTAATACATTCTGTTGCATAATTTAATTCCATATTTAATATATAGCTTTTATAACATTTGGAAACTACTGTGAATTTAAATTCTAAAAATTTCATGTTAAATTTTTCTTTTATTTTGAGTTGAGTTTATAAAATATGTTTTATTAAAAAATCTGTAATGTTTTCGTCCATAAAATTTTTCACTATTAAAATATTCATCAGATTTTTGGTTCAGTTAGAAAATAGTGCCCATATAAAGAATTCCATCAAATGTCAAGTATGTAACATTAGCCATTTTTAAAATATCATGCGCGCAAGGTGAAAACATGGCGAAATATTTTGTCACAAAGAGGATTAAATTACAAAAATATTTCTGGCAAAACAAACTTTCTGGTTACTAGTTCCAAAGCAGCTATGTTATGTAGTCAGCTGTAAAAGGTTGGAAGTAATAGCTTTTAAAATAAATAAAATATCCCAATTCTTGCAACAGTCACATATTCGAAGATCATGAGGGGTTTAAGTGTATGAACCCCCTTAAATTTTTAAGATGCACAGATATACATATGTATTACAGTACGCATAAGGATTGCTACTTTCCTTTGTGTAGTTTAATATCGTAAAATATCTCCATGTTTATTTTATTTAAAGCTTTGAAAAGAAATCTGGTTTAAAAATGAAATTATAAGATATCTTCTAGGTTTTTGCGAAAGAGGGAAAAAGACGGCAGATAATAATTTTTATTAAGCAGAGGATTTTATCTCCAGTTATTTTCTTAGAAACGTTTAAAAAATAAATAATAAATGGTGGAAAGCACTATTAGATTTCTCTTTCTGTGGAAATACATTGCAGGATATTTTCTATAATTTTTATAGACATATTTTTATTTATCGTCCATGTAAGTAATACAACTTTTGGGCGGTTACACAGACATGATGGCAGCAAGCCAGGAAAGTTCTCGTCTCTATTCATTAACTCCGCGCTCTTAGAATTGTCCTCAGCTAAAATCATTACTTAAAGAGGCAAATTCCAATATTTTTGGCACATTGCACAATGGGTGGAGCTGCTCTTTCTATCTAATTTCTAAATATCTTGTTATCTTAAAAACGTATTAACATTTGACTTCAGAAGTAAATGGATGTTGATGCAGAAGCGAGTTCCATCAATTTTTATTAGCATTATTCTTTTAACAATTTGCAAGGATTGTTTTAGATGACGAATCAGTTATATCAAATCCCTCGAACGTTATTTGATATCCAAATTAAGAATCACATTTTCAAAGACTGCTATTAAGCAAAATGATCTACACTTACATTAACCAATTGAGAAACCAGTAAAGAAGTCTTTGCACACATGCCGCTTCACGACCGTGAGTGAATATCGAAATCAGACCACACATATCAGCCATTAAGTGTTTACTGACGAGAAGATTAAGCTCACTGTTTATAGAATGTTGTGTTGATTAAAATAAAATTCTGTGACTTGTCAGTATTATAAATGCTATGCAATGGATAAACTGAAAAATACTGATAGACGGGATTCCTTAATGGTTAAATTCCAGAAACTTGCTGGAATTTAATAAACTTGCTGTAATAAACTTAATGGTTAAATTCCAGTATGACAAATATTACGCAACTATTTTATTCAAGCCTAAAGGGCCTTTCGGGTATGCTGGAATACTTCATTTACCCCCATCTTTATTGCGATTTGAAAAAAATTCTAAATTTTTGCTCCTTCTATTATTCTTAAGGCGGTAGTTGAAAATGCAAACATTAAGTAGAGACAAATTTTAATCATTTCTAAAGAAGTATATAACAGATAATTTTGTGACACAGATGTATTTTTAGAGCTATGAACGTATACATTTGATTTTGAAGTATTCATTGCGAAACTCGGACGTATGGGTAGTTGCGGAATTTTGGGGAAACGTACGGCTGCTTTCTGTTTTGTGTAAAGAAGGTGAAGATCTTTACTTTCTTGTACGAAATAAATGAAGTATTTTAAAGGCGAAAAATTTCAGGTATTATATTTCCAAGAAAATGTCCATTTTGACCGCTCTCGAATCTATTTAAACAATCGTTTTGCATGACATCCGTACGTACGGACAGAATAAAGGACTCTTTTTTCCATAACGGATTGTGCAATGGATTTAAATTGGATTCAGAAGAGATTTTGTTTCGTGACGTCTGTACGTATGTAGGTATGTATATATCTGACTTAACTCTAAACCAGGTAGCCTTAGAACGCAGAAATTTTGTATATGGTGTAGAGAAATTAGGATTTTTGGAAGCAAGAGAAAGTGAAAAATTAGCAACGCCTTCGCCGGGAATCGAGCCACGGACCTCTGGAATACCGACACAGCATGCAGAACCACTACACCACGAAGGTATCCTAAGAAAGCGGGAGAAATACCTTATAATGAGACTGATATAACATGCAGCTGTGCATTCTCTTTTTGGTTGCAAGAGGCCTCACCAAATGTATATATATGTGTGTGTGTGCATATAAACAAATAATCAAATGTAAGGAAGGACTATTAAGAATCCTACACCTAGGCTGCAATGATTTAATTAAACAAAATAATAATTAAAGAGGAATGATCCTATTAAAATTAAGTTTCAAAATAAATTAAGAAAATTTATAAAGTAAAAGAATTACTATTCGAAAGTAAAAGTTAAATTGGCATGGAAACATTGCTTTACTAGCGATGGCCAATAGCAATGGGTATGTATAAAATTGTGATAAAAATTGTTAATGACAATTATGATAAAAATTCTTAATGATAATTAAAGCCACATAAATAAAATTACTTTAAAATTTACAATTGAAAAGATAAAACCGACTCATCAGGGGCAATTAGCTTATTTCACATTCCTTCCAATCGTTCACACATCGTGCATCGTCTTGCTGTGCATATGCAAATCGGAAGTAAAAATAAAATTAAATGTAAATACCTAATTTCTCGAATTAATTATATTCATATACACATCAAGAATCCCCTACGAGATGTAAGTTAATTTAAATTACTTGGAATGGAAAACTTCATTTATATGCAAAAATACTTTTAGAACAAAACGTACGAACACAGAAAACAAATAAAACTAGAATATGTTCTGTCACATACTCTAGCTAATACATGCTGTAATAAAAATGTTTAGAAAATCTTGAGTTGGACAGGGTGCACGTTTTACAAAGCAGAAAATGGGTTTATGAGTTAGAATTATGAAAACATACTACAACACCTGATGAAAATTTGTTCAATTATAAGATATTTAATTGTGATTCTAAATGGTTTCAGCTTTTGCCTCTTGCGGCTCGATTGATACGGCCTAAACCGGATGGCATACCTTCTACATTTTGGTGCATAAAGATAGTGAAAACGTAGAAAGTCCCTTTGACACAAGATGAAAATTTTATTGGGGAAAGGTGATGCTGTACATTGTTTGCCTGGAAGCCAAAACGTAAAAGTATTCCTTAATTTCGTGTTGTAAATATTTGATTTACGTTGAGAGGAAAATATGCTTTTTATTTCCTTGTACGAAGTAAAACGGAAGTGTTATAATCGCAAAAATTTCGGGTATCATATTTCAACGAAAATATCCATTTTGACACGCTATCGAATTTAACGATGTTTTTGCGTGACATCTATGCGTAAGGACAGAATAAAAATTACTCATTTTCCCCGAACGAATTATAATACTGATTTAAAATGGATTCAGAAGAGATTTTTTCGTGGCATCTGTACGTACGAACAAACGTATGTATGTATGTATCTCGCATAGCTCAAAAAAGAATGGTCTCAGAACGTTGAAATTTTGTATGTAGTACTTTTATAACATGTAGATGTGCACCTTCCTTTTTTGGTTGCAATCGACCGCACCAAAAGTATACAGTATACAAATATATGTATATCCTGAAATTGCGAAAAGTTAATTAGAGGTTGCCTGTTCGCGTAGAGCAAGGCCATCGAATTTTTTTATATTTCACACACACACACACACACACACAATTATAAAAAAATTATATATATATATATCCACTCTGTTACTCGGTTCAGTGAGCTCAGTTTCTTTATTCTTATATGTTTGTAAATTGCGCATTTTTTTGCTTTAAAAATGATGGAATTATGTTGTTCTTATTTTCCGGTGAAGGTTTTTATGCTTTTAGTTAACCTGCATGTTATCGTTGTATAATTATCAACAATTTAAAAGTTTAAGACACAATAACACGCCGAATAAATACTAATTCAGAAGTCAAACAACAAAAATCAGCGTTATATTTTCAAAATTTTTTTTTTATATAAAAAAAATAAATTGAAAATATAACGCTGATTTTTGTTGTTTGACTTCTGAATTAGAATTTAAAGTTGTTTAAGTGAGGCGAAGCCTACTTTCTTTTTACCATGTTTGTTTACATTTGAAACTTAACAGACTAGTGGATTTGTTGCCAATCTACAGAAACTAAGCTTCGCAACAACAAAGTAACGTCTTCTTTTATTATTGCGAAATAAATTATGCTTAATCTATTCTGGAATTATCATTTAAGTTATGAAATTATCCCATATAGTGATACAGCGTAGCGTCCACAACAAATTAAATCAATTTGAGACCAAAAAAAATCTGAAATGTTTCAGATTTTAAATTACGTCCAAAGGGGCGTTTTTTAACATTTTGTGTGTTACCTTTCTTTGTTAAATATCATGTTCCTCGCACTTAAACCATAAGATCCAGTGCAACAGCAATATCGCAAAATAGTTTTAAAACGAGCATATCTTTAGAATTTCCGATACAGAGACTCACGCGCTGGAGATAAAAATGTTTTTTCTGCACAACGTTGCCATTGCTCGCTTTGAAATCCTTGAGTTTGTTAATCAAAAATTCGTCAAAGTTTTAAAAAATAGGAAATCGATCATAAAACAAATTTGAAATTTCAAATTTGGTCTTCCACATGCTCATATTCGTTGGAGGATTACGTTATTCAAAATTCGATGACTCTATGTACATACATGCAATACCGTTATTTTATGACAATGTGAGAAATATACATACATTTACGCAGATTTTCATTATTTAATTTCTTCAAATATAATGCAGGACTCTAACATTTTATGGCAACAGTTTGAAAAGTGAACCGACATTTATCCGTCCGACGCAAAATGCCAAAACGAAACTAATAGTCCTTCGGGATTCAAATCCCTTTGGACTAATAAACTTAAGTATGATTTTCGGGCACCGAAAAATCTGTACAAATTGCTTGTTTTTGCGTAGAAACTGTAATTTTAATTGTCAAATTTTTAAAAAAATGTTTTTTAACTAGTATTTGGTGCTTTAGCGAATTTTAAAAAGCGCATTTACTCTGTTATGGTTTATGCGCTATCGACGAAGTACACTTAATTCAACTCAAAAAGTTTAAATGAAATTCAGGAAAAAATTACGTCTAATTAATATTTCGTACAAGAAAGTCATGTGGTGTACACATCAGATTTTTTAGTTTACTAGTGTATATGACTTTCTAGTTATACAAATGTATCAAGTACCCTACAATTTATTTTATCTATAAAAACTTCTATCGGTTTGAGGTAATCACCTCTACTTGTTTTTTTTCTATTTAGGAATGTTTCTTATTTCTGGCAGCCAGTTAACTTTCATCTGTCAATAAAATATAGTACAATTTGATAACTTGTAGAGACATTAGGATTTTTTTAAAGCAGGTAAGATTGAAAGATTAACAACCGCCTTCGCCGGGAATCGAACCAGGGACCTCTGTAATACCGGCCCAGCGTGCAGAACCACTACACCACGAAGGCTAGCTAGAAAGGCGGGAGAAAATACCTTATAAACTAATTTAATTGATGAGACCATAAATATATGAAATATATGCATTACTCTCCATGCCTCTGAAGTCATCCCAAGCTACAACGGAATGGATAATGAAATGAAATGCGAAGTGCGATGTGTGGTTCTACTTGATAGATTGCAGTGAAACCTGGCTTGCCATTGATTGACATTGGCTATTGGTCAAGGGGAATATATGATGAACTGCACAGTGTTTGAAATACAAAACTGGAATTAACTGACTGATAGTGAAGATATTGTATTCAAACGTTAATAAAGAAACTAAATCATTCCGATACGTTAAATTACATATCCTCAATTAAAAGTAAAATGTCTTAATAAATTTAATTAAACTCATAAGATTACTCACTTTGTAGGACAAAGGAAAAATAATTAATTTTCATAAATAAAATACAAATGTTTAGTATAAAACAAACTGTAACAAAATATTGTGTGTTTTTTTTATTATTTTATTCGCAGATTTACAATTTAATGGTTTTGTTTTTAGGTGAAATGTAGACTAAAAAGTTCAAAAGTTTATCGATAAATATATCGCAAAAAGTATTAAAAATCTACATTTGTGCTTCACCTTTTCCAAAACCATATGTGTGCAGTTAAATAAGATGTCAGAATTATTGTAACATAATATATTTTATAATATATTTATATAAGTATTACGAAATACGTACGGAACTATTATTTGAAGAAATAGATAAAAAATTATTGAAACGTATTAATAAACGTTTAATTAATGAAAATATGGTCGAGCGTTCAACGCGTCTTTTCTCTCCGTGACGCACACTTTGGGAACCTCTGCTGTATAGCACACGTGAGAAGTGCTACAGTACAGGATTTTCGAGAGGAATTTCTCGTCTAGGAAATTAAAACATGTGTGCGAAAATTAACAGATGACAAAATTCAATTATGTTTTCGTGTTTAATTCTTTAAAAGCGTCAAACGGTTCAAAAATCTGTGCAACATTTTTCATTATACTCTTGTAAAATACATTATTCCGTAATTACAACAAAGCATTCGATGGCTCTCTCAATAATATAGTAATGGTCATACAAGTAACTGCTCCTGCTATTAATTCTTGCACTACAATCAACCCAAATCCCTCAAACGGTTTTAGAGAGGAGACGAGTCTGACATAAATATTTGGGATCGTTTTAATGGCTCCACTTGATTGAAACTTCTGACTATTATGCTGTGTTCAGGGAGGCGACCATTTCACCTAAGAGTGTGAAGGAGAAGAAGATGTATTAAAGCCCTGTAACTGTGCTAACTGCACGGAAGATGTTAAAAAGGAAAAGTTATAATTTGCATAGACTTTGCCAAAGAGCGATTTTCGAGTTGTATATGGACAAATCCTTAAAACACTCATCTGAATTAGTGCTTCAGTACCATAAACATATATTTGTCTAAAGGTATCTGAGTTTCTTTCAGATGATAACAAATTTAAAAAAAAAGTTTTATAGCATGTCAAGAGCTTATACAGTCATTAGGTAATACTGATGCTGTATAGGTCATATTGACGGCCTTACTGGAATTCGAAACCCGATCCTCTCGAATGCGCGTTGAGCGTGGCTTGGAGCACCACGAAGGAACTCGGAAAAGAAAAGGAAAAGACCTTGTAGAGACATTATGTATTTTTGGAAGCAGGCAAGGTGAAAAATTAGCTATGCCTTCGCCGGGACCTCACAATTACGCGCTGAGCGTGCAGACCACCACACCACGAAGGTATGCCAAGAAGACGGGGGAAGTACCTTATAACCTTACATGTTTCCCTTTTTAAAGGGCGATTGGAGTTCAGGAGACATAGTTGCCAAATCTCTGGTGGTCACAAATTATCGTCCACCACCTTTTTAATCCGGGCCCTCTTGTAGAGATTTTAAAAAAACTTTTGGTATTAAAGAACTGAAGAACTTCGCACTGCCCTCGTCGGGATCCGAACGCGGTACCTCCCGAATACACGTCGAGCCTGCTTTTAGTTACGTCATGAAGACCTACAGAAAGGAGAAAATATGTTATAAGCTTATTGAGTTCAAAAACGAAATGTAGAGTTCATTATATGTATTTCAATATAAATTGAAGTTAAGGAAAATTTAAAGTTAGGCAAAATTCTATCTTATATAGGCGTAAATTTTGGAGACAACTTCAATGAATTTCAAGGTAATTTAACACTTAATTGTTTTCTTCAAGATTTATTATTTTTATGTAAAATGTTATCCAAATTTGACGTTTATACATCTATTAATGCTTGGATTTTTGTCTGATTTTTATCATCAGAATACTTTATTTGAATTTATGAAACATGCTATGAGCAATTATTGAGATAATGTTTCGTATAATTAAATACGTACTTTTTCATAACTGATGTAGCAAATAAAGTTCCATTGTAATAATAATTACAGAGTTTGGTATTCTTTGGTAGCATAAACTGGCATCAAACTCTTAGAAGACATGGAGAGAATTAACGCTTCATCTGAACTACTAAACTACAGAGTCATGAAGAGGTTAAAAACAACGTTTTTATTAAATCAGAACTGTAACATAAACGTACGACTCGTGCTTAACAAACAACCACCACTTGTGGTGATGAAAATTAAAGTAACAGTAAATTCAAATTTAAAACTAAGACTAGTAGTTATAGACTACGCATTTGATATAACGCGAAGTTGGTCCAAAACTTCTCACGGCCGTAACAATTTAAATGTGGCAGCGTTAACGCAAGGCCGAAGAATTAAAATCTTATCTGAGCTAGCGAAACCTAGTGATGTGGTCTTGAGAGGCACAGACCTGCTCTGTCTTAGAACCTAAAAACACACAGCTTAAATACTTTCAAAATTAATTTGCATTCTGGTGAGGAAATAGAAAGGAGAATTCAGGGTTAAGGTTGGAATTACAAGTAGCTGGTTAAATAAAAGAAGAATAGTTACCTTACATAATCAAAAATTCTAATATAATTAAGAAAACTACAAATGAAACATCTTAGTGTTGTTATGGAATAGCACTTATTTGACATCATTTTCTCTGTATGTAGGTTACTGACTAATTACATCTTAAACTAAGCAGTAACAAACACGAAAAATGTTTTAGAAATATTCTTTTTATTTCGGTTTCCTTTTCTTTTTCTTTTTTTCTGGAGAAACGATGTTTAATATTGTTTGTTCTCAAGCTGTTCTGTTAGTTGTAAAATAAATTTTTGACGTGCGTAACGAAAAAGAAAAATTTTTTCTTTTTCCCCAAATAACAGTAAATATTCAAAGGAATGATTAATTATGCTAATAAAAATGCGTTAAATTTACTGCTTCTTGCTTCTCATGTTATGTTCTAATTATTTAGACGAACATGCTCTGTTTCTAAAACATGTGTTATTTTTTACACATTTTGTAGTTAATTAAAATGATCCGAGCGTTGTCTAATGTAATCTGAGTGGTAGAGAATTTTTTTTCAGGAAAGGAAGGCATATATATTCATAAATAACTGAGCTAAGTTTTAAATTGAGTTTGTTCTGATGTTTAGTAATAAGTTTTTCCTAAAATTAATCATTTCTACAAAGAACATATTTTGTTATCAAGTATAAAAATAATATCTCCTCTGAATGCTCTTATATACTTTGAAAATGCATATTACCCATAAATTTTACGGAATAATTTGGTAATATTACGTAAAATAAATATTTTAACTTGAAGAAGATTTTTTTTTTTTTGAAATGCAATATTGAAAGAAAGGGGGTTGCTTAAATGAACATTAGCAAGATTTAGTATTAAATTTTATAAATGAATTAGTGTAAACTGAAAATTTAAATTTCGTTTTCTGTTGTATGACATTTGTAGGAAATCAATCGAAATTAGATGGAAATGCAATATCACCAGGTACATTTAGTCCCGACTAAACTAAAATAAACTGAAAAAGAATAATTTTCGTTTGAAACTCTTTTATTCCTTTATCAGAGCTTTTTTACATATGTCCAAAATCAAAATTTGTTTACCATTTTTCTTCAAATAATGTGTTTTAACGTTTTAGTCGGTTAAAGACCATAAATTCATTCTGTGTGCGTTGGGGAGAAAGATGTTCGCAAAATCGCGGAGAACACGTTGGTCGTACATTTACAAAATATATTGAAGCTGATGCTGACGAATATCGACAAAAGTCAGCTTAAATTTAATATATGTAGATCTGCTTTTGATATAGGTACAGATTTGTTTTATTAAAAATGTTTGAGCTTTACGATATATTACAGATTTTTTCCGCCTCTTTAGTACGCACTCAACCTTTTTCACAGCGAAGTCATCCATATCGCCCGTGTATTCAGACATCGGCAGGTCGCCCGAACGCCTGCCTTCATTTCTTATTTTCCTCATCACGTTAGTGCCATGACAATAGGTTTCGGGAGTTTTTAATTGACATGTCAATCATTCTTTTGAAGTGACTCAATTCTCTCGAATCAACTTTCTTTTGCTTTGTTTAGCTTCAAAGTTTAGCTATTGATGCTCGCATTTGCAATCCTACCCTAAGCGGAAACTGTGTACAATGGGTGAAACCACACAAAGATCCCCAAAACAGAAGTAATCACTTTCCTTAATCACTTTCCTTAAGTAGGTTATTTTTGATTTTGTAGCATTTTGCTTGTTAGGGAGGACGGAAATTCATTCCTACACAGAAATGCATGTACACGGGCATTTCAATTGTTTAAGAGTAACAGATTTTGGCCTCTATCGAGCGAAAGAGTTAAAACGTGTTTAACATTCTTGAAAGCAAGGTGTACTTTAGGTTGCAAATATGCTATTTTCGATTTTTCAGTGAGAAGACGTTGGTTTTCAGAAGCGACGTTTCAACGGCTTTTAGAAATAACGCTTAAAATTTATCGATGAGTCCTATTGTCGTTCCGGATCCAGCTGGGTATTAATTTTCAGATAATACATAATTAACGTAACAATTAAAAAAATACAATTTAAGTACACAGTAGTGTATGGAGTAAGTGTGCAGTAATTTAAGTGCACTGCAATACATGTGAGTACTCAGCATTGTGGGCTATGGAAATTTCCTGCTCGTTGATCCCTTCATTTGTTCATGAAAACTGCCATTTATATTATCACAGAAAGCATTAATCGATTAATACAGGTTTTTAATAGATGTATGTCATGATTTTAAAATGCGTAGATCAAAACATTGGAACTTTTAACAGTTTCGATATTCATCATGGCTGCGAAGATCGTAGTGGCTGAAGGTCGGGTTGACTGGAAAAGTATGATGACGCATTTAGCACAACTGAGCTTGAAGAATAGCAATCTTTATTTTTCATGTCAAATCATTCTTTTGCAGACAAGATATTTCTTAATTGTATTTGAATACAATAAGTTCCATTTTGAAGTACGACGTCATCTTAGGCAAATAAGCAGCAGCATGGAACAGCAGTGCCTTGCCAGCATGGAAGCATAAGCGAAAGAGAACGCTGTTACTTAGAAGAAGGGAGGGAGTCGATAGTTTCAGTTTGAGTTAGAGAAAGTTTTGGTTTAAAATTAATTTCATTGGACAAGAGGTATCTGCACTAAAACGTTACATAACATAGAGATGTCTCGAATCCAGGAGAAGTGATGAATTTAGAGGGGAAGCACCAAATCTTAAATGTTAATTTTGAGGTCGCCAATTACTTTTAAAGCAGCTATCGTACTTTGTTGTATTATATATATATATATATTTAATGAAATTGCTTTTTTATAGCTATGTTTTTATATTATATATGACTTTAATTATTTAGCAGAAGTAATATATTTTATACGCACTTTTTGTCAAGTAAATATGAGTTACTGCATCTTTTAATATACTTAGACTCAAGTTATTTTCGATAGGTAATGCAACAAACATTTCTCACTTTTGTCTTTAAAATATTTGATACACAGTTAGCTTAAACGTTCTCAAATGTTCACATACAGTAGTTTTAGAAACGAATTCCATTAGAAAAAATATAATTTCGCTCTAAATTATTGTCGCTTGCCAAAATTTCATAGCGCGACTTAGGATATATATTAGATTTATATATAGCACCATTCTAATATAGGTATTTTGACACAAAATTGAACTTTTTCTGAAATAACATACCAATGTTTTTCCATATTTCGTTTCTACGGCTCAAATTATAACCAGATATTAAATTGTGTAAAATTTGGTGCGAAATTTACGGAGAAATTCACAAATTTATCTTGGCACACTTTTTTTCAGTTTGAGCCAAGAATAATTGACCTGGCGAACTTCTTTACATACGCGGAAAAAGGCGCCTTCTTCCTACCTTTTTACATTGTGCATGAATGGAAAACATGTCACTTCGGGTTTCTACTTCCAATATAATTTTAGCAAAGTCTCTAAACCACAACTGATGTTTTATCGCTTTCAACAAATATACCAAATTTCAAAACGCGCCAATATATAAATTCACATATATCTTCGGAAATTTTGAATAAAAAACTGTAATGTTTTCCAAGTATGCTTAGAAATACGTCTACTTTTAAGATGATGGTAAAAATTTTAGATTATAATTCACAACCTTTTTTGAAAAATTTGTAAAAATTATTTAAAAATACAAATTTTAAAGATAAATCATACAAAATGCGTGAATTTTACTTGGAATGAACCTGAATTTCGAAATGTGAAAGGATCAAATAAGCTTAATAAAAAAAGAGAGATTAATAAATAATTCATAAATAATTAATAAATAATTCAAACTCAATTAACATTCAGGAGCTAAAATTGAAAGCTAATTTTTTGTAGAGCCAATTTTTTTGAGTAATTTATTTCAACTAATTTTTTTTAGTTTAATTGAGAGTTAATTTTTTTAGAGCTTATTTCTTAAAAACTTGTAGTTTGGCGTAATTTGAGTCGCAGAATTGAAATATGGAAAAACAAATTGGTATGTTATTTCAGGAAAAGTCCGATCGATTTTGTGTCAAGATACCTATATTAGAACAATGCTATATATAAATCTAATACTTATCCTAAGTCGCGCTTTCGAGATATGAAAAATGCTAGTTGAATTTCATCAATCGGCCCAGTGAAGCGGGAAATATACAAGTATTACTTTTTTTTTTTTTTTTTTTTTTTTTTTGCGCAGTGAACAATACGAGTAGAAATTGTGAGAGCTTTTATAAGATGAAAATATAGTACAATATTTTCTAGTATTCTAGACGTTAATATACTGAGACATCCGTACTGAGACGCTAACATATTAGACGCTGTTTACAAATGCCATTTCTTATAAAATGTACGGTGAAAATTCTCAATGAAAATAGTCGTATTTTATTTTCACAAGATAATTTTCATCAGCGTAGTATGTTGAGAGAAAATCGAATGGATATTAAAAGCTGAGATATAATTTTCATACAGATGAAGGTATTTTCTCAGTAATATTTCATGGAAATACAAGTATACAATAGTTTTGAAAACCTTACACATATTTTGGACACAGACAGAAAAAAGTATAAACTTTTATCAGACATACTAAAGAATTTTCTGGTAATTTTCGAAATTATTATTAGATAACTTGTATTATCCTAACTAAATCCTTGAGTCCTTGAGAGCTAGAATATTAAGGAACTGTAGCGACTATTCGCTGAGTTTTTGTAAGGGAGAAGTTCAGAAAAGATTAAATTTACTCTTTATACCAACTCAAGATAACATATGGCTCCTTCTCGGGCTTAATATAAGTCTCCATTTGGGATTAACAGAAGACAGAAAACAAGAAACTAATCCTACTAACTAAAGTCAACAAGTCGAATGCCTGCACAGAATTAACTAACAGAGTTGACCGTTTTACCCTCCGAGCGTTACGGGTTTAGCCCTGAAATTTCAGTTTCAGTAGAAATTGTCATGAATAAATGGTATTTTCTTGATTTTAATTAAAAAATGACTCTCTCATTTTTTACCTTGATTCCTTTTCTTCCAATATACATCCAAAGCGAAATCAGATACACTTAAAAGCTATGTTTTCATGTATAATGGATATAGAAGACAGACTTCTGTAAGGAATTTTCCGGCCGTAACGCTGAGAGGGAACAGGAACATAAAGAGATTATCACATCTAGCTACGGCACCTGCTAAACGGGACTTTTCTGAGAAACGAGATTCTAGTAGCACTTCAAATGAGAGGATTCCTAGAAAAAACAGCTGCGCTGGAAGCGAAATACCGCCTAGCTACGGAAACAATGTACCGGCTACACGGGATGTTTTGAAACCTCGCCGAAAATGTTTCGATTGCAGCTCTGTCCAGGGTAGAGATCAACCAATCAGACGAAAGATCTGCTACTGAAGGAACAATGTGATACCAGTCTGAGAGATAATCGATTACTGTTTGGTGGTCAAGTTTTTGTAGTAAGTGAAAATGGTAACCTAGCTACGTATGTTTCGTGGAAATGTGAGGGTTCTTAGAATAGTCCCTTTAGACGTCCAGTCTTTCGTAACGGAAACATTTATGATTGGGACTTAAGAATACGTCCGAGTAACACTAAGATTACACCAGCAGCAACAACGGGGCGCGGAAGCAGAACACTCTGGTCTACGCTCTTTTAGTTAAGCGATCCAAACTTCAGCTTAAATACTGGTTTTTACCTCATTTACATAAAACGTAATCCGAAAATCTTATTCTGGTAGGGAGTCGTAGGTGAAAAATGAGAAAGTAAAGAAAAAAGACTTGTTCTGAATTTAAAATAACTATTAGAAAATTAAAATAAATCTATAAACATATAAACAAAAGTTATATTTCTTCTTAATCGATAGCAAGTTTAAAATACGATAATAATGTATGTAATTTTAAATTTTGTTGCATGTTATAATAGAAATAACTATTTTAACATTAAACTCATAAAAGGTTGAACTAAAGTACGCATGTAAACCAGTAACATAGATGTTAAGCAATAAAACGTTTGCGGTCGAAATGTATCCTAGATGTTTCAGATATTTCCACACTGCAGAAAACTTTTTTCTAATGATCAAAACGTGAGTTTGAATTTGGGAACATTTCAAAATATAATTTAGACCTGAATTTTATTAGTGACACTAGAATATTAAAAATAAATTAAATTAAAAATTATTAGATTTCATTACAATTTACAGAAAGAATGTAAATATTATTTATGATTTCAGTATCGAACAAAATCAAACAAATGGTGTAAGTCGAATTTGAGGAGCATTACAAATAGCTACATTTTATTAAACTTACTTTGAAAATTACTTTTCTTTTGCAGTTACCTATTTTTAGAAAATGATGTTAATTCTAGCATTAATTCAGTTTGTTAATTTCAAAGCGCGTAGTAGGAGTTTATTCCAAAGAGATAATTATTTTAGTAAGTTAAACTACTTTTCTAATTAAATTATTTTCGTAGAAAAATTCCCTAGCTTTAAAATTTAATTTAAGTATTTTTGTAGAAAGTGGCAATGATAAATGAAAATTGTAATTAGTTTCCAGGTGTAATTGAATCCATTCTTCATCTACTTAATTACGTGCGTCGAATGACTGACTGTACGTGATTCGAATCGTTCATTGGATACAATAGGTTAATTGGTTTATTTTTGTGACGTTGTTGTTTATTGTAGATATAACGCTTATTCGATTAAAGGTTCTAATTAGTTAAATGTGGATAGATTTAAATATGTGCGGATAAAGAAAAGTGTAAATTAAAGGAAAAGAAATTTATAGAATGCAATTAAAAAAATTGCTAGACACACTCACGCATTATATTATATATCCTACTTCATTGCATTCATTCTAATTTGATTTTATATAGGAAAATTTAAAACGTGTTGCCTTACATTCTTATGTTCTCTAATTTGTATATATTTGGGACGCAAACTAATGAAAATATCCGAATGATTTGCTCCATATATCTTCATCTGTAAATCATCAGCATCTGCTTGGAATTATAAAAAAGGTTCCACATTTTTGTTCAATATCTCTTTTCTTCTGGCATATTTATTCACAAACAGGAATAGGAATTATAGACAAACAAAATTACTAATTCAGTATCTGAATATATTGAAAAATATCAAAATGTTTAATTTCAGTTTGAGAGAGATTAAATAGAGAGTAAAAATAACAATTACATGTATTCTCTTTGGTAAATAAAAAATTCCAAAAAATAACTTCGTTAATACATTTTATTTTAAATGTTTTGGTAGATATTTATTCACAAACAGGAATAGGAATTATAGACAAACAAAATTACTAATTCAGTATCTGAATATATTGAAAAATATCAAAATGTTTAATTTCAGTTTGAGAGAGATTAAATAGAGAGTAAAAATAACAATTACATGTATTCTCTTTGGTAAATAAAAAATTCCAAAAAATAACTTCGTTAATACATTTTATTTTAAATGTTTTGGTAGATATTTTTCTTTCTTTTTTCCATTCTGAAATGCTAGTAATTGCAAACTTGAAAGTTTGGATTAAAAAAAAATACAAATATAAAAAAGATTATGTTTAAAAATATGCATATATAAGTAAGAAAATGAAAATGAGTTGACATTTCTATTTTAAACAGATACAGACGCACTCAGCTGGTCAATGATTACGTTTACAGGTACAGGTTATAAGTGAACGGGACACCAGAAATTCACCACAGGTTATACAGGTATAGTCCCGCCGAATTAACAGTGCAACACCAACGCAGTTTTGATAGAGGCACCGAGGGGCATGCACTGTTTTCAAATATAATAGTAATCAAAAACAATCTGAGTCAGATCATTGAGCAGTCAAAAAATTTTAGTTCACTCTGTGCACTGGAAGAGTAAAAATCAACATTGAGAAGTGAAGCAGTTTAGTTGATTACAAATCTCGTCGGCGAAACTGATGTTACTGTCGTCGAGTGCACAGACAGAACTACTTTCCGTGCCCTCGATGAGAGTTAAAATCAGTAATAAGAAATCAAAAATATTATTCGAGCGAGAAAATTATTCGAGCCAGATAATTTGGGATTGAAAACAAAGCTGAACGCTCTGCGAAGCACAGGTACGTTGGCTGATCATTAATTTAAAGCATTATTCGCGTTCTTAGATAATCGTGGGTTTGCTAGATTTACTTATAAATCTTGATGCGTTTATTTTCATGTTATTTTAATCATGCAGTTTTAAATAATATTTTCAAAACTTCGATTTATATTTAAATTTTGAGCACTAAGCTCGTTAGAAATTGTACCTATTTTGCAAGCTACACAATGGCTTCTACATTGTTCATAAGTACGAAAATTTTTTCAAATGATTTTTCTACTTTTTCATTCATATTCATCTTTAATCTGTTCACTATTTTCAGTGTGAGAAAGGACCCTACTGCGTCTTCTGCATATTTCAAATTTGCCTTATTAGAATATGCTTCCATTTTTCTTCGTTGATTGCTGCATTGTTTTGCATACTCTCAGAGAGTTCATAATGCATATTCCAAATCGTTGTTTTTAAGTGTTCTTGGTAATACCAGTCTTGCTTAATGTTGAAGTATTATGCAGTCTAGAAATACGTGGTATGAGGGACTTGGAAAGATAAATTCATTTCGTTGTTATATCACAGGTAATGTATTTGTGCTCTGCAATAAATGGTTTATTTTGATATGCGATGTTAAGCATGGTTTAAAACATGCTATAATAGTAATGCAAATAGTAGATGTATGCAACATGCAGATTGGCGTCATAAGGTTTCTGAATTAACTGCAGGAAAATAGCAGAATAACTTGAATTTCAGAGCTCAACGCCCAGTTCTTGACTCTTGATGTTTATTCTGTTTGAATGGTTTCATTTGTTGAATAGGTGAAAATTAGGGGTTGTATACTTTTTAAACTTAATCTCGGTGCCGGATAAACACTCAAAAATATATAATCAAAATAAGAACAAATCGTATAGTGGTAGTACAAATTAAATTTTAGGTTCGCATTGTGAGAAAACCTAAGTAAAAAAGGAAAATCAATAACACCTAATTCAATAACAGCTCCAAGTTTCGTAAAAGCCTCCCGGCTCAAACAAATAGAGGGACATGACAGACCACCCAAAAATATACACAAGGTAAATAAATGCAATAAAATTATAAGACAAACACATTTTATTAATTTTCTTGAATAATTCTAACATACGTTAACTGGGTAAACTGATCAGTTCCCTACCATAATAATACTAAGCAAAAATAACACAGAATATCACACCAAATTACAGCTTACAATAATTTATAAACCTTGAGATGAAAAATAACACCTATGTAATTCCAAAACTAACGTACTCTTATTAATTAGTATGTTTACTATTTTTGACATTCAATAGCTCACTCATTAAGCTGGTAAACAAATCTTTAAACCTTTATTTACAGACTTAATTAACTGGTAATCATTCAAAATATTCTAATCACTTGGTAATTTGTACATATAAAACAAATGTTTTTATTCTAAGTAATTTGTAAAGATAAAGAGAAATTTTAAAATCACTCACAGATTTTCCGGAACATATATAATCTTGAGTGAAGTGTCCAATTTTTCTCGCGGAGGAAGTCTATTTCCTTGAGCCAACACCTAGATTACAGTTAATAAACTAACTCTCATGCGTTGAAGTTCATTCTGCGCAAGAATTTGTGGAAAACGGGTGAAGTCCTTTCGTAAAATTAACCGCCCGATCAGTAAAATGTTCGTTCTTCAGGAACATATTTCTGTGTGGAACGTCTATGCGTCAGGAACCACAAGAGCCGGATAGTAAAAACTCATGTCGATCCGGAACTTACAGGTATATTCACTAACAATCACGCACTAAAGTAGTACCCAGAAACATTCTTTATCAGGAACGCCTTGGTAAGGACCAATCTGGAAAAACATTGGTCAGGAAAAAGTAGGGATATCCAGGACGAATATCTGTATTAGGATCACCTCGGAGAATGTCTAATTAAAGTTCTTGGAAAAATATAACGAAGAAGCAGCAAAGCTATATTTAGCGTAGAGCAATTTGTCTCACAACTCGAGCAAAATTCTGATCAGCTGAAAGCCGAGAGAAATCCAAGTCCGCAGCTCGCTGGTACACGCCGCTCGCGAAAGCAAGACCCACAAGGGGTCAAGCCCCCCACTCTTTTTTTCCTTTTCCTTTTAGCTCAAAAATCAGAATCAGAATGACTTCGTACATTGTGCAAGCACCGAAGTAAACTCTCTCTCCGCCCCCATAGGCTTACCAAAAATCATAAAAATAAATCTCACCAATCCCAGAATTTTACTTTATCTATAACTGAGAAATTTCGCCCCCAAAACGAATCAAAACAAGGCAATCCTGACTATGCAGTCCTGACCATCTGTATTCTGAAACGCGGGAAAGTAAAGTGGATCTCCCAGCTAAGCAGCGGAAACTAGCCAGAAAAAAAATCCAATTATCTAAGCTTACAACAACCCCCCCTGTCTTGAAGTAAAAAAAAATGCAACTATAACAAAGCGAAACAAGCGAGAATGAGAAAAACCGATTTTCGTTTCAGCCCTAACTGCTTCTACTGTTAGTAAAAAGCCATAAACCAGGTGTCTCCTCACAAACAATTCCTGTCTTTGTTACACCAACAGTTTCAAGAACTACCAGCTAAATAATGCTTTAACAATTTAAAAATACTATTTTTACCAGATTAAAATAAACTTGAGTACAAATAAAAATACTAGAATAATGATAACTTAAAACATATATTAGTATAATTTAAATTTGCGACATAACACATTCCATAAGGCTCTATTTCTATCCTTTGAGCTTTTTTATTGCGATATTCAAAAGTTAAATGTGGCCAAATCAAGAAAATTAGCAAGGATAATATTTAGTAAATAATGCTCTTAAGCACCAAAATCTCTTCTAATGTGCTGAACGTTTACGCTTTGGCATTATCATGAATGATGGATGGCATTACCATAGATCGTAGTTACTGCAGTGTTCCTTAGGATTTGGGGTTTCACAACGCCAGAGAGAAACTTCAACATATCAACTGCAGTAGCCTGTATTGATTATTTATCTTTGGTAGAGACCATATAGCGTCTGGTATTCTTTGCAGACATAAACTAACGAGAGCTAGCAGACTGTCTGAGGAATTATCCTCAAGTTTAGAGAAGAGTGTAAAAAACCCTTTATTAGCTCAATATAAATTTCACAGATGATCCGGACTCGTGCTTACTGAAGCCAAAAATTCTCCCTTAACCGAAAAGGTAAAGGAATAACGTAAATTAAAATTGTGTTAAAATAACCTAATGGCCTTTCACAGGTTACTTAATCCGCAGGTAAGCTTTGACTCATAAAAGTCAGCGTAAACAAACCTAATGGCTAGAAGTGTTCAACACCACAGAAATCTAATCGCTAGTAAATTAAAGAAACCTGAGTAGCCTTCAGGCAGGCAGAACACGCTCTCAAACCACCTTCCAAAACCTTCCCTTAAATACAGCTTCTTTCTACCTCATTTGCATACACACTCGCTAACTTATTAACATTCTGGCAAGAAAGCGTGGGTTAAAACTGAAAATCGAAGGAAAGTTGCTTTCAAATAAAAATAAGTGTTAGGTAAATTAAATGAACCCCTCAACCAAAAGAAACATCTTTGTAGTGAAGGGATGCAGAGCCGGAAAACAATTTCAATACAAATTTTGCATTTTTTTTTTGAGTGTTCGCTCACTTCTCTGAACAATTTTTCGCATTGTAATGACTGTTGTTTAGGTTTGGAGCACGCTTTATAAATCTAAATGTAAACCCCTTATATTTTGGTTTAAGACGTCATCATCCTGCCTGCAATGCCCTTGAGATCTTGGAAGATCTCCACATACTTCTGGTTTTGTTTGATGGCACGAAGAATTTCATAAGACAATCTAACAGTTGGACAATCACTGGGACCGAAGCGGTTAACCTCAGAATCTTTTTTTGAAAAACCCGCAAAGTTTAAGTTTTAAATTAAACTGTGGTCTTTTGTAGAGGCAGATAGGAAATTTTTTTATCAGCATATGTAACTTATGCCTCTTAATGTCCGTGTCATGTCTGTTGCTCAGACTAAATTAGTACTTCACAATTAAGTTGTAGAGTGATTAGTTTAAGCAGGAGAAGTGAAAAAGTGCAGTGTCTCCGCTCGGAATCAAACTTGGAGCTCTCGAATACGCTCCAAGTGCGCTACCGTTACACCACGAAAGCATGATGGAAGGAAGGAGAATATACCTTATTATGTAACGAAACGCTTCGCTAAACTTGCAAGTTTAAAATTTACGGGGCTAATCTCTCTGCAAAGTGTTGCATTAAACTGCTTGACTTTATGAAACAAAGGGATGTAAAAATAAAAAGTACTTTTGCAAACTACATCACTTAAAATGTCATTAGGACGTTTAAATATATGAAAACAACCCATACATTCAGTCATAAAGTCAGGTGTTTAACCGCTGTGACCAAATATTACTATCATTGCACTCATTATTAATTTAGAAATTTCCTAATGTTGAAAAACGTATGAATTTACAAAAGATTGAAAACGAAGTCCACGTATGTAAAATATTTTTCTTTTACCAAACTAAATATGAATCCCGCTTTGCACTTTTTACGTTAGCAAAAAGAGGTGTCAGAAAGGTAGGACATTTGTAAAGATAAATATAATGTTTCTTGTATTTATGAAATGGAACTTTAAGAAAGATAAATGTTCTCTGAATAATAAAATGCTGAAAGTGGAAATCGAAGGTTTTTTTTCCCTAGAATGCTTTATATCCACTTTCTTTGTTATGTTGCGCATATGCGTGGATGCAAGCAGTAGCACTGGGTTATATCCCGCCAGCTAAAGTAGGTGAGAACTTAACGAGGTGGAAAGAAGCTTATATGAAAAATGTGTCTCAGAAAGTAAAAGAAGAAAAATGTGTTGATTCTGAGATGCAAGTTATGAAATGATGCGGTCAGAAAGAAATTTTACTTTTCAGAGTTTGAAAGTGCATTTTATCGGTCGATAAAGAATCTCACAAATATATATTTACAATTCTCTTGTTTTCTAAAAGTGAATATCTGGATAAGAAATTGAAAACATACCTAGCTATGTGTAAGCTTAAAATATAAATTTAAACTAACGTTTTCAGCATTTATTTAAAAAATCATAAGAGTTAAAATATTCCTATTATTTTAAATAACCATTTATTTTATGACTTAGATCTGTACTGTCACTTGTCTCTTCCGTTTACCTATCAGAATATAGTTCGAAAAGATATAACGTGTTATTTTCGGATTTGTAAGGAACAGCGTGTTTCTGCCTCTTGAGGCCACAATACTAGTTTAACTAGATCAAATAAGACAGTATTCTTCAACTTGCATTATAGTTGCCGATAATTAAATTGTGAGAAGTTTGAGCCAATTTCGTCTTAAATCAATTATGTAGCCTTTGGCTACTAGTCTTAGCTTTTGATTTAAATTTATCTCTTAGTTTCGTTTCATTGCCAAAACTGGTTGGCTAATTTGTAAGCACGAATCGTGCATTTATGCTCCAGTTTTGACTTTAATAAAACGTTTTGCTTCGAAACCTTTAAAAGATTTCCTTTAGTTCTTTACAGACGAAGCGATAATTCGCTCCAAGCTTGTTAGACGTTTTGGACCTAGTGTATGCTACTGTTGTTGTTCTGGCTTATCTCACTTGTCTGACAGTAACATCAGAGCAAACCCACGAAATTTATCTTGGTAAGGAGTGCAAGAGTGGCCTGTCGGTGGCAAGAGTCTTGAGCACCATAAAAGTGACAGCACGACTTCGTTCAGTTCCGCCCCCAATTTTGATGAAGAGTACCCCGAGGGGACGAGTACGAGGGTCTCCCACCCCTCTTCCCCTACCATCAACCTATCAATAAGACCTTTCGGCTCGCTGCATATTTAAAATTCCCACATCCCGCATGGAACACTATACATTTACAAACATCAATGCCTTCTCCGGGATTCGAATCCCGGTTCTTCGGTACCGCAGCAGGGTTCGCTAAGCAATATACCGTATAGGGGGGCAGTGTATGCGGCTAAAACATGTGAATCTTTATAGAATTAGTAGTATACTTTTACAACTCAGAGGAAATTAACTAACAAAGACACGTTTCCAATAAAGTACCCTATACGGAGAATTGCAATATAATTAGTTTTGTAAAATTACCGCCCCGATTTTGCAGAATATTTGACTTTCACTATTTCTACCCCTGTAAATTTATGTCTTGTATGCTATTTCTATCCAAAATAAGCTTCAAACTTGAAGAATATTTATGTATCCTACTGAATGGAATTACTTTCTTGGAACTGAAGAAGTATTTTTACTTCAAAAATATTTACTTTATGCATGATCCTGCATTTATTCCATTCACCTTATAATATATGATGTCTAACAAAGGTAAGCAGGTATAGTATGTCCCACGCCCTCCACTATCTTGAACTGGCAGCTCCCGAGTCCCAGGAGGCTAGCCTCAGGAATGCATTTACTTCTCTGTGAAGTCGCATGAACGAACAGGAACCTGCATGATGTTACCTGAATACGTTAGTTGCATGAATATGAGCTGTTAGAATGTGTTGGTGATGCTCTTGGACGCACGTTGCCATATGTATGTTGAACGAAATGTAATGAAAATAAATCTAGCATTTTGTCGCAACTGGCCCACCATCAGCCAAGCGGTAAAGACGCTGAATACTGGTAGTTTGATTTGAGGTTCGAAATCCCGCAAACGGGCTGGTTACTTGGGCGTATTCGTAGATTTTTCCACGTATAACGTATATAGGACCCAGTTTACCTTAGAAAGTCCTACACGAAGGCATCCCTTTCCTTAGGCAGACAGCCCTCGAAGCTTTGCCGTAATCACATACACCAGACGATTGTCGTAACTCACTAATACTCAGAATAATATAATTTTAAGAAAATATCAGTTTCATTCGCATGAATAAAATAAACACTTATTTTTCCAAACACTCAAAACTTCTGTCACAGGCATCAACATCAACGATGTACAAATATACATTTAAGTACTTATAGAACTCATAAGATAGATAGCAAAAGATAAACAGCAAAAGTATCGAAAATTCATTGGCCAACAGCAAAGATAAAATAGTTTCCAATAGCAAATGTTGTTGTGACTTATTTCACATGTCTTATTTTAACATTAGAACAACGCCACGAAATTCATTGCGGAAAAGAATGTAAGGTTGCGCTGGTCATTGGCAAGAGCCTTGAAGTAGTACGACTACAAGCGGCAGTACGAGTGGCAGTAGAAATGGCAGTACGACTTGCTCAGTTCTGTCCCCAATTTTGATGGAGAATTCCCCGGCGGGAGACGGATCCGAGGTCCTCCCAATCCTCTTCCTCTACCACGAACCTCTGAAGAGGAATTTCGGCTCGCCGCATATTTGGAGTGCCTCTATTCTTCACAGACATTACACATTTACAAACAACCATTTTCCGAGATTTGAATCCAAGCCAATCGGTGAATACAGTCAACATCTCTAATAGCTACCCCGGCTGGACGGCATAGTAAATGTACCAATAGCAAAGATAAAGTAGTTTCGAAGTGTCTAAAAGACTACCAAGAGCGCACTCTCAAAACGTTTGCAAAAATACAACGGCATCGCAAATATATGTAAATTTCAGAGATATTGCTTAAAAAATCTCCTTTCGAAATTTTATACTTGTGATGTAGGAAAATAGATATTAAATAATTAATTTTGGGGTATTCATGTACTACCTGTTTTCAAAGAAACAAATAAAAAGATTTTTAGGGAAACGTTCGCATATTTTCGATTTTAGTAGTAAAATCAGTTAAGTCAGGATAATTTTCTATACTGAACATATGTGGCTACGAAATTCTTTAAAAAAGCTGAAATGTAATAATCATTTCAATATTTCACTAGAAATCAAGCGGTATAGATAAGCAGAAATCTGAAAATTAAATCAAGAGCAAAGAAACGTCCCAAAAACGGTTTTTGAACACACAGTGACATCGCAGATATTCCCAAATAAATTCCATCAAAATTGATAATTTTAATATTTATGTTGAGATTACTCATGTAAACTTTCTGAAATGAAACGTAGAATATTTCACAGAATATTCACTTGCATTCTAAATTAGTTGTAATTTTGTAAAGTTATTATACTGGGCATAAGTGAGATACGAAATCTTATCAGATGCAAAAATTAGGAAATATTTCACGGTTTGGCAATGGATCAAATTTCGTAGGAAATGAAATAATTTCAATAGTAGAAAACTATAAGGAAAGGAAATGGTTTCAATCGAAGAAAACCTTGTTGAATAACCTGACTATAATTTCTTAAATGTGTTTGTTTCAAATAAAAACTCAAATTAGTAACAAAACACGGAATTGGATTGGTTTTCATTTAAAACTCAATAAAATGTTTGACTTTACATTAAAATATTATTTAACTTCTCTAGCTAAAGCGAAACATGATTTCACTTAGATATTCGCATGACGTGGAGTAGAAGTTAAGACCAAGACCAGAGGTGGTCAGGCAAATATATTTTCAACTGGTTATTTCAAAGATAGTGAAGGAGTAATGCTTGAGTCAAAATACAGACAATTTTTTTTCAAAATGCTCTCATATCTTCTTTCAGTACAGTGAAAGGAAGTATATATTAAAATTAAGTAAATATGTGGGTAAATTTTATGAAAAAAAGTAAATTAACTCGAAATGTTTCTTGAAGTTTTTGCAATGGAAAACAGTAATCGTAATAAATTTTTAAAATATTGAAGTGCATTATACGAGGGACGTTTTTAAGTAATAGTCGTTTGAAAATAAAACCATACGAAAAAAAAAATTTCAAGAACCCAATTTATTTTCAGATTCTATATAAGTTTCTCTATTTTTCAACATAGTTGCCAAGTTTGTTTAAACGCGTATCATACCTTAAAACTACATTTTTAATATTCTCTTCATAGAAACGTGCGCCCTCCTCCGATAAACAAGAGGTCACGGGTAGGTCTGTCCTAGAGTATACACTTCATGAAATTCATTTGAAAGAGTGCTTATGGTGAAGATTCTGTTCTCAAGAAATTTCGCTTCAGCAGAAGGTCATCCTATCGCTTTGTAATAATAGATGGGCGACCGGAATGGGACTCATCATGACCGTTGCCGCGGCCAGCTTTAAAGTCTCTAACACACTTACGCACTTTGCCTTCACTCATGGCAGTAGCTCCTTAAACTTCACAAATCTGCCAGTGAATGTCTGCAATAGACAGGTTTCTTACCGACAAAAAACGTATCACTAGCCGTACCTTGCACGCAGTGGGCGATACGATAATTTTGAAAATTTTAAAGACACAGAAAAGACCGTACAAGTTACGTACACAGCTGCAGCTGAGCACAGTTCTTGCCAGAAAATGTCGGGACACGACACAAGCACTCGTTGCCGCCCACGCGACACGTATTAGTGTATACAAAAAACGGCCCTTACTCCAAAAACACCCTACATAATTTTGCTACCTATCTGAGTATTCATAAAATAGAGCGCAAAGATAATTTATTCCGTTCCCTTACTTACGGTGTATTCCGTTGTCTTTCAATTCTTTTTGATGCCGCCCACCCGCGATAGTGGTTAGCGACGCTGACTTCCATGCCGGAGGGCCGGGGTTCGAATCCCGGAGAAGGCATGGATGTTTGTGTGTGTGTAGTTTCTGCGCAGCATGGGGACACTCTAACTATGCGGAGGGACGAAAGTCATCTTGAGAGGTTGATGGTAGGGATGAAAAAGGTGTTTAAGACACTCAGACCCATCCCTTGGGCTGCTGTCCATCAAACCTGGGGCGGGACTGAGCAACATCGTACTGTCACCTGTTTGGTGCTGAAGGCTCTTGTCTACGACAGGCGCAATTATGCACTCTTTGCCACGATGAATTTCGTGGGCTTGTTCTGATCTTATTGACTGACAAGTGAGATAAGTGAGCAGCAACAGCAATGACACCTTTTTGCTTTTTAGCTGTAATATTTCTGAACCTGAATCTGGAGGAAACGAAATTACTCTGATTTATCAACTTTTGCCTAAGTGTAGAATACAGTCGTCAAAGCGGAAGATGTAAAAATAAATAATGCGTTATAGGCAAAAATAAGATTAGGCGTTTATATAACATTCACCTATAATTTCGAACAACATTTTTTAAACTTTTAGGAATTTTCGCCATATAACGTGCACCCTTTTCTTGACGAAGAAACCTGAAAATTACATGTGAGATGCTCTTATCTTTTGAAGTCATTCATTCAAAGATTTCTTCGAGGTTTTTCAACGACGGTATATTGAACTGAAATGAGATAAGGGGACTAAGATGTGTGTTTAGGGAAAATGCTTGAGGAAATAAATAATTCTGCAAAGAGGGTGGGTTCTACTCAATGAAGGGGTGCCCAAGAATGTTAATTTAGGGTTCTTATGATAGGTGAACATAATTTGGGCTAAAATGGTCTTCCTTCGTCATTTAAAGCTATGATCGAAGTGAGCATCGAAAGCCTTAATAAATCACATTTGCTTTAGTTGACATTCAGTTGATCTAATGTTCATTTTAGCAATAAATATGGCTCCTGCCAAATAAAACAAATACAGTCCTGGTTTAAAATGTGAAGTCGTTTAATTTAAAAAGAAAAATGGAAATCTTACTGCAGAAAGATGCTTAGTTTTGGTAAAAACTACATACATGTGTAGAAGAAAATTAAAATCACGATAATTAATATACCGAAGAATAAATGTGTATTGCTTTAAAGTAGTATCGAAATGGCCAATCCTAGAGGAACCGTTAAGAACTGGGTCCTAGTTCATACCCAGAATGGACTTATTGTAACATGAAACAGCGTACGTTTATTTTTGTCAAAGTAGGCAAAAAAGAATGCAAATGAAAGTGAAAATTTTATGACACGGAAAAATTATTTATATCTGCGAGCTAAAAACAAAATGTTTCGCGAAGGCTTCCGTAAGATTTGGACAACAAATTGACAAGTATCCAGAAGTATGTTACTGACCTATAACAAAAAGTATTTACTTTGACATACTGGAAATGTAGATAAAGCTCCAGTAATCTTTGAAAATGTAATTTTGAATTGATGTGAAATACAAAATAAATTATGAAAAAGAAACAAAAACGGTTTACATAAAAACAACAGGTCACGAAAAATCGCACCCTTGGCGTAGAGCTTTTCTTCTTAACGGATGGTACAAATCCATGGCCGTGTTTAAAGAAAGACGATACCAAAATGTAATTTCCCTAATGTCATTTTCATTCATATTCAAGATAAAGGATGGATGGACGAAAACGTGTGAAACTGTGGATAAGAAATGTTTGGCAAAGGCATTCGCCTTAAAAAGACCAGAATTTCTTTTAGTTTGGGACATGTTCGGATCCCATCTAACGGATAATACGAATAAAGTGTTGAAAACGTTGATTGCTGAAGAGTGTACAGACGTGGCAGTTGTTCTACATAGATTAACGCTATTATTTCGGCCTTTAGATTTGTGTATTACTAAGTCACTCAAAGAAATTTTAAAATGAGTACCTGGATGTTAGAAGGTGAAAAACATTTACAAAAGGAAGCCAATGCGTCAGGCTAGTCTAGAAATAGTGCATGAGTGGATAATAAAAGCTTGGAATGAAACTAAGAAGTAAGTCATTAAAAATGTAGCATATCAAACAATCTATGATTGTTTACTTATGGATCAGATTAACAATTATAATAAAATGAAACAGAATTTGATAATATGCCTCAAGATGTAATCGAAGACGAATATGACGAACTTTTCAACTCATCCGATAATGAAAATATAAGTTCATAAGGTATGTCATTTCTTTTACATAAACAGCATTAGGTGCATGTAAAAATCTAATTTTTGTGTGCACAACCTTTTCCTTGTTTTTAAATCTATGAGTTATATATCCGACGTATCGACCCGTAAATTTCGATCTTATTTTTTTTGTATTAAAAGCGCGCGATATACAAATATAAGCGTGAGAATATAAGGTACTTTATTTTCGATAACAATATAATATTTTTGTTACGAAATTCTATACAGAACTTTTAATAAGTTTTGAATTTTTCTGAAATATCTGACTAATGTTCAAAATTATTACCCAACAAAATTAATCTTTGAATCACCGGATAGAACACGAAATAATTTTTCAACTGAAGTGAAGTTCTTGAGGAGCTTCTAACATATTTAACCGAGTTTTTGTTTAAATGTTTTTCCGTTATCGCGCATTTACGAAGAGAAGGGGATCTGAGATTCAATATATTGAATTCTTAATTGTTGACAGCCCATGATTTTAAGTAATAATGTAATTAGGTTTATAAAACAAATAAATCTTTTAATGCAATGAGTGACTTAATGTTTTCGAAGAGACAAGGATTGTTTTAAAAGTAACTGACTCTGTACAGATTATTACGTTTTCCGAAAGCCATATTTCTGGATTCAAGCCTATTTGCTAATTCGATGTTATAATATGATAAAAGTACGCACGAGATAATACGAAATTTTCTTCCAAATTTCTACTTAAAATTTTTTATTCGCTTTGTAGACAATATCAGATTTTGTGATTCCAAGAACATTAATATATCGACTGAGCTGTCTCTAAGAATCGGGCCCTATATCTTTGTGTTAAATGCTTATATAAAAAATGAAAAGAGCAAAAGGTCTAAGAGGACGCTTTCTCTTTCCTAATTTGTTTACTTCTCTTCATAATTAGAGACAAGCTGTGATCACAAATCGACTCACACATATACATCCGTAAGTGCAGATTATAATTTACGCCTTGAAGACATTTTCTCTGCGAGCTTTACATGTCTGGCTTTTAAACCCTAAAGTTCAACAGATGCCACAAGTAAGTGGTATTGTTTACTATAATTACAAAATAACCTTCTCACTTTCTGCCTGGTTTATTTTCTTCCAGTTTACAGCCAATCCAAAATTGGATCTATCAAGATATGGTAGGAATTTTCTTCTGAAATGAGTTGAACAGCCATTTTTCTATACAGAATTTTAAATCCATTATCTTTGCACGGTTAAATGAAATTAAAAGCTTATGCTTGTAGGAATCTCCACTGTGTAATTCCAAGTTACAGTTGAAAGTGAAGAACGTTAAGAACTATTAAGCAAATAATCGCTTGAGTTTGTGAGATAGAAAACAACAAGTAAGAAGGGTGAAATAACCCTTTATTATTCCAACTAAAGTTTAACAAAACTCCGACTTGGAGTTATACAATAAAGCCGACACTTGGGCTTCAACTTAAGAGACTAAGAATTAAACTAAACTAATCTTAACTAAACAGATATAGTCTAAGCTATCAAAATTCTAACAGAATTAGCCCCTTAACGCTTATTGACTGCGAAGCTATCAAGGGCCTAAAGTACGGCCGAGCGTAATAATAGCTTACGAGAGAGTAGCCTAAAAAGGCGGACGCGTGCTAACCAGAATATCTGGTATGTCTCTCATTAAGACTGTAGAACTTCGCGGTTAAACACCGCTCTTCCTCACTAACATTCAGGCGGGATTCTAAAACTACGTTCTGGCCGGAAGAGGTAAGTTGAAATTAAAAATCGATAGGAAAGGAAGTTTAAGTCAAAATGTAACTGTTAATAAAATTAACATAATCCTTGCACGCTTTAAGAAATATAGAATAATTGCTCCCAAAGCAGCTGTTTGAAAAACGAAATGTTTCTTTCGACAGTATGAAATGCAGTAAAATAGAGATAAAACTTTGTGAAATATCTGTTGAAAATAAATGATAATTTGAAGAAAAGTACTGCGAAGATTTATAGCAGTTTTATTAATGTCTCGAGTACAATAATATATTATGATGAAGACCCTGTTCGGAGCTAAAATTGCCCTTGCGTGAGCAATAAATAAAAGGATATTATTTGAGGAAATGTTTACTTCGACCGTTTTGCTTACATAATCAAAACTTTGCTTTAAAATTTCTTCGTCTTTCTTATAATAATTTTAACAATCTCTTCAGCTTAGAAATATAAATTTAATTTTTAGGAAAGCTGTTTTTCTGCTGCAGTAATATAAATAAATTTTAGGACAAAAGTAAGACAAAAAAATGAAATCTCTTCGATAGAAGGTAATCATTTATAACAGTGGTTTAACAGTGGCCCCGAAGATATTTTACTCTGCCTGCTAATACATTTCAGTTACATATTGGTTGCAAATACCTTGCTTATAATTTTAGAGACATAGACATATGGAAAGGGCTTATGGGAGCCACTGCTATTGAATTTAAAAGAGACAGAATGAATAGGTTGAGGCTTTGTCACTGATGACTGTGTGCTAAACTACGTGACTGGAGTAAGAAGAACTTCTAACGTCGATATAATTATTAAATTCATTTGGACTGTCAACGGCTGGTGACACTTCAGTACTCTGTTGTTCTTTACCCTTTTTTCTGTATTGTTCCGCTTTTGATGTATACGTTTCTTGATCCAGACGCTTGTTTGTTAGTTGGTTTCACAAGACTGGACTCTAGGCTTGCAGAGTTTTTTGCGCCTGATATAGAGAGGCCTGTTTACCATCGGAACGGATTCAGTTCTTGACTAAGTCTACTCCAAACGCATGATTGTTGCTTTGCTAATCCTAAATAAATTGTTGATTTATAAACTTATCTCATTATCACTTAAGATTATACGGCTGATATAGTAACGAAAGAGTACATTCTTGGGTGTAAAAATACACTATTATTAGGAAATATACAAAAACTAAACAAATGAAAGAGAAAGATTGGTTTTATTACAGAAACTAACATATGAATTTTGCTTCGGGAGATATTTATCACAAATTCTCTTAAAGAATAACTTAAATTAAACATCATTGGCACTGAAAATGTTTTTTTTTTCATTGCATCTTTTGCAATAAACATACAGGATGGTTATAATTAAAGTGACCCTATTCAGATCCCTCTAGAAACGTTTCTACTTAATGCAGTTTGATGAAATTTTTTATGTACGTTATTAGGACCATGGGGAAATGATTTCTGTAATAAAAAAATAGTTAAAGTTTTGACCAACAGGGGGAATTGTGGCCCCTAAAGAAAGACAAAAAAATTGTCAGAATCATTAAAATTTATTCAGTTACAGAATGTGCTCAATGTGTGCTCCATTCACATCAGTTACGTGTTGAATGCGTATTATAGCGTGTTCAATGGTAGCACGAAGTAACTGTCAAGGGATTTCAGCAACATGGCGCAGAATGCTGGCTTTCAACTCAGGTAAAGTCCTAATTCCTCCTCCATAAACACTGTCTTTAAGGAATCCGCACAACCATAAATCACAGGAATTTAAGTCTGGTGAACGAGAAGGCCAGGTATCCTGAAAAGCTCTGGATACAAATAGAGTCTCGCCAAAATTAGCACGAAGCAGTTCTTTGACTTGCCGCCCAATGTAGGGAGTTGCTCGATCTTGCATTAAGACAGTGGTCTGCAAAAATTGCCGTTCCTGTAAAGTTGAAATGATTTGCTGTCGAAGGAGTTCAGTGTACCGTGCACTCGTGACAGAGCACATTTTAGGGTCTTGAGGAGTGAGAGTTTCAAAGAGAGACGGTCTGAAAATAAAACAGTAGTAAATTCACACCATGAAGTCACATAATCAGAATACTGTGGTTGCTGGTGCAGGACATTAGGAGATGAAACAACCCATATGCGGCAATTTTGATTATTCACAGCTCCATGTAAAGAAAAGTGCGCCTTGTTTGACCATAGAATTTTCCATTCATCAACATCCATTCTCGTCAAAAATCGGAAATCAAATTCAGAGCGTGTTTGGTGGTCTTGAGGCTGCAGTATTTGAACCAAGTGGATCTTGTACGGATAACATTTTAAAATGTATCGCGGAATTTTTCATACTGTGGGCCATATGAGGCAAGAAAGCACCAGGTCCCGATGGAATCGACAACATCATCTTAAACTTATTTTTTATAAGAATCAACAAATTATTAAATTATTCATTAACGCCTGCTGGTATAACTTGACAATTCCTAATATATTAAAAAATGCAGAAGTTGTTTTGCTTCTTAAGAAAAAAAAAAAAACCAGCCACAAACCCTCTATCATATAAACCAATATGCCTTCTTCACATTTTGGGCAAACTCCTTGAAAAACTAATCCTTTCAAGACTTTTATATCATCTAAATAAAAATAAAATCATGCATGAAAATCAGTATGGATTTACACCAAATAAATCAATAGATCATGCTTTTAAAAAAATGCAAGAAGTCTTAAAGATGAATGAATCAAGGAATCTTCATTCAATAATAATTTCGATAGATATTCAAGCAGCCTTCGATTCTATCCGCTAAAAAGACATCATAACAATTCTAGAAATAATATCAAGCCCTCTGGATATCCTTCATACTATCAAAGACTACCTCTGCAATAGAACTCTATAATATTCTTCAGATTCAGGTGTAATAAATTATAAATTAACAAAAGGTTGTCCTCGAGGATCTTGCTTAAGCCCTACATTTTGGAATCTTATAGCAAACGAAGTTTTAAAACTATATGACAATATTAACCATACCCATAGCCAAGCATATGCAGATGATTTTCTTTTCATTGTGAACGCAAGTAGCCGGAAATCAATAGAAATTAACTCCATAATTTCTTTAAATATCTTCCGCAACTGGACAGATAAATTTCATCTTAAAATTCCAACTACAAAATGTAAAGCACTATATATTCCAAAATGAGGTTCATCCATAAAAATCCTAAGAAAGCCAATAATCAAAATTTCTCAAGAAAAAATCAAAATTGACAAGAGCATCACATATTTGGGCATAGTATTGGATACTCGGCAATCCTGGCATTTCCATATTCAATACCTCAAAAACAAAACTTAAATCCTTTGCAATTCTCTTCGATCTGTAACAGCAAGTACTTGGGGTATATCCTCAGAATTAGAAAAAATATGGTACGTAACAGTTATTGAAAAATACTACTATATGGAGCTTCCGTCTGGGGTTTAACCTTGAATTCCCAGGCTCAAAAACATTTACTCTCAATCAAAAGACCTTTCCTCCTCTCTCTAGCAAAAACATATAGAACTACTCCAAATAGTACGCTACAAATAATAACCAGCATCCCTCCAATAACTTTATCTCTAATAAAAGAAGCAAATAAAGTAAGAATTTCAAAGCTAAGAATTCAAATCAAAATGAATAGTAATGTATTTCAACCCACAGATTTTGAATATCTTAAACACAACTTAGAGCTACATCCTACAAAGTTTTACACACAATCCCTATTGGGAAACTTTGAACTCAATAAATATGAACTCACCATATATATGGTGAACTCACCATATATATGATGGTTCGAAATCTGAAGCAGGCATCGATGGTGCATATTGCGCATTCCGAAAAAATTCAAATATTAAAAACTGGAATATTCGTTTAAACAATAACAACTTAGTTTTTCAAGTAGAATGTTTTGCAATCAAAGAAGCCATATGCTTCTCAAAATAACTTTCTTTAATATCCTTAATTCTCTCTGATAGTGCATTTATTCAAGCCATAATTGGACACAGTCGATCGCCTATTGTACAAGAAATTCATTTTCTACTTTCTAAATTTCAAAATAATAATAGACCACATTTCAAATGGATTAAAGCACACATCGGTAATAGTGGTAACGAGCTCGCAGATGAACTAGCAAAAGAGTCTGCAAACAATTCTTCCCTTCCAAATTACTCAATTACATATCCAATATCATTACTAAAAACAAAATTAGAAACAGAATTAATCCACTTATGGAAGCAAACCTAGACTGAAGCAACAACCGGCAGAAGAACTTTTACTTTCATATCAAATCCTTCCAGATCATTTATATCTACCAACCGTTCAATTACATTTTTCCTAACAGCTCATGGTCCATTTCCAGAATACCTTCATAGATTCGGACTTCACCATACAAATCTCTGTACCTGTGGGAATGAAGGCACAATAGATCATTATCTCTTTCACTGCAACCTTACTAAAGATTATCACCTTAAAGCATACAATTTAACTTCTGCTCAGTTATGGCTTCAACTGTTATTAAAAAGTAATATTCTAAGAATCATCTTCATAATATAATAAATTATATCTCCGCAAACATCAGTAATCTTAAAGGAACTTGACATCATATTATTCTTTGTTCATTTACCTTACTTAATACGCCCTCCTTTCTGCTACCTCATTTTAATGCTTTCACTCAAGACCATCTTTACTTAAGTACATCTTCAAGATCTCCCAAGATCAATCAAGAATTTAAGAATATTTTCTAACTCCATCTCGTTAATATATTAATCTTAAATATATTAATAAAGTCTCAACTCAAGATTATTAGTCAAGACTTTTACTCAAGAATGACTCTCCATCAAGAATTTCCAAGAAATTTTCCTTCAAGTCATCCTAATTCATTCAAATACTATTTCTCATCAACTTTTATTCGATTATTTAACTCTTCATTCTCCATAATGAAAACCTATACTCTTATTCTTTACTCTTTACAAAACTAACATTCTCATACATTATGTTATTCATTTTCAAAATTTAAAATGATCTTCTTAAGTATTTACTTACGTATTTATATTTCATTTACTTAAGGTATTATTACTTACGTAAGTACTTAAGGCACTATTATTTAGGTATTATGTATTTATATATTTAATATATAAAATTTTTATTATAGAATTCTCAAAATTCTAATACTATATTGACTTCATATATAACAACATTGTATTTGTCTTATTCTAAATGTTTAACTTTTATTTATTGTATCTATTTATGTTTATTATTTATATTTTATTATTTATATTTATTATTTATATTTATTAATATATTTATTTCTTGATATTTTAATTTGTATTTTGTAATTATAAAAATTTTATTGTATTTTATATAACAATACAACTGGTAGATGATTCCATCAGTTGAGCGTAAAAGCTGAATATCTTAAAGGCGGTGCAGCTGCTCATCTGAGGGTAAATAAATAAATACTGTAGACCAAGAAATCGCCAACTCACGTGTCGCTGATCGAGCACTTTCTGAAGAATAGCGGGAATTGAAGGTTCTTTGAACCACAGTAGTAGCGACTTCTTTCTGGCAGCACACCAGTATCCAGTCTCTTCAAATTTCATAATCCTCTTCTTCAAACTATTAATCGACATAGGCCCTTTTGGCAATCCCTTTAAATGACGATATTCACTATTCACGCAACACAGCTACGCTATTGCTGCCGATCTGAAAAAACAGTTTTACCACTAAGGCTCGATCTCTCTTCTGTAAAAGCATGATCAACAATGTCAAAGGCACGCAAAATTATTTTCTGGCTCTGACTGCAAGTCCCTTTATATGTTTGACTAATTTACAAAAGGAACTTTGAAAATAGCCATCTGGTGGTCAAAATTTGAACTGATTTTTATTGCATTTATTTATTTTTATTGCTTATTTATTTATCTTTTCCCTATAGTCTCTATAACGTATATACCAAGTTTTATCAAAATCCAATAAACAGATCGGTTTCTACAAGATCTGAATAGAGTCACTTTAATTATCACCACCCTGTATTTAGGAAATATTAATAACTTGCTTTAATTTTCTAAACATTAGCGTACAGTAGAAAAAGTTTCTTATTGCTCGTTATATATAAATGATTTCA